>NC_139964.1:38108587-38751503 GCF_963993115.1 Abramis brama | reverse complement strand
TTCAATAACCGCACATTGTTTCTAATAAATGGTTATATTTAGTAAAATCTCAAGTCGTTAAGTTTTTGGAATCAAAAGAGTCTTTAAAACCATTGGACATGATTGACTAAAATTGCTCTTTGTGAGTACAATTACAATTTGTATTTTATAAGATTATTGAAATATGTATGCAGTAAGTATAAATGTTTGGATAAATCATGGAAAAGCCATTGAAATGCATTAAAAGGTGTGGAAACGGTTCTCTGCTTTGCAGAACATGCTCCAAATTTTTGAGTTCTAAATGGCAGGATATGCCTGGATGCTGCCCACACTTGCTTGAGAATTTCTCTCTGTTTGAATCATATCTACTCTTTGATGACTATCATACTTCTAAACTTCTTCAAAGCTCAGTTCTGGGATTTTTACGGACAGATGTTAATCACACAGACTTCTTTCAGTGAGTCCACTGAAACTTCGGCTGAGTCCACTTTACAGCTAGTTGGAAAGTCGTGTCCTAATCCCCACGCTTCCGAATAGCGAGAGATCCACTAACTGATTGCCTCCATTTTTCAGTGTCACCCTCATGAAAGCCAAGGCTGTGTACCCCTGTGAGGCTGAACACGATTCCGAACTCTCTTTCCAGGTTGGCGCAATCTTCCATGACGGTAAGTGTTAACGTTATCACTGCCACAGGCACTCACCCGAATCCACAGACATATTGGATTTGGTGGGTCCTACCAGCACGAAAAAAAAAAAAAAAAATCTGATCTTATATCAGTATAGGTGGAGGGAGGAAAGTGGGACAGGGGTGTAGCATCCCCTAAAATCAATTCACATTGAACGAGACAGAGCTAGAATGACACGAGGAAATAAAGGCCTTAATCACTATCAGAGCTCCTGTTTTCTGAAACTATTCTCAACTACTTCAGCTGAAGCCTCTCAGCAGTCTTGCTGAATTTGATATACAATTGAGATGATTTTGAGCCAAATCAATGGAACCAATGGAATCAAGTGATTTTTTTAATTTTTTTTGTTAATTGGCTTCCCAAATGATATGACAGATTGCTTAAGTAACATTTTGTTACATTTATTAAAAGTTTGTAAAAAAGAAAAGAATATTTAACCAGATAAATAATATTGCTCAACTAAACCAGCAAAAACAAATTATGGTGGTCAAATTATGGGCATAAAACATGAAAGCCAAGAAAGGCAAAAAAACGTAAATATATTTTGAAAATATTGGATAGAATTTTTTATTCTGTCTATTTTCTAGTCAATTTGTATAATTTGTGATTGTAAATGTGGTGTTGCTAGCACAGCATCCGCATGTTCATTTTTCATCATTTTTGTGTTTTTCACAATTTTTCAGTCATTCACTTGGACTTCCTTCACATCCCATTATTCATCAGAGTGTTCTAATACATTACATTTATTGAAATTATAGGTTGTCCTTCGACAAATCATAGTAACTAACTGTACGTGCATCCCGCTGTTTGTTCAAGCAGGCCTGCACATGTTACCAGTCAGTTGTTCAGTATTTCTTTGCCAGTATTTCCTGGCTTATGTCTAATACAGCATTCAGCATCTTCAGTATGCAGTGATAATTAACATTCACAGTTATTAGTATCCTAAGTTTAGACACAGACTTTCAAATTATTCCCAGAGCCTCAGTACCCTTGGATTGAATCATCGCTGCTCTCATCTAAAAAAATAAAATAAATAATAATAATAATAACAATAAAAAAAAATAACTTTCCACCCATTATTCACAAATCTCCCACCTCTTCTGTGTTTGTTTTTTAACACTTTGGCTATTAATAAATCAATAATTCTATCAGCTCCATTTACCACATTTTCCCATGTTCCTTTTTTTTTTTCCCAAATTAGCACAGTAAGTGCTGATAAAGCAAACTTCATCAGGGCCTTGCTGTATCTCTCTTTTTTATTTTTATGTAAACGTTCCTAACTCCTACCCATTGTGGCGTAGTTGACATTCATCAGCCATGCTAACCATCCACATAAGAAATGCCTTCCATCCGATGAGGAATTCTTGCTTGTCTGACGTGCAATGTGACAGAAGAGCTGCAGTAAGACTTTTACCTGTGTGTCCGTGGTTTTGCTCTGCAGTGACACACTCCAGGGAGCCCGGATGGCTGGAGGGTGTGCTGGAGGGAAAGCGAGGACTCATCCCTGAAAACTATGTGGAGATACTGTAACTTCGAAAAGAAAAACCCTCTTACTTCTCTATACATGGTATCCATGGTCTCGGCGGCTCTTTCACAATGGCACCGCTTGTCGCTCCTCCATCCTTCTTCACACTAAAGACATTGAGAGAGTATATACTGTATCCAAAAAACACATATGTTGCTAGCACAAGAGTTAAGTTCAAGTATAAGCTAAGAAGTGCTATATACATATAAAGAGCCTGCACTTTTAAAGTTTGGAAATGTAAATATAGTTTTGCCTGGGAGAGTATTCGTACATCATTGTGACCGTTTGTGTTGTCTTCTTTTAAAATGCATGTCATGATTTTAGTGAAGTAGTTTGAGTTTGTTATGCATTAGTTTCCTCAATACTCAAAGATACCTTGAATATCTTTTCTATTTAATATTAGTAAGGGCATGTAATGATGTATAGTGGTAAATATGAGGAAACGTGTCGAGTTATTAAAGTGCAGTGATCATTATCACTTTGAAATAAACAGTGTGGCTTCTTGGAACACTTACTAGACAAAACTATTGAATATTGAAATTGATATGTGATATATGCGTTCGCATCGAAGTGCCTTAAATTTATGCATGGCATGTGTGACGCTGTTCAATAACTCGAACAGAGCAACTTTTTTTGCTATTCTGTACATAGGTTATAATGTTATGTTGAAGAACAGAGACCGGTAAATAAAAAAAAAATAACCCATACAATGACTTCAAATTAAATATTGCCAAGACTTACATCGGTGTTGTGTACGTAGAATTATGTTTGTTCAAGGACACTTAAAAGCAAAGCACTTTCCCTCTCTTTTAAGTGGTTAAAAGTTTTAAAGACATCACTCACACAAAGACCTTTAAAATGGCAGGACTTCACTGATGTTTAATGAGACCATTTTCATTTTTCTAAGAGCCCTTGTTCCAAAGGTTCATTTTTGTGACTGATTGTAACGGCGGTTATTTAAGACAGTGATTTATGACCTCTGCAAAGGTCTTGGCATTGATGTAATTTTTGTGATGTTGACTCTCTTGTTGATCAATGTTAAATAAATAAAGTGTTTTATTCTTATATCTTGGTTTTTATTTCTATTTATATGTCAAACTGTGTCTATAAATAATGTAAGCCATGCTGCTGTGCACTCTCTGGACCGCCTAATGTGCTTTCTGAAAAATAAACTAAAACATTTGTTAAACGAAAAATAAAGTAACATTGTGTGTAGTTTATTAATGCCAATTAACTTAATTGTGTGGATGTGCTCTCATCAAGGTTTAAAAGACTGTCTTTTTTTTTTTTTTTAGGCTTCTACTGAAAAACTTTAGCTTGAATAAATTCAAAACTATTACTTTCTTCTCATAAATGTTTGCATTTGTTTAATAGGAATTTTGCACATATGAATGATAAACAATAGCCACTTACACAAATGAAACCCGTTAAATTGCAGTAAAAATAGCTGGATATATTTTCTGGTAAATGTACCACATCTGCTGTTCACACATGCAGTGTCTTTCCATCATTTATCTGTTTTGCTACCATTTAAACAACAGCACCAAAATGCCATTAAAACTTGCTGATGCATTTGCCGGAAATCCATTTGGAAAAAGAAGCTCTTTCGTTTCAGTTAAGGTTGGTTATGTTTCGTTAACACATTTTGTTTTAGTATCTGTCCCATTTAATGACATTTCTTTCCACAATATAAAGATGACTCCTTGGATGTTGTGATAGATTCTTAAGATCTTTGGGATTAGCTCAAACTCTGATAGATAGATAGATAGATAGATAGATAGATAGATAGATAGATAGATAGATAGATAGATAGATAGATAGATAGAGAGAGAGAGAGAGAGAGAGAGAGAGAGAGAGAGAGATAGTGTCACCAAGTGTCGAATCACACTTTCAACATATATTTAATGATTTTCCGTTGTATGTAAATTAACTGTTGTCTATTGCATTTAGGGTATACTGGCTTATTCTCTCTTCTACACACTTCTAGCCCTGGAGCTGCAGCTTTCACATTGAACCTCTCCCCATTAAGTGGATTAAATCCTCATTTCCTAGCAGATTTGGACTGCCTCCTCATATATATTGGGCTTGAACTGTAGCACACTCCAGTCTAGGTCCTTACCATACACTGAGTGAAGTGCTTGAAAACAAGCTATTTTAAATAAAAATAGACTATTTTGTTGGAGCCACAGTGCAGTGGTTAGCACACACACACTGTGATTGGAGTTTCTGGGTCTGGCTTAGGTTATTTCCTGTTCCCGTTCCCTTTCATGATCGTACACACATGATATGTGGACATTTCCTGCAGCACAACTGTAGTTTGTTTGAGTGCACTTAAAGGGATTTTCGAGGTTCCTGATCCTGTCAACGGTATCCACATCTCATTTTACTTCTGTAATGATAGATTCTTTAGTGAAACAGTATGTTTAAAAGTGTAGATCACCCAAAAAAATAAAAACAGTCATCATTTATAGTAAACCCTCATGTTGTTCCAAATCTGTATTACTTTATTTCTTCTGCGGAGCACAGAATATATTTTAAAGAACGTTTGTTTCCCATACAATGAGACTTTATATATATATATATATATATATATATATATAAAAAAATCAAAATATCTTATTTTGTCTTCCAGAAGAAAGTCATACAGGTTTGCAACAAATGCTGAACAAACCTAGATTTCAAATCGGCAATAAAATCGGTTTCATATATGTTGTTTCTTATGCTAAAAAATAAATATGGCCATCTGCAGTCCTAAGCACAAGTCTTGGGTTTCTGTGAGAACCAGAGCTGACAGCAGCTTCAGTGATGAGATAACTTTACCCATTTGCAATTGGCTCTTTTATTTGGAAGGCGGGACTTATTGCGTGTCGCAATTTCTTCCATTCAACAAGAACACTGTCTTGGTGTATATATTGTGTACATGTCTTTGGATTGAATCCAATCTGATTTCACATTCTGAAAGATCTGTTTATTTTAACCGTAAACATTGCAATCTGATTCACATATCCGTCTGCCTGTGCATTACATGTATTCCAAACAAAACAGTGCATACGTAGTCCTCATTTGTCGTGTTCAGAATCGTGATAATGTCACCGGAGCTGCCACAAGTATAATTGTAATTTTTGCCATGATGTCATCTTATCAATATTTAGTAAATATTCAGAAAATAGTCCGATTTAAGGGTTTACATGCTTTTTTACATTCTTGTTAACAGTTCTTGTTAACATCACCCAAAAAGATAAGTCATTTCAGAGGAAGATAAAAGATTACCAACAAAATTTTTGTCTTTGAAATTATGTGCACTGAAACACACAAAAAAAAGTAAACAGGGTGATTTCTTGTAGAGTGAAGTATAGTCACAGCCTCTGTCTAATTAGCTTACAAAGCACCTCCGGACTTTGCCGTGTGTGTGTGTGTGTGTGTGTGTGCGTGTTGTCACACTTCAGTGCACTGTACACATCATTAGCGCGCAAATGTCTTCCAGACTGCTGTGAGATGTGTGCCCCTGAATGGGTGTGTTTGAGTACCACGTATTACATAATTATCATGACATGGCGGAGTCACAGACATCCAATAACTAATAGAGCAGATGATAGGACTAGACATGGGAGCGGGCTAAAAATAGGCGATGTGTCGAAGAGCCGGGTGCTTACATAATCAGATGAGTCCGAGCTAATGAGATGGGCAAACTCACCCTCCTGCCATCCCTGTCCGCTTCATCTCACTTTATCACCCTCTGGCTTTTTTTTTTCTTTTTTTCTCCTTCTGTGTCTCCCTTTCACTTCTGTTTTCTTGGATGCCGTTTAACCACAAAGTTACCCATCTGTCCATATTTTTTAATTTTTTTTGTGCATGGTCATGAGACCAAATCACTATTTGAACCGCGTTGCCTGCTCCGCTGTCTCTCTGCCTTTAAAGAGTGAGATAGCGCAATGCAGCACTGCATCTGATCTCAGATGTAGATGATGCTGTGTACTTTGGTATTATCCACCAAACTCTGAATGTTTTCATGTCGTTTCCTCCGGCGCATTCGGTTCGCGGCCAGCATCTCCTCCCTCCCCCGTGTTTTGTACTGTACCGTAAAAGATACTACACTTTCTTTGTGCTCTTTAAGAATAGTCACATCATGCTGCCCTGGATGCAGCTATGTATGAAATATAAGCAAACTGTTATGTTTTTGTATCTCGGATGAATGAGACAAAGAAGGTGGGACATTGAAAAACAAAACTGAAAAGGATTGAATGTCTGCGAGCAGAGAATCTGGGGCACAGAAGCCGCCATGTGTGAAGCCACAGCCCTGAAATCTGCCTGATCCAATAGATTCTGTTTATCTGGCAGGACTACACAGCTTGCGCTATTGGCAATCTGTGAGAGATTTGGAGTGGGCTGCGGATTTGCGCAAAAGAGCAAAAGTAATACTGTCTACTCTCACAGTCTGGCAAACAAGCACATTTTTTAGATCGGGCTTCTAACGAGGTTAATGGCGAATTTTCTCTCTGGGGACGTGGAGGTGTTACATTGTTAATGCTTATGTTCTTTGTCAGAAGATCTTGCTCTCTCGTGCTGTTTTCCGAGGATTTTTTCCATCACTGCTGCACCAGTAAATACCGACGAGACTTGCTGTTTTCCTACTCATATTACCATAATTACTTACTGCCTCATTCATGCTCACTTCCCCAGGAGAAACATAATTTTCTAAACTGAAATCTGCCACAGATGTTTGAATTATGATTTGGTCACTCAAACTTATTCTCCTGTTTTAGTGTGTGTTCTCTCTCTCTCTCTCTCTCTCTCTCTTTCTCTCTGTCTCTCTGTTTTCCACTGGGCTTTGCCACATACTGTATCCAGGTATTTTTTTCTTCTTCATCCATTCCCTTTTCTTCCTACTGCTGCTGTTTCTTTCCACTCACTCAACACCCACTCAGATGTCTGCAGCATCCCATGATCTAATTCACTGTCTTTCTACTGTTATCCACAACAGTTAACCTCTAAATATTTAAAACACAGTAACATAATACAGAAAGAAAATAAGAAAATACAGTAACATAAAAATAAGGTTAAATTAATTAACATGAGATAATGCATTAGACATCATCAACTAGCAATGAACAATACGTTGTCAGCATTTTAAAGTCACCATAAAATCTAAATTGTCTGTCCATCGATCGCGGTGATTTCCTCAGAAAAGCATTCCCGTTAACTTAGTCAACCCTAAGACACCATCAACTCTTCCTCAACCTGATCACTTTTCTTCTGATCAGTACCGTGAGCTCATCTGCAGTGCCATAAGGAGATCTTTTCCTTGCCATTCTACTTTTCAACTACTTGTGCATGTATGCCTGGTAAGGCACATTTAACCTTACACACTCAGACTCTGAGAATTCTGAGGAAGTGGTTTTGGGGTGTGTTTTGTCTAAGTTGTGTTTTCTTGCCTCTCCAGCATTCTCACAGACTGTCCAATGGGTAAGAGGTGATCACAATGAATGATCTTGACTCCTCCTTTACCATGTCTAGGTTTTACCTTATACACTGGCAAGTTGGGCGTTTTGTCAACCACAACATATTGCCGAGAACTCCATCGACTCTGAAGTTTGCATTTTCCCTCTCAGTCCCAGATTCTTCAGCAACACTCTATCACCATTCTCCAAGATCTGGAATTTCACTCTTCTGTCAAATACTTTCTTGTTTCTTTGGTGCACTTTGTTCTAAGCTTTTGAGGCTAGTTGATAAGCTCTTTTCAGGTTGGCAACATACTGAGAATGTTGCCTTCCCTCTGTTCCATCAGCAGATATTTGAAAACATCAACAGGCAGTCTTGCTTCCCTTCCGAACATTAAGTAATGGGGAGAGTACCTTGTAGCATCACATTTTGTGATACCAGATACCCCGCATGCTGACTCCACTGACGCATTTTCTCACTTGCCAAGGTTCCCAACATTGAGAGCAAGGTGTGATTAAACCTCTCGGGCTGAGCGTCACCTTGAGGATGATGCAGTATGGAGTGGTAAGTGATTTGCGGATCCTCAAGAGTAGCAAGAGCTAGTTTATTAAATGACTCAGTCATGCCCTTGATCGGAATGGATTCTTGCTTGGGCGTACCTAGAAAATTGGTCCGTGACCACCAAGATGTTACTTATTCCATTGGAGTCAGGCTCAACTTAGAGGAAATCTATGCAGATTAGATCCATCGATCCATTGCTGGTAGTTTGGTGCAAAGGAGCTGCTTAGTGTTTTGCGAGTAATGCACTCTAAAGCCCTGCACGGGCTTCAAATCTTGAAAAACACAAGCTGCGTGCAACACAACACAAGACAAACTATAACAAGAAAGCATGAGGCCGATGTAAACATGAATCGCGTGCTACACAAAGCACAACAACACACGCGGACAGAAGAGCGTACTGCCCTAGCGAACTCGAAACCGCATGCTCACACAACAATACAAAGGCGCACGTGAACGAGCAAATATTCCCGGCAAAAAAAAAGATATAATCCCGGCACAAAACCAAAACCAAACTAGACTGAGGTGCCGGGATCAGAACACCACGCTCCGCACACAAAACAGCTCACATGGACAGAAGAGCTCACACAAGACAAGACAATACAGTAGAGTCAGGGCTCTGTCACAAAACCAAGAATAAACTAGACCGAAGTGACAGAGCCCTGACAGAGATGTTCAGGCCCAAGCCTGGCCCTTGTCTGACAGCTTATCAGAATTGACTGGAGCCCATGTTTTGTTTTGTTTTTTATCCTCCCCCATTACACAGCCTATACTGTTGCAGCCATTCAAATAGTTGTTTTGTTTTTAATGGCAAAGTAGTTATATTTCTTTTCGTTTCTTTATTAGGTCAATTTAGAAAAAATGTTTGGAGCATTTTTTGTTTGTAAAATGTTAGTTTAAACGTTTATCACCACCACAGTAAAAAAGGGATTTTTGATAAGCTGAGGCAGGCTGCTCTGATTTTTACAACGGCACTCGGAAATGAAAAGGGCTAAAATCAAAGCTTCACCACAGCACATGGCCATTCTTATTTCAAAGAGTTTCCAACAGTTAGACTAATGAAAAAAGTCCAATCCAAAACGAGACAGCCTCCTAACAGAAGAACAGTCTCTTACCGATCATTGTGAGAGAAAAAGCACAGCATCCACAGTGGAAGGTTTCAATCCAGGGCCTTTTACACCTAGAAAATGCATGAAGTAACTAGGTATAAAACTGCACTGAAGGCACGCTCACTGCTACTGAGATTCCAGATCTTCGAGAATGGTGATGGTGTAATCTGGGACTGAGAGAGAAAATGCAAACTTCAGAGTCGATGGAGTTCTGTGCCATATGTTGTGGTTGACAAAATGCCCAACTTACCAGTGTATAAGGTAAAACCTAAACATGGTAAAGGAGGAGTCAAAACCATCTATTGTGATCACCTCTTACCCATTGGACAGTCAGTGAGAATGCTGGAGTGTCCCGGTGATGCATCACCTGAAAAGGCAAGAAAACATTAAAACTTGACAAAACAAACCCCAAAACCACTTACCTGAGTTGACAGAATCCTCAGAGTCTGAGTGTGTAAGGTTCAATGTCCAAAAGCCCAGCCCTAGGGACGTAAATAAGGCGGGCCCCGTCGGGCTTGGGCTGAAATGCAGGGCTCTACTGCACTCCCCACAATTCTTGATGTATTGTTTAACCTCACAAGCCATTTTGGCCCAGTAGAATCTACTACCAGAGATCTGTGGTTCTTTCTAAGGCCAGAAGACCCATGTTATTGTGAGTCCCATAGACAGGATGAGCTGGGTTTTACTGTTTCACTAAAGCAAACCTTTCATTATAAGCCTATTCTCCTCACGTTTCATAAGCCACAAATCAGAATTCACTTTCACATTGGTAGCCCATGTCCCTTGCTTCAACGCTTCCCTCAATTACTTTCCTCAAGACAACATCATTCTTTTGGGCTTTTGCCAACTCGGCCATGGATTTCTGCTCCAAGTCACATTTCAGTTGAACGGGGAAAGCATACACATTAGGAATGCACTCAGGTGAGGCTCCTTGTTGTTCCACATACCTAGGTGATTTGTTGAGCTTTAGGTCAATATGAACTCAGTGGCATATGGACCTTTGGTCTCAGACATGCTTTGCCAACCCACCAAAGAACTGTGTTCTCCTCTTGTACCAGATTTCGGGACAGCAAATCTGCATCAGTATTGTTCTTGCCTGGTCAGTACAGCACATCAAAATCGTAGGTGGATAAGGCAGCCAGCCAATGATGTCCAGTGGCACTGAGTGATAAAAATGTATGTAAGTGAATTATTATCACTATGTGTGGTGAATTTGTCTCCTTATAGGTAATCGTGGAATTGATCTATTGATCCCCCCCCCCCCCCCCCCCCCCTGAATTGCTTCATTTTCTACTGGAAGAATGCTCCTGATATAATACAGCACCATAGCCCTTTTAGACGGGCATCTACATGCAAGATGTAGGATTTGTTGGGGTCTGCAAAAGCTAGGACTGGGGTTTTAGTGAGACTCTTGAATGATCTGCTGAAAGGCAACCGTGCATGACTGGTTTCATCTGTCTCCGAAGGGCTCAGACTGTTTCAGGTACAGTAGGTTTTGGATTTATCTTTGTCCAACTTTTTACCTTGCTGGGTAGGTTCATAACCCTTTGTGAGCTCAGTAAGAGGTTGGACAAATGCAGCGTAGTTGGGTTTGAACCTACGGTAATACCCACAGAAGCCAAGAAAAGATCTCAAGGTCTTAAGGTCCGAAGGCTGTGGCCAGGCGCTCATTGCCTTGACCTTGTCAGGGTCTGTTGCAATGCCTTCAGCAGATATTATATGTCCATACTTTACTTTGGTCTGGCAGATTTTACACTTGTCCAATGACACTTTTAGCCCCAATTATTCGAATCTGTCCAGGACCTATAGAAGTTTTTCCCCGTGCTCTTCCAACGACTTTCCAAAGACAATCAGGTTATCCAGGCAGACAAGGACCTGAAGCAGGCTCATATCACCAACAGCTTTTTCCATCAAGCACTGGAAAGTCACAGGGACCCCAGTAATGTCCTGTGGCATACACTCAAACTAATAGAATCCTAAAGGGCATATAAAGACTTTTTTTTTTCATTATCCTCTTCAGACAGAGCTATTTGGTAATTGCCACTTCAGAGGTCAAGGACGGAAGACCATCTACTCCCTGACAAACAGTCCAATGCATCGTCAATGTGGGGAGTAGTATACTGGTCAGGCACTGTTTGAGCATTAAGTGTGCGGTAGTCTGTGCACATTCTTACACTTCCCTTTTTTTTCCAGGCTATTACAATAGGGGAGGTGTAGGGGCTTTGTGATTCCTTGATGATGCTGACTTTCATAATCTCCTGAATGCATCTTCGAACATCATCAATATCTGTGGGAGCCAAACGCTTGGAATGCTCATGAAAGGGCCTAGAATCAGATAGCTGAATATAGTGTTCCACTATATACCACCAAACCCACGTCCCACTTGTGTAGAGAGAACGCAGAAGCTCTTTCCGACAATGCCTTCTTAAGTCTCTGTTTCCATGCCTCAGGAATAGAAGAGTCTCCAAAGTTAATTTTGGTTTTGTATCAATCTCTCATCTTTGAGGCTAGGGATAACGGAACTGTTGGATATAAGTGACCAACCACTGTTCCTACCGGAATCACTGTGTCCTTCAAAGATTAATTATGCATCAGTAGCAGGAAATGGTTGACATCCATTTCAGAATGTGGCACTACCATGAGCTGTAGTAACACTCTTATTAGCATGGTTACAAGATCAGCAGTTTAAGACATTCAATTTGTAAGCACATAACACAAGAATGAATTTTAAGAAAGAATAATTTTTAAGAGAGTGAGATGATGAAATTTTCTAGCAATATATGCACTTTATAAGACCTGACCTGAACGAACCATCAAAAATTAATTTAACCCTTCTATTGTTTCTTAGGCGGGGTTATTACATTTTATATCAATGCACAAGTTCAGCTAGAATCTGGAGGCGTACTTGCTTTTGTTGTTGTCTTTGATTCGCTAGCTGTCTCGTCATGTCTGGAGTGACGTCTGGGGAAGCCAATCGCGTTCGGGAGTGTCGGTGGATAAATGTCTCATGGCTGAAGTTTGAAATTTGAGGCTAGCAAAACTGTAAAGTCATTGACTGAAGCTTTGCGGCAAAAACCTATCTTAGAAAACAAGACTCTAAACGGAAAAGAAAAGAAACTAAGGAAAAGAAGGAAAAGTAAATGAGACGAAAGTAGTTAGATGACTTGCATGCAGCTGTTCGGTCTTAACCCATTTTCAGGTCTGATCTCAACTCTTTCTCATCATCTCATCTTCTCGTCTTATACAGAGGAGTTTGTCCAACCCTTCGGAGGAGTTCTGACCAATTAGACATTGTCTTTAGTTCAGGGTGTTACTGTTTCTCCTCCCCTCACATTACATGGTTACACCTCTTAACTTTCCTGCTCTAGCAGAGTACAATTCAGACATGAATACATCTATAATACACCAAGTACAATACATTTTACACAGATTTGATTCATACAATAATTTGAGAAATGAGAAATCAATCACGCACATACAGTAGTAAACAAGACACACTTCCAATCAACCATTCAACCAATCAACCAACCACAAGTACAAGCTTTCCTGTAGCTCAAACAGTAGAGTGTTGGTGTTTGCAACGATAAGATCATGGGTTCGATTCCCAGGGAAAGCAAGAACTGATAAAAATGCAAATGTGTACCTTGAAATGCAATGCAAGTTGCTTTGGATAGAAGCGTCTGCCAAATGCATGAATGTAAAATGTAAGTCCGTCTAGCATTGTTTTGGAATGATCTGATGCATTTTGATATGTGAAGGCAGTCTCTGTGGTTTTTAAGAGATTTAAATCCTGTGTTTAAGAGCTCAGGTCAAACAGGTCGTTGAAAAGACAGTCTGTTTTTGATCTCTGTCTTTGGGGTAAAACAAGGCTAAGGACGATTGTTTCTGCCTAAAATGTAATACATTGTTAGCTAACTGTGCAATGTACATTGCTGAAAGACATTACATGGACACAGTCACCTCTGATAACAGATAACTCTAAATTGTAATGTAGATACATGCATTTTCTGTAAAGCTATTTTGAAAAGATATGTTTTGTGAAAAGTGCTATATAAATAAGTGTGAACTGAATTGAATGTGAATCAAGATGTGCCATCTCTGAAACAATCTGTCTTGTTAAAGTTGACATCTTAAGTGTCCGTTCTCTAGTTGGGATTATCTTTTACATGTGTTCTCTGTCTTATATGTAGAAGAGTCAGTTAGTTTCGAAACTGAATGGTGCCCAATTGACAAATCATCTGATTTAGGGTCCTGAGTGTTGATTTGGAATTTGGCTCTTTTTTACAGTATGAAGGAGTCATTTCTGTTTGATTCGCTCTCAGTTACTACATAAACGTTTGAAAAGGTTAGTATTGGTATCCAAAATAACTGTTTTTTGGTCTGGGCTACATGGTCATGGATAGATCAAGGCTAAGACTGAAAGTGTTTCCTGAGCCCCTGTGATTTTGGCAGGGAATTCAACGTCTACCATCACATAACTGGAAGCCCCAAATGGCTAATACGGAGATGGGGTAAATGGAAACTTCTGTCAGATACTATTTGTACCAGGCTTCGAAGATGATGGTTACTTGCGAGCCACTGTCTAGTAAGACATCACATGCCTGTCTGTTGACTTTCAGCTGGACAACAGACATTGTGCCAACCAACCCTTCTGGAAGTTGCCTTTGTTTTTGTATGTCTACTGCACTCCTCTTGACTGAAGAGTCAGTTGTGCTGGCCTTTGGCTCAGGTAAAAGCAAGTCTCTACCTTTTGCTTTTTTTAGTATCTGGATTAATCTTCGAATGACTTTGGCTTGATTTTCAGAATTTCTGCATTTTAGCAGCGAGGTGTCCACTTTCTCCACAGTGGTAGGAGTAATATTCATTCGCATCACTGGACGTAGTCTGCTTATATATATATATATATATATATATATATATATATATATATATATATATATATATATATATATACCGGGACAATTTCTGGAAGTCTACACAGGTAAGGAGGCAACAGGAGCAATGGGCTTTTTACTTTGATTTTTCTGCTGTAATCTTTTCACCGTTTTTTTTTTTCTTTTCTTTTTTTTTTTTTCAGTACTGTCACTACAGGGTCATGACAACATTCTGATGTTGTAAGCTTTCATGACTGGACCTGCAAACACCTCTACTTCTTTCACAGCTCCATGAGGGGTAGATGCCATGTAAAAAGTTTGTCAACAAGAGTAAGTTTGAAACTCCAAAAAACTTTCTGTCTGTTTCAGAAAAACGCCTGACAACAATTACAACATTTCACATATTGACCTTTTGTAAATAGTCCACTTTTTCAGTCTTTTTGGGTATATACCTGTACATTGGAGTGCTCAAACTCTTTCTTATATTATCAGACTGAACCTATGTGTAAAACACTTCACAATAAGTTAGTGCTCCACAAGCCAATTCTTTTGGCAGATTTGTATCGTCATTTACATACAGTAGTTGTTTGAGAATCAGTGGAAGTTAGTGAGTGGCTACTGGAAAAGTACTTTCTAACAAGATCAATTGTGTCTGAAATTTTCGCCGGAGTTGCAGTTAAAAAAAAATATCACAAAAGAAATGCAAAAGTATAAACTTTGCAAATTGCCCTTAAGTTAATCCTGAACAGATGACCAGACTGCGTAGAACTTAGACTTAAATTCATATATATATATATATATATATAAAAACTCAAATACACTTGCTAATGCACTTGAAATACTTAACTTACTTGATGAACATTAGCAGATATTCTAAAGCCGAAATCGAATATATTAGAGTAGTTATACATACACTGAAATTTACAGTAGAATTAACACCAATTCCTGAAAGAAAGAGAGCACAGAAATTAATTGTTAGCAGGTTTATTGGAATCCCTTGATGTTTCTGCAAACACAGTTATGGCAAAATTTGCAACAAGATATACAGTTTAGAGGAACTAATTGCATCTGTCTTTTGCTCACGTTGAATATTTCTGTACTGAGGAGATTTGCTAACAAATATTGTACAAAGCACTGATTTAAAAAAGGGAAAAATCAAAATATGAACAGGAAATGCTCTTTTGTCACAAAAGAGATATGGCTTTGTCACTTCAAACAAATGTATAGCACACAGATTCAGGTTTATCCCAACAAAAAAAAACAAAAAACAGAAAAGTCAAAATCCATTAACACATGAGTGTTAATGTTCAAACACAAAATGAGATCTGTGGGTTTTCACTAGTAAGCTGCATTTTATTCTGTTTCAACATATTGGTTACCTTGACCATGCTTTGCCCTTATTTTGCACAAAGGTGCTGCTTGGTGGTAATGTGATTTGTACAAATGCATAGTTTTACATGTTAGACTCCCCAAAAACACATCTAAAATGTCTTATGTAGACTGTCAAAGCTGAAGTAACAAGCAACCCAAAAGCATCCAGTGGATCCACACTAACTTTTAGTATTTCAAGCTTCATCATTTGGTGATGGAGTAACGCAAATTGCAAACATGCTGCAACAAGCATGGCATTCTATATTCTCTTTAAGTTACTGATAGACATCTGAATTAATGTCAGGCTGTTCAGGTTCAGTTGTGCTCCCTGCCCTAGTTCTGTCTTTAGGTTTTCCTTACATAAATGTTGAATTTTTTTGTATACTTTTTTTTAAAAATTCCATATATTTTTCATATACTGTTTAAATAATGATAATATAGAGCATTGCTAGTTCACAAGACATCAATGACTTGTGAAACACAGATGAAAAAAAAAATATTTTCTAACAGTGCAAAACTAAAGAGTTAATTTTCAATGTTTTCTTGCTTGGTTTGATTTTTCTGTATATATTTACTTTAAAAATTCTGGGAAAAACATTTTTTGGCAACCACAAGTACTTTTCCTTTCCGCATAATCTAGCTAACCTCTGAAGTGAGCACTGTGTTGTGTTTTTTTGTTTGTTTGTTTTTTTGTTTGTTTTTTTGTTTTGTTTGTTTTTTAGATTTGTATGCGAAGCGATGGGTAAAAAAAAAAAAAAAACACAAAAACATACAATTAGTTCACATTACTACAGACCAAAATGACAAGTTTAAAGTTAGTGACATTCAGGGAGTAAACAAGTCTCTCTTGCTGTGAAAAGTAAATAAATGATGTGAAAAATAAAAATAAAAATGTGTATCCATCATGCTCTCTGGGTCTTGCTCTGGATTCTGACTGACTACGGTCAGTCAGTAACTGTTAAGGGGGAAATGTGTGACATCCCGATGGCCGACAAATATTTAATATAGAAATGTTCCATACAACTCAACATAATAATTCTCTGATTTATTTACAATAGATACTGTAAAATGGTAACTTTTGTGAGAAAAAAGGCACAAGTTTCCCTTCTTAAATACACTGTAAACATCTTTTCAAAAAGCATGCATAAACATTTCACTTTATAAAAGATCTCATATACTCTTTTTAGACAAATTACTAATATATTGTGTCCAGCAAAATAGAATCTCTCAAAAATACTTCACATCCTATGAGCCTTTTAACATCTATTCTTTTATATTTATATATCTGTGTATTTAAAAAAGGGAAAGGTTGGTTGGGGTTGGGGTTGGGGGGGACTACTGTAAATACCTTTGCAACATCTAGTTTGAGGTCCATAAAAAACTTTCAACATACAGTGTATTGACAGGTCGGTGAAAATAGGGTTTGCCCGGGTACCACAGATTGATTGATTTGTTCTTTTTGAACTATTATAATTATGATTTTTGTCCTCCAACAGTCGCTTACCACCAACCAGCTACATCACAAAAGCAAACATCAAAAGTTATTGGACCTTTCCAGTTCACAAACCTTCCATACTGACCCCCACCCCCCACCCAAAGCACATTACATAACCAACACAATAGCAGAACATCAAATATACCAATTATCACATTATTGTGTCTGTGCAAATCAAAATCAGCCAATAGCATCATACTAATCCTATCACAGAGAAAACCAACAATGCCCTCTCAAAAATGAAGCTTTCTTGTGGATTTAGGGAATTTGAGAGAAACTGAAAAACAAATACACACACACACAAATGCACAAAACGCACACAAACCTTCATTGTCCTCAGACTCACAGCATTTCAGAACAAGCAGTACCTCTTTTGATTCCATCAGTAGCACAGTGGGGTTATGAAACATGAAACAGTGGTCCAAATTCCTTTTTTAGATATAATTCACTCAAGTACTCTCAAGTCGACTGGTATTTTCCAAAAATAGCCAGGTTTTAATTGCAAGGTGGTTTAAATCAGAAACTTCCTATGTACAACGTTTGAAAAATATGCCTACAAGCCACAATTATAATCATAAGATACACATATATTGTGTTTATGAGCAGGTTACTGTTATTGTTGTTTACTAATATGAAAGCTGTATGCTTCAAAAAAGCTGATTAATCACATACTGTATCTAACTGTACATGTGCTGCTACTGAAAATCGTCTACTTTTTACGTTAAGAAAACAGAAGCACCTTGTTAGAAAATGGCTTCTAGCTGGATTGATTCTTTGAAACAAAAAAACTTTACAATCGTATAAAATGCTTTTCTCCTCTGGAACTGTAAGTTAGTACTGCGTTTTCCTTAACGTCAAAAGGGAGCTGGTTTAGTAACAGCTTAGGTACAATTTACTAAATTTGCTACAGTCCTAGCTCGCACACAAAATGTGGCATGTGTGTCTGCGTGATCGTAATTTTTTTTACAAGATGAGCTATAATATTTGCTGTATTGCAAATGTAAAAAAAAAAAAAAATCTCCTATCCAATAGCATTTTTGTCGAGCTGCCATTTTTCAGCTTATCAATTATCGGGCCACCACAGCACTCCATCAGCGTGGCCAGGTCTCTCCATGTAAACGCTTCAAGTCATCAAAATATACATTGATGCCATTTTTGCAGATAAATTTAGATTTGATTCTTTCTACAATAACTTTTATGCACCAATTAGTCACAATTCAGCTTAATTTAATGTATTGTAGCCCTTGATTATGTCCTTTCTCATTTCGTCTTTGCAAACACCCCAATTTAATCTTCTGTTTCTTGAAAGTGATACGGTTGTGGAGATAATTTTGTCTTAACCAGCTATAACGAGCAGTTTTGTTACTGAATCTTGAAATTTGAGAGTTATATAAGAATGCAATGGCATTTACTGGCAGATTGACAGGTCTGGGAGTCAAGGATATGTCTAGTATGTGGGCCCATATTACTGTGTGTGTGTGTGTGATGTATTCACATGTGACTGTGCACTATAGCTTTACCAAAGAATATGGCTTCATATCCATATAGAACATTGTCAGCATTGTCTTTGGGGGTAAGAAACGCTCAGTCACATGAAATATGAGTTCTTCTCTGTTGGCCGGGTACAGAGATCACTCTTTGCCTTCCCTCACTACGCAAGCCTTATATGGCTTTAAACCAAGCCTCACGTTACGCCTTGCTTTTGTGCATAGCGGGCTTGCTCTTTTTCGCTCTCTGAGGGCTGGGAGTCCTCTGTTTTTCCTCTCATTTGATCCTTCATTTTTCCCTCCTTTTGCAAGCTTTCAGTCATTTCTTGTGAAAGTAGAGGGTGTTTGTTAGGCCTGACTCCACCTTTGGTATCTGGTCACTGATAATTTCCACCAACATCTCGGGAAACTCTACTTTTAGAGCCTGGGATTCACGGAAAGTGTAGAAACAAAAGTCCAACAGGCTCCCCACAAGCTGTAAAGAGAGAGAGGACACTTCAGTCAAAGGGAACTGTCATATTTAATTCAAGATGACAGTGCTTATCATCAATGCTCTGGTGAAACATGAGTCTGGGTAAACATGTATTGATGTATTAGAAAAGAAAAGACAGTATAGCGGCTGAGCTCATTTATGGATGCTCCGTCTAACTGACCAAAGCGCTTTTAGGCAGAACTTGTTTCTCTTCATCTTACAAATTAATAAATCAACACTGCTGTCAAGTGTTCTTCGCCCTCAAGTGCAACTCAAAACGTCTTTTCCAGTACTTTTGTGCGCTATTACAAAATGTTGAGCTGGCAGCAACGCAGAAAGTGATTAGAAATGAACAGCTCTCAGAAATGAACTGCGGCTCTCATCTCTCAGTGGCAACATGAAGGATGGCAGTTTTTCATTTGAATGCACACTTGCCATAACTCTTTAATAATCTGTAATATTAATATTAAAATAAATATGTGGAATATACTGTAATAAAGCTTTTAACATCCAGTGATTTTAAACATTAATGTTTTTCAGCTTCTAATCACATAAACATTTGTGAGTCACTTCTTGAGGATGCATAAATATCAGCTCATTCTGATTTTATTTATTCATTGGACAAATATTTGAGGTATTTGATTTAAATAAGAACAGATTTATGTATTTAGATGTACATTTTTTAGTCAGAATGGGGTCTGCACTTACTACAGACACTATTAAAATAAAGCTGATGATTTCTACTACTAGAAACAAATTCTATAAACTACGTCCCTTTTATTTACATCTGGGGTTTTCAAACTGAGGTCCAGGGACCGCAAGGATGTTAACTTTGTTTAGTGCAAAGAATGTATCTTGTCATAAATCATGAGCTTAATGACAGCCTTAAAAACAAAGCTTAAATATCTTACATTTAATAGTGGGTAGAAAAAGGATAGTCAAGGATAGTTTAGTGCAATGACAATACAAAAGCTGATTATTTAAGTTTTGGCAACAACTTATTTTTATTTTTTTATAATCTCTTGCTTAGTATTTTTCTCACACAGAACCTTAAAACTGCTTTGCTTGAACGTTATTTAAAATTAAAATGAGCATAATTATGACAGACCTTCTGGAAATCAGATGAGGTATATCTTACATGACAGGGATTAGTTTAGGGAGGTATAGTTAGGATTTTTAGATGTGTATGAGTGCCTCTTAAGGGAACCGTTGTGAGAAACCAATGAGCTTAATAAACTTACTCTGGATAATTAGAGCAGATTTGCATCTGACTTTGATCTATTAGCCGTTAACAGGGGAGTGTTTCGACTTACTTCATGCATGGCGTCCAATAGCTTGGTGAGCTGGAAGAAGCGCTGCCATGTCTGGCCGGAATTGTTAGTGGCTTTCCCAACTGAGCGGCGGAGCTCCTTGATGTAATTCACCCGCATCTCCTCAAATGCCCCTTGGTTCTTCAGACCATCTTTGGGCACTGTCAATAAAAAAAGGATGTCACTTTGTTACAGTGGCCAGTACTCGCTATATGAAAGTGAAAGTGACATATGAAGGCCAAGTATGGTAACCCACTGAATAAGTCATTTAACCCATCCAAGTTAGTGCACACACATTATGAGCAGTGAGTAGTGAACACACACACCCAGAGCAGTGGGCAGCCATTTTTGCTTTTGGGGGTTAGGTGCCTTGCTCCAGTCATTTCCTGCCGGTATTGAGAATCAAACCCGCAACCTTTGGGTTAACAGTCCGACTCTCTAACCATTAGGCCATGACTGCCCCGAAGTGTGAGTTGTGAGTAAAACAACACTATTTCCTTTAAGATGCATCTGTCTCTATGTCAGTCTCTTTGTTCATCCTTCCATCTAATCTGTCTGTCTCGCAGTCTACCTTCTCAGGTGATTAATGTTCCCTTGTGTAAAGTTATTCAGGATTAACTCAAAGTACTAAAAGGTACTTTCACTTTTGGCAGATGAGAGATAGAATCTCATTCAGGTTGAAGGGAGTAATTCTCTCCTATCGTGTAGAGAACAAGTGCACTTATGGCCAACAGCCAACCACGTGAAATGACATTCAGCTTCTGGACAGCTGAAAAAGAAATGGCTCGTCCTCACCCTCTTTCTACCCATCCTTCAACAACATGCAAATAACGTCTATTCTGATGAAATTAGTAGATTTGTTGCACCCCATTCTTTAATTTCTGTTTGTCTCAAAGTGATTTTGATAATAACAATACGTTTTTGCAGACAAACCAGTATATGCTAAAAAAAGCAATTACCTAGCAGCACCGTAAGGTTGTAGTGATAATTATGGAAATTATTAAAATGCAAGAACCAACATCATTTAATAATACTCAGTGTTGCCTTAAGGCACAAACATGTTCCCAATTCTTAGCACGGAACTAACAAAAATTCTGGCCGGTTGATAATACCTTGAATATCAAAATCAACTGCTGGCGGTAGATCATTTTCCTATTTAGCACCTTAACTTTGGAACAGTCTCCCTAACATTGTCCGGGAAGCAGACACACTCTGTCAGTTTAAATCTAGACTAAAAACGCATCTCTTTGACCTGGCATTCATATAGAACATTATGCATTTATATTATTCAAATCAGTTAAATGATTATTAGGCTACATAGATTAGGTCAGCCGGAACCGGGGACACTTCCTATAACACCCGATGTACTCGTTACATCATAAGAAGAATGGCATCTACGCTAAAGTTAGTCTTTCTGCTTATTCCGAGTTTTACTGAAGTCAGCCGGATCCGGGCCGTATCCAGATCAGACAGTGAACCTGCGCCTGGACACGACCACAACGCATCCCTGAAGTGCCAGCCTCATCAGCCCTGTGAAGGCCTCATCGACACCTCAACAAACCCATCTCCATACCGGAGTGATGACTCCAACCTCCAACCAGATGGAACTGGATAAATATTGTGAATGTTCTGATCCAATCTGACTTCTGACCTGTAATGCTGCCTGAATCATAATCATACACAGTTCGTTCTTTAGCCAGAGGAGAACTGGCCCCCGACTGAGCCTGGGTTCTCCCAAGGTTTTTTTTTCTCCATTCTGCCACTGATGGAGTTTTGGTTCCTTGCCACTGTTGCCTTGGCTTTTGGCTTGCTTAGTTGGGGACATTTAATATTCAACAATATTACTGATCTGCCTTACTTCAGGTGGACGATGACGCGATTTTCTTCTAGAAACAAACTTTGTTGTATTATTTTCATGTTATCAGTGTGAAGCTGCTTTGATACAATCTGTATTGTAAAAAGCGCTATATAAATAAAGGAGACTTGACTTGACTTAAAAAGATTACACATTTTACAACATTACCAAATTACAACAAGAAGTCCTTCAGGATGGTTCAAGCTCTCGACCCTGTGTGTTGAATGAAAAGCACCTTCGTTCATCAGCAGGTGTGTGTTAAACCCACGGTCACCTCCCCCTGTTTTCTTCTCTCCCACTGACCCACATCCAGCCTCTTTAGCCACAGGCTGCCATTTAGAGCCCCACTGAATACAATGTGGGGTGATTACGCCACGCTAATTGGTGTCTTGTCAAAAGAAATACATTCTTCTGCCAGTAGAATCTGTCATTTTGTTGACATATCTGACAGGAATAGTCAGTTAATGAGGCGACGATGAGTCAGTACACTGATTAGTGATCATATACACTGTTCTGTAGATTAACATAAAACGGATGCTATTGATGGTAACAAATTTGGATGTGGAGATACAATAAAATTAAGGTCAATCAACAACACTTGTGGCATTATGTTGAATACCACAACAAATATCTTTGATTTGTCCCTTTTTACTTTTTAAAAACAGTTTTAAACTGTTTTAAAAACAGAAATGTAAAGCTTACAATATTATAAAAAATATTTTGGATTTTGTCATGGCAACACTAAAATTGCGCATATGTCTTTACACAGAAGATTTTCTTACTAAAACTATGTGCATATTGACTTGCTTATTGTTTATGTCTTGATATACTATTACACAAGTGAGTATTTTAACGTTCACGGATTGGCCACATTAACTGTAAATGTTTTTATTATTAATATTAATTATTAAATTAATTTGTCAAAATAAAAAATTAAGTGTTGTCGATTGAGCTAAACTTATATTAATTTAACTTAAAATTTGTAATTTTATCATTTCAAAGCTTAAACAGGTTGCCTGTCCAATCTCTTTCAAATTAATGCTACTTAATTTTAGATTTTGTTGTATAATGCAAAGACATAACATAACATAAAAAATAGCTGTCCAAATACTTTGACGTACACGGTGTAATTGCTGATGAAAAAGAATGTAAGATTCACTCAACAAAAGACTTCTGTCAAGGAAATTAACACTGATAACAATACCATCACAATGACACCTTGAATTTTAGACATATTGCTTTTTGCACAAAAGCAGCATCTGTGAGAATATTTCTTTCCTAATGTCTGGGTCAACCACAAGCCCAAAAAACAAAACAAAAAAAAAGCTTAACTGGACTTTATTAAAAAAAAAAGAGCCAAAAAAACAAGAGAGGATTTAGTTTAGTGACTTACTCTTTAGCAGGTCAACACTACCATTGCAAATAAGGTCATGTGAGAGCCTGCAGGGCTTCTGAAACCTTAGCCAAGGTCAAAGAGGAATAACAGTCTCTCTCTCTCTCTCTCTCTCTCTCTCTCTCTCTCTCCACTAAAACCACAGCAGCCCTGGAGCCCCACAGTACGAGGCATGACACAATAGCTTTAGCAAAGCAAAAAGGTTGATAACACAAAAAAATTAAAAAGCCAAAAACCAAAATATAACATTTCTTAAAATGCTGCAATATTAAAATAAAAACGTTAAGCTGTAATCATACCATAACATGTACACAATACAACAGCATTAGTAGAAACAAAACATTTGCATATAAAGTAGATCATAACAATGCGCTCCAATCCACAATGATTTGTGTAATGGGTTGATTTTCCAGTGAAATTCAAATACCAGTTTATTTATAAAACAAAACAGCTCTTCCCAGCAGATCTCCTACATGTTGGACAGCACAGCATATGTCATTACCCCTTAAAACAGTAATGACATACATAAGCTCCATCAAGGGTGTAGTCCGCAAAGGACATCTACGTTTTATTTTTTATGTTGATTTTGTATCAGGAAAGCTTTTTTTTTTTTTTTTTTAAAGAATTGCTCCATCAAAACCCTCAGCTCTTCAATTATGTACCATCCCTGACTACACTTCTCCCGTTCTCTCTCCTTCCATGAAGCTCTCTTTTTGGAGAGAAAAACACCAGCTCTTGGAGCAATGCCCATCTCCTGACTGGATTTTATTAAGTACAGCAGGGCTTTCTGGAAAGGCTCCAAGGGATCAGCAAGTGGTTGTGGATCCTAAAATCAGAACTCAAACTTTACCTCAGTCTCATATGCTGTAAGCCATGAGTGTGTGTGCTGATCTTGTACACTATATGACAGCTAAACTGATCTAGCATCCAAAAGGCTGTATATTATATTATATTATATTATATTATATTATATTATATTATATTATATTATATTATATTATATTATATTATATTATATTATATTATAATCTATTAGCCTAGAAGTCTAGACGCACCCTAGCGGCAGCAAATTTTATTTTGCAGCCAGTGTCGTCTAGCAACTCTCCGTTGGCTTGCGAGCTGGAAAAATCAAACTCTAGTCAGGCCAATCACATCGCGTATAGAGTCGGTGGGCGGGCTTAACATGATGACGGCAGAGTTGCGACGGTTCCGCGTGAATTCCCTGCTACTTGAAAACAAAGAAGATGGGTCTTTCGAATCGGCTTTGGGCCACGACTGGAAGACTTGGAGTTAAGCTTTTCTTTGAGAAAAGAACAAAGAACGGCACTGAAGTCATTATTAAAAAAGGAAGATGTGTTCGGAGTTTTGCCGACCGGATACGGCAAAAGTTTAATTTATCAACTAGCTCCGCTGGTAGGAAAACGCTCTGGTTGGTTGTAGCGCTATCCTATTGCGTGCAGAGGGAATATGAAAGACAACCGTTTATCCCGCCCCTCGGACTGAGCCCTGCCAATGGTGTGTTCCCAGACCCAACATCTTGATGTGGGTCTGGCTTGTCAGGCTAATAATCTATTATATTATTAAATAATAATTAGCAATAATATAAGTAATAATAATCATTATTATCATCATTATTATTAATGAATTGATTAATTATACTTACTATGTCCTCATTATATATTGTCAATTATAGTATATCTAATATGTATGGAACACTTTTGATACAGTATTAATTATGAATATGCCTAAATATTATTTCAGCCACCCACGCTAAAAGGAAAGAGAGCTGTTTACAATTTGTTGTCTCAATTAATGTGATCCATCAAATGTCTCTTACCTCACACACCCACGTACTCAGTTCGGGTACTAAAGGTAAACGTGGCGAGAGAAGACATCCGTTCATTCATGCGTTTGCTTATTTCCCTCTATTGCTGGCTGGCTCTCGGTATGTTGTGGCTCTGTTTGAAACACATGTGTAAGATGCACATCTGTGCGCACAATCTCACCTGTGCTGAGCAGCAACAGAACCTTCATGGCAAGGAACTCCTCGTAAGTTAGCTGTAGACGGACAAACTCCTGGCTCACCTGCCGCATGCCCACACACAGATCGTACATGGCTGACTGCCGCATACGTTCCCTGGGAGAGACATTGAGAGGATCTGTAGTAAACAACCTCATTGTCACATTTTCAAAAATTGCTATGAAAATAGTAGCTAATATATAAAAGCTGTTTTCAGCATGGATAATAATAAGAAATGTTTCTTGAACACCAAAACAGCATATGTTTTCACAAAGGCTCACAAAGTTCACAAAGGCTTCAATAGATCGCAGAATGAATCCATCACAATCTATTTTACTTACAACTTTTGGTTTCATCTTGACACTTTCTTGGCTGGTTAATAATTTACTTGCTAAGATTTGCTGATCTGCCAGTTTGTTTGGCTCTAGGTGTGTGTCTGTCTTTCTGCATACCTGACTAGGTGAATGCATGTACAATATGTGTCTTCCAAAGCCATCTAACCTGCAGTCATTCTGTGATCAGGTTTGTCTGCCAGAACTGATTCTGTCTTCCCATTCTTCCAGTCCAGAGAGATTTTTATTTAATATTCTAACCTTCTGTTTTCAGATGGAATGAGAAAAGAGTTCAATTCCTCGTTTCAGCAGCTGTAAGAATCTCAGTTTATGGTTTCGTTACAGTTGCTTTTCTTATTATTCCTTTTATTTACACCATACACATTCTCACATAAATTATCAATTTTGCTGAGAACAGAAGAAAAATGTATTTTCTTTAAGTTGCTATGGAGAGTTTTTATTTAAAGTGATGTTAATGGATATTATGAGAGGTGTGAAAGTTGGAAGCAGTGTGCATACACAGCAGATCACCATACATATGTGAACTTATATTTCTGGCTCCTTTTGACATACTTTTAGAGGACACTGAAAAGTGTCGCAACTCGATACCTGGAAACTTTTGTTTCAAGGCAGACATACAATGTTTTCAATCAATATCTTTTAAGGGCACTGCTGCGCTAGTCCTGCAGTGCTTCTCAACTGGTTTTGATTGAGGACCTAGATTTTACATTGGACATTTGGTGACCAAAATGTCCTTAAAACCAAATATTAAAATAAAATAATAAAACAATGAACTGCATATATATATTCATGGTATATACATGGTATATACAAACCATGAATCTGTTTATATATGGCATATATATATATTTTTTTATTTATTTTTTATTTTTTCTGGAGGGCTACACTCTGCTGCCTGCAGTGCATATCTTAAATTACCTGGAGAACAACCCTTGGATTGTTGTCACAATCCCATATATAAACAGATTCATGTCAGGAGGCTGTGCTGAAGGACTGCTAATTGTTCAAGATTTAAAGCAACAGAGCTCGTTCAGAACTGTGTCAGCGTGCCAGAAAATATGCGTGACTGTTTGTCATCAGGATGTTTGGAAGTCGCACATAAGGTGCTGAGCATATATTAATATGTATCCATGCCAATTAATTCAGTAAAGACAACTTTTGCAGAAAGTTCTTTCCAAGTCATTTGGCAAATACAATGAAGTACTCCAATTTACCTGCAGGGGTCACTGTGCTCTATTTTTCCTCTTCTCACACTGCACTCAATAAATGGACATTTAGCTTTGAAAAGCACACAATCACACTCTTTCCACTCAACACTTCTTGTCGATTGTCCTATGTGGCCCATTGACCTAACTCTGCCCTGATAAAATGTGATCAAGAAGCGTTTATAGGGAAAATGTATTTCCTAGAGGAGTAATTGAAGCGACAGGTTTGAGGTCACAGTCGTAGGGCTGCTGGGAACATGCTTATTGAGTTTATCATTTTGTATCATTATCGTAACTTGTGTAACTTGAAGCACCAAATTCCATAGACAGGGTTAATCTAAAGCCAATGCTTGTCTGTGTGTTGTAGTTTATCGAAAATACGTTTTTTTTTATTTGGCTCCATTTACTTAAAATGTTTGGATGGATTTTGAATATTATGGAAATCAACATCTCTAAATGACGTAAACATGCATTGTGCGAGTTAGCTTACTCGTTGAAGACGAGGTCTGGGGCGAAGTAGAGCATTTGGGCGTTGGTGTGTTTGTAGGATCTCCAGCTGAGGGAGAAGGAGGAGAGACACATCCAGGAATACTGGATCAGCGTGATTTGGTCCTCAATGGGTAGACTGCGGAAACCTGGGGGGGGGGAAAGGGCACGTTAACACAGAGCAAAGAGACATGGGATACTCGAGGGCATGACTTGCCCTGAAGCAGAGCTATTGAGCCATAACTGTAGGCTCTAAGAAACAAAATAGAATCTATTATCCTGTGCTTTTGTTCACAAAAAACACACAAAAAAAACAGCTCTTTGTAACTATGAACATTTGTTATATGGCAAAAGCCACTTCAAAAATTGTAATTGTTGTGTTCCACAGAAAAATTACAGCATAAAGGTTCAGAATGATATGAAGATGAGTAAATAATGATAGAACATTCATTTCACATTCATGAATTCATGAACACATTCAGAACTGTTCTTTAAAAAGAGACCTAGTGGATGTGGATAGTAACATTATGTTTGGAAAGAGCAAGTAAAGTCTTATTTAGTTAATGTAATGTGTGTGGCTGTTGCGAATTTAACAGTGTAAGGTCGATTCTAGAGCTGCTGAAATTTGTTCACAAATGGAAAAAGTCTTGCGGTGCACTCGGCACAATCAGATTTACATGAATCACTGAAGGTTTCCACTCATTGTCCTGTTGTCAAAGACTGTTACCAATACAGCAGACTGGAGTCTTGCCAAGACTCACATTGAGAGCTGTGAAGTCACCCACAAGCTATAATTTTAGCCACACGAGGACACACTACAGTATAAACTTATCGGTGAAGCACAGACTATTTTTGGCTTGCCTGCAATATGCAAATTCAATGTAATATTTCTTTTTTTACAGTAACGTTCCAGGCAATCGCTCAGCGTCCCTTGTGTTATCCTTTCTTATAAATGATAATTTTCTTACATTATCCATTTATAAACTGAAATTATTGTCAATGAAATTTGCACAAACTTACAAAACTTAAACTCAAGTGTTGAAATACACCCTATTTTTTTTTCCATCAAATTCTCATTCTTATCAGCTGTTTTTGACCTAAAGTGGATTAAAATCACATGTGAATCACAGAACAATGTGGATATAGAACAAAATAACTAATAATGAACATCTGCAAGTCATCACTTGTAGATTGGCTGAGCGTGTGATGCATTGACTGCCCAAAGCCTGACTGGGAAGTCTTTGAAAGTCAGTGAGCCAGTTTGCCCTGGTGTGTTTTCAGCCTTCTATTTATATATCCGGATATAGCAAGCAGACACCCTGGTATCAAATAATTGCAATACAGCAAATGACTGTCTTGTAGCAAGGTACCTTGAAAACTTAATTTGGAAAGGCAAAAACAGATTTTTATAAAATATTTAATATGAGTTGCACGGGATGTGATTTATGCAACATATGCTAGTGATTCTCAATTGATTACTGTTACCACAGACAAAATCAACCTTTGATTCCTCTATGATAAGGCAAACCTACTTTTGACATGATTTTAAAAATTAACTCGGAAGCTTGTGGCCATACACTACCATTCAAAAGTTTGGAGTAAGTAAGATTTTTTTACAAATAAATTCATATTATTATTATTATTCAGAAAGGATGCATTAAATTGACCAAAAGTGACAGTAAAGATGTTTCAATTAAATGAGGTTCTTTCTAGGTTTCAGTTCATCAGAGAATCCTGGAGTAAATGTTTTCAACATTGATAAAAATAAGAAATGTTTCTTGAGCACCAAATCAGCGTATTGGAATGATTTTGGAATAACTGGCCAGCTTTGCCATCACAGGAATAATTACATTTTAGACTGTAATAATATTTCCCAATATAATTTTTACCGGATTCTTTATCAAATTATCACAGCCTTGGTGAGCATAAGAGACTTTCAAAAGCATGAACAAATCTGACTGACCCAAAACTTTTGAATGGTGGATATAAAGGTCAACCCCTACATTTTTCTCAAGTGTCAGTGCTTGTTAAAAGCATGAAGAATTAAACATGGGCTCAAGATATAGAACTTCTTGATTTATGTAAATTGTCTTTTGAATTTGAAGATGACCACCTTACTAAACTATACCAAAGCACCAGACAGGTCAAGGATTGTAATAATGGTTTCTGAGCACATTTCAGAGACTAACAGCTCAACGAATACTTCACCTTGAATTACCCTGCCAATCTGAAAGTGCGGAAGACGAAGACGGAATCTGAGAAACAGCCAAAATTTGCCTTGGAATCGTACCTGGAAGTACTTTGGCCCACTTGACCACTCGGATCATCTGTTTGCCGGCGAGCTGGTTGAGGCTGGTGAGCAGGTGGTCGGTTGTGTCGGGCTGTGTGTTGTCATATCCAGCGAACACAACTTCAGGCTCTATGAGCTCCAGGACGCTACACACGGTTGGGGACAGAAACGGTGCTACCGTGGGGACGTGGGGGACGAGAGCGGTGGATGAGCTCAACTCTTTCTCGGAGGTCAGAAACGGAGGCCCTTCCTTTGAGTTCTGCAGGGAAGAATCCTCGCTAATGCTTTTCATCTTTCCCAACTTCTTCGACTTCCGTGCTGAGAAATAACAAACGTGTATTATTAAAGCTGTTCGCTTCAGCAGCCTGATCCATTTTATGAACAATTACAATTAATGTTAAACACTGAAGGTTCTTAAAATGATTCATAAGAGAGATAAATAATTTGAAATGAACAAGATATTAATGAAAAGACCCCCAGTGTAGTCTGGGAGCAGGTTTCTTGCAGTTTTTCATATCTGAAAGGAGCTGGAGCTGATAGAAGTAATTATTGAAGTAGAGATGGATCTTATAGCAGGGATCACAGTTTAAATCCCTGCTGTATAGATGTGACCTCTTATGTAGTTCAGCAGGATGCTGTTAATTGACTGTGTGTGTGTTCCAATTTGATATTAATTGCGCGATTTCTGTGCCAACAGATTTCATATCACATCAGTAAGTGAGACTGAAGGTGGCATATGTGCTAGTCCCAATAAATGCTCAAATTTTGTAACTTCAATCAACATTATTAACTAATGTTTTCAAATCATATGCTTATATAAGAAAAAATATATATATATTAAATGTGTCAGTAAACTCCACAGGTGTGTATATATATATATATGAAGACTTCAGATGCAAAAGCCTCTAAGTGCCATCTGAAATTTTCTTCTAAAATTAGCATTTTTATCAAGCTCGTATATTTAGGTTCAGTAATTTCACTTTAATGACAATTAATAGGTCATTTTCATTGCCATTAAAGTAAAATAACTGAACATAAACATACAAACTTGATAAAAATTATAATTTTAGAAGAAAATTTCAGATGACACTTAGAGGCTTTTGCATCTGAAGTCTTCATATATATATATATATATATATATATATATATATATATATATATATAGTGTCATTAAACTGGTTGAAAACCCTGTATTAAAATAAAGTTCATGCCCATGTTATTTGTCATCTATTCAAATAGGTAAAAAAGCAGAATGACCCCTCTCTCAAGTAATGACATCAAAGAAACACCATAATTCTCATTCTATATTGGAACTTTATGTAATTTCATGTAGGTGAATATTTGTTTGTATTGTTTTGTATTGTATTGCAGAACATAGACTGCAGGAAATCTTGTTTACTGAACTAAAGCTATTTACTCTGTTATTCAGTGATGATAGCTGGTTTAAGATAAACTATACTGTATATGAGACACACACATTTTTTAAACTTATTTGTATTTTATTTTATTTATTTAAGAAACTTTCCCCCAACAAACTGACATTTAGCAACCCAACCATGTAGACACGTGGCTTTGATCAGAGCTGGCCAAATGACTCTACTTACAACTTTTTGTTTCTCCTGGGCTTGTGTTTTTGTCCGTTTCTAAATTTGGAATCACTAGTTAATCTTTACCTAATGTGTCGTTTTCAGGAGTTTACATGGCCGTAGTGAAGTACACAGGAAAACCCATAGTTTGTTGGGTTTAATAATAAGGTGGCCCTAAGTTTTCAATAATATTCCAATAATAAGGTGGCCCCAATCAGTGTGACCCTTGCCTAGCATTTGTTAAACCAACAACCAAAATCTTTTTGAAATCACCCACACTATCAAAGTTTTAAACAGCTCCCCAAGTACACACTCATATTGTGTTGCAATTATATTGAAAACACAGATGTATGTGAAGTACTTTTCAATATGTTCTTTTAAGTCACTTACCTTTTATTAAAAAAAAAAAAAAGTTTCTATGGAACATTGTAAAGCTTTACTACAAAGGCAGTGCCTCTTATTTTAACATTCACAATAATATATATATATATTTTAATCTCTTGGATATGTTTTATATATTTTAAGATTTATGATCTCAGGTGTGACGGTATAATTGTTTCATATCATTTCACAACAGATTTTAGTCCCATAGTAAGTAAATTCAGTTACCCCCAAGATTCATCCCAGCTTGTAGACACTTCCGTACTCTGCAGGCTGGGCAGTTTTTCCGCCGAATCTTGTCAATGATACAGTCATTCCTCCCAGCACACAGGTAGTTGTGCTGACCTGCAAGAAGAAATAGAAAGTGTTCAAGATCTCTGTAAAAATATCTATGTCTGTATCCTTTTTTTTTTTTTCTGTCGGAATTATTACAGAAATTAAGAATTAGTTCTCTCATGGTCAGATGAATAATGAGCTGTCAATTTAACACCCATTTAGTACATTAAACATGTTTTTCTGTGGGGGCTTTAAAAAAAAAAAATCTATATATTTGGTTATTTTGAATAATTCATCAATATGAATTTAATTAAATTTATTATGGAACACAAAAAAGAAAGATGTCAGTTACATGCATTAGTCAAAGTGGGACCTTCACAAGGACACAGTGATGCATTCTGGTCATCTCTATGTAAGTATCCGACGAAAAAAAGACAGCTGTCCGACGCTTTACGCCCCTCACTATTATCATAGAGCACAAATGAGCCATCCCAAATAGTGTTTTTGAGTGTGTCATGGGTTGGCTGATGTCTTGGCGCGGGATACTACGACAGAGACCGTAACAGCCTGAGAATCCCTCATGCGCTGCCTTCATCAGCCAAGGCCACAGCTCTCGTTTCAGAGCACCATTCCGCTCCACTGGCTCGCCGCACACCCACGCGCTCCACGGGCCGGAGCAGCGCGCCGCAGGGCCGCATCCAGGCACTGTGGCCATGTACATCTCTCTTTCATTCTCTTACCCATATTCCACCCCCTCTTTCACTCGTGCATCATGGGAAGGACGTGCTACCTACATGAGGGCACTTTCCTTTAGCGCTTATGGGCCGTGTGGCTGCAGACAGGCACAATGACTGTTTTCGGTGGTGGGGAAAATGCTCAGCGAGTCTGTCTAAAAGCTGCCAAAAAAGCCCAGGATCTGCAAACGGAGCAACAGCAGCTGTAGCCTCGCCACTATTTCTGGCTAAATCACATGACCCCTTACATAAGCCCATTTTTCTTGCTCTAAAAAACCGTAAACTGCGACACAGGAAACACAACGAATCCCTCCTCCGCCTCACCACCCAAATACAGACGCAAATCAGACCTGAAATCTGTTCGGCCGACTCTCTGACCACTCTCCGCAGCTGCCCCACAAATCCTGTTAATCATTATCCCAACAGAAGCACTTACATAGACTGTATCGTGCTCTGTGTGTCTGTATCAGCGCACGTGTGTTCGTAAAGGTGTTTATGGACAAAGGTAGCAGAGAGACTGTTTGTGTGCCTGAGGACGAAAGAGGAACGTCAAGTATTGTAATAGTGTTTCAGCACACTGTAGGTTGTGGATCTATATCTGTGTGGTGTTTGTTTATTGCCTTAAAGAATCACAGCAAGTGCATATTATGGTCTATCACAGACCATATGTCATTGTTTAGCTATTGTTTTCTCAAAGTTTAGTTTAGGATTTTTTTTTCTTTTTTTTTTTTCTGATTGTGTGCTTTTAGTGTTGAAAGTTTTAAGTTCTGTTTCCTTGGTGAGACAATACTAAAATTCAAATTGAGTTTAAAGGAATAGTTAACTGAAAAATATAGTTTCTGGCATCATTTACTCACCCTCATATCATTCCAAACCCAACTTTTTTTTTTCTTCTGCAGGACATAAAAGGAAATATGTGACCCTGGATCACAAAACCAGTCTTATGTTGCACGGGTATATTTGTGGCAATAGCCAACAAAACATTGTATGAGTCAAAATTATAGATTTTTCTTTTATGCCAAAAATCATTAGGATATTAAGTAAAGATCATGTTCCATGAAGATATTTTGTAAATTTCCAACCTTAAATATATAAAACATTTATTTTTGTGAATGGATGCAGCACAATTGCCAACAGAAATGGACAACTTTAAAGGAGATTTTCTCAATATTTCGATTTTTCTGCACCCTCAGATTCCAGATTTTCAAATAGTTATATCTCGGCCAAATATTGTCCTATCCTAACAAACCATACATCAATGGAAAGATTATGTATTCAGCTTTCAGATGGTGTATAAATCTCAATCTCAACCCATAAGACTGGTTTTGTGGTCCAGGGTCACATATTTTAATGATTATCCGTTTGGGTGAATTTAAGACAATGACAGTACATAGCGCCATAAGATTGCCTGTGCGTCAATTATCTTTTCACACTCCAGTCCAGTAAGTGTTGGAAATGCTCACCTGCTTCTTCTGGTGTTTCTGCATACCAGTGTAAAAGGTGCTTTTTACCACCATTTTTTTTTTTTTTTACTGTTAAAATTGCTTACTATTGGGCTGTTTTTCACCAAAACCAATCGGAGCAATTGGAAAATGTTTAGCAAGCCACATACACTTTTCCTGAAATTCTTGGGTGCTTTATTAAGGGTTAAAGTGAGTCACAATGTACTATATTTGTATTGAATTAACCCAACTTTTTTCCTTTTTTTCCCCTCCTTTGTGTGTGTTCCCCAGAAGAAATTAATGTAGGTTTGAAACGATGTAAGGTTGAGAAAAGTTTTACTGCTGATTTCTTTAGTCACTTCTAGCCTGAAAATCCAACAAATTCAACTCCTTATACACATTGTACCAAATGTCATTAGTTTCCACAAAAGAGAGTTTAATAATCATTTGTTAACAAACAAGTATTCATTACTTCAATGAGCTCATTTTTTCTGCCTTAAATTATTACATTTCTGAAATACATAATTTACACAGTTACCTCTGATAACAGATCACTCTAAATTGTAATGTGGAATCATGCATTTTCTGTAAAGCTGCTTTGAAACGATGTGTATTGTGAAAAGCACTATACAAATAAATCTGAATTGAATTGAATTGAATTGAATTAATATTAAGGCTGAATTTGGAATACTATTTCAACCATTTCAAATCAACCTAAGTGTGTGCATGTGAAGTGCTAACATGGGGGTTCCTGTACAAGCTTGTCTACTTTGTCTATTTGCAAATTACGTCATTCATGATAGAGCGATGCATGGAACCGATGCTTGCAAACCTAGGCTGTCAGCTTATAAATGAAGTAAATTCAAAAATTAAAAAATCCATGTGAGACGCATATAGTGCAGTATGCACAACTTTTTTTCTGCATTTTTCCAGCTTTTGTGTCCTTTCTGGCTTTAACTTGGACACATTAACTTCTCCTTCAAAGTGGCTCTCCTTACATCAAGCTTTCAGATCTAAATGTAGGTTAGATATGTGACACTGTATTACCAAAAATGTAGGTTAGATATGTGACACTGTATTACCATGAAAACTCATGGTAATACAGTGTCATATATCTAATCTACATTTAGACCAAGATGAATAAGCCGCCCCTTTTCACATTAGCCGTTAGCTACAACATGTAGCATAGAAAAACACAGGCCAATGAATCAGCATCTGTCTAGTTCTTTCACCATGTACTTCAAATCTCTTCCAAACATGTGACTCACTGCATCATTAAGGAAATCAGGGGTGTTCAGACTGCCATTTTCAATGAGACTCAGTGACCTCTGACCTTTAACAACCGTCAGTGATGCGAAAAAAGTTTAGCTGAGCTTGACTAGCAAAGGGAGTTAAGAAAATGATCCACCACCCAATGCAGCACTTGCTTTAGTAGCTTATAGCAACCAACAGCTCCATGACCTCCACCGATTAAATAACAGTGTGAATCCCCTTTCAGTATATGGCATTACCAATTTCAATTTCTCAAGTAAGAGACTGATTTATTTCTGCTAAATGTTTGATGTAAACTGCAGCTAATAACTCTTGTTTTGTGTTCTTCCAGCACGACCAGATTCAGTCTTCAGAGGGATTATTGTATGAACAGACACATGAGAGTTAAATTACAGACCACAGTGCAGCTGTAATCATTTATGAAAATACTTTTTTCCAGTTTCCTCTCATCATTTGTTATTTCCACACGTGTACTTCCTGCACTTTGCAGTCCTCTGCTTTCCTGTTAGAAATTGTATCTGGTCCAAGGTTGAAAAGCTACAGCTTTATCTGTGTAGAACGTCAAACAGTGCTTTAATTTCCAGTGGAAAAACGGGTTATATATTTGTACTGATATGGAAATGAATCTTTTTTGCTGTGCATTAGGCTTAGAGCTGCCTTGAGGGCAACATACAGATTAATAAACTAAGATAGTTCAGAATCAGAATTAGTTGTTGTGGTTGCAATGCTAAATCGAAACAGTAAGAAGCAGCTGTCATCAACTGACCAGAAAACAGCCTTTTGTAACCTCAGACATATAAAAAATACAGGGTCATGACCTATGTCCTAAAATATATTGATGTTGGAAACACAGATGCCAATATGTGATAGCCGTCATCCGATTTGCTTAAACACAAAGGGTTGTCTCATTTTGCATTGATGTCAAAGAACAAAGGTATCACCCAGAAGACGGAAGAGATGGCAGATACTGAAAGCAGCGGTGCATAGGCAAACACAGAGGGTTATTTGAGGTGAGGAAAAAATGACACGTATGACCTGTTTAGTGGACTGTATTGTTGTTCGACCTGTTAACACTACAGTGCACGTCACTGACCAATGAAAGCACTCTGAATTCTGTCATGTTTCAGTATGTATGTCTGTCAAACTCAAGCATGACAAAGTCGAGTTTGTGGAGTTAAATTTTTGTCATTAAAAGCTTATTTCACATTTATCCTTAGGGCTGTAAATTATGGAAGCCATTTCTGCTAAAAAAAAAAACGATATCTCACAATTGTGACTTTATATGTGACTGCAATACACAATGTACAAAAGTTTGATTAATAAAACAATGGATACTCTTCTATTTCAAATAAATGCTGTTCTTTTGACATTTTCTATTTATCAAAGAACCTTGAAATGCATCACATTTTCCCCAGAAATATTAAGCAGTATAACTTTTAAATATTGATAGTAATAAAGCATGTTATTTGAGCACCAAATCAGCATATTAGAATGATTTCTGAAGGATCATGTGACACTGAAGACTGGAGTAATGATGCTGAAAATTCAGCATTTGCCATCAGAGGAATAAATTACATATTATAAAATGAAATAGAAAACAATTATTTTAAATTGTACTAATATTTATGTTTTTTTCTGCATTTATAAAAATAAAATAAAAAGGAAAAACAGAAATATATTAAAATAAGTCACATTATAGTTTTCATATATACAGGTGCTGGTCATAAAATTAGAATATCATCAAAAAGTTGATTTATTTCAAGAATTCAACTTAACAGGTGAAACTAATATATTATATAGACTCATTACATGCAAAGTGAGATATTTCAAGCCTTTATTTGTTATAATTTTGATGATTATGGCTTACAGCTTATGAAACCCACGAAATCAAAATCCCAGAAAATTTGAATATTACATGAAATCACAAAGTAATTTATTTTTGAGTGGACAGCACAGTGGACCAACACCAGCCGATGACATGACTCCCCAAACCAACACAGACTGTGGAAACTTCACACTGGACTTCAAGCATCTTGGATTGTGTGCCTCTCCATTCTTCCTTCAGACTCTGGGACCTTGGTTTCCAAATGAGATGCAAAATTTGCTCTCATCAGAAAAGAGGACTTTGGTCCACTGTGCTTTATTAAATCCAGAGTCAACGCAGCCGTCTACCAGGACATTTTCAGAGCACTTCATGCTTCCTTCATTTTCCAGCAGGATTTGCACCTGCCCACACTGCCAAAAGAACCAAAACCTGGTTCCATGACCATGGTATCACTGTGTAATTACTGTGTGATTTCATGTAATATTCTAATTTTCTGGGATTTTGATTCCGTGGGTTTCATAAGCTGTAAGCCATAATCATCAAAATTATAACAAATAAAGGCTTGAAATATCTCACTTTGCATGTAATGAGTCTATATAATATATTAGTTTCACCTGTTAAGTTGAATTCTTGAAATAAATCAACTTTTTGATGATATTCTAATTTTATGACCAGCACCTATATATATATATATATATATAAGTATCCTGGTAATTTGTACTAATTGGCATCATCAGGTGCTGCGTTTTGTTGTTGTTGTATTTCCATGAGTTTCTCACTCACATACTGATGCAGATGTTTCTGTTCCAAATACAAAATACACAAATAACTGTCATATATAGACCCATACGTCATGTTAAAACCTCTGAAGTAGATCATCAGTATTATAATTGACCCTTCGCTAAGCCCCGCCCTCCTAAGTTACTGTTGCTACGCCTGACAAGCTTTCACAGCTGACACGTCTATTACAGTATGAATGCACCGGTGTCAGACATTCCCAAGGAGATAATTAGTAATTTTTGGCGAACAGGTGAATTTAATCAAAATTGAAGCTAAAGCCTATAGGTCCCAGCGCAAGCAGCAGCCGCCTCGTACGCTGACCATTCAAATGGGAAACACACAAACTGAGGAACAGCTATGTGCATGCACAGCAGGGTGAGTGAAATTTGAAAATAATATAATAATTATAAATCAAACAGCTTATCAATAAATCTTGTGGAATAAACACAAGACATTAGCCTGACCACTTTGCAAAGATAACATTCTCCCGCTTATATTTTTAGCGCGCCAGGCTACTCCTCGCACGTCGTGGAGTAAACGCAGGTGTTTTTGTTAATCCTGTCATCCCAGAATTTCTTCCCTTGGGTTTTAGGTTTCGGGAAGGGAAAAAATTCCACTCCCCTGTCCAAACTTTTAAGATACCGGGTATCAGATTTGCACAATACATACGCACAACGCTTCGGCAAGTTTCCCTCGCTCGAAAGCTTGCCAGACCTCCCGCGCCTAGTTACGGTTGCTAAGCCACGATTGGCCTGTGGTGGTTTTCGGGCGTGGCTTAGCGAAGGGTCAATTACAAAGTCACAGAAAAGTTTCAAAAACTCATCTGAAATTAGGTCTCTTGTTTCATTATGGTCTACCACAGTGTTTCTCAAACCTGTCCACCCACCACCACTGGGACCCCCTTTAATGGTCTAGCAAGTTCAATATAAGCCTATAAATGGTGAGTTGTGCAGGACTGACACTGAATATCATTAAACATGATGACATGCCAAGACACTGATGGCTTTTGAATAATAAGCATCTGCTGAGCTGTCTGAAAAATAATCACTGCACAACCCATATGGAAAAGAATCACTGCACAACCCATATGGAAATCACAGCCATGCTACAGACTGTGGTTTGCATGGGAGTTTGAAAATGGACAAGTGATGAGGAAGTGTGTTGATGGGAAAACTGTAGATAGAAAAACTGCCTCATACTTTTTTTTCTTTTTTCTTTTTTAAATCGAGGAAGGACATCTCAAACATTAAAAACCTTGATGGTGTGGCACTACCTATATTTATATATATATGTCAATAATCTGATTATTGACAATAATCAGAATAAGAAATTACTCGCATTAAGATTTTACATGACTTGAGCAAACCTCTTTAAATCTGTTTACATGCCATTATTTTGATTATACTCAAATAAATGTGGTTGTTTTATTAGCATTGTACTGCAACTGTGATACATTTCACATCCCACAATACAAAATGTTAAATTGAAATGCAATAGACCGATTTGCTGCAAAAATTGCTTTCATTGCTTTTTGTCCGTGCTAGGATATCGGGCCTCCCTAATTTTGTAGAAAATGCTTGAAGTGTATCCATTCTAAACGTTTTTGATCATCAATAATATGCATGATGTCCATGGCCAGTAAAACTCTAAGCATAAACTTTATTTCCTGAGCTCTCCAGTTTTCAAAGCAGTGCATGAGTGCTGTTCCCCTAACACTAGCATGTGCATTTCAGTGTACAGGTTGTTTTTTTTTTTTTTTGGAAATGCACAGAATGGTTCCAAATTGGGTACTAGCTCTAACACCAGCAGAGTCAAAAAGGGTTGGAAACATGCCTTTATAAAGACGTCTAACACCAGGAACAGCTAAAACACTATAAACATTGTATGTGGATTCCTTTCATTTAGCGGTTGTCCCTCTCCATGCCGGAGGTCCCAAACCCTACAGCTAAACCAACACAGTGAAACTCGTCTATCCCTAGTGCCAAATGTAATTACAAATTCTTATAATAAAGGAACAAATATTTTAGTGCTCAGACTGAACAGCTGTAGAGCTCCTAATAAAAGTCTGTTGAGAATTAGCTAGTACCATATGGCCACTTCACACTATTCCCACAGAAACAAGTGTTTATGATGCTATTAGTTATTATCTGAACAACTCAGCAACTACACAACAGAGGTTGTTAAGTGGTGACTGCAATATTTTCCTTTTGCGGTTTTCTTTCGTACCAGAGAGAGCACTTCAGAACTTTTCACACTTCAAAAAAGTGTGAAGGGTCTATCTACTTCCTCCCAATAGGAAGGCTATTCCAAAAGGTAGCCATCTTAATTATGCTGCCTCCTAAGATACATTGTTTTGGCCAAATTCTAAAGGTGTGGTGGTCACATTTAACAAATCCAGTCATTTTGAAAGAAATCCATGTGATCTGGAATTTGATGTGAGATTTCAGATTTCAGAACAGGCTGACATTGGGCATGCACCTAATCTTTGTGTTGACCAACATAAAAACTGCTTGGTTTAAAAGTGACCACATACATTGCTACCACCATTGATACACAGCGACAATAAAAAAAATTGGGTCACAGTTTTTTTTTTTTTTTTTTTTTTTTTTTTTACAGAAATTTCACCAAAAGTTTTCTAATGTAACCACACTTTTAGAAAGCATCACATTTATACTTTGTGGCAAATGAGGCAAGAGAAACTCGTTAAATACTAAAGTGAATTGTTAAAATTTAGTGTAAATAAGATCTTTTTTTCTTTTTTTTCCAGTATTTGTGTTAGCTGAGTATTTAGAGTATGTTTTTTCGAGGCACACCAACAGTACACATTTTCGAACAATTCCTAACAAAAATTAAAAAAATAACTCATCAGCTCAGTAGTAGAGACTCCCAGGACCTGAAATGGATGGCTCAGATAGGTGAGACAACCATAATGTGTACTGTTGGTGTGCCTCCAGGAACAGGGCTGGAAAACCTTGTGCTGTTAGCTTAGCAACATGCTAACGACAAATTCCACTGAAATCAATTGCCTGTCGAGTCTCCCTTGTGTGGAGCGTTATTTGTGTTAAATTACTGCCTATGTAAAGCATTCAAAATCTTTCTCTTTGAACAGTTAGGATACTGCCTTAGAAGGCAGCTGCCCATTTAGGCATCAGGCAGCAAGGCTAGGTTTTAAAACAGACCTGTCTCTGTCTATTCCCTCACTGTGTCTAACGTTTTATCCGTTTCCAATCTTACTGCTCACTCTAGCTCACTCTTCAGAATCGCTCGCTCGCTCTCTCTCTCTCTCTCTGCCTCCTCCCTCCACCCCCACTCTCTCTCTCTCTCTCTCTCAGATGGTAACTAGGCTGAGGTCAGGTAAGGTAATGGAGCGCACACTCTTACACAGCACTACCTCTGCTGTGGTGTCGGGAAAGCGGCTGCACTTCTGAATGCCCTTGAGGTGTGACCTCATTCAGGGCTCTTAGGAACAATCATGACATGAGAAAATGCTTGATATAAACACACACGCTTTTCAAACGTTTAATAACTTCATCTATTACTATCATTAACTAATAAATTAAAAAATTTGTGTAATAGTGAATGTTACAGCATAATGCACATTCAGCCGGTCATTATCTCTGAATAAACCCTGACAGGATGAACAAGACACGACATGAAGAGTAAGGGTCTTGTATCACCCTGAAATGTTTATTTTGCAATAATGACTGTATTCATGCAGCAAGTTTTCATGCTGATTTAATTACAAATAATAAATAAATGGACATGAAATGTGTGTCTCACAGGTAATGTGAAACTAGGTCATTATACAAAACTATTTGACCCATCAAGAATTCCAGAGAGCCATGTATTGACATAAAGGAATAGTGAATTCCCCTAGCCCCGCCCCCAAATGAAAATTTATTTACTGATCGTCATGTCATTCCGAGCCCTTCAAACTTTTGATAATCTTCAAAACACAAGATATTTTTAATGAAACCTGAAATTTCTGTCCCTCCATTGAAAGTCCATGCAACCAAAATGTTGACGCGTAAAAAAGTTCAGAGAGAAGTTGCAAAAGTAATCCATATGAATCATGCCGTTTAACTGAAGTCTTCTGAAGAGACATGATCGCTTTATGTGATGAACAGATTTAATTTTTATTCACATATAAATATTAGTTAACACACACGCAAATATGGAGCACATCAAATATTGTAAGCGGATAATCAACTGTACTTGCTTGATGTACGAGAACAAACCTCATTGGTTATTGCAGAATTAAACTGCTTGATTTATATGGCTTACTTTTGCAATGTCTTTATGAAATTTCTGAAGCATGACGGTTTTGGTTTGCATAACCATTCAATGGACAGACTGAAATATCTCAGGTTTCATTAAAAATACCTTTGGCGTTTCGAAGATGAAGGTGGTTTTGGAATTTTCTGCAAGATATAGCTTACTGTCTACTATATGAAAAACATGGAATATTCAGGGTTATTTTCAAATTAACATCTAGCTGTTGTTGTCTGTGTAATCGGCAGCATGCCACGGATGCTGTCTTAATTTACACTTCAAATGAAAAAAGTTTAGAAGTTTTGACAAGGTTTTCTTCAGCAACAATATCTAGAGTACACACAGGTGTTTGAATAGACTCTAAAGATTTCTCTAGTCTGTTTGGCTGTTATAGATGCTCTGTGGAGTTTGGATGTGTCTGTTTGCTTAATCAGCAATTTGCACCTTTCTGAAGAGGCTGTGATAACAATGTGTTGGTGCTAATAAACTGAAAAGTCCACTGAAAGTCCCTGAAAGTTTCCTCTTATCAGATGTGAATTATCCCATAGGACATTGTTACCTGAATTTAGAGGGATACAAATCCAGGCCTGGGTCTACTTTACCAAGTATTGTGCAGCAGTATATGGTTAATATTAGTTTATCTCTACAGTATATGGGATTTTTTCCCCCAGATATCCTTATTTTCATTTAGATTAACTATTAAAGAGTTGTACAGTACATGTATAATCTGTAATTAAATGCATCTCTTATAGATCTAATATATATATATATATATATATATATATATATATATATATATATATATAATATATATATATATATATATATATATATACACAATTATTTACGATTTAATTACAATTTAATTGAATTACGATTCAATTATATATATATATATATATATATATATATATATATATATATATATATATATATAATTGAATTAAAACGCATATTTCGCCATCCAGAATGATTGCAATCTCTAGAACTCTATGAAATATTATGCATAAACCAACCAGGAATTCATACTGCTTTAAACTGGCCTTTTCAGCAAGGATTCATCCTGTTAATATGACATAAAGACATTTCTCAACAGCAAGAGAGAAATATAAGTAAGAATACAGATGAGAGTCTTACCTTCTACTGCTCTTTTGAAGAAGACTTTGCAGCTTCCACATGTAACAACCCCATAGTGACATCCTGACGCCTCGTCTCCACACACCAGACACACTTTGGCTGTCGAAGACGTGTGTCTCAAAGACGCACTGAAATAAGAGAAAATAAAATGATACCTGTAAATTGTACTCGAGACATTAAGTGACAAACCACATTAATGATATAACGCAATGTTCTCATGATTAGAAATACAGTAGTTATGTCGTATGTGTTGCAGAGGCAGTTCATGGGTAACTGTAGAAATAAAAAAAAACAACTTAAAGCATTTGATATTTGAAAATATCTGGAAAATCCAAAATAAGATAAATGGTAAAAAAAGTAAATCAACACACATTTAATCAATGAACTGGCTATTTTATTTCAGACACAGGTAAAAAAAAAAGAGGTTTCCAAGATAAAAACCTTTTTTAACCTAGTTTTTGTAAAACTTTTATACCATTGTAAAGATTCAATTTAATAACTCAAAAAGGTCTTGTGATAAGTATGATAAACATTTTATTTGACACTGAATACATGGGAGGGTAGACATCTTAATCATTATTTTCAATTATTAAAAATATTGCAAATTTCAAGGTATTTTTTCTGCATGTTGGTTGCACAAAAATTATTCAATTATTATTATTACAAGTAGCCTAGTAGTAGTAAAAGTAACAGTAATAAACAATAAATTACTGTATATTATATAATTGCATAATTATAATTAATAGATTCAATTCATAAATTAACAGACCCAGGACAAAAAATAAATACCGCCATGTCATTGACCTGCCTATTTCAATAAAATAACCCATAAATAACACCCCAGGTTTGAGCTAAGTTTGTCCTGCTCTACGGGGCGGTTTGAGCCCAACTATTTTAGCACTGCAGAAATCACGTAATTCCCACATTGTTACTGGGCACCCAAAGGGCACGGCATATGTCACTGACTCATAACGTATGTCTCACAATTTTGCTCCAGATCATTCAGGAAGTCTGACTGTACAATATCAAACACAATTGCACCCATATATAATATTCCGCTTTCAAAATAGTCCAATTATACCTAATCTATTCGAGTCTTAAAATATCGAAATAAATACTGAACAACATTAAGTGGCAGAAAATGGGACAATGTTGGAATCTCAAAAAGAGAGATTTTTATATCCACTGCCCTCCAAAATGAAACTGAAACATTGAAAATGAAGCACATACTCCAAATAGTCTGGCTGACTTGGCAGAAATCTGATTAAATTGCCCAGTGAAACCTGACATAGCCTGAGTGGGCAGAGCCTCTTATAAGGATGCCCTGCGGAGCGGGTGAAAGTCACCCTTTGAAAGACTCCTATGGCGTGCATAAAAAACACACATAGCAGAGCTCATTTAAAATGAACAGTAAGGCTCTAACAATACGTTAACGACAAGATAGGCTTAGCACGTACCTCCCCCCGCCCCGACTTTGATAATGAGTGTGCTCTCGTTTTAATCAGTAGTGCACGGTAATTGTCTGGTTAGCATTCTGACAACATCCTTGAGTCTTAACAAGCCTCTGGGTCTCAGAGGCACGGCCCCTCTCAAGGCCTGGTGCGGGTAGTAACTTCACAGCGTCTTTCTGACACAGTCGAGAGAGCTGATCTAATTCTCCCTCGTCCATCTAAACACACATTCAATTTGTTAGCCGGTTAGCAGGGGTCTCCTGCGAGGGAGTCGATTGGCAGGCCCCGGTGAGCTAATCGCCCCGGCAGCACCGTAAAGCTCGCTGTGCATGATGTGGAGCGGTCTAGCTTTATTAAACTGTTCAGCGAGCCCCTCTTTCTCTTGTTCTGCACCAAACGTTCTTTGCCATGAAGCAAAAAAGAAAAAGACAAAGCAAAGGGCTGACAAGGTGACTGCTTTTGTAGGAAGTAGGTCAGTGTTCATTGTTATAAAACAGAGCGCCCTTATGACCGGCATACTGTGAGACTGCTGCCGTTGTGTTTAGTGCTTAAAAGAAAAACACCAATTAATGATGACAAGTACTTTAGCTGGTGGATATTTCATTGGTATAGATAATGAAGTGAATGCCTGACCTGCCTCCCCTCTCTTAGAAGAAGTTAGAGAAGTTTGATTCCAAACTTCACTTCCGTTTTCGCCATCTACTCAAGTGTGACTGTGTGTTATTGAAGTAACCCTCGTCTATGTGGTCAGTGAGTGAGTTTACATGTACAACAAATGCTGATAACCATCAAAAACCTGCTCGATTAAGAAAACCCGACAAACAGAGTTTGCGTTAGATGTTGAATGCTTTGAAGAATTCTTCAAAACATGAACATATTGGCATTTCTTTGATAAAATAATAAAATGTCTGATATGTTATGTAAGATGGTGCATGTAAACAATGCTTGAAGTGATTCTCTGGAAACAGACAGGTAATAAGGAAGGAAATAAAAAAAAGGTCTGGGGTAAAGTGAGGACAGATGCAACTATCTACAGATGTTTACATTTCTCATCCATCGTATGTGCAATTGCAGTCTAACTAGAGTAGACTTACCATGAATTGAGATCATATGGCAATTTTTCTAGCTTTAGGTTTGATGTGTTTGTTTGTTTTTGCAAGAAAAACAAGCAAAAAGCAGTAGATATGCCTTTTCATCTTCAGGTTTCATAAAAAATATTCAGAGATACCTCTGTAAGCGAGTGGTTTACTCAAAATACTCAAGGATTCCGAAGCCCTGTTTTGATTGCATTATCAAATTGCCCTGCATTAATATGAAAATTGGGTCATTTCTGTTATGCAATGCCTTTTGAACACTGTAAACTGAATATATATATATATATATAAAATAAAAAAATATGGCCATGTTTTGCAATTTAAGGAAGGGGGGGGGGGGGGGTGCAATATATATATATAAACAAAATGATTTGCACAAATTATTTAGGAACTGCCTTTTTGGAATGCAGAATAACCTATCAATTGATAACAAAATAAAACAAATGGGGGGAAATTAAGAGATACTTGGAATATTTGCATAATAGTTAATGCAAAGCCTGAAGGGACACGACAAAAATAGCAACATCCACTCAAAACAAGTTTTATTTCATGTTCATTTAATTATGATGTAATGATAAGAGATTAATCTAGCATTTTCTATCTTTTAAATTTGTAAATTTCATATATAAATAAACTGCACAGTAGGAATGACCCAATTGCATTCGTTCAGCAGAAACTGTAGTTTATGTAAATGTCAGTGCAAGAGACATAATACAGTACTTAATAACCAAGTTTCAAGGACAGGAAGGATTTTTTTTTTTTTTTTACGATGCTACACCCTTATACAGAATTACTTATTGTTCCCTGTGCAATTATACAATCTAAATTATTTCGAAGGAAGTAATTGTGAATTGGAACTGTAGTGACCACTTACCGGTCGTGTACGGAAATAAGCATAATAATAATTCAACATGTTCAAGCCCAACTTGAAAACTACGAGAAGAAATGTAGTGCAAGGTTTTGGCATTTGCTATATTATTTGGATTGTGAATATTTATTGCTGCTTACGTGCTGCTGCATCAGCTGAGATCTGCAGAAAGATACTGGCAGGGTTGAGAAAGAAGACTGACAGATGGATCAGGAATGCAAAAATAACAAACCATATAACCGCTCGAATGCACTGCGCTGGAGCTGTCACGTATCAATCTCAACAGAGCGATAAAGCAGCAGTCTTTCTCCTGGCTCTATGCAGAGCAATGGGCAGAAATAGAACATGCAGCGATAGTTACGCTGAATCTCTATCAGTTAAGGTGGGTGTTAAGTTATCAGACTTCACAGCACACAGATGTACAGATGCTAACCAAAGCCAGAGAAAATGAGTCCTGCTCAGCTTCAAGAGGATCACCATTCATTGTGCAAACAGTGACCGCTCTTACAGACAGCCACCTCCTCTTCGATCTAGAGTATTTATGTAACAAAACTTGGAATGCGGCAAAAGCTAAAGGTAGATTAGGTAAAACAAACAGGATAGAGGACAAACGGCTTACATAACCAAAGTGAGACAGCCTAAACATTATCACCGCACCCACTCCACGCACTACGCAGAGCGGCCTGCAGAGAATTATGGGTCCCCAGAGTGCTATTAAGACCTGGACCTACCAAAGGGTCAACTGCAACGTCAGTGAGTGCGTGTGAAATGCATTTACATTCTCTTAATATACCATGACCTGAATTAATATATTCTTCATCTGAAATGAGTTGCCCAATATGGCTGCCGCACTAATTGTGTTGAAGCTGTAAATTATGAAGAAGTGAAAAAAAAAAAAAGAATCTGTGAAACAATTATGAAATAGATTTCTTGCAAAAAGAAAAAGAAAAAAAGAAGCTAATTAAGGCATCCAAAAGAGCAAGTGATTTCTTTTAGGATTTTTTTTAAATGAATATAATATATAGTAGGTCTATACTAGTTTGTGCACGCACAATTAGGAATTATATAATATGAATTATGCAAATCATTAATTACAGCAGGCAAATAGCACTGCTTTGTGAATCATAAACATCATTCTTAAGAATAGAATTCTTCTTAATTGCTATTTTCTTCTAAATATAAGTAAAAATTTTACTTATATTATATAAGTTATATTATATTACTTATAATGTAATATAAGAATATAAGGGGGGGGGGGGGGGGGCAAAAAGGTAAATAACCTCTTAAATTTTGGATATCACACACACACACACACATGTTGTGTTTTAATGTTTTAAGGGGACTTTTAATAGACATAATGAATTGTATACTGTATACTGTACTGTATATTATATCCCCTTACACTAACCCTCCCCCTAAACCTACCCATTACAGAAAACATTCTGCATTTTTACATTTTCAAAAAACATCACTTATTATGATTTATAATCTGTTTTTCTCATGGTGACCAAAAAATTTCCCCACAAGGACAAGGATTTCGTATATTGCCATCTTTGCCATTTTGTCCCCATAATGTAGGGTTTACCAGGCCACACACACACACACACAAAAAAACACCAAAAAAAACACACAAAAAACACACACACACATAGGCAAGACACATGCACAAATGAATGCAACAGACCGCTTCATCTTCAGACAGGCTCTTAAAACATACCTATTTAAAATGCATGGTACATTAAAAAACACAACACAGAGTGCTGAACTCTCGTCAAGCCAGCTGCAACAAAAATAGTGCGCATGCTTATTATGATTATTACGGTAATCTGCAGGCAGAGCAGAAAAAAGGACTTTGATGTGTTTTTCATTGAGTTGATCAGCAAGTCTTCCGCAAGAACCACCAGATAACATCAAAGACAATAATTTTCTCCTTGAGAAAAACAAAAAGATGTTTCTAAGAAAATATTTGAGAACGTCTTAAGACTTTTTCGAGAACTGCACTTAGAATTTCTCTCATGTACTTCAATGTGCCTCATTAGAACAGAAAGGGTGTAGAAGCTGTTATTGCTACTATAGCACATTGATTATTTAAATGCATGTGCTGTGTAAGATGTTCAGAAAGATTTGAGTAATAATTTAATAATATATTACTCCTAACCCAAACAGTATAAAACAGTGTTAATTTACAGTCAGTCAGATGCACAGTGCAAGTGATTTTCAAGGCATGAATATTCATCAAAATATGAAGCACACTTGATCTGACATTGGGTGGAGAAACATTTGGAAACATGCCGTTTCCTTTACAATTACAGTCTGTCCACATGAGCCCTGCAGGTATGGCAAGACTGACAAACAAGTAAACTATGAATCTGACATTTGCACTTGGACGCCAATTATTAAGTTGTGTACTTTTTATTCATGTAAAAATCAATATAGAATATAGTTCAATATAGAAGAACTGTATAGACAAGGATTGTTGACTGTTGACAGTGCCACATGTTTTATCTTCCCTAGGGCAGACAGCCTCAGTGAACTCAGTTTTATAACTTTGCTGATATCCAGTCTTCTTTTTATTCCCATCAGACACAACCGTGTAATTATTTGGTTTTGCGTCCTTAAGTGAGTGGTCCATATAATTAAACTATATAATGGATTATTTGAATAGAAAAAAAGTGACTGCTTTGAGCTAATCTTGTGCTTGTTTCCAGATGCTGTACACTGGTTATTAATGCCCTCTATAACAAAAAAAAGGTTTTGAGATGTCCTGATCAATGACTTAGGGCAAGTGTATCTTGTGTTACTCACCTAACTAGTTCATCTAAATCAATTGATGTTCATTAGCATGAATATTGTTTCCCTAGGCGTGACGAAGCCTGACAGAGAATGAACAGCCATCTATTAGCAGAGCCACGGAGACAGAATCTCATATAATACCCCAGTGGTCAACACCAGATGTGACAGTCTGAAAACATCAACAATGATGCAATGTTTTCTGCTGCCAACTTTATCTGTCATTATCTCTATTATCACTACGGGCAACGTTCAGTAAGACAACCACACAAATTTTAATCTTATATACAAATAAAAAGAATTAGATAAAAAAATATATTTTTAAAAGATTTGTGCCTTTTAGTCCATGTCTGGCATTAGATTTAAGGTAACCTACATGACAGTTTTATCCAATCAGATGCTCTCTAGAATCACAATGCTCCTCCCACTAATACCACCAGTAGCCAACAACATGAAGTAAATCATTTTCAGGGTTTTTTTTATAGACTTGCCCTTCAATATATATATCTACCAAACTTCTTGTTTCAAAAGGAAGTACATAAACACAGAACAGAAAATAAGAAATAAAAATATCATGCTTGGACATAAAAAGTTGAAATTATGAGATGCTAAATCATAATTATAACCATAAAAAATGGTTGAAATGATGACATACTTAGTAGTACATACTTGTTGCATACTAACTACAATTTTGAGCTAAAAAGTTATGATATAAAAAGTCATAATGACATAAAATAAAATAAAAAATTGTCATAATTATTACTTTTTATCTCTTCATTTCAACTTTGTCATAATTTTGACTTTTTAACTGTGACCTAGTATCTCATAATTTTGACATCTTATGTCACGATTATGATTTAACTAAGCCTGTTTTTTTTTTTTTCGTGGCAGAAATGGGCTTCCATACTTCACCAGAAAGATTAAAAAAAGATAATCAGTGTTACAAAACTAGTGTTATACAAAGCAATGATTACGTTTAAAATATAAGGGAAATTCAGATAGGGGTTTACACAAATGTTAGGATCTTTCTAATATTTAGTTTTTTTTTCTTCTTTTTTTCAGCAAATAGCTGAGATTCTCTACCAGCCGTAGCACCTAATTCATGCATTAAAACCCATATGAGGTCCTGTTTTCAGCACCTTTGGAATGATATGCTGCACAATTTACACTAATCTGGCTTATGTTGAGCCTGGAGATATAAACAGACGTTCGTGAAAGCCTGTACACATACAACTGTGCAAAAATGCCACAAATCCGTTGTGTTGGTGACATGGGTGAACTTGTGAACTCACAATGAGCTGTTTCCACTGAATCCAGTGGCCACCTCTTTGCCTCTGGTGGCCTAGTTTAGGCACAGACTCAGAAACATGGCCCTGATTCACTAATGACCTCCAGACTGGGTTTATGCTGACTAGGACAAACAGGAAGCTAAATCTCTGAAGTGTGTTAGCTTACCTGAAGGAGACATACTGATGGTCCTCTATAACTAGTCAGTCACTAACAATAAAAAAAAAATTGTCTGTTATATTAAATCCAGATGGATTTAGATTTCATTCTACTGTAAGCTCTGCCAAAAATTGCCCTATAACAACTGTACAAAAATTATTCCTATAGTAAATAATGATACAAATAAGCAGAATTACTTGGCCAAGCCAAAACTGGCAAAATATTTTGTTGTCTTTTAACCATTTTAATCTCAAATGGTCAGGAAATTATACTGCAAAAATGCTGTAGATAAAGTAACTTTTAAAAGTTAAGCCATGTGGGCAAACTTGTAGACCGCTTTTTACAGGAAGAAGAGTGACCCTGTCCCAAATGGCACCCGAAACACTAGCAGTCTTTCGCACTTTCGTGACATAAAGCCGCTTTGACTGTCGGGTAGAAGTCTGCTGCAGAACTCACAACAGTGTGGGCTCAGCAAAAGTGCGCATCGAGGGCGCATATCGGCTGCAAACCCCTTCTGAAACCCTTGGACTTAACGGACATGCGCACATGGCAGCCATTGTAAGTCCACAAGACCGAAAGTGCTTATGAAGTGTGCCATTTGAGACAGGACAATGTTAATGTATTCAAACAGTTCATGAGTAGTTGAAAAATGTCTCCCAGTTTGTTTAAGATTAGGTTCAGTAATTTCACTTTAATGGCAACGAAAAGGTTATTAGTCAGTAATTGAAATGTCTTATTTTGAAAAACGTCACTTTAGTCAATTCAATGGTATTTAACAAATTTGATTAAGCTAAGTCCATGTGTGCTTTTTTGCAAAAACCTCTAAGTTCACCTCTTTGGACAAGACATAGTAAACAGTCTCACCTTGTCATGTGTAATATGTCACATGCCTGTCCTGTCTTGTGCTGCACATGGGTGTTTTTGTTATGTTTGCCATGTGTTCTTGTTTATTGTCTAGCCCCTCCCATCTTGTTATCTGATTATTTGGTTAATTTGTCCCACCTGTTGTGTTCGTTACCCTCCTTTGTTTGTTCCCCTATTTAGCCTCCTTGTGTTTGTAGTCTTGTGCTGGCTCGTTGTCCGTGTTACCTGTTTTTGATGTTCCTGTGCTGTTGGTATCTGAGTTCTGAGTTTTTGTATTTTGTCTATGTTTGTTTATTAAATCTTCTCTGCACTTGAATCCTCGTCTCTCGTTCAGTGTCCCGTGACAGAACGAGCCAGCCAAGTATGTGGATTCAGCGGAGCGAGATTTTTCCTCCGGGGGAGAACAAGGGAAACTCCATTTCCCTGTTTGAATATTTTGCCAGGTGTGTTCAGAGAACTTTGGAGGAGGAGAGCACCATGTCTGACGGTGATCAGATCGGAGGAGGTGGTTCGGTGGTTTCGGAGCCGGTGGTCAGGAGACGGAGGAGGAGGAGAAAGGCGCCACTTCAACGTCACGTCACGTCTGCCCAGCCAGAGACTGTTCACGTCACGTCTGCCCAGCCAGAGACTGTTCACGTCACGTCTGCCCAGCCAGAGACTGTTCACGTCACGTCTGCCCAGCCAGAGACTGTTCACGTCACGTCTGCCCAGCCAGGGACTGTTCACGTCACGTCTGCCCAGCCAGAGACTGTTCACGTCACGTCTGCCCAGCCAGAGACTGTTCCTGAGCCTATGTCTTCGGACAAGATGGTCGTCGCTGCCGCCGAGCCTGGGTCTTCGGACAGGATGGCCGCCGCCGAGCCTGTTCACGTCACGCCTGCCGAGCCTGTGTCCTCGGACAAGATGGCCGCCGCCGAGCCTGTTCACGTCACGCCTGCCGAGCCTGTGTCCCCTGACAAGATGGCCGCCGTCGAGCCTGTGTCTGAGCCGGTGGTGTCTGTTCCTGAGCCTGAGTCCTCAGTGACCGCGACACTGGCCATTATGGCCACAGCCATGTGGTGTGTGTGGGCTACGCACACACTTGAGCCGGTGGTGTCTGTTCTTGAGCCGGTGGTGTCTGTTCCTGAGCCGGTGATGTCTGTTCCTGTTCCTGAGCCGGAGCCCGTGTCTGTTCCTGAGCCGGAGCCCGTGTCTGTTCCTGAGCCGGAGCCCGTGTCTGTTCCTGAGCCGGAGCCAGAGCCAGTGTCTGTCCCTGAGCCGGAGCCAGAGCCAGTGTCTGTCCCTGAGCCGGAGCCAGAGCCAGTGTCTGTCCCTGAGCCGGAGCCAGAGCCAGTGTCTGTCCCTGAGCCGGAGCCAGAGCCAGTGTCTGTCCCTGAGCCGGAGCCAGAGCCAGTGTCTGTCCCTGAGCCGGAGCCAGAGCCAGTGTCTGTCCCTGAGCCGGAGCCAGAGCCAGTGTCTGTCCCTGAGCCGGAGCCAGAGCCAGTGTCTGTCCCTGAGCCGGAGCCAGAGCCAGTGTCTGTCCCTGAGCCGGAGCCAGAGCCAGTGTCTGTCCCTGAGCCGGAGCCAGAGCCAGTGTCTGTCCCTGAGCCGGAGCCAGAGCCAGTGTCTGTCCCTGAGCCGGAGCCAGAGCCAGTGTCTGTCCCTGAGCCGGAGCCAGAGCCAGTGTCTGTCCCTGAGCCGGAGCCAGAGCCAGTGTCTGTCCCTGAGCCGGAGCCGGAGCCAGAGCCAGTGTCTGTTCCTGAGCCCTCAGTGACCGCGACACTGGCCATTATGGCCACAGCCATGTGGTGTGTGTGGGCTACACACACACTTGGACCGGTGGTGTCTGTTCCTGGGCCGGTGGTGTCTGTTCCTGAGCCGGTGGTGCCAGTTCCAGTGGTGCCAGTTCCAGTGCCTGAGCCGGTGGTACCAGTTCCAGTGCCAGTTCCAGTCCCTGAGCCGTTGGTGCCAGTTCTAGTGCCAGTTCCGGTGGTGCCAGTTCCACTGTCAGTTCTGGTGGTGCCGGTTCCAGTTCCTGAGCCGGTGGTGCCAGTTCCAGTCGTGCCAGTTCCAGTCGTGCCAGTTCCAGTCGTGCCAGTTCCAGTGGTGCCAGTTCCGGTGATGCCAGTTCCAGTGCCTGAGTCGATGGTGCCAGTTACTGTTTCTGAGTCGGTGGTGCCAGTTCCAGTTCCTGAGCCGGTGGTGTCTGTTCCGGTGCCGTGGCCGCCCGAGGGGTCTTCACCGCCGTGGCCGCCCGAGGGGTCTTCACCGCCGTGGCCGCCCGAGGGGTCTTCACCGCCGTGGCCGCCCGAGGGGTCTTCACCGCCGTGGCCGCCCGAGGGGTCTTCTCCGCCCTGGCCGCCCGACGGGTCGTCTCCGCCCTGGCCGCCCGAGAGAGAGTCTCCGCCCTGGCCGCCAGATGGACGGTCTGCACCGCCCTGGACTCTCGAACTTTGTGTCCCGCCCTGGACTCCTGAACTTTGTGTCCCGCCCTGGACTCCTGAACTTTGTGTGCTTCCCCGGACTTCTGAACTGTCTATTCCCCTTGTCCCGCCCTGGTCTGTCCCTCCCGTCCCGCCCTGGTCTGTCCCTCCCGTCCCGCCCTGGTCTGTCCCTCCCGTTCCGTTCGGGTCTTGTGGAGCGTCTGGTAGCCGCTCCGTAGGGAGGGGGTAATGTCACATGCCTGTCCTGTCTTGTGCTGCACATGGGTGTTTTTGTTATGTTTGCCATGTGTTCTTGTTTATTGTCTAGCCCCTCCCATCTTGTTATCTGATTATTTGGTTAATTTGTCCCACCTGTTGTGTTCGTTACCCTCCTTTGTTTGTTCCCCTATTTAGCCTCCTTGTGTTTGTAGTCTTGTGCTGGCTCGTTGTCCGTGTTACCTGTTTTTGATGTTCCTGTGCTGTTGGTATCTGAGTTCTGAGTTTTTGTATTTTGTCTATGTTTGTTTATTAAATCTTCTCTGCACTTGAATCCTCGTCTCTCGTTCAGTGTCCCGTGACATAATAGAGCTGTTCTTTAATGTAGATTATGTCCGTTTCTGTCAGTTACAGCAGCACAAGAAACACTGTTGTGTTTATATGCTACTCGCAAAATCATGTCATTGTCAATCATGCCACTTTAATGGTTTTCTTTAGCCTTTTAGAATGGGCAGAATTATGATGTTGATGATGTTTCATTTTGCCACTGAAACTACCACAGGTTCATCCATACTCCTCCATCTTGTTTAATCTAAAACAGGATAAAAACTTGCAGCTCGACAACTGAAAGCTGGCTCATACGCACGCCATCATTCATCTTGAAATTACATGATTCAATATGCATCTTCTGGTTGGTTGAACTTAGAGGTTTTTGCTGGCAAAGGGAAGTGGTGTTTAGAGGTTTCTGCCAACGAACCGGTATTTCTAAATGGGCTGAGGCTAGAATTTAGCGGGTTTGAAGCTTAAGTATTTGATGAACATATCCTATGTGTGGAGAGCATTCGCTCAATATCGTTATCTCATTTTTGATGGAGGTGGAGTTTAGCGGCTTTTGCATCTGAAGTCTTCAAATATTCACTATAGGGTTCAAATCTGGACTCTACAGAAACCACTTCTTGGTTGTCTTTGCAGTTTGGGCAGGAGCATTGTCTTGTTGAAAAATAACATCTGATCATTCCTCTTTAGATAAAAACTTTTTATTAGTGGGAAACAAATCATTCTGCAATATTCTCCTGTACTCCAATGCATTGAATGCCTTTTCACAGTAAAGTAGCTAACCAATACCACACAACTTTCCATATTGCGACAAAGAGTTGAAGTTTTTCTGAGACAGCAATGGCTTTTTAAGTACAGGTAGTGCATTTGCTTAAATTCAGCTAATTTCCTTACCAATAATTTGTGGTTAAGAAGACAATTAAAAGCTTAGTGTTTATAAAGTGCACTCCTGTTCAAAAGTTTGGGGCCTGTGATGGCAACATTGAAGTTTCAGAAGTCACCATTAGTCTAGTCTTCAGTGTCACATGATTCTTAAGAAATCATTCTAATATGATGATTTGGTGCTCAAGAAACATCTGAAGACTGCATTCTGGCTGCGTGTTTATGTTATGAAACAATAAACAATGGAGTTCAGGCGGGGCCATGACTCTGCTGGAGTCGTCTGACAGCCGGCCAAACGATTCAGAGCTGCATTTGGACAGTGTAGCAATGCAACATTCTGTGCGTGCTCACCGTAAACCGTCCGGCCTGAGGCCAAAGTCACACAGCTGTAATGACACACTCATTGAACAAGGCTTGCTCGAGGGCAGCAAGTGGACACTTCAACTTCGAGTTATGAGGTTGAGTTTGCAGTCTTACTAAGAAGAAGAATCAAAATATCATACCAGCCCTTATCAGCAACAGATGTGCTTTAGAATGCTTGAGTTATGAGTCATCTGACATGCTGAATATGTCTTTGCAGACATGACAGGTCAAGCTGTTCAATGAGATACTAATTAGCACCTGCTTTTGGTGTTCACTCCTCAAAGAGTTTAATTCTGCCTATACAAATGAATGAATAGTCACCTGCTTTTGCTTTATTAACTCAAAGAAATAATCCTGGGTTCAGTACAAGTTAAGGTCAATCTACAATAAAATCATTTTGATTTGTTCCTTCTTTGCTTTTTATTTTATTTTTATTTTTTAAGCACTCAATCTTGAGAATTATAGAGTCTGTAAATGTTTTCAGAAGTATAGCCACAAGAAGTAAACAAAATACGTTAACATGATTTTAGTGTGGGGGGAAACATTTTTTGCCAACATTTTCTTTGTAAAGTTATATTCAATTTTACAATGTTTTTGCCGTGACAACGGAATGGCACAACCCCTTTAAAGGGACAAAATTAAAATTCTGCCATAATTTAATCTTCATGAGGTGTTCCAAACCTGTATGGCAGAAAGTTTATGTGGAACATAGAAGATATTTTAAGAATGTTGGTAATAAAAAAATAAATAAAAAAAAAACAGAAATTCTTCTCAAGATATCTTACTATCATTTTATGTTCAACAGAAGAAAGAAAGTCATAAAGGTTTGGAAGGACATTAGGGTGAGTAAATGGCTGAACTATTCCTTTAAACCTTTAAGCTAAGGGACGAGTCAAAAGACGAGTTAATTCATTAAATTTTTCAACCAAATTATGCCACATTTACTGTCGATTAAGCTTGTGTTATTGAACCCAGAAGAAGCGAAATTGAGCTCTATCTATAACTCAACCCTCTGCCAACTGTGTTTAAGGCATGCATAGATAATGATCAGTGCCTTGCTAAGAGTTACTGCACGTGAAACCATGACATCCCCCCCCCCCCCCCCCCCCCACACACACACCCACACACCCCACACAAACACACACACATAAACGTAGCCGTGAGAAGGAGCACCATTGGACTTAAGCCATCTAATTCGCAGCATGTGAGCCAACTGGCTGTGTACAGTCTCAAGTTCGACTGTACTTGACTTATACAATATAGCCACTGGGGCGAACAACCAGAAATAAAAATGTGCCTGATAACCAGGTTTATTATTAAAATTGGAAATAGGATTTGGTCTCACAAGTTAATAAAAGCATGTGTGGATATCAGTCTTGCAGAGATGAATATCAGCTCTACAGATGTAAAACTATAATTTATGTTTCCCTTTGTATATATTTGTCCCATGAGTTATGATTTTTCTCATTGCTGTCTATATTTAACACAATTTCAGTCTGTAGCAAGATGCATAAATCCTAATGGGGTATTGTTTGAGTCGAAGCACAAAGGGTTCTGAGATTACGGTACAAAACGTAAAAGAACATTATCAGAACATCACACACACATGTCACTTTAGACCACCAGTGTCCTTGTTTCATGACCTTTTTCAGATGTAGTATGTGCATGATGGAGGATTACTGCACCATATGGAGGTTTAAAGAACAATGCTACACCTGCACAAGAAATCTCATGAAGCATATACGTACAGACCACTAGAAAATCTCAAAATAGTTCTCGTTGCTTACTAACAACAATTAAATCATGTTCAATAATCATTATTTTGAGGTCAACATAATTTGAAACCGAAATCTTACATGGAGAATCAACATCATTGGAGATTTCATTGGATCCGAAGGACTTTTTACAAAACAGTCAATGATATCATCTAAGACAATTTGCAACAAAAATCATTTTAAAGGCTAACGTAGTTAATGTGTGCACTACAAAAAATATAAATTATATATGTTTAACAATGATTTTCTTCACCAAACTGAATGATAATTCTGTTCATTTCTGCTTTTTAACAACTGGCCAGAAAACATGATGATTTTAATTATCTTATTCTATTAAAAAACATCTGAATATAGTTCCCTTTTGAAAGGGAACTCGCACTGCGTCGATGACGCTATGGAGAACGCCCTCCACGTGAACCGGTGTCTGAAAAGCTATCCAATAACGGCAATCGATATTGACCGGCAACAGCCTATGACGTCACTACTAGTGCGACCCGGAAGTATAAAATGAGCGCCTAGAGAACATGTCATCCTCTTTTCGTCTTCAGGGACTGTTTTGTTTGTAAGCTTCAACCTGAAAACTTCAAAAGGTAACCATGGCTTGTGAAAAACGCTTCAGGAAGTGTGTGGATCCGTGTCTAAGATATTGACACTTGATGACACAAGCACGATCAGTTCTTGAGGGGTACCGAACACGGGTATGTGTTGATGCCTCAATTGACGAGAGGTTTGCGAACTATCTCGCAGTTGGAGAGGCATCGACAATCTGAAGTGCTCTGGCCCTGCCTTTTAAACAAACATTGCACTTAAATGCATACCCTTCCCATAGGCCTGTAGTTCCCATAGTCCTCTGATTTAGAGTCATCAGGCTTATATAGTGGGTAGTGCCAATCTGTGGTAGTGAACAGGTTGGCCTTATTATACGGAAAATTTTCTAGTCAGGCCACCGTTCATCCGAGCATCAAACAGACATTTCTGCGTGAGATGGCTTCCTCCCTATTGGGAGTTTTTTCTACTGAGGCCACTGCTCTGTCAAGCTCCAGATAAAACTACAAAATCAAGCGTTGGCCCTCGTCAGGCCACCTTGAAAGCCACCTTATACTAGAGCAGTAGTTCTCCTCTCACTTTAGAAAGTCCTTTTGAAATTATAGCACTAATTCAGACATATAATATTCGTGTACCTCGATATCTGGCTTAGGCTTAGTATCTAGGATTTTAGGTGGCGGTCTGCTAAGCATTCTTGCCTCGAGCCTCTCAGTATCTGAGTGTAGGTTCCTTAGACCATCAGGAGATTTAATTCCTGTAAATCTAGAGGTCTGTTCTAAATCTGTTTTTCCTAGTACTAGCCTCCTCTTACTCAAGAGTCGTCTGGCCAAGGCCCGCCTTTTGCATTATGCTAGTGGTGTAACAGGGTAGATAGCAGCATAGCTAGCAGGCTACCTTCGAAAAGCCTCCCATGCAGATTTATATGGGTGTTGTCAGGTCTTTCTCTCTAGAGAGTAAGAAGCAGTGTGCTCAGGCCTCTGCTCTTTACAGCATCGAAAGTAGTAGCTGGCAGCAAGGCCTTTAGTTAAAAAGGATTTTTCTTCTGAGCCCCTTATATATAAGAATTCAAGTCATAAGGTCGAATGTCGTTGGCCACTTACTGAGGCCTCCATTCCCTTGGGTTTAGTAGAGAATATAAAATCTGTCTAGTAAAATTACAAGATAATAGGCCTCGACCCTGATACATCCTTCAGGGTCATGCTGATAGTTCTCCCCTTGTTAGGGTCATTAATTAGAGTACTTTGCTACCCATAGCTCGTATGTTATCACCTTTCACAACCCAGGTTCAAGTAGAGACAGATTGGATGAGTATGCTCCCTTAGAGCCTGACGCCCGTGACATTCAAAGCTGTAGGCCTTACAGTAGGCCTCCTCAATACTCCGGTAGCGTAAGATTGTACTCTCCTTGCTTTAAAGGATCGATAGAACTTCTGCTGAGTACACTGCCTGTTGGCAATGTTAAATAAGTATAACCAGGCCCACAAAAATGTATGTGAGAGCACCTAGGCCTCTGAAGGCTAGCTCTGCTAACATCCTCGCTATCAAGTAGTTAGGCCTTAACAGGCCTCCTTGAAGGCGGTTACACAACGAGTTGGATGCTTAGCATTGCAAAGGGCTTAATGCCTAAAGGCCCCATGGACTAAAGGCCCCATGGAGCCTCCCTGATTTTAGCCCAGAGCCTCGTCAGTACGTATTAGTTTAAGCATTGTGCTCCAGAATCTATCTGATGGTCGCTCTGTTTGAATACTTAACTCCCTACGTCTGGTCGGAAGGTCGAAGGACTCTCGCAAGGCCTCCCTGTTAGATCAGTCCAAGAGCTGGAGGCGCCCTCCTTATTAGGGTCCCTTTAGAGTGCCCAGCCTCCACAGGGCTTTGAAGCTCTATGTAGATCCAGGATCGAGTAGAGTTACTCCCCTCTCCAGGATGCCCGTCTCTATGATCCGGTTTGTGAGTGAACTACTGCCATTAATTGCAGTTTTTCCCTATTGGATTTTGTGAGAGACTCTGTTCAGGAAACAGACAGGTTGTTGGCAAGACTAGGTCAGTCAATTTGACCAGGTCAGCCTCCCTGGTGGCATGTGGGGTTGACTTAAGGTCCCCCTCAGAAAGTGACTGGACAGGACTCCTTTCGGACCCCCTGGCCATATTCCCTTAAAGGAACCCCTTCCATGGAAGCTGTTGGTTCCAAGCCTTTGAGCGGCCTTGGTAGGCCTTCCGTTGTTCGGAGGCCACTTTGAGGTTTATAGCTTGGGCAGTGACCATAGGGAATAATGTCATTGACACTGTATTTGACCCGAAGGTGGAGTGTTTCTTGGCATTTTCTGTGAAAATACTGCCATTTCTGACTTTCTGTCACAAGCCATAATTGGCATGCACTCCCCTCAGCATGGTGGGATTGTATATCGTTCCCCATAGCGTCATCGACGCAGTGTAAGTTCCCTTTTGAAAGGGAACGTCTAGGTTACGATTGTATGAACAGTCTCTTCAGACAATGTCTGAAGTGGATGACATGTTATCTAGGCGCCCCTTTTATACTTCCGGGTCGCACTAGTAGTGACGTCAAAGGCTGTCGCCGGTATATCAATATGAATTGCCGTGATTGGATAGCTTTTCATACACCGGTTCACGTGGAGGACGTTCCCCATAACATCATCGACGCAGTGTCTCGTTCCCTGTTCTCAGGGAACAGAGGTTACAGTCGTAACCTAGACGTTTTGTAAAAAAAAAAAAATCACTCAGATACGCTGTCAACTTAAATATCTTCCATATTTTAACAGTTTGCTTTAGTACAATATAAAAGCTAATTATTCTATTTATTTAGTTGTCTTTACCATGTGACTCTAAATATTTTCCCTCACATAGTATAAATGTCTTGTGTTTATGCATAAAAATATAGCTGCCTTTGTATTTTATGAAGGAGTCCCTCAAAATCATATTTTGCGATCCTTGGTATCTAAAAGTGTCTTCTGAATTTAGAAACCAAGAAAATGTTAAAGTCTACATGCTGCCTTAAATTTTTTATTCAAATAAAAGTGGGTCCATCACCGACTGTGGTGAGTTCATTACACTTTTTGACCACTTTGATTTTAATGATTTTAATTTTTGATTTAAACAAAATGAGTTGAAGCTACTGTGCAAATTATACCATGACTTTCAACAGGGTCAACTGTTTTAAAACATTTTTTAACGGCATTTAAATTACATGTAATATGTGTTTTACCATTACTGAACATTGAACCCCCCCCTGTTAAAATGTAACACAGTACTTTAAAAAAAAAAGGGAAAAAAAAGATTTCACCAAGACCAAGGTTTATATATTACCACATGAACCACAATTTTACAGTGAGGTGAAAATAACAGAAATTACTGTGGCAAGTTTAACATTAACATTAAAAAAACTATAGCAGCGGGAGATCTGTCCTCTTGCAGCAATGCCACCCAGTCTGACAGGCACTAAGGTCAATGCCCCATCCAGTGCCCGCAGCAAACCAACTCCACCTGATGTGTCACGCTCTGCGTCACACACTAAGACACGTGTAAGCCATGTGCCTGAGACAGAATCTGGATGCTTTCTAGGAACATACTTGCTGCTCTCCCTCATTTTTTCACTCTGATTTTATGATTCTGGTTTATTTTTCGGTGCATCGTTTTCTCTCCTTCTCTGTCTGTTTTTCTTTCTCTGTTTGAAGCATAACTCTCATTCAATCTAAAAATGTAAAAAATAAAACAAGTTACACTGCCAGTATAACCTTGAACCACCTTAAAACTCGAGCCTGTCGATGTATATTTAATAAGGTGAAATATTTGCGGCAATGCACTATCTGCCCTTTGCTGGGTAGACATGTCACCTTGGATAAGCAATTTCTAGGTGATGTCAGCACCAGAGCGCCACTAAATCTGAGCATGCTCACTGAGCCCCACTCCATATAATGCCTCTGTAGGTCAGATTGCACCAAAACCTACATGGACACATTCACATTGATTTTGCTGTGAATACATGGTTAGTCTAAAGGACTTTCCGGCACATTTCAATATAAGAATTTCAATAAATTATGCACCCATATAGCCAGCAGTAAATGTGAGCTGTAATGAGAGGTTGCATGTTTAAATGTTTATACAAACATCAGCATCTGCTAGTTAAAGGCGACATATTATGCCCCTTTTCACAAGATGTTATATAAATCTATGGTTGTCCCCAGAATGTGTCTGTGAAATTTCAGCTCAAAATGATGTGTGAACAAAAACGTGCTGTTTTGTGTGTGTCCCTTTAAATGCAAATGAGCTGCTGGTCCCCACCCCCCATTCAGAAGACAGCCGATCCTTTACACAAGCTTTGGATGCTCCGGAAATAACAAAACATTAAATATCAGTCATCCAAAATCTCAGAAATAACCAGTAGCGGAGTGCAGCCTTACGGGGAGACTCAGGAAGAGGTTGCAACTTTTAGACTGCACCTGGACGTTTCTGAATGGTTAGTGGATACATTTATTAGTTGTTGTGGAGTTACATTGATTAATCTCATGGACTTGCATGGACCATCATGTTTAACTTTTACACAAGTTGACACAATTCCCTGATGTCTTTCTAAGACAGCTGTGACATTTTTTGGTCAAATAGGTCAACGACAGAACTGTTTGCATGCTTTTGCTCAAACTTTTGTCATTGCGTTAGAACTGGTTACACTGTTGTCGCTTTTGAATACCAAATGGCGGCAGCATGGGTGGACAGATATCGCAAATCTGACTTTATCACACAATTCCGAGTTTATATCTGGCAAATCTGACTTTATATCACGCAATTCCGAGTTTATATCTCGCAATTCTGACTTTATACCATGTAATTCGGAGTTTATATCTCGTAATTTTGACTTTATATCTCACAATTCCGAGTTTATATCTCTCAATTCCGAGTTTATATCTCGCAATTCTGACTTTATTTCTTGCAATTCCAAGTTTATTTCTCACAATTCTGACTCTTTGGGAGAATTGGGAGAGAAATTCGCAATTACCCTTTTTATTCTGTGGTGAAAACAAGCATAGCCCACCAGCTACTACTACATACAACGTTTCTTGTCAAACCACACTTAACAAGAGCAGGATGCATTACACAGGATATTTTCTTGCGTTAAAAAGCAGACAGAGCAAAAAACAAAAAGGGGTCTTGAGATGTAAGTTAAACTACTTTTGCAAATGTGTTCTTGGTGCAACATGTACATAGCCTCGCACATGACATGCGGTGGGGAAAAAAACTTTTCTCGTGGCCATGAATTAACTAAATTAAAACGAAGTAACAAATTAGTACAATGCGGCCATGATTTACATAAAATAAGGGAACAAACGTTGCCACAAATTAATTAGTTGTGGGAACAAATTCTTAATTCATGGCCACAGTATCTATTTTTTCTTCAGCATTTCATGTGCGGGACTACGTAACCATGCACTCTCAGAAAAAAAGTACAAAAGTAGCCTTGCAAAAGATACTAAAATGTACTATTTAAGTACTGATATGCACCCTTTAGTGGTAAATAAGGTACAAAGATGTACGTTTGAAAGGGTACCGCCCAGTGACACCTTTTTTGACGATAAACCGCAAATAATGCAGATGGAATGCAAACACACATTCTGTTTTAGCATCCCCTAAGTCTGCTTCAGAAAGACTGACAACTAAATTGCTGAATGGATTATTGTGGACTGTGTATGCAATTAATAGAAATTCACTTAATTAATGAATCAACACCGACACCCCTTATAATAATTTAGCATGCAGGAGTCTAAGAAAGAGAGAGATACAATGGTTAAGATCAATTCGAGAAATATTAACTACAACTGAAACGGCGGCTGAAATGAAGCCGATGTTCATACTAAAGAGAGGCAGTTAGCTCATATACATTGTGGACTGAGATAAGTTAATGCAGTAATGTTACGTAATGTTAGTGTCCTTTGCTCTACATCAGATAGGACAGGTAAATGATCAGCTAAATATACTCAGATGGGTTGGTTTACAACAAGGCTCTATCCTTTTGAAACCGTTTAATAGTCTCTCAGTACCTGTACCTAATAACGTTGAGCAAAACTCACATGTGTCGTATGTCAACATGATAGAAAGGGGAAGGATAGATAGGTGGAGAAGCTCTGGTTGCAATAGCACTCTTATCTGACTCTAGACACCACAAATAGACTGAGTCAGAGAGACCACAGGAGGGCCGGTTACATAACAGAGAAGGGAGAGATGGGATAGCTGCAGATTGCCTCTCTACCCCTCCGTCTTCAAGGATGATTCCATCGCCACATATTCACTCTGAATCACACTGAACTTTTAATGAATCCTAACACGGGAGCACACAGCTCAAACAAAGAAGAGCCCAACCAAATACACTCTAGGCTTTTACATATTTCCCCATATTTTCCATCCTGGAGGATTGTGGGATGAACTCCAGCCTAGTTGTACTATACTGTGCTAACACTGTGCCTCCTTGTTTGAGGTATACTAAAGCAAGTCTGCCAATGAAGGTAAATACACAGCATCATCCTCTCCTCTCATAAATATTTAGGCACCGGGACAGGCCTTTGGTACGTCTCGCTTTGTTTTAACAGAGTGGAGGAAAATAAAGCATGGGCTTTGCTCTAGACACCCAGCACCAGGCTTTTAAATTCCAACCTTTTCAGGAAAAGGAAAAAAGGAGGAAGAAAGTTCCCCTAAAAAAAATTAAATCTTGTGGTGTAGTGGTTTATGTTTCTTTTTTATTGCCTTTGTAATTACCTTTTGAAGGTTTGGAGCTATTTAAAGTGCTAACATAAACAACAATAACCGGTTTCTTTATTTGATGGTGTATATTATTTTCCTATATATTTTCCCTAAAGGGAAAATTCCCAGTGCGAAATGAAGTTTGAAAACAAAAACACCACACATTTCTTGTTATCTCCTTGCATGCTGCTTCTTGTATACTGTGAAATCCCCTGTTTAATTAGTAGTTGTACAACAAGGTGAGAAGTATCACTATTAGACCAATGCTGTAAACACAAAAAATGGGAACATGAGACACTTATCTTTATGCAGCTTTTTCCTAACCTTACTCCACAGGCTTTTTAATGTAGAATTTAATCTTTTTCTAATCTTTTTTTTTTTGTACAGTTGACACCGCATCAGTCTGTGGACTCATCTTTGGTGTATTTAGCCTCATGGGAGCTGCCCACACCCACAGACTTTTATAGGAAAACCTAACACATTTCTTGAGGAAAAACAGCCAATTTCTCTGTGAGGTTCCCTGCCAAAGAACACACTGGTAATGACCAGCCTCCAATGAGGTGAGGCTGCCCCTTGGAGCACATCTCCCTTTGCCAGTCTCCAGGGATCAGACGGGAATTCTTTTCATTTAGCACCTCCAGACAAGCTTTTACGTTAAACCTCAAGTCTGTCTCATGCATACGGAACTGGCTGTCAGATCTTAATCTCTGTCTTTGGCTAACTACGGGAGTCTCCTGGGATATGTCTCTAGCATATGTGACAGCAATTCAAAGGCAGATGACCTGGTACTAGATCTTTGGGTACTCTCTAAAACTGGGCTGTGCACAGGCAGCCTTAAAGCCAGCCTGCAGGATCCACTGCAGTACCTATTGTCATAAATAAATAACCAACTGGCTAGACAGAGTCAGAAAAAAAGAAGAAGGAACAGCCATGACTTTCTAATTTCAGTCCAAGAATGATATATAAGAATTGAGCTGCTATGTGAAATGCAACATTATGTAGTTCCTTAAAATTGACATGAAACGGAAGTTGTGATAGTCTTGTCTTCCCTATTGTGACGCATTGTTATTAGAGAGAAACGGCTTCTCGAACAAGAAAAAATGTAGGACGGGACTTGGATTTGTCCATTGCAAATTGATTGGATCGTAGTGGTTTGCTATTGCTGATTCATGTGAGTGACAGGTTGTCAGGGTTCTGTCACTTCTGTCTAGTTTATTTCTTGGTTTTGTGACAGAGCTCTGACACTCCTGTTTTGTCATGTCTTTGAGCGTTCTCGAGCCGTGCGCTCTCATGTCTGTATGCCTTGTTACATGTGCAGGGTGTGGTGTCTGGTTCCCGGCACGCCAGTCTAGTTTGGTTTCGGTTCTGTGTCGGGATTCGGACATTCTCCGCGTGTTTGTATTCTGTTGTGAGTGCACAGGATGAGCTTACGCTCGTTCTCGTGCGCTCTGTCTTGTCGTGTGAGCGTGCGGTTTTGGTTTCGCTCGGACCATATGCTCTTCTGTCCACGTGTGTTATTGTGTTTTGTGTAGCACGCGTTTCGTGTTTACATCGGCCGCGTGCTTTCATGTCATGTTTTGTCTTGTGCTTTCATGTTGTCATGTTTTGTGTGAACACGTGGCTTATGAGTGTTCTCATTGGCTGCGTGTTCATGTCATGTTTGGTGTGAACACATGGCTTGTCATGTGTTTCCTTGTGCCATGTGCTCTCCTGTCAATTTGTTTTGCCCCGCCCATCTTGTTACCCGATTATTGATTCATTTGCCCCGTCAAGTCAAGTCAAGTCAAGTCAAGTCTGTGTTGTTTTCCACCTCGGGATAGTTTTTATTTGTACTTTGTTTTATTTTTATTATTAATAAAAAAGCCCTTGTTTCCTGCACTTGAGTCCTCGCTACTTCCACCTACCCAAAACCTGACACAGGTTGCATCATCGAAAAAAAAAAAGAGAAGAGATGATGTTGCAAATGTGAGGGCAAGTTATTTTGATTAAAGATTACTAGGGCACATGAAATAAATAAACAAACAAAAAAAATAATGATGTACACAGATAAATAATTTTTGATAAATAATGCAATATTCTATAAAAAATTAAGAATGGTCCATTTTGATTCCATGTTGACTTAAAATTGCATCTTTCAGTGCAGCATATTAAGTTACAACAGAGTAATACTGACACTAATTGATGTTCCTTCTAATGCACTCCAGTATATAATAAACGCTGACCTATAATACCAAGTGCATGCAGTTTCTCATTTTATTTTATCTAAATAAGGGTCCGCTGAATCTAAATCTGTATCTGTGCTTGATAAGTCATGGCTGAACTATTTTAAAACCTACATTCTATTGATTCTTCCATTTTTCCATTAAAGTGCCAATAAAGTTTTTGTTGAGCAACTACAGCGTTTCTTCCAAAATGTGTTCCACTTATTCGCTCCAATTTCTACTCTCTCCAGCTTTGCTGTTTTGTGTATGTTGCATCTGTTTTGACTCTGCCGGCCCTTTCAACCCAAAGTCCTTAGATATAGCACGGCTAGCATACAGATCTTCTTAAAGTTGCTTGATCAGACCAGTTTTCATTTTTGCATTTAACTCTTTCCTTATACTAAACTCACTGAAGTGCTCGGAATCCTTTCATCGTTCATTCAAACTGCTTACTTAGACCCATCCGACCCAAAGCATCAATAGCATCATACAAGATCACAATAAAATTAGCGGTCAACTCTTGGTCAGATAATAATGGTGAAAACTCCATTGAAGTGAAAATCAATGGTAGGAATAACTGCCTTGAGTTAATTTGGTATAAATAAACTCACTGATAAATCATATTCCAATATATTAAATACCTGCAATAATTTTTTGCTTAAAAATTATTTAATCCAAAAAGTTAAATTTCAATGGTCATCATAGGAATAACAGGCAGTGTGATAATGTAGTTAGGGCAGGGGCAAACTATAGAAACTAACCAAGCAAACTATTTGTTTCCATTTTTCAGTTCCTCTCTCTCTCTCTCTCTCCTTCTCGGCCATTCCCTTCCGTCTCTTTTTCTCTTTGCATGCTAAAGGAGTGCAGATTCTCACGAGAGCCGACTAAAGAAGGTATCAACTCTGTAATTGGTTTACATGCATAATCTGCAAACAAACTGAATAAGATGGAAGACAAGGATCAGTGTGGAATGCTTGTGTATTTAACCTGTGTAACCTGAAATTTAAAAAATGATAAAGACAGTTATATGTTATATGTTAAAGACAGTCACAATTTCCATGTGATTCATACCAAATTCTGTTTTAGATTTATGTTGAAAATGTTTTACATTCACATTTTATCAGCCAACAGAAATGAAAAAGTCCTCAAATTTGCATAGAAGTATCACTCTCCCGAGTTGTATAGTTTTGTGTGCACGAGAGCAGCGCTGAAGACAAAATAAAACAGTCTTACATAAACACTTTGAGCTTACAGGCAATAATAAAAGCTAGTTTCTTCAGCATAAGTGTAAAAAGTGTAATGGTCTTCTATATGAATATTTCCTTGAATGTTTTGTGTCAATTAAGTACAGCACATATTGATTATGATCTCATATTTAACTCTGTCTTGTAGCGCAAATGCCTCTAGTTTGTGGTGTACTTGTAGAATCTACAATGATTTTTGATGAGACTGGACTTGGAAAACAGCAATCTTCATGGTGGCACCCACTGGTTGTTCAAAAAAGGTGTGTGTGTGTGTGTGGTCCTGGTAAACCCTACATTATGAGGACAAAATGTCCCCACAAAGATGTCAATATCCAAAATCCTTGACCTTGTGGGGACATTTTTTGGAGTGTGTAAAAGGCTTCCAGGCTCGAGGTTTAATTCCACTTTGTTGCATTTCCTCCTTCCTGGCTAATTAGTTTGCTCATACCCTTGATAAGAGATTATAATCTCATTTCATAGTCATTTCAGTGCTGCAACTAATCTATTCCTAATCTCCTTAAACACAGTAATCTAGACAAACACGGCAAGCCCTTTCATGTGATAGGTTTCGAATACTCTCAGCAGCCAATCTTCATACAGCCCATTTTTACAGTGATTCATGCTTAGAGTGAGAGGAAATTAAATATGTCTTATTGAAGGCCAAAGGAGTGTCGTTTCTTTCAAAACTCCTGTAAGGTGGATTTTTTTAGGTCAAGTGAATAAGTATTGTCTCGGCCTAGAATACCTTCAGAAGAAAGAGAGAGTGAGACTGGATAAAGTTTCCTTCCTTAAGTTGTCGAAGAATCATTTAAAAAAAAAAAAATCTCAGTGCAAGTGAGGAAGGAGAAAGTCAAGGTGTTTAACAGATGGAGATAAAAACACAATTGACTCATCAACAAACACTCTGACAAAGTACTACAGCATCATTCTGTGGTTGTAGCCCACCCTCCATCTTTTCCCAAAGCCCTTCATAACAGCCCGATGGATTTGAGAGCTTAAATGTCACTCATCAGATCAGTGTCATTTGCATTAAGCGTCCTAAGCACAAAACAATGCGTATGTAGGCCAACGAGTGGGCTTCACTCAATCCAATTAAGTGCAATGAATGAAGTCTCAAGATATTTGAGATTTGTATTTTCATACATTAAATAACAATTGGCACCACTGGTGATTTGTGGAGCTATTTGTGTGGGCTTGGCACATCTGGAGCCTGGTAGCATTTGTATTGATAATGTAGTGCATGGTTCTTTTCTCTCAAGGTATGTAAGTGACTGCAGGTGGACTAAAGTAATAAGACCCTCCTTGTCTTTGTCATATTATGTATTGAAGTGATATGGCCATCGTGATCACTTCATAGGCCTGTCATATGCAGTGGATTCAGAAAGCAGAAAGGGTTTTTATTTTATTTACTTTTTAGTTAAGGGTTACTCAAGAATAAGAATACTTGTATGAATGTGATAATTTAGTTTATATATATTTAAGTAACCCCTCCACCCGGGTCCTACTCACCCTGCTCTGTGCGGGCCTTGAACCCTGATCTCCGGCGCGAGAGTCAGGCGCTCTAACAAGGAGGCTAAAATCTGTAGCGTCTGTTGCTAGAGCGCCTATTGAGATCAGAGGAGTGAGGTTTACTCGCAAAGCCTCCTTTACACTCACCCACCCAAAACCTCACTCCCATCCAGGTCACGGTACCAATGTAACCCCTCCACCCAGGTCCCACTCTCCCCGCTCTGTGTGGGCCTCGAACCCGGGTCTCCGACGTGAGAGTCTGAGGCTAAAGGAGGCTAAAGACTGTAGCCTCTAGCGTCTGTCGCTAGAGCACCTATCGAGATCAGAGGAGTGAGGTTTACTCGCACAGCGTCTACTAGCTGACACATACACACACACACAATATTTAAAGCATTTTAAACTTAAGGTCGCAACATAACAAAATGTGGAAAATTAAGGGAAAGTCTGAATACTTTTTGAATCCACTCTAATTTAAACAAAAGAAACATCCTGATATCGGGGATAGTTCATCCAAAACTGAAAATTCTTCCTAACCCTCATGTCGTTTCAAACCAGGGGTGCGTTTCCCGCACAATGACATAATAACTCACTGCTCAACCACCAGAGTATGATGCATCGTTGTTGAAACTAACTATCTAGTAATGACTGTTTCCCAAAACCAGTCACAGCTCTGTCGTTTGAACCACTCTAGTTCGACAATATAGGACTGTCATGAATGACGTCACATGCAGGTGGTGGAGTAATAACTTCTGTTAATTAATCAATTCAAGATTGCAATCAATGTATTAAATATTACTATTGTTAATTTACATGAACAACAGAAAGCCTTTTTTTAATTACATTAACATGCAGTATTTGGCGTACACTTTACTCCCGTACAAATGCGGTTCATTCAGTCAGCAGCTTTCTCCACGTAACGTATTTTTTCTGGCATGCTGCTGTAACGAACTGAGTATTACTTAACTGTTTTTTTTTGTTCCCTTTTTGATGTTTGATTCATTGCGGGTTCCCTCGTACGTCATACTCCGGGTTCCCTTGCGCATTCATACACATGCACACTCCTCAAAATGGCACTGATTGTTGACATGGTAAAATGTATAGATTAAAATGTATTGATATTTAAATGGGTGAAAAATATTGTGCCCAAAAGCATGATCTATTTAAAGGGGCATTCCACCCATAGGAACATTGGTTTTTATTGAAAGTGGGTCATATATGTAGTCGAAATGTAAAATAAATTTTGAATTTGGTGCCTTCGTGACCGAGGAAAGACAAAAAATAACTTCAGGATGCATTTGTATGAAAGACAACAACTCCCACAATGCACCACATTGCACAGCTCCGCAAGCCACTCCCACTAATCCAGAACAGCGCATATCTGCATATAAGAGAAATCACTCTTCCGTCTACAAGGCTAGCTACCACCAGAGCTTGAAATTCATTTCACACAAAATGTCTAGTTAGTTGGCGAACTCATTAGTGCATTACTCCTCGTTTTTATTTCTTTCGAAAAGGTGAATTATTGCATGGTACCTGGATGTTCAGTCAGAACATATGCGGTGCGAAACTAGGATAGTTCACAACACAAACGTCCGTGTCCTCGTCTGATTCAGAGATTTCGTCCAGGCGAAATTGTCATCGTTGAAATTCTTTGCCGCAGACGGACTCTATCTCTGTGTTCGTAGTTGCATAGTGAGATCACCGGCGCCACCAGTCCGCCCTAACTCGAGCCAGTCCGGGCTCCTCGTCCGCGGCAGGCAGGTCTTCTGCCTCGGCTGCTCTTCGCTATAATGCGGCTTGTAAAGGTAGCCACAAACACCTGATTCAAGCATCAGACTTCCGAAATCCTCTTCTTCTATATCATATTGAGTACTCTCCTCCGCTATTGTCATAACTTTACATCTGTCTCCACAGCGCCTGTTAGCTTAGCTTCAAACAAGATGGAGGATATTGCTTTCAGTTTCAGAGAGTAAAGTCCCACCCACTGATCTGTAATAGGTCTGTAGCGTGAGCGGGTCCCGCCCCTGGGAAAGATTGGAGAGATGAGGAACTAGTGCTTGTAGTCTCAACAGAAATCCCCCCCTCTTACACTTCCTCCGACAATGACGCAAAATGACGATTTTTGCGTCATTGTGGGAGGAAGTGTAAGAGGTAAATAACGGATTTCTCCCGTCTCAGGGGAAAATGAGAGAGTGTTGCACGACCATTCAATAGTATGACTGGGTTTCTAACAATGCAAAGCTTAGTGCAAATGGGTGGAGTGTCCCTTTAAGTCCAGATGTAATTTCCCCTAAAAACTATGTTTCAACATTCTTCATAATTTCTTCTTTTATGTTCCGTAGAAGAAATAAAGGTTGTGAAATGACACAAGGCTGAGCACATGATGTCAGAATTTTCATTTTTGGTTTTGGCCTTCTTGGATTTTTGTGACTGACCTTGATCAAAGTGAAATTGTATGATTGTGAGTGTAAGGATTGCAGTTTAGCACCTGTTACTAAGGACTAGTTAAAGTGGATTATCCATTGACTTTGACCTTTATCAATGCATGACTCAGCAGTTGTAATTTTATATACTTTACAATGCTATTTCTATTCATGCCAAACTATTGTTGTAATGCTGCTGATAGACACACACACACACACACACAAATGTTCCTTCCAATTATTTAAAAAATGTTTTGCCATAGACATAATCTATGGATGAACAGCAGCAGTATAGGCACATTTCATCTCTAGTGTTCCGTCTGTTGGGCATTTGCACTAGATCTAATCTTGTTAGTGCAGATTTAATGAACTGAATGCCCAGATGGTTGCTAAAGAGAAATGCGAACAGTCTGATTTGCTCACATAAGGCAAGGATAGTTGGCCGTACTCTTTATTTCCTGGCTAAACGTCTTGTTGATTCTATAAATAGATTTAAGGTCTGCACCACACAGGTTAGTTAGAGATGACTTACATGTACAGTAATCCATGTCAGGTTGTGAATGATTATGCATATTGTGACATGGCTTGTGCTCTCATTTTCATTCCCTTCCCTTCACCACATTCACACAGTATAAAAGAAAATAATAAAAAAAAACCAATCCTTTCTTTCTTTTATAACAATTATATTTGGGAAATAGAGGTTCAAAAACCTTGCCACTGCTTTCTATGCCTCAACTATGGCAGTTTAGTTAACTCATATGTGCACCAGGTTGACTGTATTATTATTATTATGAGATATTAAATGATTATAATATTGCAGTTCAAATTTATTTTTGTTTTCTATGCAAATGCCCTCCCTACAAAATGACCCCCATAGTTCTATATTATTTGACTGAGAATTTTTTTCCCCAAATAGAGCCATTCAAGTCATCTGTTGAAAACTCCAGCATTTTTTCATATCGTAATATACTGTATATTGCAGAAAAACTAAATATTGCAATGTAATTTTTTTCAATCTGTACAGCAGATACTGCGGTTAAATACCTGGCAAACTTGTATAGTACTTCACTTTGTATCTTTGTTTTTATTTGCTCTGTGTTGCTTGTTTTTTTTATTACTTACTTAAAATGACTATTACTGAAAAAAGTTACCTGTCATTGTTGTCATTTATTTATTTATTTTTATATTTGTATCTATATTTACCTTTTCTAAAAAAAAAAAAAAAAAACGAGTGTTTTATTATAGTTTTTGATGTTACATACAAACTGGTATTGAGAATCCTATATTTTAACTGGTATTGAGATTGACTACTGAAATGTGACAACCCTGGTCAGGACTACCTAAAGTAAACATTAAATTTAAGTGTCATTTTTTTAAATGTCAATTTAATGGCATGATTGAAAACAGATTATGCTGAATTTGTTGGTCTAAAACAGCTACCATAAATCTTATCCACTGACCGAGGCTAAACTAAACTGCTCCCTCAGCTCTTTGTTTCTGCTTTCTACTCTCAGTTGTGAAAGGTTACTTTCGCAGAGCCTTATAAATCAACAATCTTTCAATGGTGCGAGTTTAATTTTTAAGGTTTCAAGAGTGTTATTCATCTCTTTGGAGCAATAAGGAAATTTCCCTCGGGCTATCGATGATAGTGTAAATCAGATCATCAATTTTATATTGCCATCCTAATAAAAAAAGGAAGACACACAATGCCGTATAACCATCACTATCATATGGGGCAAATAAAACACACATTCATAAGTGTCTTTGTATATGTTCCATCTCTGTACACCATCTCTTAGTTCCCATACGTAGGCCTACATGGTCGCCCAGTGCAGGACACTGGCAGTAATGAAATGATTGCAGAGTGAAAACCTCTAATAAATGTTTCTCCTCTTTTCTCAAGTGCAGGCCAATTACCTTAATGTGCTGCCATAATATCACTTTACAGGCATCATGCTGCAACCATCCCAGTGAGGAGATGATTAAATATTGCCAGATTCCAGTAATTTCACTTCAAAACTCCAAAATCTGCAACCTGCAGCCCTGTTCAAGCATATCATTCATAGGATTCGTAAGATTATGTTTTTTTTACTTGAAAACAAGACAAAAATACTGATTAAGAAAATTATGTTGTGCAATGTTCAAAAAATGATTATGAAATGTATACATTGCTAACAAGACATCACCTTAGTTTTCAGTTTTACTGCAGTTGAAAAACACTGTGCCCTGAACACGACTAAAAAAAAAAGCTTACCAAGCATTTTTGACACCACTAAATAGATCTGACATCCATGGCTTGACAACAATTGCATTGAAAGAGTTAACATCGCAAGAGAAAGAGATCATGCCTAAACAGCACACCAACTGCAGCAACTATTATGTCTCAAGTGCGACGTTAAGTGCTAAAGAGAATTTTTAAGGGCTCCCGAGGGACCGCAGCCCCTTCTGCAAGATTCCAACATGCCCTCGTTTCCAGTGCTGATGATTCTCGGGGGGGATCGAGACCGAGGGATCCAAACTCCTCAGCGTGCTACAACCCTTGGACACAATCCGACTCCCCGATATCTAGTGACTCAGCATTCAGACAGGGTAAGGCAAATTCCAAGACATATTTTTCATGGCATCTTGTCACTACACCACTAATAGCAGGTGGAGTGAGCCTGATTATCCATGAAGCCCCTTCTCAGGCCTGCGTGTCATTGCCGATGGTCTGTTTTCCTTGCTCATTACAAAGGAAGTTAGTTAAAGTCATTAAAAACAGCCTCAGGTGCAAATATACTGTAGAGGCGCTTGATTAGACCCAGCATGTCTGCTCTTAGCTCCCAAGCTAGTAAGGTGACTTTATTTTTTTATTTTTTTTACCTTTAGTCTTAATACTGCATCACATTTTATGATGCCATATTCAAGGAAGATAAAGAGTCTGTTTTTCTTCTTTACAGTAACAAACAGGGTCAAAGATCCTAAGACCTCAGCTGCTCCAACTCACTGGGATAAAAAGTGTAATTCACACAGTGCTTTGCTCCTTTTTTGCACCTTCCCAATTTAAAAAAATGAAATGCAGCTTTGTGTCCCACTGATGATGCACAAATTTGATTAGTGCATGTCTAATACAACCACAAAGAGAAATCTAATAAACATTATAGCACCACAGAGAAAACAAGAAGATACTGGATGTGATTGTGTTTGTCTAGCTGAGGTTTGCAGAGACAAATGCGATATTATCTGATGATCTAAAATAAAATAGTGCACAGCTGAGAGTCTGTTTGAGAATTAACCTGCAACTGTGAATCCCAGTGGTTTTGAAATATTGAAATGTGCCAAAAGACTGAATGAGATGCAATATTACTCAGCTTTATTTAACTGTTCTTGTGTCATGTATATGAAATATAGTTTACGAGCGTCTGGATAAAAGAGAGCTTGTTCATTTGGCAAGGTCCATGAAGTACTTTAGTTTTTACTTTATATAGGCTAATTAAAATAATAGTTTGTCAAAAATTATTTACTTGCATTGCCTATATAGCTTTCTTCTACACAAGGGGAATAAAAAAAAATAAATAAAAAAAAAAAAAATATATATATATATATATATATATATATATATATATATATATATATATATATATAGACATTTGCCCTCCATCCAGCTATTTTTGGTAAGTTAATGAAAGCTAATGAGAGAAATTTAAATGTCTGATCGATTAATATCATTCCTTCGAGTCTAATCTTTTCAACGAAAAATGGATCCAATTCACATGATGGTCTGAATGATTCAATATGGGCTGAAATATGTGCCACCAGAAACTGAATTTGAATCATTTATATTTGAATTTGAATTGCTAATCTTGAATATTTGCATTGGAAAAATGAATTTGAATCACATAATTTGAAATTGTATTGTTTAATTTGAATAATTGCATTGAAAAACTGAATCTGAATTGTATAATTTGAAATTGAATTTATTTGTTTGGAACTGAAGTCCAATACAATTTGATCCTCACTGAAAATTCAACTCTCTATATATACTCACATTCAGTTCCCACAATTCAGATTCAGATCACCAAATTCAATTTCAAGTTACTGTGACAGACATCCGGGTAGTTGGAGGATGAAGGAAGAGCAATCAAGCGCAGATCGATATCGATAGATAGAGTCATTATATCTCATGTTATATCTATGAGATAGACTTCAGTGTCGCAGGATCATCACTCAGCACTAATATGCCAGACTGTTGTGCTGCTTATGGATGTTAGAACGAAAGAAATGAAAATAAATAAATAAAAGCAAGGGATAACATTTCACAGGTGAGAATGAAACCTGTGGCCTCTCTCTCTCCGTGGCCCGCGGCAGCGAACACAGCTTCACCTCGCTGCTGCACCGGTCCCCGCTGATCCAGATGGGACTGGCCAAAGACATAGTGGTGATCGGGAGTACGTATATTTCGGCGGGAAGTTCCACTGCCTTTGCCGGTGGCCGGCGGACGGAGAGAAACTACAGCGGGGCAGCAGAGTTTGTCTGCGGCTGCAGGATCTAGAGACTTACTGCCCGCTTCCTGTGAGCCAAAACCGACACAACGCTACTGGAGGAAATAGTTGAGTTTTCTTTTGCTGAAGAAAATAGTCCGTTCCGCGTCCATAGCAACGCTCTGTTTTTCATGGCAACGGTGTGATATACTTATTACATGGCTTGGTTGAATTCCAATGTAGAATGCGGCCGTTATTTCTTGATAACAGACGCTGCGAAGTATATCACACCGTTGCCATGAAAAACAGAGCGTTGCTATGGACACGGAACGGACTATTTTCTTTAGCGGAAGCAATACAATCGTTTTTAAATCAATAAACTCCTTTTTAAATCAATAATTTGTGTCAAATTATTTATTTATTTTGTAGGTAGCCATGTAATAAGCGGGATAATGTATAGCGAGGCGGTTGTTATAGCGAATAACAACCCCTTCAAGCTGATTCAAGACCTGTCGGGGTTGTTATTCGCTATAACAACCGCCTCGCTATATACATTATCCCTTATAAATTTATATATCTGCCTGAATCAGCCTGAAGCCTATAACTATATATATATATATATATATATATATATATATATATAGGTTATATATATATAGTTATAGGCTTCAGGCTGATTCAGGCAGATATATATAAGGGATAACTCTATCTATCGATCTGTGCTCGATTGCTCTTCCTTCATCCTCCAACTACCCGGATGTCTGTCACAGTAACTTGAAATTGAATTTGGTGATCTGAATCTGAATTGTGAGAACTGAATGTGAGGATATATAGAGAGTTGAATTTTCAGTGAGGATCAAATTGTATTGGACTTCAGTTCCAAACAAATAAATTCAATTTCAAATTATACAATTCAGATTCAGTTTTCCAATGCAATTATTCAAATTAAACAATACAATTTCAAATTATGTGATTCAAATTCAGTTTTTCAATGCAATTATTCAAGTTTAGCAATTCAAATTCAAATATAATTGATTCAAATTCAGTTTCTGGTGGCACATATTTCAGCCCATAGATTCATTAATGAATCAGACTGATCTGACTCTTCAACTCAGTTATCTGGTTGCAAGACTGTCAGTGAATAAAAACGTACATTTCCGTCTCTTCCTCACACAAAGCTATCATATTGTATGTCTTCAAAAGACTTGAAATATAGCACAAGATTCATATGCTTATCATATACCTTTATGCTTTTTTGTATTTTTTTCACTAAGGCCGTGTATCCACCAAAGAGTTTTTCCCCAAGGCTAGCATATTTTTTCCAATTGTTTTCAATGGGAGCGCTGCGTTTTTAAACTAATTTTTCCGGTCGCCAAGAATGTTCAACTTTGGGTAATACGCAGCGCTTATCACTGTCACTTTTTTACCCAGCCGTCCAATCACAGTGGAGGAAGGGTGGGACAAATACCACACTCTTTTACTTAGAAGGCGGGATAGCTTATTAATGTATATGAATCTTAGTTGATTATAGGCTATTAGAGTTGGTTTAGTTGCTGAGAGACGGAGACGGCAATTAACACGCTTTTTGATTTGTGATCATGCTGTGCTTATTCCATTCATTCGAGTATCATATTGTACAAGGCTTAAATAATTTAAATATACATACAATAATATACAAAATCATATCGTAGAACATGTATATGATGTAGTAGCCTATTGATTTAAGTCACTGATTGACAGCGATTTAGTAAACTGTTATAACTTGAATAACAGTTTATATTACTCTTGCCAAGCTGATTTCTGAGAGATGCACGCATAGACAGATTTGCGCTCATTTCATTTTTACTCTCACTCATTCACTTCACTCATTTTTGCATAAAGATTTTAGATAAGGTATTTGGCTTTCGGGAACACCCCTAATCTACTCCAGTAAAGCAATTCTGGAGGATGATCCACCCACATTTTTTTTGCTTCTGACGTCCATGTTTTCTTCTAAAAACTTTTGTGCTCCACAGAAGAAAAAGTCAAATACCTGTAGGTTTGGAATGACATAATTACATTTTTTTGTTGTTTTTTTGTTTTTGTGATCTATCCCTATACTTTGGCAAATTGTTGTCACTCTGACATGAGCGCATCCAGCATGTGTGTGTGTTCTTTTATATCTATGGACATCTTTGTGATGCATGGATATGTTGGAGTCTCTGCTGTACTGTACATTAAAGGCGGATCCAGCTCAACCATTCTTCCATGTTTACTGGCAAACATACATTAAGAATGGTGTCAGTGCTCATAAACCACCCTGACACACATTCCCAAAACATGGCGCATGCTTTTTAGGTATCGGAATGGAGGAAGCACTTGAGGCATGTGAAACATGTCAATAAACAACTCGGACAGAGCTCCTTCTCCTACTTCTCAAAAGACTTTAGATTTGCCAAACACGGCTTTGGAACAAAGTGCAGGAGAGTAGAACACACTCGTAGAACGCGAGTAGAACGCTGTGGGAATACAAAAAGCCTTATTCAGATGACTTGTGGCATCAATAAAGTGGGTTAATGGGGAGGTTGGACACTGTGAATTGCCATAAAAGCAGCACTTTTTGTCCTCAACCACCCAATCGTTTATCGTTCGGCTGATGAACATTGGTGGGGATTTGACCCAACAGTTACCCCACTGGCCTTGCTATTGCTCTACAGAACAAAGTAGGAAATCTAGGTCATTACTGCAGTCTGGGTCGTGAAAACTTCCCCATTACAAGCATTCATCATTTCTGATGCAGTGATGTCCTTTTTTTAAATAGTAGATGATACGCTGTGATATATTAGGTCTTCACAATAATTTTATTTTTCTCATATTTTTGTGGCTGTAGGAACTGCAAAAACATATCATGGTACTGGATCTGAGCATCACATCATCAGATATGTGCTTCAGTGATGCATCAAGCATTTATTACAGGTGCAGTAAGGGATTTCTGAGAAACACTGTTGATAACTGAAATCAACCCAAACAACCACACCCCTCCCTTCATTGCTCCGCCCCCAAAATGCATAAACAGACAATGCAAGAGTGAATGTCTCTTTATCATAGTAAAATAATACTTCGTGAAAAATAAAGCAAAGATGGCGAACAAATGAAAAGGAAGAATAAAAAAATATTAACATACCGCACACAAGAGTATATACAAGCAAGAGTTTGGTGTTGGTCGCCAGCTGCACACCGGCTCCAGACAAACAAAACTGACACTCAAAACTGACCTGTTACAATAGCTAACATTACAACAACAGCATATATTGGTTTTGTGAAACTTAACAAAAACCAATGTTTCTACCGTATGGAGCAGAAACAACTCAACCTCTTCGTCCATTTTCAGGCCTTCCCGCTTAGGTCTCTCCAGCGCTGGAAAGCTTTTCTAATAGTCTATTAACGTGGGTCCTAAAGCTTGTGGCTTATCATAACTCTTATTTTTATATCAGATATTCTCTTTTGTAATGTCTCTCTGCCATCTCTCTTTCTAGTCTTTCTTCAAATCTCTCTCTTGCTCACTTTCTCTCTTCCCACATCACGAGTGCACACGCCCCCTACTGCTGATTGGCTACAAGTGTGTTGTGGCGCTTGGTCCAATCCACATTTAACACCGTTTTTCTAAAATTACTTACTGTACCTTTAAAGGATAGTTCACCCGGAAATGAATATTCTGTCAGCATTTACTGTTGTGCGAAACCTTTATGATATATATATTTGTCAATACAATAACAGTTAATAGGTCCCAATGTAGTTTTGGGGACACTTAATATTCAACAAAATTACTGATTTGACTGCACTGACACTATTGGATGAGAACTGAACTGAGCTGGACAACATCATTAGCTATGTTTCCATCAACCTGATTTTATGTGCATTTTGAAGTATCGCATCAGAAACGAGTGATGGAAATGGCAAATTTTGGGGGAAAAATCCCTTCATTCTCAAAAAAAGTTTTTACGCTCACTTGAGGTGGTTTTTGACTTGTGCAAACATTAAACCCACGTGACTAATCGGCAGTTTCCGCTGATGGTGTTTAATTTACTGTTGGTCAGTTACTAATACCACTATCATCCACTCGAACAGAAGTCTATACGCATCATTAAGTATGTTTCCACCCACCCATTTTTATGCATATTTTGGGATATTGCATAAAAAAAAAACACTGGATGGAAACGCAAAACTGCGCATAAAAAAAACGTATGCCCTCAACTGAGTCGGATAAACTTTGTATCCAACAAGAAAACATGCGCATAATTTATGATGAAAACACATTTACTAAATAAATTTGTCGATGTGCATCAAAAAAGACATGTGACTTTGCGATAGGACAGCATAACTAGTCCAACCAGCGGACCGATCTTGTTGCAAAGCATCTGAAATGCTGTTTTGGTTGTTCTGAAATGCCTGAGCAAAGTCTGTCATCAAAGTGGTTCAGTATAATTACCTCCCAGTCCCAGAACTGTCTTACTGCGTTCCCAAACAGCAGGCATCTGCCTTCGAAAGCAAGATAACTTTATAAGATAACATTTCAACTGCATGCTCTGAAGCACAAGTAATTTATTATACGAAATTATATTATACAATGGCTTTTTCTACTGCTGCGACTTCCATTTTTCTTAGTGATATTTAGCGCCATTTATCAGGAAATGACGATTTTGTTCTCTTTGGCTCACGCACTGAATGGAAATGGTGCTTTATTCGCAAATGTTTTATGCGATATTCCAATTATGCACATAAGTTAAATTCGCAACTTTTGATGGAAACTGTTGTATAATTTTCCTGTTATCACTGTAAAGCTGCTTTGAAACAATCGTTATTGTATAAAAAAGTTTTAAAAATAAAGGTGATTTGACTTGAGCCCCACTGATTTCCATTGTATGGACAAAAACATTATTCAAAATACCTTCTTTCATGTTCCGCAGAAAAAAGTTGTACATATCTGAAACAATGTGGCAGTGAGTAAATTATTACAGGTTATTAACTTTTGAGTGAACTATCTCTTTAAATGCTTAATTAAATTAAATATTAAATATTCCTTTATTTTAACACAAGAATTAAATACTCCATTTCATGATGAAGATGTAGTCCACAGCAAGGGTATTACCAGCAAAGACATACTTTCCCTCCCTGACAGGTCAGGAGTTTTGAACTGCTGTAATGACGTGCAGATTTTTTAAATCACAAACTTTGGTCTCTTTTTTTTCTGCATTGCTCTCCAATCCTCTTACTTTTCTTTCTTCAAACAAGGAATTTATATCTAGAACATTCCAGTTTGCAATGTTACAAGAGACTGGCTGCTTAATTTCCTTAAGACAAAACAAACCACCACACGTTTCTCTCTCTCTGATTAGGCAAATACAAATCTCACACAAAAGAGAGAGAGCGCTTGTCCCTAAATTACTGATGACAGTAGAAACAAAGGCTGGCAGTAAACAGAATGTGAACTTGCCCGAATACAGTGTGGTGAAATGTGGGGGTTCGGCATACTCAGCCCTGGGCAGCCTCAAAGCTGTGTATCAGGTGTTCAGAAACAACACAACATAGCCACAGGCTCTGAATACACTCATGAGTATGAGGTTCAACATACAGGTGGTTATATTCAAAAATGAAGCTTCAGCATAAGTTCTGCCAGGAAGACATAATTACTATGTCACTTATTACCTTCACATCTATCCAATCATGTCCTTATACTTGCTGTATAAAAGATCTGTACTTACACATGTTTGAGTTCGCAGATGCTGACAATCACGTCCACCCCCCCCACCACCACCAGGATGGTCCTGTCTATACCTTCCGGGGGGTCGGCTGCGCCCCTGCCTTCGTCTTCAGGCAGGAAATGCAGATCCGCTACCCTCGGATTATGCACTACAGACGGGGCCTACGCCAAAGAACTTTATAAATATTTGCTTGCTGGGCTGTCAATAAATTTATTGTCTCCCGAGTCTTTCTGGTAGAACTATTGCTATGGACATATTGAGGCAAACTTCATACCCCTTCAGACCCCTGTCTCTTTAGATTTGTTATAAAAATATAGATTATTACCTGACTCCTTTTAACATGATATTCTAAAATGCACGGAAGTCATTTTCTGCCTCAGAGCAAAAAACAAACAAAAAACAAAACAAAAAACAAATAGTTTAAAATAAGATAGTGAACTGTGCAATAGTGGGATGTACAGTGAGCTGCAATTGTGTGAAATCAAATCGTCGTTATCATGAGAAATACATTTTCAATTGCGAAACAGTTACATTAAAAGAAATCATCACAATTGTTTAAAATTAGAAATAGGCCAACTGTGAAAAATAAAGTTGCAATTGTGAGATGTACAGTGAGTTGCAATTACGCAATAAGTCTTAATTATGAGAAATAATTTTGTAATTGCTAGTTACATAATGAGAAATAAAGCCGCAAATGAGAGAAAGTTGCAAGAGTGAGATATTAATTCACACTGTTGCAGCTACAGTACAAGAAGTAAAATTGCAGTTGTGACAACTTGTGAGATATAAAGTTCCAGTTACGTTTTCGTTTTACTGTAAAATGCAGTTTTTACTGTTTAGCGCCTAGCCTTTCAAAATATACTCCATTTGATGGCGTGCGCGAACGCAGGCGGTCGAAACATGCACTCTAGAAAGTAGGGCTGGTCCGAATACCATTTTTTGAGCATCGAAGCTTCGGTAGTTATGACCATCGAATATTCGAAGCTTCGGAGAGAGGGGGCTGAACATATTCTTCTCTCTAATAAAGGCAGTATTCTCTGTCTGTCTGTCCGTTTGCATTTTGATTATTTCGAGAACCGTTCATCCAATCGACTTCACAAGGAGTGCAGTGTCGCATTTGGTGCAATATAGATAGACACGCGAGACGCGAGACGCGACACGCTCAGAATTAATAAACTTTTAATAAACTACAGAACAACGCGAGCAGGAAACGGCGCACCTCAAGCGGGCAGGGCTTATATGCTCTGAGAACGGACACTGCACTAGTGATATTAAACACATCTTCCCCATGAACAACACAAAGTAAATACACTCGCACGTAACACACACACAGGTCTGTTAACTTAAAGGACAAATCCAGTGAAAAATGAACCTAGGGGTAATTAACACATGGTTACCGAGTCGATCGTTCCCTGCGATGCGTTTTCATGAAAATCGAATGTATAGAGTTTTATCTTTAAAAACAGATTAGCTCATAACACTAGTATATGGGGCACAGAGTAAGTAAAAGTAAATCGCTAGTTAATACCACTAACAAGGCTCAAAATAGCCTCACACTAACACGGTAGCATAATGAGGGTCCCTACATGGAAACCGAAGCATTGAGAACTTTGTAAGTGTACAGACAGTTTAATAAGAAGATAGTTTATAAAGACAGTACATTACGCGTTTACAGGCATCATCTTGGAAAACAGTCTCGACTAGTCGAGTCACGAACACCGTGCTACGTTAGATTTCACTATGTGTAATTCCTATCGACCAGCTCACTTAGCACGGCGTTCGTGACTCGATTAGTCGAGACTGTTTTCCAAGATGACGCCTGTCTGTAAACGCGTAATGTACTGTCTTTATAAAGTATCTTCTTATTAAACTGTCTGTACACTTACAAAGTTCTCAATGCTTCGGTTTGCATGTAGGGACCCTCATTATGCTACCGTGTTAGTGTGAGGCTATTTTGAGCCTTGTTAGTGGTATTAACTAGCGATTTACTTTTACTTACTCTGTGCCCCATATACTAGTGTTATGAGCTAATCTGTTTTTAAAGATAAAACTCTTTACATTCGATTTTCATGAAAACGCATCGCAGTGAACGATCGACTCGGTAACCATGTGTTAATTACCCCTAGGTTAATTTTTCACTGGATTTGTCCTTTAAGCAATACTTTTAATAAGGTAGTCTAATATTTTTCTGACTAACAAATTACTGACACAGTAAAGGGTAGATTTAAATGAAGAAAAACGAAATTTAAATAAAGAAAAACGGAATTTAAATAAAGAAAAATGAAATTTAAATAAAGAAAAACGAAATTTAAATAAAGAAAAAACTCAATTTAAATAAAGAAAAACAAATTTAAATTAAGTTAAATTAAAAACGAGATTAATTTAGATTGATAATAATAGGTAAAAAGCTTAATACATTTTGTTTCTATTATTCTATTTTCCACAATGTCAAAGCAACGCAGCTTAACCCAAAACACAAGCTCAGGCATGCACTTCTGTAGATACAAACTCCACTGTTCTGCGCTCTAGCCAGAGAATACTCCTGTTGCAGGAACACTCTAGTAGGCCAAGAAGAAGCAAATATATTTATTAAGTATAACGAGGTTGGGTTCCTTCAACTGACCATCCTATTAAAAATGGCTAGGCTATATAAGATAATTGTAAAAAAAAGAGTATTGTACTTCATCAGATTTTATAGTGTTGAACATATTCAAGCATGAATGAGAACCGTTTCGAGGGGGATGCCAGGTGTGCAAAAAACCCCAGAATATTCGAATATCAAATTTTCAAATCGAATACCAACCCACCGAACGAATATTTGAATATTCGAATATTCGGGTCGAGCCCTACTAGAAAGTTTCATCTTTGTCCAGCAGTGTCTGTGCTATTTTTCTCCAGAGGTCATGACCGATAAAAATATATTTTATAGTATTATTTTAAACTAAAGTTTCGGCTATCTCATTACTCCCACACACGAGTTTGTCAATGCAGGCATTAGTTGTTGTTGCAGTCTCCGGTATTTTGTTGTTGTTGTTGTTCTTTTGTCTCTTTAATTTTGTTTCTACTGTGAAACAACAGCCTGCAAGGGCCAGTGTTGCCACCTTGTAAAATAACTGATTAGTGCTAAACAAATTCAATACACATGTGTGACCTGAACAAAACAAAACAAAATTTTTGCTACGCACACTGTACGCGAATCCTCGCTTAAGCGTGAAGACCAAAGTAGCCTATACTTAAGCCGTGTGTGCGAGAGTGAAACACAGAAAATGAAGTTTACCCGGGGCTTAAAAACCAAAATATACCTTGGGCTTAAGGGAACAGGCTTCCATAAGGCTGTGCTTAATACCTGTAAATATTCACACGGTGCTGATTTAACCCCACATACCATTTTTCTTTTCCTGTAATAGAAGCCACTGAACTTCCTGCTGAGGTTTACTCTTGTATTTGAGACTGCACTGTGGATGTGTTCACTTGATATAGTGTCTTTTCTATAAAGTGCCACCTGACACCTCCCCCGTGTCTTTTTACCTGCTGGTTCTGTGTGTCACTAGCTGTCTCCAGGGCATGCAACGTTTATTTGTGGACCCAGTGCCTTATAGCCCAGTCACGTCAAAAAGGCTTTTCATTTTCTGGGTGCAACTCAAGACCCAACAAAGCTTAACGGAGCTTGTGTTTGTTTCCCACAAATGCGTTCAGAGGGAGGTGGGGGATCTGAGTTTGCTTTCTAGGTCACGTCTGATGCCACGGTGTTGACCGTTTTGAAAGATTTATCAAGCATGCTAAAGGTGTGGTCAGTCTATGCGAGTGTAGTGTGGTCAAATGCATTTAGACAGTGTCATTGCTCTCCTGTTCTCCCCTTTTTAACTGAGCTTGACCTATTTTGTCAACAGCTCAGGCTGAAAAATTAACAAATTAAAGTGCTTTTTGATCAATGGCTGGCGAATTTGCCAAACAATCCGATCTATATGCCTGATTCACCTGTTTCCATCCACAAACTTTTGACAGTGCTGAAGCTTTCCCACAACACTTAAGCAACCTACAATTTGACGAATGATCAAGTTACTCTTTTGTTTGTGCAGTCATGCACAGCTAACAGCAGAAAACAGCAGCGCTGTGACGCTCCGTGAGAAGTATTAGAGGTCACATGACCTGCCTATGCAGCGCTATTGATTCAAATGAATCAAAGAATGCATTCAAATAACACTTTGGATTGTTTGTGATGGGTCTCTGCTTGAAATATTTTGTTTGTAGCCTACTCTCCCCTGAATCCTTGTGAGGAACAATCATGTGTATAATTTCTTAACTCAGATCATATATTTTATTAATTAAAGATCTGACATTCATATGTATATTACAGAATTTACTTAAAGGTGCATTATGTAATCTGTAGACAGAAATGCAATATAATATACATAACTATGTTTTCGGTGGTGTATAAAGACCTTACTTAATGAACCGTTACAGTGGCCTTAAACGGACAAACGCGTTTTGTCACTATGTTTTTCTTCGTGCAAAGAAGCTAGCTAAAGTCAGCAAATAAAACACTGACGCAATAATGAACAAGTAACAATAATATTCACAATAACATATCTTTTTATTGAATAATAAAGTAAACATCATTTCTTAATTTATCTTTGTAAAGAATCCTCATTGCTTAACTGGCTACTCTCTGCCGTCTCAGACGACGACATATTTCCTGACGGCCATCGTCATTTTTGACGTAACCTCACCACTAGATGCCGCTAGAAATCACACACTGCACCATTAATGCACTCCATGACATATTCAGTAAAGTCATTCTGAATATAATGGCCCATCTGCCTTAATATCCCTAACCTCACAAAAAATGTTTACACAATAATTTATAGATGCTTATATATACACATAATAATAATTAGGATGAAAGATACAGATGATTTACATCTTACTGTCATGATTTTTCAAGGGTTTGCTGTATTATTTATAGTGTTGCTTGGCCACATGCTAGTAAATAATAGAGATTTTAATCAGCATGAAGAATTGGTACTGTTGTAATATGGGAAGGTACGGCTACCTTGTAGAAACCTGGCCCAACAAATGCTGTTTAAGGAAGAAGTTCAAATGAGGACAGCCATTACAGACTCAGAATCCCAAGCATACAGTAGCTGCACTTTTAATAGAGTGCAAAGAAACCTTGTGTGTTCAAGAGAATTTAATTTGCCTTTTCAACATCCCAACTATTAGTTTGCCATTGCCAACATTCTAATGGAAATCAATTCAAGTAACTGGAAAGCAAACTCTTAATTTTCTACATGTCACCATCAATTGTGATACACTAAACAGAAGCAAGAAGGCAAAATAATTATTAATAACTTGTTTGTATTACATATTTAAAATACTTCAAACTTTGTGACTAATATTTGATTTGAAATATATAATATTGATGGATATAATAAAATAAAACCTGTCTGTAAACATCATACTCTAAATTCAGGCAAAGCAGAGATCCGAACACTTCTGCATCAGTAAATGCATTTGGGTTTTTTTTTGTCATTGCTGGATTTGTTTTATTTACCCACTGTTATGATATTAGGCTAAAATTAACCCGATAGCATGCTTAAAGGGATAGTTCACCCAGGTCAATCCAAACCTGATTACATTTCTTTCTTCAGCCTAACACAAAAATATATTTTGAAGAATGTTGGTAACCAAACAGACTTATGTTGTATGGACATTTCTCTTCCTGTTCCTCAGAAGAAAGAAAGTCAAACAGTTTTGGAACGTCATAATGTTGATCACAGAATTTACATTTTTGGGTGAACTATCCCAAATTTTAAGGTAAACTACACTTTTTTAAAAGTTGAAAGTCTTTTTATTAAAGTAAACAGGTATTTCTTGTAGGTAAAAGGTAAAAGAAGTGGTATTCTTGGGAGTCAGAGAAACACGTAATGACTTGACACGTTTTTTAAGGTTTGGGATTGAATCGACGGGTAGAACTGCAAAGCAGTATTCATCTCCACAGGCATTTGTTACTCCCAAATAAGCAGCACATAGTTTCCAACACTGTTCTCTCAGGCGCAAGACTCAGAGGAAACTGTCCATACTCCCCAAACTTCCCACTTCCATTTCCCACCTCTTTCTATTCCTGCTTACCGTCACAAATGAACAGAGGTGTTGCCCCTGTCAGCAGCCCATCGTGCAGAGGGGCAGCTTTTGTGAGGTTGGGATTTAATTGGTTTATTAGTATCCAGCCACGTCCAAATTTATCAAATCTATGCTGGCCATTAATTTTGTAGAAGAACATACAATTAAGAGCTCATTAGTGCTCTCACAGGGATATGCCCTTTCATCTGCTGGAGGAACATTAAGAGTTGGCCCAACTCCAGAGCAAAGACCTCTCTTCCTCCTGTACTGCTGCTTCCTTAACATACCTCATCTGGCATACTCAGTCCGGCCATATGAAATTCTGCTGTATAAAGGATTTTTTTACCATGCTCTTTCAACACGTAGAAGCCTATTTCTGGTCAATGTATGGACAATGTACTATTTGATAAGTTTTAATTGTGTTTATTTTACTTGAATGACTACGCAATATGGTATAGAGTCTCTGTGCTTCAAACTAATTTCAGCTTGTGTGTGTGTGTGTGTGTGTGTGTGTGTGTGTGTGTGTGTGTGTGTGTGTGTGTGTGTGTGTGTGTGTGTGTGTGTGTGTGTGAGCGACTTACATGTGTGTGTGTGTTCACACATACACACACACACACACACACACACACACACACACACACACACACACACACACAAGTAAGTGCAGCTTGAAATTCACTGAAAATGTCATTGCTAGTGGTGTGACCTGCTGCCCTATGCTATGTTGCATCACTCAATTGCATTATTTTGGTTAAAGGGGATTTCCATTCCTCTCTATTAATACTCACTGTCAATTTTCCTTATTGTATTCAAACAACAAACGGCTTATTCTTTCATTCATTATTTAATAAAATGCATTCTACTGGTTGCATCCAACTACCAGCTGTAGCTACATTGTAGTTGTTTTCATCATTATAATATTTTACATATCAATAATTGTTATTTCTACTTTATTTGATGGGATGTCAGTTTCAGCTAGATTGTCAATATCAATAATTACATTCTGAGTGGTTCAAAAAGTTGTAACGAACATATCACTGCAGGTTGTCGTTTTGGCAGCACTTTTTACAGTGTAGGAATAAGAAAAACAAAGGCATGAAGAGATTTCCCTTACACTACCATGCACAGCTTGAAGGCACCAAAAATTTCTCTCTCCCCACCCCCACTTTTCTTCCTATGTCATTTTCTCACTTGCTTTTCTCTTTCAGCCCTTCTGGTTGATTTTGATATGTACAGTATATATATATATATACACATATTTTTTTTTATCTTTTAACGTGTAATTGATTCAATAATGGATTATAGTTAATGTGGATATCAAAGATCTGTGTGAGTACCATAAGGCTCCTATGATGAACCTAATGGCTTATGAAGGAGGCGACAAAAAACAGATGCACAGAAAGAAACATTAGAGAAAGACTAAAAGAATATAAAAGTAAAACAGAGAGAAAGAGAGAAAAAAACAGACATATTGACTGACCAGGCGTAATGCATGATGTTGAGGGCCAGCTGGGGCCAGCGTGGCAGTGAGCCATCCCACCTCTGACTGTCATCTACTCTGACATTCTGGCTAAGCTGGATCTCATTAGGATGAGGGTGACTTTGATCCTGTCAGCAGTGATGTGACTCCCTCTATATAGGTTGCCTTCAAAGTAAACCGCTGTATCATTGTATCTTTCATACCTAGTTATCTATATGTGTAGTCCTTTTTTCTCTTACCTGACTGACATCCCCCTAGAACCTGAATATTAACCTTTCAGTTACAAATGGAAAAATAAGGTTTTAGATCAGTGCCTCTCACCTCTGTCACTCACTCATGGTTTGTTCGGTGTGTTAGTTATAGATTTAAACTTGGTGACAGCACGGAACCATTGAGGCAGCAGAAAAATTGAGAAAATTTCTAAATGTTGCTATACTCAAAGGCAATATAAGGTTTTGGGTAAAAAATAAAAATGGGTTTCTCTTGATCAGTGGTGTGCACTGGTGTTCTGAAATGAGGAGGCAAAGTCCTCACTGTTTTTTGTTTGTTTGTTTTTATGTAAATTCCTGTTCCATTTACACTTAATGCTGATGCTTTTTTCATCATTACTTATGCTATCAAGAAAATAACAGTTATTGGAACTGTAACTATTTGAATAAGTTATTTAAAATGGTAAAAATATTTCACAATATTAAAGTTTTTTTTTTTTTTATTAAATAAATGCAGCTTTGGTGGGCATAAGTCTTCTTTCAAAAAGATTTAAAAATATAACCAACCCCAAACTTTTGAACAGCAGGAAAATAACAATGGAGAATACTTTTACAGCATTTATTAATCTATGTTCATGTTAATATTTACATTTAAAGTTGTATTAATTATTTTTTTAAATTAAAATAATGTATTATGAAAGTAACATAAATTAACATGAATTAACACATTTATTAATTCATATTAACTTAGGTTAATAGATGCTTTAAAACGCTTTTCTTTCTAGTTCATCTTACCTAATGTACTAACTGAACTTTATTTTAATGTTACCAAAAAAAAAAAAAAATTCTTGACCACACCTCCCATAACCTCCTATCTAAAAAAAAGAACTGTACACATACAAACATTAACAATTAAATAGCACTAAGACAGTATGCTATGTAAATCATAAACTTAAATAATTCACTGCAGCCTAGTAGCCAGTCAGAAGGGACTGCTCCATAATAGATGGTGCTACAGTGGTGAGCTCAGCTTGAATCTGCACTCTTAAGTAAACAGACTTTTAAAAAATGACCTGTTTAAATGAATTATGGAAGTTAGACTTAAAACGAAAGCTCTTTAGCTGAAAGATACGTGACAGAAAGCTACAAACCTATAGACAACTGACATTAACTGTATCTCATTAGCCAACTTAGCGTTACATATTTCCTGATATCATTAGCGTGGTAAAAAAAAAGAAAAAAAGATTTTGAATGAGTGCTTGGCTGACTGTTTCAGAGGACATCTGGGATGGGGTGAAAATCATTAGCTATACTGCTAGAGCTCGGCTAGCTGTAATTGCCTCGTCTCAGAATAGCATCAAATGAACACATTCTGAAAAGGGGGTTTAATGCATCACTCAGTTAACTCAGCAAACATCTGACTCTTATAAAAGTTTTGCCTGTCAGATGGGATATGCTTTATAGATTAGAACTGTTTAGGGCTTCCTGCACTTTGCAAGCTTGTTAAAGAAATTATGCAACCAGATAATATAAAGTCTGGTAAGCAAACATTTATGACTTCAGTAACTGGCGAGTATTTCCTACAGCCTGTTGCGGTTGATTCAACGTTCATATTGCGATGGCTATAGTGACTGCGGTGGCTATAGTCACAATCTCAGTTTCAAAGTTTCACCCTAACAGTCATTGTACGCTACATATCCAGTTCAGCTTTATTTGCTTTATTTTTTATTGAGCATTAAGCACTGGCTTAAAATCAATCAGTTCCTTGTCTCAAATCATTAATTAAGCAACTTTCTGTCTTCTTCGATATCTCCCATTGTTTGTTTAAGAGCCTTTCATAAAAACTGCTTGTTTATCATTGTTTTTGAGAGAAAGGTACTTGACCTACTATTAATTATGTATGATGCTGCTGCATAATGACTGGACTCAATAACAAGATATATTTCATTGCACAATATCTGCAAGGGCTTTCTGATAACAACACAATAACTTATGTTTATGTTCACAATCACAGAAAAAAGCCTGATAAGAAGGAAACTTTGCTTCCCTCCTATAGTGGATCTTAGTAGAACACTTGCCTTGTAATGTTGGGTTGAGATCAGCTTCAATTTTAAGTGAAGACTTAGTGCATCACACAAGTGGCAAGCCATTAGAACAAAGAGGAGGTTTCAAATGCAAGCCATTTGTCTGTCAGTTAATATTGATTGTTAGCTCCCAGATAAATGTCATTGAATTAGCCTAATTTTAGCAAAGTTTCTCAAAGAGATTGCAACTTTTGCTAGATTCTCAAATGGTTTCATGTTTTTCTTTTACTTTGGTACTTTTTTGGGATAGGATTAAACTAATGTTTTCGAGAACAAGAAAATACAAGACAAAATTTTTAAAGCACTGCCTCAACATCTTGTTGCATAACACTAATAAAAACTCCCTGCTGGTGTCTTACCTTTCCATGTTTTCAGTAAGGCAGACTGGACCTGGATAGCCATCCCCCCTGGCAGAGAGAGGCCCCTGTGACAACCCTGGGCGAGTTTTCCACGTCTCCATTAATCCAGTAACTGGAGAAATTAGATTCAACAAGGGGTTCGTCTGGTCTCTCAAATTGTGGCGTGAAAACGACATTGTTCCTTGAGCTCCGATCTGGTAATGAAATGAATGTCCACCTGAATTAACGCCAACAATAGCTGACGTGGGCACATTATTATTCTCTTGGTAATAGCTGCCATCATTGGTTTCCTGTTTAATCCCCTTGGGCAGGCCATTGTTAGGAAACACACCAGGTTCATAGTTGCCATTCAGAGAAGAAACAGGAGGTCCCAAGATCCCAGAAAGACTATATTCGTCAATATTATCCCTCAAAGACAAGTATGTGGTCTCTGCAGAAGGAAAGCAGCCCAGAGAGTGCTGCGGCTCAACAAAATGGAGGTTCGAACAAGTCACCTCTCTGTTTGGCTCTGTCTTAATGTGAGTCACGAATGGAGAGTGTGGCATAGCACTCTTGCTGCTGCCTAGGCACATGCTCCTGTAATCAGTGCCAGGTTCGTTTTTTATGTATTTGGCCACTCCCATAGCATCCAATCCGATGTTAAATATTTCCCCATCCACGTTCTCTACCTTCGGAAACTCGAATCCCTTGAAGTCATGCTCTCGGCTCTCAGGGCTGTTGACGTCATTTTGCACTAGGCCCAATCCACTGGGAGGGCTAGAGACAGAGAACCCCCTTGAAGAGTTCCTGGGACTGGACATGGCCATGCTGCCAACAGTGGGCGGACTGGAGATGGATGGTCTAATGTTACAGGTATTGCCTCCATTTGTTGTTGGACTTGAGACGGATGATCTCATGTTGGGGTTACAGGAAAGTGGTGACCTCACACTACCTATACTACGAGGGCTGGAAACCGGAGACTTCATAACACTGAGTGGACTAGCCAGTGGAGGTGACCCCACCATGCTGGATTTTACAGGGCTACAGGTGTTGGGGCTGGTGTGGTGACCTTGGGTCAAGTTGGTGCTGGCAGAAGCCAGCGACGGACAATCAGAATCAAAGTAGGTCGGGCTGGTAGTGGACGACACCATGTTGTGTCCTGTAGGACTAGACATGGGGCCAGACCCATCACTGCTGCAAGAAAGAACGGAGGCCATTCCAGAGGGCACTGAGGCAGAGACCACAGTACACTCCTGAGGGCCACCATTGGGTTGTTGGGACCCAGGTGGAAATGAAGCTGGGGGAGCTTTCATCTTTGGGCTCCCAGTTGTTCTGGGCTGGCTGTCTTCAATTGCTTTCCCACAAAGAGGATACAGTTTCCCTGGGCTACCCTGCCCACCCACAGTACCATGTTGGGAAAAGCCAAAATCTGCCTCCCTGGCAGCATTCATGTACAAGCCCATAGACTCAGCAACCGTTTTGGAGAGCTCCTTTGAATCTGTTTCTGACTTGCGGTTGTGAAAGGAGTTGTTGAAGGAGGGAAACGGTAATGGTTGATTCTGGTTAACTCTTAGCACTGTTGTCTCGGTAGTCTTAAAGTTTTTGTCCTTGCACACAGACGCCACATTAGGGGCATCGCTCGAGTTTACAATATCCATGAGCACATCACTGTTTGTCAAACTCTCTTCTGTAGAACAGCAATACTCCATGGTGTTTGGCATCTGTGCCCATTTGTTTTCTGGAGTTGCCCCTTCGGAGTAACTTTGGTATCTTTTAGTCTCCATACCTGGATCATTTGATAAACCTAATGGGCCAATAAATTAGAGACATTTAGACATTGCAGTCAAAATGGCACTGTTTTGATTAGTACAAAGAAATCTCATTAGTTAGACTGTCAAACCAAATAGCACATGGAAAGTGCATTACAGACATTCTATTTTAATAAATAAATATTAGCATTTTGTGATTACAAAGAAATGTATAATTGATTTGTAGGCTTTTAAAATGTCAAATGGTACATTTCCTAATCATATTATTTTTTTCACCTAATACATTCATTATTTTTTATATATGTTTTTCATGACCAATTTCTATCCTCAGATTTAAATGGGCCGCTTTTTGCTGCTTTGTGCAATTGACCTCTTCTTCCTAAATGCGGGGGCCGTGCTGTCTCTTGTCAATCCACGGTCAACCACAACCACAACCCCCAACCTGAAATGTTTTCTAGTTGACAAATTTATTTTAGATTTCCCTTTAACTAGATTTCCCTTTACTATGTTTTCACCACCACGCTGTGTGTATCCACTAAATTAGTAAATCTGTAAATTAACTATGAAACTCTTTTAGCGGTGCTGGATCCTGACACTGCCTCCGCAGACATCAGATGCAACGCTCTTCATTCGAGGTAGTTTCATGGGATCCACTCACCCCTCTCATTGAATATGAATTGTGACCTAGCAGGTAACTTTTTCTCAGCAACTCCCTGTGCTTTACTTTGCCGCCCCCTCTAACTTCAGCAACTATTTGTCTGCACCATAAAAAGGTACTTTACCTGCTAAAAGACAAAAAATGTAGGAGGGATGATAATATCATACAGATCAGGTCAAGTTAATAAAAATGTTACTCCACCCCCCATATACATCCACTGACATTGCTGTATTTATGCTTACTCTGGATTTGAACCTGAGACTTCTACCACTTATTCACAGTGTTCACAGCCATGTGTATTCTACAGTATGTATAGTTTAATGTAGAATCTTGAATTCTTTGTTTCTGGATTTTAATATTATATTATTATTGTTTTGTATTTTATGTCTAGAAAAGTAGAATGGTATAAAAATTATTTATCTTCATTATATTTATACATTTGGTAGCCTGTTTTACAAACAAAGAGACTCCTTTTGTCCTTCAGTTGTTAACGATACAACACAAGTACATTTTAGCAGTGTTACATTTAGTTAGTGAAATGACAAATGTTTGCACCTTCTGCAATTCCAAATGCCCCCTTAAGTAATTCGTCCTGGTGCTGGCATCCTAAACATGCCTCCAAAAAAGCAATAGTGGACTGAGACTTGCAATGCAGAGACGGAGTGAATGCAAAAAGAACTGGTTTGAATCTGAAAATAAACGACAACAGCTGTCAGGATTCAATGCATTGTGTATTTATTCATGTTCCCCACAAATAAATAAAAATGGCGAGCACAAAAACAGAGTGGCTGATAAATTTCAGCAAAAAAAAAAGTTAATTTCCCATCCTGTTGCAACAGGCACCAAGAGGAGAAAGCAAAGCCGACCGCTGTGAGTTTAAACTGTCATTCATGTAGAGTAGGCCTACAGACTTATTTCACCATCCATACCAAGTCAGTCATAAGTAGCCTAGCTCTTCTCTAGCGAGATGCAGTAAGTTCAGGCATCGCACTTTTACAAGCAAAGTCAAATGGCAACGACAATGTTGCTTTAAACGTTTGACGTAGTTCTTTGTTTATGTTTTGTTTTTTCCCCCCCTATCGTCTTTCTTCCCACGATACCGTGCTTAAGCGCGCAACCATTGGACAGAAGCAGACACACTGTCGCCAAGAGTTTATCACGCCACTCACGGATTGGTCCCGTCGCTCTGTCAGTATTTTATTTATAAGCTTTGTAGCCACAAAACTGCTGCGACATTCTTTGTAGAATTTAAATTAATAACTTTGCTCTATGTTTAGCCTATAAAAACTTTACGCGTTAGTTCAGACGCGTGATAATTCATGCTGCATTGCAAAGCTAGCGACCTCCAGAATGATGCGTGTGACGCAGTTGATTCTTTTGCAAAATAACTCCTGACTAAATATCGTTGCGATGCAGTTTATTCATCACATGACGTCACGTGAATCAAGCATGCTTAAATAAGTATGAATGTTTGCATGCATTTTCACAAGAATACATCTTACGCCGCTGTTCTAACTGTCTAACCAGCCAGAACATCACTGGTAATTATTGTGCCCCATCTGTCTGACTTCAGTTTCGCTCAACTCTGCACTGTACTTTAGCACAAGTACAGTAAATAAGATGATGTTAACGTTACGCGAAATAAATCATATACGCTAATATATCCCATTAAGAACTTGTCTACGGAACGAAAGAGATCATGTTAAGCTTTGATATAACAAGCTATACCATATTTTATATTGGCTTGATTTGATATTTGATATGCGTTAGCATAAACGATACTGATGAAAAGTATACACTTGCATAAATCCAGTCAGTTGTGGATTTATCTAGTTTAGCCGAGAAAACGTCAAACATATCTGATGCAAAGGATGTTTGTGTAGGATACATTGATAACTGTATTATTGTTACTATGCAGTTGTAATTATAGGCCTATTTGTTTATTTATGACATGTTTCTTTTCATCGCTTTAAAGTGGAAATGCACTTCATGCACAGGACAGGGATCCTGTCAAGTTAAACATCAAGTTTTAGACAAGTTTTTTGAACGCGTCTGCATTTGCAGTAGTTCATACAGTTGAGATAATAATAATATTAAGACATCTTACCGTAGTTATGACATCCAATTTTGACAGTTATCTTTACTGCTGGCCACTAGTAATCCGATGGACAAAACGGAGAAAATGACACTAAACAGTGCCGTTAAGTTGTGTTTAGAAGTATTCCCAGTGTTGCGACTGCTTGCATACTAGTTTCAGTTGTGACAGCTGAACGCATCGCACACTGCCGCGCGCATGACGCGAGCTCCTTAACGACAGCGCACTGTACGCGTACAACGGTCGACAGCGACTTCACCGAAACGTCCTGTCGACAGTTTTCTGTTTACGTGCACATTGCTGCTAGATTGTTGAAGGCGCCCAACTGAAGACTAGTACAAACAGCGGAGGACTCAGACAGACTTGCGTAGCGACGTCATTGTGTGCACATGGACCCTCCTACTGCAATGAGAGCTCGAGTAGGAGGGGGCGATGAATGCGCTCAGGTATATACGGCTCTTGGTCCAGAAGTAGGGCAAGGTAGTTTGATTGCGCAGGCGCTAAACTGTGCATCTAGGACAAATGGATGATGTGCAAACATTTAAGTGCATGACCTTACTTGCTAAATGTTATTCAGTGGCTTATCATTTAATCATCATTATAATCTAATTAATCCATGTAGGCTACTGCAATCCCAGACTTATTGATATATATATATATTTATAGATTTTTTTTCGCATTAAAAAAAAAAATATATATATATATATATATATATATATATATATATATATATATATATATATATTTAGAATTAAGGGGGGGGGGGGACTGTTTGTGTACAGATTTAGAGGGGAAGAGCAGATAAGTGCAATTATAAATGTTGTCTTCTGTAGATATGGAGCATTGGATATTGACTAAGTATTGGGACATCAAGCATTAAATGACTAATTGTTGGATGTGTGTGCAAGAAATAACAATGTTGGATGTATATGCAAGAAATAATGTTTTGGTCCCCTACTCTCATGTCATCCTCCAGTGGTCAATTAAAGTTATGCAATTTTCAGATTTTTTAAAAATTTAAAAATACACAGAAAAATAGGTACATTTCATATTCTTTTTAGGCAGGTTAAGTCCTCTGATCTTGAAAGCGCTTGAAAACTACTGGATAAAGTCCTTGAGACTGTCCTTTGGAAGTGGTGTTTGTGAATTTCAGGCTTGAGATGATCGCATAGGAATGACCATCTAATCTGCTTAATGTGCAGTCACTAACTTTTGAACAGGCCTGGAACAAAATATGAATGTCTGTACTAATTAAGCAGTACATGAATATAAAATAATATTTGTATAGGTCCTCATTTCTACCAAGCATTGATTTAATATAAAGGCTCCTTTTAAAAAGACCTACCACAAGGTGGTGCAGTTTTTGTGATTTTGTTAGAATTTGGTGACATGGAAATGGTCTTTAATAACCCCGTGCTTATGTAATACTGATGAAGGGGTGATCATTTCACTTATATTCAATACCTGTAGTATGTAATATACAGTTACAGCAAAATATGTGTATAATTACAGTCCTTCTTATTCCTGTCAATATATGACAATTACACACTAGCCTCAATTGCATGGCCTTGTGTTTATCTGATTATGTTGAGTAACTCTGGCTTCATCCTTCTTATTTCCTCTAAGTCAGTAGCGGAGACGATTTCTTTTAAGCAGAGGTTTGTGACCTTTGAGGCTATAATGTTACCAAACCTCCTGCAGTGCTTAACTTGTAATCTTACATGGCCAAGCACTTGTTTTAAAAAGCTGAGAGCTGAGCTGAGTTTTCTAGAACCAGCAGCTTTTTTCGGAGAGTGATTATTAGTCACCTGTAATTCATATTGTCCATCTGTTATCAAGTCAAACTGTCAGATCTGTTTGGTTTGATCATAGGGCAAATACTAGTAAGTATTTGCTTATTTTTTGATTCACAGATCTGTAGAGTAACAAAAAAGCAGTAAATTATCAGCTAAATATTATATTGAATACATTTCTTATTACTAAGATTTTCTCATAATGAAAGCAATCAGTCATGATCAAAATAATAGGGTTGCCACAATGTTCCTTTTATACTGTTAATTCAACAACAACTTCAGCAGCGGGGATCATGTTGTTCATACAGTCTGACAAGCAACAGTCGTAAAGGACTATTATAAATCGTACAGTGGGCAGTGTCTGGCTTTAGTTTTCTTTGTCACTATTTGTCTGAGTTCTAGTCATTCATGTTATTGTCGTTCATTCTACGTAATGCATCTCTCAACTTGGATTTAACCATACGCAACCCCTGACAGAACACAAGACTTTTTACTGCGAAAATGGATATTCCCGCAGTCCGCTTCCTCGTGCTGAAACTGGGGGATCGCTCCCTCGAAGATCACACAAGAGATTTTCTCAACCTGGCGTGCCTCACCCACAACCCGACCACTCTCTATGTGTTTTCTATCACACCGTATTAGCAAGTGCTCGAAGGCACGCCTGCCCGTGGATGGTCCTCAAAGGAGATTTGCAGAATATGTGGAGTGGGTGCTGGTGCAGTGCGTTTCACTGTTCACCATCTGCATTGCCACTCCACTCCAGACCCAGAGCCCACCCAGCCATGCCATGGAAGAGCCAGAGCACACCATAAAAACTTAGCAAGAGCAATCGCCAGAGGCTAATTTCATCCCAGAGCCCTAGCCCAAAGCAGAGTCTGTCCAGGTGTGAGCCGGCATCAGCGTCCGTCGTTGATGGCATTTTAGTGGAGTTCAATGTAATGAATTGGAGCCCTGCCTACACTCCCAAAAGCCGTGGTGCGTAAACCAAGCTGGAGTTTGACTGATTTAATACTGGATGAGGAAGTATTATGTGATGTGCTGGATGAGCTCCAAGTCTGGTTAAGCACAGCTCCAAGTCTTCTTCATCATCCAGCACCAAGTCTCCTTCGTTGTGAATAGTCCCGCCCAGCCTCCCTCTCCCTCCTCCACTGGAAAAGCCATACAGTTCCTCGGCCTTGTCCCTGCTGTCTCCCTTCAGCCCCTCGGTTCCTCCAGTGGTTCCACTCTGCTGCACAGAGACTGGGGCTTCCCAGTCATCAGCTCTGCCTTGACTTGACTTTTCATCATCGTCTTCTCCCTGGTCATCGTCTCGTTGGTGTCTTCCTCTGCATGCTCCTCGTCCTCCTCCAGAGAGCCCTCTCTCCCTCCCTCCCTCCCTCCCTCCCTCCTCAGTTTGGACTATGGCAGTGGTTCTCAAAGTGTGGGGCGCGCCCCACTGGTGGGGAATAGAGACGTGACAGGTGGGGCGCGCCAAACAGGAGGAAATTTTCCTTTTTATGCCTTTATGTCTTTATCCAGACATCCCAACTGTTTCGGGAGTCTCCCGCATATTGATAGCGGCTCCTTGACGCCTGCAAATGAGATCCAATCTCCCGGAATCGCGCACTAGACTAGAGAGTGACTGCGCGCACATGTGTGTGTGTGTGTGTGTGTGTGTGTGTGTGTGTGTGTTTGTGTGACTATAAATGCAGCGCGTGTGAGAGCAAACCGTCAGGGTCCGGTTCACACCGGACTCGAATAGCGCGTCAAATTCGCGCCTGCCGCGTCTAGTTATACGCTTGACCACTTTGTGTCCATTCGCGTAATGTCTACCGCGCCGCGCTCTATGCCTCATTCGCGCCGCAGGAATTTTTTACGCGATTTTTTGTAAACGCGTCATTGCATTGACTTAACATTGAAATCACTCACGCCTGGCGCGCTATTCGCGCCCAGTGTGAACGCACCATTACAGGAATTCCCTGTCACGTAAAATAAGGACAGAAGATGCAAATGCAAGAATAAGGTTTATTGAATGAACACGTAGTCAGAGATATAAGGCACACAGTAGATGGTCCCTGGTAGCGCAGGATGGCAGATGGGCAACCCGGATCCCGTGGTGTAAACAGGTGAGATGGTATCCTTGAAGAAGTTGACGGGAACACCAAACGAGTCCGCAGAGTGAAGAGACGAAACAGGATCCACAGAAGACGACAGGCTGAACGAACTTAACAGGAACACCACACCGGGAATCAGGAACACCAAACGAAGACTCACTACACAAGGGAAAATCCCACAACGATCTGACAAACACAAGACGAAAGACCATGAGCTTAAATAGAGATCGCTGATCAGAATCAGCTGGCGCTGATGACAATCAGCGGCTGATCAGCGACCACGCCCACACACACACACAACACAAACACAGCGCGAGAAGGAGTCAGTGAATTCATGAACCGTGACATTACCCCTCCCCCTAGGAGCGCCCCCTGGCGCTCCCAGGAGGACCTACCTGTTGATTGTAATCATCAATAAGGGAGTGATCCAGAATGTCTCTAGCAGGAACCCAACTTCTCTCCTCAGGACCGTAACCTTCCCAGTCCACCAGATACTGAAATCCGCTCCTTCTCGAGTCCAGAATACGTTTTACCGAATATGTAGGTTCCCCATCTACGAGTCGCGGTGGTGGGGCAACCGGGACTGGCGGATTAAGATGAGAACGAAAAACAGGCTTTAATTTGGAGACATGAAAGGCGGGATGAATTCTCCTGTACGCTGGAGGAAGTTTGAGGCGGACTGTCACCGGACTAATGATCTTGGTGACAGTGAATGGGCCAATGAATTTAGGAGCAAGTTTATTAGAGACGGAGCGGAGCGGAATATTTCTAGTAGAAAGCCACACTTTTTGACCCACGACGTATACGGGAGGCCTAGACCGGTGGTGATCGGCTTTGGCCTTGGTGCGTGCCCTCACCTGGAGCAGAGTCTCACGGGCTCCGGTCCATGTGCGGCAGCACCTCTGGACGAAGGCGTGAGTGGAGGGGACCGCGACTTCGGATTCCAGGCTAGAAAAAACTGGTGGCTGATACCCTAAGCTACACTGAAACGGAGATAGGCCCGTGGATGACACTGGTAACGAGTAGGGATGGGAATTGATAAGAATTTAACGATTCCGATTCCATTATCAATATTGCTTATCGATCCGATTCCTTATCGATTCTCTTATCGATTCTTATTGGGTGAGGGAATAAGTACAAATTTGTTTGTATTAACTCGCTTTAATATCTGATCAGAAGACACAGCACAGAGTATACACAAATTATGTGTAGCAACCTCAGAACAAACCTAAAAGTAGGTGAGCTACTTCTCAAAGTAAAGTCCAGGGACCTATAGCCTAGGGCAGTGTTTCTCAACCTGTGTGCCTTGAAAGATTATCAAGAAGAGTGCCTTAGGATTAGGAAATTGACAATTTTCACATTCATTGGTCCGGACAAAAAAAAAAAAAAAACTGCCATTTATGTGCCATAAAAACTAAAAACACAGACTGAAAACAGTTTAGGAAGAGCTTGGGCCCTATTTTAACGATCTGAAACGCAAGTGTCAAAGCGCAAAGCGCAAGTAACTTTGTGGGCGGGTCTTGGCGCTGTTGCTATTTTCCCAGCGGGATAAATGACTCTTGCGCCAGGCGCAAATCTAAAATGGGTTGGTCTGAAGTAGCTTTGTTATTCATAGGTGTGGTTTGGGCGTAACGTGAAATAAACCAATCAGAGCGTCATCTCACATTCCCTTTAAGAGCAGACGCGCTTTGTTCTAAAGCAGATTCCTATTATAACGGCGGATTTGCCAGGCGCGCGCCAGGAGCGGTTCACAGCCAAGGAGAGCAACGCTCTCGTCAGGGACGTTGGGGATGGAGAAACCCACCCAAATTAACTTCGGTTAAAAAGGTGTATGATAATTTGGGTAAATGTGTAAGCTAGATGTATGCTTTTATAATAAATTGTCTATCTATCTATCTATCTATCTATCTATCTATCTATCATAATAATGTATGATTTGCAAAAATGAAAACTGCTGCTTCTGTGTAGATGAGAGAATCAAAGTGCATGCGCGTTGTGCACACGCTACATTGATTATGGCCAAGCATGCGACCTTAAAATAGCATATGAATAACATGCGCAACGCGCCACTGACTTTAAACTATTTTTTCCTGGTTAGTGGCGCAATTGTTTTCTAAACCTGCAAAATAGCATTAAGGAACGTTTGCGCCGGAACACGCCTCCTTTTTTGCGCTGAACCGCCCAGGGAGCGCAAGTTCATTCCCTAGTTTAGCGACGTGCTTCTGTGGAGGGAAAAGCGCGCTTTGCGCGGGTGCAAAATAGGAATGATACATGCGTCAGTGTATTGCGCTGGGTGCAAGATAGGGCCCCTTGTGTCTTTTGGAATATTAACAGTGCTCATTTGGATTAGGCTATTGAGTTACTAAAACAATCTTTGTCAAATAATACACAGGTTTTCTTCACATTTTGAACGTTTTTGTTTCCATTTGTTTAATTTCAAGATCTGATGTGACTTATCCATTGTTGTTTTTACAGCTACAAAGCTGGGAGCACTAAATGATATTCAGTCACATTATACACGCTTTTAACATTAAATAAAGCACAAAAATAGTACCTGATATTATCATTGCCACACTTTGAGATTGTTGTTCCAGCGCGACGTCGCAGTAAAATAGGATCCGTTTCAAATAGAATCGTCGCGTATCGCGGCTGGTTAAACTTTGATTAACATGGAAAATTATACTTTTTATCGCGTGTCGCGCCGTCGCGTCGCATGTAACGTTAGTTAGGACACGGTCAGAGCGCTTCTGCCTCGATGCCATGTTTGCTCATAGTGTTTGCTACGTTCTGAACCAAAACAACGCAGCACGTGTGTGACGTCGTGTCACATTTGAACGAGCGGAACCGATAAGCGGAATTGTTAAGCAGGTATGCTAACGGTTCCAAGGAATTGATTCACTGGGCACCGGTTCTGAAGAAGAACCGGTTCTCGGTTCCCATCCCTAGTAACGAGTTATGGGCGTACTCCACCAATGAAAGTTGCTGACTCCAGGAGGAAGGATTCTTGGACACCAAACATCGCAACACTCTCTCAAGATCTTGGTTGGCCCTCTCGGTTTGCCCATTGCTTTGGGGATGGTAACCCGATGACAGACTGACAGTCGCACCCAGTAATCTACAAAATTCCCGCCAAAATTTGGACACAAATTGGGACCCTCTGTCAGAAACCACATCAGTCGGGAGGCCATGTAACCGAAAGACGTGATCTATGACAGCCACCGCTGTCTCCTTGGCTGAAGGTAATTTGGGCAAGGGGATGAAATGAGCCGCCTTCGAGAACCGGTCCACTACGGTCAAAACGACCGTCTTACCCTGGGAGGGTGGGAGGGCGGTTATAAAATCTAGCACTATATGGGACCAGGGTCTCGAAGGGACAGACAGCGGTTGGAGTAATCCCTCTGGAGGTCGATTGGAAGTCTTACCAGTGGCACAAACCGAGCAAGCCAAAACAAAACTCCGAATGTCACGAGCCATTAATGGCCACCAGAATCGTTGCTTGACCAAAAAGCTGGTGCGATTAACACCTGGATGACATGCTACACTGGAACAGTGACCCCATCGAATAACGTCGGACTGAACCCCCTCTGGCACAAATAAACGACTCGGTGGGCAACCGGGCGGAGGCATTACGCCTTCTAAGGCCGTCTTGACCGTCGATTCGACCTCCCATGTGAGTGTGGAGATAACTACTTTCTCAGGTAAAATACACTCGGGAGTCACCGGGCGTTCGGATGGATCAAAAATACGAGATAAAGAGTCGGGTTTGATGTTCTTGGAACCCGGGCGGTACGATAGAACAAAGTCAAAACGTCCGAAAAAAAGTGCCCATCGAGCCTGCCTGGAGTTGAGTCTTTTGGCAGATCTAATATATTCCAGGTTCTTATGATCGGTCCAAACGATAAAAGGTACCCCCGACCCCTCTAACCAATGGCGCCACTCCTCTAGTGCTAACTTGACTGCCAACAACTCTCTGTTACCAATGTCATAGTTACGTTCGGCAGGAGATAAACGATGGGACAAAAACGCGCAAGGGTGCATCTTGTCATCTGAGGAAGAACGTTGGGATAGAACTGCACCTACCCCCACCTCTGACGCGTCGACCTCCACCACGAACTGACGTGAAGGATCAGGGGCAATCAGGATGGGAGCAGAACTGAAGCGGCTCTTGAGGTTAGCGAATACAGCCTCGGCTGTATCGGACCACCTGAACGTCATTCTGGGGGAGGTCAAGGCAGTCAGAGGTGCGGCTAGTTGGCTGAAATTGCGAATAAACCGCCGATAGAAATTGGCAAACCCCAGAAACCTCTGTAGGGCCTTACGGGAATCTGGACTTGGCCAATCCATCACAGCCTTAACCTTGTCAGGGTCCATGCGTATTCCCTCAGATGAGATGATGTAGCCTAAGAAAGGAACAGACTGTGCATGAAAAGCGCATTTCTCCGCCTTGACAAAAAGCCCATTCTCTAGCAACCTCTGAAGCACTCGTCTGACGTGCTGAACGTGTTCCTGGAGAGAAGATGAAAAAATCAATATGTCATCCAGGTAAACATATATGAACTGGTCAACCATATCTCTCAGCACGTCATTGACGAGTGCCTGGAAAACTGCTGGGGAGTTGGACAGCCCGAAGGGCATGACCAAATATTCAAAATGGCCCCTGGGGGTGTTAAAAGCAGTTTTCCATTCATCCCCCTTCCTGATGCGAACCAAATGATATGCATTGCGTAAGTCCAACTTTGTGAAGACAGAGGCTCCCTGCAACCGCTCGAAGGCTGAAGACATCAACGGCAAAGGATAAGTATTCTTTACCGTGATGTTGTTCAACCCTCGGTAATCAATACACGGTCGCAGAGATCCATCTTTCTTACCAACAAAGAAGAACCCCGCCCCCGCCGGAGAAGAGGAGGGGCGAATGAATTCAGAGGCTAGAGAATCAGAAATGTATTTCTCCATGGCCTCCCTCTCCGGAACAGAAAGAGAGTATAACTTGCCCTTCGGCGGAGACGTACCTGGTATAAGATCTATAGCACAGTCATAGGGACGATGCGGAGGAAGAGAAGCAGCCCGAGACTTACTGAACACTTCCTTCAGGTCGAGGTACTCCGCGGGCACGTTAGACAAATTCACCGACTCCTCCTGCAAAACAGAACTAGACACCGAAGAACAAGCAGACATTAAACAAGACGCATAACACTTAGTGCTCCACGCAGACACAGAATTGTGGCCCCAGTCAACCCTGGGATTGTGCTGGGTAAGCCAGGGATGACCGAGGACCACCGGAGCATGAGGAGAGTCCAGGAGTAGAAATGACAGCTCTTCTGTGTGGTTGCCTGAGGTTATGAGTGTCAATGAATCAGTAGTGAATGAAATGACAGGTAGTTCTTGTCCGTTGAGTGCATTGACAGAAATCGGGTTAGTGAGTGGTATGATGGGAATCTGCAGCTTACGTGCTAATGACAAGTCCATGAAATTTCCCTCGGCCCCAGAATCCAGAAGTGCATGACCGTTGTAATACCGGGTTGCCCATTGCAGTCTCACCGGGAGGAGAGTGGAGGAGGTCTTGCTGGTGGAGATCCCGCCCGACAGTAGCCTCCTGCTTACTGCCGAGCTCGATCTTTTACGGGGCAGGTGTTGATGAAATGTCCAGTTCCACCGCAGTAAAGGCACAAGCCCCGGGATCTCCGTCGTTCTCTCTCCTCCCGGGAGAGCCGAGCTCTACCCACCTGCATGGGCTCGTGATCGAAGGTTGGGCTGACCGTATCGCTGCCACTGGCTCGAGGTGCTGGAAAGGCCTCTGGAACCAAGGTCCTGCGGGAATGTTGTTCCACTCGCTGCAGTCGAGCATCCACCCGCAGGGCCAACTCGATAAGTCCATTAAGATCCTTAGGAAGATCCAAGGCGTAAATTTCTCCCTGGATACGGTCAGCCAGCCCATGCAGGAATCTATCCCACTGCGCCTCCTCGTTCCAGTTACACTCCGCGGCGAGGGTACGGAACTCGATCGAGTAATCGGTAACCGATAGGCCTCCCTGGCGAAGATCAGCTAGTTGACGTGCAGCTTCTTTTCCGGCCACCGCTCGATCAAACACCCTCCTCATCTCAGCCGCGAGTGACTGGAACGAGGAACAGCATGGATCCTTATTTTCCCACACCGCCGTCCCCCACTGTGATGCACGTCCAGACAGTAGAGTGAGAACCAGAGCCACCTTGGCTTCCTCTGAAGCAAAAGTCTGCGGTTGCAGATCAAAAAACAGGGAACACTTGGTTAGAAATGCTCTACACAGTTGTGGTTCACCATTGTACCTCTCAGGTGCAGGTAATCTAGGCTCCGGTGGATGGTTACTCTGCGGCGGCGGGGGTGGCGTTGGTGGTGTGGGCGGCGCAGTGGGAGGCGTAAGACCTTGAATACGCTGGGTGAGCTCGGACACCTGCGCTACCAAGGCTTGAACCGCGCGTCCAGTCAGGTTCAAGTTCTCCTCCTGCTGGTCCATCCTCGTAGTGCTCCTGGACAGGAACTCAGCCAGGTCAGAGTCTCTTGCTGCATCCATGAGGTCAGATCGTTCTGTCACGTAAAATAAGGACAGAAGATGCAAATGCAAGAATAAGGTTTATTGAATGAACACGTAGTCAGAGATATAAGGCACACAGTAGATGGTCCCTGGTAGCGCAGGATGGCAGATGGGCAACCCGGATCCCGTGGTGTAAACAGGTGAGATGGTATCCTTGAAGAAGTTGACGGGAACACCAAACGAGTCCGCAGAGTGAAGAGACGAAACAGGATCCACAGAAGACGACAGGCAGAACGAACTCAACAGGAACACCACACCGGGAATCAGGAACACCAAACGAAGACTCACTACACAAGGGAAAATCCCACAACGATCTGACAAACACAAGACGAAAGACCATGAGCTTAAATAGAGATCGCTGATCAGAATCAGCTGGCACTGATGACAATCAGCGGCTGATCAGCGACCACGCCCACGCACACACACACACACACAACACAAACACAGCGCGAGAAGGATTCAGTGAATTCATGAACCGTGACATTCCCCTCCCCACCCCCAAAATAATGATTGACGTGACGTCAGCATATTAATATTAGCGGAACAAACTTTCGCACCCATAGATATATGTGTTGCTATATCTATGTTTCGCGCCGATGGGTAGCAGGCTAGTGTGGGCAATAAATAAATTGTGCAATGCAAAACAGGCTCATTGCAGCCACTAATGTAGGGATAAATAGACCTGTCTTGCCAAATGGATTTATCTTCTTTTCTTTTTTAACAGATTGCAAAGTGGCACTTTTATTGCTTTTCTATTTTTGAACTTGATACAAATTTTGACACAACTGCACTTTTATTTTCTCTATTTTTGAATTTCATGCAAATTATGACACAGCTGCACTTTTATTTTATTTATTTTTGAACTTGCTGTTATTTGATGTAGATAGTTAGTTTGTATTTAGATATAACTTGTTACTATACTGATACTACTTGTTAATTCAATAAATTTGAACATTTTATTTCTTTAGCATGTTGGGGCGATGGGGGCAGGTGGGGCTTGAAAATTCCCCCTTGTCCAAAGTGGGGAATTACCGAAAAAGTTTGAGAACCACTGGACTATGGTTACAGCATGAGGATGTGCTTTTCTTTTCTTTTATGTCACAGTCATTTTCTGTTTCACTGTCTTGTTTAATTTCTAGTCTTAGTTTTTATTTTCACCATTTGTCTGAGTTCTAGTCATTCATGGTTGTCATGGTTTCTCCTTAGTTCCCCTGACAAGTGGCTGGTCTGTGTTTGCAAGTCAAACCTAAATGACCTTCTGAATCTAATTAGAAGTCTATTTTATTTAGAAAGGAATAAAAAAGATTTTTAAAAATGTAGTAGGGAGACTTAATGAATTATGCATAATTTACAGCCATTGTGAGAATAACATGTAATCATGTAATAAATAAAAAGTAACTGTAGTCTGATTACAAATATTTAAAAATGTAATACAATCTAATTACTAGTCATTTATTTTTGGAATCTGATTACATTATGTATGTGTGTATATATACAGGTGCTGGTCATAAAATTTTAATATCATCAAAAAGTTGATGTATTTCAAGAATTCAACTTAACAGGTGAAACTAATATATTATATAGACTCATTACATGCAAAGTGAGATATTTCACGCCTTTATTTGTTATAATTTTGATGATTATGGCTTACAGCTTATGAAACCCACGAAATCAAAATCCTAGAAAATTAGAATATTACATGAAATCACACAGTAATTACACAGTGATACCATGGTCATGGAACCAGGTTTTGGTTATTTTGGCAGTGTGGGCAGGTGCAAATCCTGCTGGAAAATGAAGGAAGCATGAAGTGCTCTGAAAATGTCCTGGTAGACGGCTGCGTTGACTCTGGATTTAATAAAGCACAGTGGACCAAAGTCCTCTTTTCTGATGAGAGCAAATTTTGCATCTCATTTGGAAACCAAGGTCCCAGAGTCTGAAGGAAGAATGGAGAGGCACACAATCCAAGATGCTTGAAGTCCAGTGTGAAGTTTCCACAGTCTGTGTTGGTTTGGGGAGCCATGTCATCGGCTGGTGTTGGTCCACTGTGCTGTCCACTCAACGCAGCCGTCTACCAGGACATTTCCAGAGCACTTCATGCTTCCTTCATTTTCCAGCAGGATTTGCACCTGCCCACACTGCCAAAAGAACCAAAACCTGGTTCAATGACAATGGTATCACTGTGTAATTACTGTGTGATTTCATGTAATATTCTAATTTTCTGGGATTTTGATTTCGTGGGTTTCATGAGCTGTAAGCCATATTCATCAAAATGATAACAAATAAAGGCTTGAAATATCTCATTTTGCATGTAATGGATATATTAGTTTGACCTGTTAAGTTGAATTCTTGAAACAACTTTTTGGTGATATTCTAATTTTATGACCAGCACCTGTATATATATATATATATATATGAAATTTTCTTCTAAAATGATCTTTTTTTATCAAGCTTGTATATTTAAATTCAGTAATTTCACTTAAATGGCAATGAAAATGACCTATTCATTGTCATTTAAGTGAAATTACTGAACTTATACAAGCTTGATAAAAATGATCATTCTATAAGAAGATTTCAGATGGCACTTAGAGGCTTTTGCATCTGAACTCTTCATATATATATATATATATATATATATATATATATATATATATATATTACACATCTCCAGTTTTTTAATGGATCGTTTAGCTTTTTGCATTACAAGAAAAAGTGCACACATTGACCCAAAATCTCACGTTATGGTTAGATGAATATGAGAGGAAAATAAACCCATACCTTGCTTTATTTCCCCCACCAGTATACACACTTTTAATCATAGATGGGTAACCATCAGCAGAAGACATCTGGCCTTGATGTTAATAAATAAATCTGGCTGCAAGACCATACAGCCACTGGCGGCTAAAATAACTATTGTTCTTAAATGTTTAATAACTTTTGAACCGTTAATCCAATCTTTATGCTTTAAAAAGTCCTTTAAATAGGAGATTCGCGGCTTTTATGATGATATCGTTATGATTTTTTCTTTTGGACATCAGAGGCTCCGTAGTCAATGTGATTGCGTCATCAAGTTTTGATCAGCATTGATTCATCAAAGAAACCCAATACTTCATATATAGTTTGTGAAAATGTGTCTGTATTGCACAAGACAATTTTCAGTATTGTTTACACTACTTGCTGCACTATTTGTGTTTGTTGTTCATGTTCAGATTGAATACACACACACACACACACATAGCCTACACACACACACACACACACACATATATATATATATATATATATATATATATATATACACACACACACACATACATAAACACACACACTGAAGCAAGTAACTTATATATATTATATAATATATAATTATATAATACTGTCATTATCAGTTCAGTTGTATCACCCGTTTAGTCAATCTTCATCATCTGTATCACCTGTGTTCTGTTAATCAGTGTTATCTGTGTTTGTATTTAAGTTCCGTCTGTTCAGTCTGTCATGTTCCGATCTCCGTTATATTTAGTGTGTGTTGCTACCTGTTCTGGTGTCCTGTGTTTAAATTACTAATTTGTATTATTTAGAAGGAGATGTTCCCCTCAGTGCTTGCATCTTTAGGACATGTGATCCTATAAGAAGGGAGAGTAACTATTCTGCTAGTCTCCTTAAGTTGACTGAGTGTGCTAATATATATTGCTATTTAAGTCATCATATATTGAAGGAACCTGAAAGACAGCTCTGAAAATGCAGACTTAAAAGCATTCCAAAGAGATAAATTAAAGCAAACGCATTTGAGAAAAGGCTACAAAACAATAGCCAAGCTTTTGGATGTACAGGTCTCTGCTGGTTCAATTTACAGAAATTGGAATATATATATACGCAGTCTGAAAAAGTTTTCTTGCAAAACTTTCTGAGTGGACACATTACTTAATACTCCTTACCTACTGAAGTGGTGATGATGGTGTCATGTAATGCCTTCCATTAGCCTGGGTAGTTTGAAGAAATAGAAGGAAGAATAGATGGTACATACCACAAAACACTCCTGATAGAAAACATGTATCAATTTGCAAAACACTGAAGCGCTCTAAATGAGATTATTTGCACATTGATAGCACAATTTGAAAACTGAGGTGAAGTGGTAGCCAATTCAACTAACCTGAACAACCCAGAGCATAGAAGAATAGGTTAGAATTATGTGAATATGGTGCAATTTACCTTTTAGACTTTTATTGCTGAAAAAAGTGACCCTTTTTTCTATATCGAACCTTAAAGGGTTCTTTCAGGAGCTTCATATATAGAAGCTTTTAGAGGTTCCTATCATTGGATCATTTTGTGTATTTAGTTTTAATTAATTTATTTTGTTTTAAAGCTACAATATGTATTTTTTTTAACATATTTTTACATACGCTAACCTCTTACAATAACAAAGGCGTAGGTTGATGACGCATTGATAAGTGGAATTATGGAACTTGCCGTCATGCCGAAGGATCTAATAATGTTTATGGATGAGTGAATACATTGATGTTTTTAACATGAATGTGGTATGAAGCAGATCGCGATTGCTAAAAAGAGACAGATATCATCGCTACATGTGAGTCCCACAGGTACAAAGGAATAAGGACATTTAATTATAACAAACTACACGCAAGTGCTGAATTACTACTCACACTGGTCAGTTTATTTGACGAATTAAACTTGTGAGGTAACGCAGCGCTGTTTCATTTGTTCTAAAGTTACACTATCATACTAAACAGCATTTGAGTGTGTTGAAAGTTATAATGTTATTCTATGTGTTAGTTCGTTGGCTATATGAGACTAGCAGTAAGCTAGATCAACATTAGAATAACATACTGATCATATTCTAACATTTCATCATGTTGAGCTATATAACATTGATTTGTTTTTGTACATTTGCTCACCTGTCTAATAAAGTACATACAAGAGCGTCAAGTCCAAACTGCTTCAGCTCATCTGGCCTGTGATTTTTCAAATGATCCTGAAGACTTTGACCAGGTTTGATAAGGGATGGAGCTAAACCAGCTAGACGATTTAAGACATTTCAGAACCTTTTTGGTATAAAGGGTTCTTTAAAATTGAGCTAAGAGATATAGAAACCCATCAAACTTTTTTCACAAAAAACAAAACAAAAGATTTTTCTATCATTGATTTACTTTGCAGTGTCAAGTTGATTTTTAATTATCAATTTAATTATTAATTATCAATTTCATTATAAATGAAAACATGCATCAAGGTGATGCTGGCATTCTGTGAGTAACAAGTACTTTGAAAATGTCTTTATCAATTTCATGGCATTCAGTGGTTGCACTATATCATTTTGATGTTTATTTCTGGAAAATAAACTGTATTTTTAATATGTCCCACATTTTGGTAAAAAGATAAGAAAAAAAATTCCAAACAGCATTAAAAATAGCTTAAAATAATCTAATGAATTGCATGGCATTTAGCAACACAAATCATCCAGAATTTATTAATATGATAATCTAATATCGATCTAGCAATAAGTGTCTCATACCAGCCACAGAGATAACCCACGTAACGTTATAACACTTATAACTTTCAACACATTCAAATTATTTTTTTTTTAGTATGATTATTTTGACCAAGTAAAGCAGTGCTGTATTACCCCACAATTTTAAATTGTCAAATAAAGTGACCTGTATGAGAGTAATTCAGCGCTTACAGCTATATTTCATTAAAATGAAATAAAATAATGTGAATTTAAGTGATCAAATGTAACTGTAACAAAGTTCAAGTTTGTTATTGTTTTAAATAAGAAACCTTGACAAGCAGTGAAACTTACTGTGCCTTTAAACAATTACCAGTTAAACATAGCCAGGCTTTCTGGTTATATATGTTTAAAAACAACAAATTAAAAGGGATGAAAACCAGATACAACTACAACATGATAGACCAAGTATGCAAATATCAGCTACAGGTTTCTCTCTCTGTTTTTGTCTCTCTTCTCCCACATATCTGACCTCCACTTCCTTGCCACACAATCTTTAAACACCAAGATTTACTCTCATTATTTAGAGGCTCAGGCCAAGACCAAAGGCAGACTTTTAGTATCACTTTAGCACACTCTTGCACACAAAGCATAAATGCAATTGTCTCTCTGCCTTTTCATCAAAGGTCACAAAAAGGAAGACAAAAAAAGAAAGTACCCAAGCCCATAAATGGGTGAAAGTAGTATGTTCATGAACACACAGTTTACATACCTAAATAAAGAACCTTAGGTACACCATGCAGCCACTTGTATTGAATAATGTGTTTATCCCATTAACGGCTCTGATGCATATTCAGTAGGAACACTAAATATGAGCGATGGCCTGACTCCACATCAGCGCATTACAGCGTCTGCCTTTTATCATAGAATAATGTGATGTTTGACGAAATTGTGTCAAATAGATTACAAATTAATATGCTACGTGTCTCCTAGCACACATTCTGTGCAGCCTCGCCAGTTCCAGATGCCAGGGTAGCATTTCATGCGGATGACAAAAAACGCGATCCACGCTGTGTGAAAACAAGTGATCATCAAGATTTTGCATATGTCTCTGCATTGACCCATTAGGAAAGCTTATAGATCTTTGTACAGATTCTGATTGGCCGAGCAGTGTTCCAGCAGTATTGCAAGTAGAATTGCAAGTTATAACCTCTCAATTTGAGAGAAAATTATGAGAAAAAAGTCAGAATTGCGAGATATAAACTTGTAATTGCGAGCAAAAAAGTAAGAATTGTGAGTTAGAAAGATGCAATTACCTTTTTTAATTGTGAGTTTATATTTCACTGAGAAAAAGTCAAAATTGTGAGAAACTTGCAATTAAACAAGCCATTAGATTCCTAAACAACAACACATGAAACACCAACTTCCCATTATCGTCACTGATACTTTGATTGTTGCACAATGCATATTTTCACTTTTTTGTATTTTTTTTGTCTGTATTTATAAAGTATATTTTGTATAATGTTGACGTGCAAAGTAAGAATTTCATTGTGTGATCAAACTGTGCTGTTTTTACTTAGCCTGGTAATACCAAACTCTGCTACTTCGCTTTGCTTCGTAGACAGAGTCTGGCATGGCATAATTGAAAAGCGTTTTCTTTCTCGCGGGGGGGTGCTTGTCTGAAGTTTAAAATCATTGGTTACCCGTAAGCCAATCACATAACGTTTGGTTATGGCGTGTGTTATGCGCATGCTCAGCCGCATCTAACTTCCACTGTAAACACATGTATGATGCGAAAACAAAACCATCGAGCGAAATACCGGAGTGAACATGGCTGTGAACGACTTTTGCAGATTTTGTGAAGTAAATCTACGCATTCACGGTACAATCAGCGTCTACGTCACGGCTCTCAGCCCGCCCTCTGTTCGTTGTTTGGCCGGCTGTTTTCAGGCCGGAGGAAAAGTACAGAAGCGAAATGAAATTGAGCGGAAGTACGAAGTCTGACGTAGTCAGGCTAGTTTTTACTGTGCACATGACAATAAATATCTTGAATATCTTGAATTGCAAGCAAAAAAAAGTCAGAATTGCAATCAGAATTGGTTTATATCTCACAATTTTATTTTCTTATCTTGTGAAAAATGTTAATAACAAATGGTAATTCCCTTTCGGATGGGAACTTGCACTGCGTTCAAAGACACTTTTGGGAATGCCTCCGGCATGACGATGTTTAAAGTACGTGTTTTAAACGCGACAATGACCTTGGCCTGCGACAGCCCATGACGTCACCCTAGCGCAACCGTAAGTATAAAAGGACACCTTGAGTACTCGCATCAGCTTTTTGTCTTTAGGTAACCGTTTGTTTTGAAGCGTGTGAAGGTGATTTACTTTGGAATCCTCCTCTGACAATCACTTCAGGGAAGTGTGTTTCCCCCGTGTCCACGTTTTCTGACACCGGATGATACACACAGCGCCTGTCCCTTTTCTTGAGGGATTTAGGACAGACGTCCGCACCCGGTGGTTCAGGACCTGCTGCAGCTGAGGCACAGAAGAGACTGAGATCCTGGGGCTCACAGGTCAAGCTGGCCGAGGATTTCAAGCAAGGTAAGTCTCATTCTCAGTCCTCTGCCACGGATGCAAGTGCTCTGCTGGATGAGGACGTTCTTTCCCTTGCATCATCCAATCCAGCAGATAGTGCTCTGTTGGCTTTGAGCTTGGAAGAGCAGGATGTGGCTGTTGAGGGTGAAGACAAATTAATGGAGCCCTCTCAGCCTGCCTGCTCTGCATACAATGAACTGTTAGAGGTTATGGCCCGCTTGTCGCAGAGATTAGATCTTCCTTGGAAGCACTAGACACAGACCGCTCGCCGGTAGACTAGACGAGTGTTTCTTGGCTGGCCATAACCGCTCAGTTCCAGCGAGTCTTCCGTTTCTGCCGGACCTCCACTCCGAGGCTCACGTTCATCTCTTTCACCACATGAATTACAAGAATGTGGAGGGATTGTGCGAGCACAGATATGCATTGATGTCTCCCATTGAGGATATGTTCGCGAGCTATCTTTCAGTGGGAGGTACATTAATGTTGAAGACTCCAACCCTGCCATCAAAAAAATTAAAGATGACATCAAAGCTGGACGGCAGGGCGTATGTGGCTGCGTGTCAGGCCGATGGGGCTCTGCACACAGTGGCAGTGTTGCAGACCTACAAGGCCGACCTGCTTAAAGGCCAGGGTCTGTCTCCTGAAGCGGTGACTGAGCTGCACTATACCATAGATCTCTCTCTCTAAGCCACCAAACAGACTGCTGCCACGATTGGTTGTGCTATGGTGGGAATGGTGGCCACGGAGAGGCATCTGTGGATCAATTTTGAAAATTTAAAGAGAAACACTTTCTTCTCGATGCACCAGTCTCGCCCTCTGAGCTGTTCGGCTCTCCCACTATAGAGAATCAGTATGCTGAGGCCTTCACTCACCTGAACTCCAGCTAGACAGCGACATAAAATGTTCAGTCCTCTTCTCACTTTTGAAAGTCTTTCTGCTGAGGCCTCCGCTTTCCTGATCTCAAGTTAAGCAGTGACATCAAGTGATCAGCCCTCTGTGAGGTCACCTTGATAAACTGTCTTTTAGGTTGAGTATGGCTGGCCTTCTCTCGCTATAGACAGTCATTCTGCTGAGGCCTCCGATCACTTGAGCACCAGCTAGATAGCGACATCAAATGTTCATCCCTCTGTGAGGCCGCCTTAATAAACTGTTCTTAAGGGTTGAGTTTGGCTGGCTTCCTTTCCTTTGGAGAGACGTTCTGCTGAGGCCTCTGCTCATCTTAGCTCTAATTAGACAGTGACATTAGGTGTTCTGCCCTCTGTGAGGCCGCCTTGATTAACTGTCTTAAGGGCTGAGTATGGTTGGCCTCTCCTTACTTTTGAGAGTCTTCCTGCTGAGATCTCCACTTACCTAAGCTCAAGTTAAGCAGTGTCATCAAGTGATCAACCCTCTGTGAGGCCGCCGTGATAAACTGTCTTTAAGGTTGAGTTTGGTTGGCCTCCTCTCGCTTTGGAGAATGATTCTGCTGAGGCCTCCGCTCACCTGAGCACTTAGACAGTGACACCAAGTGTTCTGTCATCTGTCAGGCCGCATTTGTAAACTGTCTCCGAAGTGTGGTTGGCCTCCTCTCACTATAGAGAGTGGTTCTACTTAGGCCTCCACTCAGCTGAGCTTTAGTTAGACAGTGACATTAGTGTTCTGCCCTCTGGGAGGCCGCCTTTGTAAACTGCCTTTGAAGTTGAGTGTGGTTGGCCTCCTCTCGCTATAGAGAGTCATTCTGCTGAGGCCTCCACTCACAGAGTTCTAGTTAGACAGTGACATCAAGTGTCTGGCCCTTTATGAGACCACTTGGTAAATTGTCTTTGATTAGACCCGTCTCTTAGCCTAGAAATTTTTCTCAGGGGTTGAACGATATCCCCCAAGTATAGTGACAGGCGAGAAAACTTATTTTTCTCTTTGCCAGTATTCCCTTAAAGGTAATGCCCGTCATGGAGACTGGCATTACCAGACCTCTAGCTCTGCCCTTGGGGTGGGCACTGTTCGCTTTCCCCGGTAAGGAGTGATTTATGCAACAAATAAGTTTCTTCCTTGCATAGGGCATGGAGCATGGAGCATGGAGAATAGTGTCACTGACAGTTCCGTGTTGACCTGAGAGAGGGATTGGTCTCCAGCATCTAGTTCCATTGAGCCTTTTTTGTGCTTGTCATAGCCAGTGTGAGTTCCCGAAAGGGAACGTCTCATGTTACGCATGTAACCATGGTACCATAATAAGGGAAACAAGACACTACGTCTCTCTGCCATGTTTCGGGCTTCAGTCAAAATGCTGATGACATGTACTCCAGGTGTCCACTAGAGTGACGCCACGGGCTGTTGCAGGCCAATGCCATTGTCGCGTTTGATACACGTACTTCAGACATCGTCATGCCAGAGGCATTTCCCAAAGTGTCTTCAGATGCAGTGCGAGTTCCCCTTCTCAGGGAACCATGGTTACATGAGTAACCTGATATGTTTTGTTAATTTTGTCTGTTTTTTTTTGTCTGTAATTTAAATATCATATTCACACATGTACGTAAATGGACAAAATTTAAACTCTAATTTATACCTGCATGTTTTGTGAAATTATTGCAAGTTTTCAAATACGAATAGATGGAAAACTTATGCTCTTCCATGTCAAAATATTTACTTTTTTAGTGCTGTCCTGATTTGCATTTTTACATGAATATTTTTTATTTATTTTCAAAACTTGCTCATTTATTTATTTATTCTTTGGTAAATTTGCCTTATGATGTTGGTATGCTTTCTGTCTTGTGATTTAAATAGCCTACTGTATGTAAAAAAAGAAAAATGGGAAATAAATCATTATGCTGATTCATTCAAAACACTGATTCGTTCAGGAAGAAAACAAGTGACTACTGTCTTAATGAGGGAGTCATTGGCAAATTCGGCTAAATTTTGCAGGTAGAAAGGGTCAATCGTCTATTGTCAATATTGTAGCTAGGTATAAAACACAGCTCACACAGAAGTTACTGTCACACCAAGCAGTTTTCTGTTTGTCAACATGGCAAATTGGATCGACCAACTGAACCTGATTTGAAATTTTTGGGAAATCTTTCAAATCTCTTGAAATGACTTGATATTGCCCATGAACATTCGTTGAATATGACCAAACCATTATTCCAAGATCTCAGAAAGGCTCAAGCTGTCATTGCTAGTTCTAAAAGACTAGGACATCTTTTAGACTAACGGAAGATCATAGAAGTGTGGTATTGCTTTGATATGGTCACATTGGCTTGGTGTCCTACATTTTAATTTATGCACCTATCCAAAACCGAATTGCATTGCATTAAGGCACAGTATACATTTTATTAGTTCATGCATTCCCTGGGAATCAAACCCTTGTGATGAGGATTTTGTTACAAGCTAAATATGTATTTGAGGCTTTGTAGCTTGTTGTTTTCACCACTAGGTGAAATGTAGTCACAATGTAGCAAAGCGAGGACTCCTGCTAATTTAACACTTTTTTTTTCTGTGCATTTGAGAATACAGATGCCATGTTGGATCAGGACTGCCAGATGTACCCACACAAACATCCATGTGTGTAACTTTCTCTTCTCGATACTCTCATTCATCCAGCACAACACCACATACACTAACCAATATCCACCCACACAGCGACAAGCTCATCCAAACACACCTTTAAAACGGAAACTTAAAACTAACGCGATTAGTGTGGGCGGCTTTAGTGGGCTATTGACCCCAGCTGAACCATGCAGAGCCCGCCAGTGGTGAGCAGACTGGGAGACAAAGTGGGTCAGTGAGAGTGTGATGTAATGTTAAAGCAGAAGAGAGGGAGAGAGGATTGAGAGGATTAAAGCAGTCTCTTTTTCTCTCCATCTCTTTTTCTTTCATTCTCTTTCTGACTGTCTGTGTGACTGATTCTTTACATAGTGTTTGCCTATACCTTTGATTATTTCTTTTATCTTCTACTTTATGTCTCTTTAACTCAGTATTTATTTATTAACTCAGTGAATGGCTGGACAAAATTTGAAGCCCACAAAAGTGCATCCATCCATTATAAAAGTAATCCATATGGCTCCAGGGGGTTAATAAAGGCCTTCTGAAGTGAAGCCATGCGTTTGTGTAAGGAAAATATCCATATTTAAAACTTTATAAACTATAATTACTAGCTTAAAACAGACGCATCAATTTACGGTGGAAGATTAACCCCTGACCCGATGCACAACATAATGACTAACGCGGAAGCTCAGAGGAAAGAGCAAAACAAAACACTGGTCCCAAATTAGTAATTTTTAAGAGAAATGTCGGAGGATTTCTATATAATTTGAAGAGGAGCTTCAGTTTGTTGCACAGCCCTATTTGTTTAAACCGTGAGAGGCGCCTAAGCGTACTATACTTCATCGTAAGTCATACACACGTCACAGGTTACTCTTGTGGCGCAAGTCGACTTGTGTAGTATGTGTACGGTTGTCTGGCGGAAGCTAGTTATTTTAGATTATAAAGTTATAAATATGTTTTTTTTTTTCTTACAAAAACCCATGGCTTCGCTTCAGAAGGACATTGTTATCCCCCCGGAGCCGTGTGGAGTATTTTTATCATGGATGGATGCACTTTTTTGGGCTTCAAATTTTCTTCAGCCATTTACTCCCATTATAAAGCTTAGCCAGGACATTTTTTAATATAACTCTGATTGTATTCGTCTGAAAGAAGAATGTCATGTACACCTAGGATGGCTTGAGGGTGAGTAAATCATGGGGTAATTTTTAATTTTTGGGTGAACTATCCCTTAACTGTTATATTTTAAGAGCGTTGTTTTGGTTCTCTGCAGTATAAAAATAATAATGCATAAATAAGACAGATGTTTAAAGGGACAGTTCACCCAAAACTGAAAATTCTGTCAACATAAAAGATATTTTGAGAAATGTCACTGTTTTTTCTTTTTTCCATTCAATGGAAGTCAATAGTAACCAAAATTATCAAAATATAGTATTTTATGTTTCACAGAAAAAAGAAAGTCATACAGGTTTGGAACAGCATGAGGGCACGACAGAATCAATTTTTTTTGATGAACTTTAAATGACTGCTTTAAGCCCCAGCAGAAGCCTCTGTCAACCAGTTGTGTGTCGATCGGTACGCGCTAATCCTAATGTGCCAGGCTCACCTGCTTTTCAGCAAATCAGTTACAAGTACTAGGCAAAGTTACATAAGCTAATAATATGTATGAGCAATGCTAATAAGGTTTATAATGCGCCCCCTCACTTCTCAAACTGAAACATTTCTGTTAATATAAAAGTATGAGCTAAGACTTGAAACCACAGATGGAATATGACACAGATTATTTTTTTTTTGTATGTGTGTGTGTGTGTGTGTGTGTGTGTGTGTGTGTGCATGTGCTGTCTTTGCGCTCCTTACCTGACATAATGTTTTCTGAAGTACACAGAGTGAATCAGACATCAAACCTAATTGTTTTTGACAATGTTTGACTGTCTAACTGCTTTGTCATCTAACAAGACATGCAGGAGTTATTATTTATTTATTTATTTTATTGCAAGATGTCATTTAGATGAAGCATTCGTGCAGATCAGTGTTTAGCTGGAGAGGCAGAAACCTGCAATTTTCCAATAAGTTGTTTGGGTCTTTGTGCCAACTGAGACATAATGTTCCGTAGGCACTGATAGCTTTAATTAATCAGTGCTTTATTTGGTTGGCAGCACCGTCTGTTTTCAATGTCAGAGTGTACCTGGCTTATCTGTCAACTCACAGCACGACCTTGTCTGGTATTGCTAGTTATATTTTTTAGAATACTTATAAATTTCCATAATAAGCCAGGCTAGGATTTCTAGACTACAAATTCTATTGCTCTTTAGCTTTTTAAAAATGGTATCACCTTCAACCTTTGAGCCCCTAAAGCAGGGATAGACAACTCCGGTCCTGGAGGGCCACTGTCCTGCAGAGTTTAACTCCAACCCTAATTAAACACACCTGAACAAGGCAATCAGTGTTTTCAGGATTACTAAATAGATACAGGCAGGTGAGTTTTTATCAGGGCTGAAGCTAAACTCTGCAGGACAGTGGCCCTCCTGGACCGGAGTTGTCTACCCCTGCCCTAAAGTAACGATTCCCACTTTATCATTTCTGATCAAAATCTAATAAACATCTGTAAAAAAATCACCTATACTAATTTGCAAACAGCAATACATAACAACAAACTGTTTATTCCATATAAAAATAGAAAGATCTCTATGGTAAACACATTTATTTTCATCTTTATTCTGCTGCATGTAATACGAGCAATTGACTCTTTGATGCCTTTCCAGAAGATAAACTGCTTATTTTAGACATTAAAAAAAGATCTCCCCCTTCTCGACATGTAAACATGATTTGCCCCGGGATTTAATTCTCATTAAACAAAGACTACATGTCAAAGCAATTAGGAAAGCAATGGTCACAGTGTTAGGATTTAGAGCCATTTAAGACCTTGTCAGCCAGATCTCTTGGCACAAAGATGTGAACGCAGGTTCCTGTATTCACTGGTTTTGCTGCCTTTGATGACACACCATCTTGGATCATTATTAATATTTTTTTAAACCATGATACTGACAAATTTGTTAATCTGTGAAGTATAGGATCTCCGAACATCAAATCTTACTGAGATACAGGTATTTCAAAATGCAATCAAGCATTTCCAGGATGAAGTAGTATATGGTTTGAGACAGACAAAAGACAAAGATATATTTCTACTAATCCAGACAGCAACTGTTCATAACAGTTAGAAAGACTTTTCATTTTATCGCTTGGTATGGATTACAAAGACAGTCTGCCAAATATTTAAAGCTGATGAGTGAATCATTTCACGGGAAACATTTTCCAAAGTGTCACTTGCAATTAGCAGCCAGCGTTGCATAACATGCCATTCAATGTGTCAAAGTGGGTGACACCAGACTCATCGGAATCTTATCCAGCCCACAAGGCCATTTCAGATTTGATAAAAGAGTTTGTGATGAATTATTAGCACCTATCTCACCTGTTTTCTATCAGTGAGAATGCCCTGTTGGAAATTATTGTGCAGATCTCACAGATGGATGCGTGTTTACTTTGCTTGTTAAGTAGACTTGTTATTGTGATAATGACTAAATAAGGTACTTGTCATGATTAAAAAATACTTGTTTGATTTTAAATAAATATAGAATTTTTATAATATAGAGTTGTGACAATTTAATTAAATTTGCAAATCATTGTAAATAATACTACAAAGAAGTAATACTCAGGGCAGAAGAGGAATGAGAGGGGACTTTATTGTTCCAATTCGTAAAAGTACTTAGCCACTCCATATTCTTTATAATGGCTTCGAAAGAATGGAACTCTTTGCCAGTGTATATTAGAGAAATTCTTATCGTCTGTATACTGTTAAATTGAACGTGTGGCTTGTCAACAATCAATTATGTGTGAGGAGTGGTATTTGTCTGTCATCTTAATTTTTATATTTGTTTTGTTTTTTCCCTTGATTGTATTCTATTTTAAGTGTTATATTTGTGATAAATCTTGGTTTTTTTAAGCTTAGGTTGCCTTTTAAGAACTGGCCAGGCTTTTATGGCTAACTCCAGCTCATTTACAGTTTTGTTTATGTTGATCAATGAGCACTGTCCCTGTCTTATATTTATTGACTGTCCCTGTCTTGTATATAATATATATAATAAACTCCCCTTGTTATCAAAAACATCTCGTCCTTGTCTGAGAACACTACAATATACTATATATAAAAAAGTAAAAAAGACAGTAACAAATGAGTTTGGATTAGAGTTTTATTTAATTATTAATTAAAATAATTAAAAAAAAATAATTAAATAATTATAAAAAAAAAAATAAAAAAAAATTAATTTGGAAACAGATCTTGATAATATACTTTAAGCCTTTCTGAAAAGTGCATGACTATTTTTAAAATCGAGGGATAAAGTTTTAATACTAAATGGGAATTTGAATTTGATTATGTCTGTGTAAAATTCTAAAATGATTTAAAGGGGACATATCATGGAAATCAGACTTTTTCCATGTTAAAGTGTTATAATCGGGTCCCCAGTGCATCTACCAACCCAGAAAACATGACAACCCAGTAACTTTGTTTTGGTAAGCCTTTAGGTAAGCCTACTGGTTTGATGATATTGCTAATTATAAATTACAAAAATATATGTGCTTGCAAAGATAATATGGCTGTATGAGTTTTTTTGTTGTTGTTTGTTTAGCCATTTTGTTTCCAGATTTCTTGCACGTTGAGATGTATCACATGTTTTTTTTAGAAAGACATTATATAGAAAACGTCCATGATGTGTGAGATGAGAATAAAATAAAATACATAGAGTAAAATAAACATTGTTTTATGTTCTAAAGCATACATTCTGTTTTCTAAGGATACTGCAGATAGTTGACAACAAGCAATAACATATAATACACTTAAATGAACACAGATTCAGATTTGATCTGCTTGATGGCTAGACAAACAACAATCTGCACAGAAAGCATGCACCAGGAGCAGACGAGGACGCCTATTCTAGGTCAGATTTGGTAAATCTAGGACAACCCAAACTCTCCCAGAGCCTCGCCGCTAGTGCTGTCATGTTTTAAACCATTTTCATTTTCATGAGGAAATGCATGCGGCTCTAGCACAAAACTAGACACTCTCCTTCTCTAATTTTTCCATCCTTTCTACCCTTTTGTAAATTCTACTAAATGTCTTTAGTCTAAATGTTTCCACAGTCCATCTTCCTTTGATCTTGTTGTAAATAACACCATTCAGGGATTTACTAAGCTTTTAATCATTTACTTATTCATGTTTGACCTAATAAATGTATCTAATGGGCTACCATGATTTCTATTTCAACTTTCTATGCTCTTTGCTTTGACATCCCATGCACAGTTTCCAAATTCGTACTTCAGGTAGAACTGTACCCTGTATATTACATTAAAGATGAGTTGTGCTAATCAGTGACTTACTTAAAAGTTTTAAAACAGCATTCTGAAGCCCATCTTTCCTTTACTCATTATTCATAACAGTAGTCTCCATCTGGGATAGTGGCAGTCTTGGCTGCAGTCCTTGAGTGTCTATGGACTCTGTTTGATTGAAGATATCGTGATATGTGGCCAAGGTGTAAATTTGTCTGGCAACCATGTTCATCTCCTTCCATTTTCCCTTTTTGGACTGTTGGTATTTTGTATTATTATTATTATTATTATTATTATTATTAGTTTGTGTGCATTGAAATCATCAAATTAGCATGACCCTTAAAAAAAAATATATATATATATTTTAATGTGAAAAGATCCATGCTAGCCAGACTGCAGGACACAAATGATGTCCTGTTTGTTTAAACCATTTGGCAGTGTTCTTGTATTTGAATTATACTTCATTATATATAAAAAGTACAGCCTGGTCACATTGTTAAAACATAGGCATTAATACGTAATACGATTGGCAACATTTAAATTGGCATATCATGAAAATCTGACCTTTTCCATGTTCAAGTGCTATAATCGGATCCCCGGTGCATCTACCAACCCAGAAAACGTGAAAAGTGACAACCCAGTAACTTTGTTTTGGTACGCATGTCAAAAAATAAGCCGATCAGATTTCACTCCCCTTCTGACATAGGAAGGAGATCTTATTATAATATTACCGCCCCTTAATATGCACATTTCCACCCACGTTTCCACACATTTGGTTTTCGCAAGGGCCAACAGTGTAACCAGTTCTAACGCAATGGCAAAAGTTTGAGCAAAGTAGCAAACTGTTCTGTCGTTGCCTATTTGACCAAGAAATGTCACAGTTGTCTTAAAAAGACCTCAGAGAACCTCACAATTGTATGGATTGTACATTTCTAAAGATTTTAACTTGGATTTCAGTGAACAAATAAAATTTGATAACTTTTGTGTTTTTTTGTGCATTTTATTCTAGTGTCTATACTGAGAAAACACCTTTTGTGTTTAAAATGTTATTTATTTTAAGGTCTATTTTAGTCTTGCTTAACATTATGCAATCCTTTGAAACAAGTTTGCAGCAGTAGTCTCTAACAGAGCAAAATTAAACTGTGTTTAATAAATGCTAAAAACATGTAATTGATATGTTAATTGAATGCAATAGAATCAAAACACTAATAGGCTACCATGAATTTAATATTCATAAATAAGAGTTCGCACACATTTGTACATATGTAAAGCTGCCAATATGTAAATAATTTATGTTTTAGTGCTGTCAATATGTAAATATTGTATGTTTCATTGAAAACGCAAGTAAATTTAAAACTCCACAATTTTCTCTCATAATCATTTGTTAACAAACAAGTATTCATTATTTCAATGAGCTCATTATTTCTGCCTTAAATTATTACATTGTTAAAATTAATACATTTTTAGTTAACTGTGTGATTTGTATATGCACATTTCTGAAATGCATAACTTACCTCTGATAACAGATCAGATTGTAATGTTGACTCATGCATTTTCTGTAAAGCTGCTTTGAAACGATGTGTATTGTGAAAAGCGCTATTAAATGTTAAAGGAAATGAAGAACTACAATTTACGTAAAAATACACTTGAATACTCATGAGATCACGCTGCAATGTCAGACACAAGGATAAACAGTGCCCATATGTATTAAAGTTAAAATGGTAACTACAATAATTCATCTTGTATCGAGGATGGTAATTATGTAGTTTTATACAACTGTCTAATTAGTTTTCTCCTTCAAATATGTAAATGAGGTTTATCACCACAGCAGTCTCTCCAGACGCACCCTGAACCTTACCTTGTGGCCCAGCAGCCACGTTAGATTACTTACAGAGGGGGAGAGCTGTTAATATTTCACTCCTCACTGTAAAGAGCGTGTGTGAATGGCCTGGAGTGTGAGACGGCACCTTCTGTTCGATGTGAGGCCTTACAGTAAGCAGGCTTCTCTCACACAGTTCCCACACGACTCCACTGCCTACAAGTTATATAAAGACCGAACTAAACTTTTTGTTCAACTTTATATGAGTTTTAGATTTTCTTGCTCATCCTATAAGTCTGAGTGTCTGTCGTTTTTCCGTTGTTATCTACTAGGAATTTTAGCTGAATTAAGGGTGCTAAGGAAAGCTTCTAACATATTATGTAACCATTGACTATTTAAATATGAAAGCATATAAAAGTAGGTTAGGCTTAATTAGTAAACACTATTTTATTTTGCACAACTAAATTCCTCTGTTATTGCATGCTTCTTTTCTCCCTTTAATTTCGAAGTTAATCCCTTGCAACCTAAATGCATTTCAAACTCTTTTTTAAATTGTATTTCTATATTTCTTACAATGTAAATAAGTAAAATAATATCCAAATATAGTTTCCAATGTTGTCTAGTTAATTAGATCTCTTGGCATTTATACTTTTTCTTTTTAAAACACTACCATGCAAAATGTTGGGCTCTGTAAGAATTTTATATATATACAGTTCTTTTGAACTGTCATAAAAAAATCCTGAAAAAAAAAAATATGCATCAAGGTTAAAATATTAAGCAGCACAGATATTTTCAACATTAATAATAATTAACACTATAGACTATGTGAGTAATGACTGCTGAAAAATTTGCTTTGCCATTACAGGAATATATTAGCTACATTTGAAAACATTAAAACAAAAAAAGGTATTTTCAATTATAACAGTAATTCACATTAATGTTTTTACTGTATTTTTATCAAATAAATGTAGTATTGGTGAGCATAAGATACTTTTTTCAAAAATATTAATATTTGTATTCATAATGGCAACATTAATATTTAACATTTGTTAGTTGCACACCTGGATACATATTGAACTCCATCTCAAGTAGTCTTTAATACTAGAAAGATATGCTTTTAAAGGTAGGGTAGGCACATTTTTGGAGTGGCCAGCAATAACAAGTTCTTCAAAACACGTGAACACAACGCACACAGCAGAGTCTGCAAAGTGCCACGTGACGAGAGACAGCGATAAACTACCTCATGTCTCAAAGCACATAACATTACAATAATAATGAACATAAACTTAAAGAGCACTGATTTGTACCAACTGACTGCTGCGGATTCATTTTGGCGTTGATAGTGTTGCCATTGAAATGCATAAATTCAAGTCAAGAACTGCTCTGAGTATAACATCCCTGGTTTCAATCTCTTCCAAATTACAGTAGGACCGCATGCAATGTTTGGACGAATATTTTATGGTCCTACACTTTCCACAGACGATATATATATATATATACATAATATATATATATATACATATAAATACATTTAGACCACTTAACTTAGTTATTGCTACCAGGATGTGAAGAGACTTTCAACCAGCATAACAAAAATGCTTCTGAAACAAATTGCCTACCCTGCCTTCAACATTCCTAATAATTTCAATGTATTAAAAATATATATATACAAAATGAATAATAAAATGAGTTATGCCTAATTTTGAATTATTTTTGATTGTTAGAACCAGGGGGGTGTAGCTACAGCATCTACCAGCAGGGGCTAACAAGGTCATGATAACCAGTTTTGACCCCTTGGTTCATCTAAACAGAAAGGGTTTTGTCTCAAAATCAGCCAATAACACAGACATTTCACTCGACCAACCATCAATGTTTGTCTTTAAAATCCAACAGCACATGCTCAACTACAAAAAAAAAAAAAAAAAAAAGGTCTAATTTCCTGCAGCAATCTCTTTATAAACTTTGCTGTGTGAGACAAGAGGGACTAAAGCCATTGACTGGAGAGCAGAGAATTGGAAATTAAAAGCATTAAATCACAATTTGTTGTTTGTGGTGACACATCCTTCATGGGCCAGTGGGGCCACAGTGGAGAGGTCATCCACTGGCTCTGAGTGATGCGCTTCATCAAAAGGTGTTCTGGTACCGGATATTTAGGTTCACCGTTAACCCCCTCCAGATGACATGATGGGTTTGCCTGCACATTTGTTACTGTTGTGTACCAAATTGAGATTGACAGGCTATGAAGTTGTTTTTAACATAGGATAATAGTTTAAATGGCACATAAAGGAAACATATATAGACTGCGTCCGAAAGCGAAAAGAAAAGCTGCCTCTGTATAAGGATACAGAGGTGAGAAGGCCACAAGGCATGTCGAAAATCCAATGATCATGTACCATCCTGAGATACCTTCATCTGATTGATTTTTGAAGGCAGCATACAGATGTATCCTTCACTGCCTATTATTATTTATTATTATTTCTGTCCCGTGATTCCGTAGTCCTAACGTGGCCGTAGGTTATATGGAACCGTGGGTGCTGAACGGAAATTGCCTTCGCATACGAACTCCACGATCTTTCTCCACCGTTTCCTGTCCTGAGCTGCATTCTTGTTGGCATAATCGGGTGAAATACCATACTCTGCTAGGTCCATCTCCACTTGTTTGATCCACATCTTTTTAGGTGCATTTCTTAATACTTTCCAGCCATCAGGCCTGGTTCGCCATAGGGTGCAGTATGGTAGACGGTGCTCATCCATCCTGCAAACATGTCCAAACCATCGGAGGCGGGCGCGTTTGATCAAGACGTTGATTTCCAGTTGGTGAGAACAGCGGCGGACTTCCTTGTTCGAGATCTTGTCGAGGAGTGTGACTCCAAGAATCCGGCGGAGGCAGCGCATTTGGAATACCTCCAGTCTTTTCATGTCTGCCTCTAAGAGTATCCAAGTTTCCGCTCCATGTAGGAGAATTGGTAGGATCAGAGTGCGGTATAGACAGACCTTCGTTGCTGTTGTTAGAGTCTTCTTCTTCCAGATGCACCAGGAAGTCAAACCAAAGGCCGAAGTTGCAGATCCAATTCGGTGGGTAATGTCGACTGATGCTGCGATCTTGTTACCTTGAATGGTCGACCCCAGATATTTGAATGTCACGACTTGTTCTAGCTGGATCCCATTGAGGTATACAACTGCCGGAGAGTTGTCTGAGGTCATAACAACTGTTTTGACAGCGTTGATTTTAAGCCCAAATCTTGTAGCTTCTTCGACGATATCCTGGATAATTGTTGAGGCTTTGGCATCATCATCGGTGAGAAAAACATTGTCATCAGCATACATCAGGTCGGTGGCATATTCGGCGAACCAGGCTCCAAATCTCACTCCGCGTCGTCCAAAGAAGACCCGCCTCATGATGCAGTCCATGACAATGTTGAACAGGCTGGGGGAGAGAATGCAGCTCTGTCTAACTCCCGAATTCACTTGAAAGTCGCTTGTCACTCCTCCTTGAACTCGTACATGGCTGGTAGACCCCTCATAGGTGTTCTGGAGGAGGTGTATGATCTTTGGAGGGTACCCTTCCGCTCGTAGTGTGTTCCATAAGGCGGGGCGGTGCACGCTGTCGAAGGCTGCAGAGAAATCAATGAAAACCATCACTGTTCTTTTGCCACATCGGATCCTCTCTTCTAGGAGTTGGCGAAGGGAGAAGATCTGATTGCAACAGCTGCGATCTGGCCGGAATCCCGCTTGTTCTTCTCCAGCCGCTTCCTTGCGGCGTTTGAGCATCCGATGGTGAATGATCTTCATGAACACCTTACCAATGATCGACAGGAGACTGATGCCACAATAGTTTTTGCACTCAGACTTGTCCCCTTTCTTGAAAGTCGGGATGATGGTCGCCCGTTTCCAAGCAGTAGGAATAACCTCAGTCCTCCATATCAGTCCTAGCAGCATGTGTAGGCGGCCTTCCAGAACTTCTCCTCCATGTTTCAAGGCCTCTGCCACTACGCTATCCACTCCAGGAGGCTTGTTGTTCTTTAATGATTTAATGGCGACTCGTAGTTCAGGTAAATAGGGTTCTAGGTCGTCCACATAGGTGCTCAGGTCCTCAATTGGGTCTGGATCTGCCGTCGGACCTTGAGGAGCAGGATGGTTGAGCAGGTCTTGGAAGTACTCCTTCCATCGGTTTAGGCATTCCTCATTTGATCTTAGGAATTTCCCCATCGAGTCCTTGATATTATTGACCAGTGGCTTGTTCTTCCCTGCTAAATGCCGGATGGTTGAATATAAGGTACGGAATTCTTTGCAGTTAGCTGCTGTTTCCATTTCCTCAGCAAGTTCCTCCCAATAGGCGGCACGTTCCTTCTTTAGCCTTTTTCGTATGATCTTATGAAGGCGACGATATTCATCCTGGTTAGTCAGCTTATTCTTCTTTCGTTGTTCAATGAGGGCCAATGTTTCCCCAGTGATCCAAGGCTTGGATCTGCGCTTCGATGGTGGGCACACTGCCAATGTACAATCGGAGATCAATTCGGTAAGCTCATTCATGGCCCTGTCCACTGACGTTTCTGGATCGCCATTTTCATCCGCAATGGAGATGGTGTTGAAGCGGTTTTGAAGGTCAATTTAAAAGGCTTCATGGACTTTAGGGTCCCGTAGAAGGGCGACATTGGGTTTCTTCCCATGCTTTGGTGATGTTGGAGGACGTTTCAGTCTTAGGCGAACTTTGGCGCGTACCATGTAATGATCCGAGCCACAGTCCGCACCACGCATCACTCTGACATCCTGTAACGAGGATCTAAATCGATGGGAAATCGCTATAAAGTCGATACAAGCTCTATCCTTCCCATTGGCAGATCTCCATGTTAATTGATGGTGAAGTGGGTGACGGAAGAGCGTGTTTCTGATCGAAAGATCATTCATTGCGGCAAACGAGAGGAAACGAGTTCCATTGTCGTTGATGGAGCCCACACCAAAAGGACCTAGTACTCCAGGCCATGCATGGTCGTCACGTCCAGTGTGAGCATTTAGGTCACCCATGAGTATATTGATGTCAGACCGAGGTAACGTATCCCAGGTGTCTTGAAGTTGGCAATAGAAATCGTCCTTTGCCGCATCTGTGCTGACTTCAGTCGGCACGTAGACTACTACCAGGTTCGAGTTAATAATACCATGGAGTGAGAGCACTGCAATTCAACTAGAAATGGGTTGAAAACCGGCGACATATCGATTAAAGCTGCTGTCCACGAAGAAACCTACACCTTCACATGTTTGGTCCCACCGGAGAAATAGAGCTTGAAGTTCATTCGCTGATGAGGGACAGCGACTCACAAAATCAGTTAATCTCAATTCTGTGATGGCCGCAATGGCGACGTTGTACTTGGCCAATTATTGAGCCACCTGTTCTCGTTGTCCCACTGCATATCCGGTTCTGATGTTCCATGTGGCAAGAAAGACGGGGCGTTTGGTTGAAAGCGGCGGACCAGGTGGTGATTGACTTCCTCTTCCAGTAGCATACTTCTCACCGACGTCCTGGGGTTGGGAAGTGACCAATGTCGACGCATCGGCTGCCCCGGATGCGGTAGCATATTTCGGGTTTCGGGTTTTCTTTTTCCGGGCTTGGGACCGGCAGGGGATGCGTTGTCCCCAGGCGGAGTTCTTCACTGCCTATGATATCCTACAATCCTGTGCATTCGATTCCATGACAGTTGATCTAAAAAATAAATATGGAATATAAAGTTGCGGTTGGTCAGTTTGTGTAAATGTACATTTTTGACCAACTTTTTCCACTTTTGATGTAATTTCTAGTGATAAATTACTATTGTGGTAGGCTAATAAAAAATTTGCTTAGTTATCACCAAGACTCTCTCTATTTTGTTGTAGATCATTAAACCATAATGTTGCATCAGAAGCCTGTTTGAAATCAGTTTTGTGAGGTACCTGTGCAAACGCTGCCTGCAAAGTCATTGCCTGATAAGGGCAACAAGTCAGCTGTCTAAGCTTTCAAACACAGCCTGAACGCTTTCCAGCACTCCCAGAATGCATTGCGATAAGTTCAGTCTAAAAAGTCAATCCAGTATGGCAAAAAAAAAAATCTATTTAGTATTGATAAAAAGTACTTCAGTGTAATTAAAAAGGTGCATTTTCACCCCTTGTCCCGCACGTCGCATATTGAGAAAATGTCCCGCATTTCCATCAGTCTATTGGTTTTTAATTATCATATTAAGAAAACATGCATGCGTTCTTTTGCCTTTTTAAGAAAGCATTTTATTTATTTTTGCGGTGTAGTTTTTCACCTATATTTAACAGTGCTTTGTCAGAAGTACAAATACAACAACAGCCATTTTTTAAATCCTATCCAATGGTTGAAAAGAAAGGAGCAAACACGGTCACTAGTAGGTTGTGGTTGTGACGGCTGTCAATCAAAATGTGGACTGGTGATTCGTTCCATGTGTTCCCTGTCAGAAAACAAATGGATAATTCGGTCAATTAAAAATCAAGCGTAGCATTAGTTAGTTAGGTAGGTCACGTTAGTCAAGCTTGCATCAGCTGACTCTCAGCTGATCCACATCTACCTATAGGAATACGATGCCTATCACCGTATACATATATAAGCTCCTTCAGTATTATCAGCAGCTATCGCGTTTCTCAGGAGCTAATTACCCTCCTCCATCCCCAGCTCCTCCTCTTGCCCAGTCAGGATTTGGCATTCTGATTCCCTTTGAATCAGAATAAATTCTCAAATTATGTTGAATTAAATATATTTGCAAACATTCATGTTGGTTCTGTTCTGTTTACCCTAAGGGGGGTTATTGCTGCTCTCCCTGCTCTTATCCATGCTAGGCTGCATGGATGCGCAGGGAGTTCCCTTTCGTAGTCACTCCGAGTTACGTCGGATGACGACGAATGGGGTTTCGCTTAGAAAGCCTATCATCTTCGAGTATATAAAACGAGCCAATGGCAATGAAATGCCATGGGTCTGCGGAATTTGCATAGCGTAACTCTGCCCTACCCTGGGGGTATATAAGGAAGTGCGCTAGCAACATGCAGATATGTTTTCACTTCGGAGCCAAGTTGATTCTTCACTCCACAGCCAATACTGAGTTCATCTCTTCATTCTCTTCGAGACGAGCCTCTCTCCAAGTGTTGGTGTGACAGCGAGTTCCAGCGAGTGCACATTCCCTGCTTGTCTGTGCAGTGATTTGCCAGAGTGTGTGTGTTCATCTCCCTGGTCGCTTCGACACTTGCGGAGAAATCTCCTTTCACAAAAGAGCATTGCACGCGGCCAGGGTGACCTGAGGGTTACGGTGTGGAACACAGCGCAGACTATTCCACGCTCCGCACCCCCCTCTAGCACTGTGCAACCCGTGAGTGTTTCCGAATGAGCCTGCAGTACAGTCCACTGACTTGCCGCAGGTCTCATTCGGCGCTCCAGAGGAAGATTTGATGTCGATCGCTGCATCACAAGGTGGGCAGGAGTCCTTGGGAAGTGACGATTCGGCTGTGCTGCCACCCTCGGGTGTCCCAGCATTGCCCGAGTCTGATCCCGAGCTGACGGCCATGCCTTCCCGGGCAGCCGCGGCCATTAGACTAGAGTGGTCCCCGCCACCTGGTCCAGTGCGCTCGCGGTTGGACGATTGGTTTTTGGGTGCGGCCGCTGACCCCCGTCGGCGTCCAACCCCAATGCCTTTCTTCCCGGATGTGCATGAGGAGGTCACGAGGTCCTGGAAGGCACCATTGTCTTCCCGTGATTGCTCGGCGACCTCCTCCGCCTTGCCTCCTCTCGATCAGGCGGCCGCCAAAGGGTACACTGGGATTCCCCAGGTTGAACGCTCTGTTGCGATGCAACTGTGTCCTCAGAGTGCTTCTTCCCGCGGCGACCCTAAGCACCCCTCCAAGGCCTGTAGGTTCTCCTCCACTCTCGTGGCGAAGGCCTATAGAGCTGCGGGGCTGGCGGTCTCCTCATTGCATGCCATGGCGACTCTGCAGGTCTACCAGGCCCAGATGTTACGTGACATGCACGAGGGGAGGACTGACCCAGCACTCTTTGATGAGTTGCGTGCCGCCATCGACCTCGCTCTCCGGGCGACGAAGGTGACCGCACGCTCGCTGGGTCAGGTGATGTCCACTTGTGTGGTCCAGGAGCGACACCTGTGGCTCAACCTGGCCGATATGCGGGAGGCCGAGCGGACCCGGTTCCTCGACACCCCCATATCCCAGGCTGGCCTCTTCGGCGGTGCAGTCGAGGACTTTGCCCAGCAGTTCTCGACTGCCCAGAAGCAGACTGAGGCTTTAAAACATGTCCTGCCCCGGCGGCCCGCTGCTTCGGCAGTGCAGTCGTCGGCACAGGTGCCTCAGCCTGCTCGCCGCCGAGGGCGCCCTCCTGCGGCTCCCGCCCCTCCCGATCAGCCCCAGCAGCCAGCTGCTTCCAGACCGCGTCGTGGAGGAAGCCGCAGGAAGGCGCCACAGCCCTCTCCCGCCCCTCGCCCCGCTAAACGCCAGGCTAAGCGGCGCTCCTGAGACGGGCTGCTCAGAGATGGCTTTGAGTTCTTTTCAGGAGACGGTAGCAGGGCCGCTCCTTCCCCCGGTGGAGGGCCGGGGGAGAATCCTTGGTTGTCCCACTCCCGCTGCTCGTCCCACGACGGGCAGCACCCTAATGTGGTTAAAGAAAGAACTCACTCTCCCATCTCTGAGCACACAGAGTTCTCGGATGTCAGTGCGCGCCGCTCACGAGCCTCGCCACTCTCGTCCCCCTCTGTCGCCAGACCCCTGCCAGAGCACGCCCCCGCGGGACGCTGGTCCTCCCCTGGCCTCCTCTGGCAGGACGCGGTTAATGACCGTGCCCCCGCACCAGGCCGCTATGCCACCCACGCCTGGGCCGGTCATTCCGCCTCGCTGCACCACCGAGGGTACGTCTGTGGTCCGCATGACCCCGCTGGTACAGTTCCTGGGAGCCTGGTTAGAGCTTCCCGGTCTGTCCCGCTGGGTCGCGAGGACCATCAGGCTCGGCTACGCGATTCAGTTCGCGCGGTCTCCTCCCCGCTTCAGGGGAGTTCGCTTCACTATGGCCGGTGGCAATGCCCCTGTCATGAGAGCGGAGGTCGCCACCCTACTGGCGAAAGGTGCGATCGAGACTGTCCCTCCAGCCGAAATGAAGTCCGGCTTCTACAGCCCCTACTTCATTGTACCGAAGAAATCCGGTGGATTACGACCTATCCTGGACCTGCGCGCCTTGAACCGCTCCCTTTACAGGCTGCCGTTCAAGATGCTCACGGCCAAACGCCTTTTCAAATGCGTACGGCCACAGGATTGGTTTGCAGCGATCGACCTGAAGGACGCCTACTTCCATGTCTCCATCCTTCCTCGACACAGACCGTTTCTTCCGTTTGCTTTCGAGGGGCAGGCATACCAGTACGCGGTTCTCCCTTTCGGGCTAGCCCTGTCTCCTCGCGTCTTCACGAAGGTCGTCGAGGCAGCCCTTGTTCCCCTACGAGAACACGGGGTTCGCATCCTGAACTATCTCAACGACTGGCTGATCCTAGCTCACTCTCGAGACGAGGTTTGCGAACACAGGGACCTTGTGCTCCGGCACCTAGCTCGTCTGGGCCTTCGGGTCAACTGGGAGAAGAGCAAACTCTGCCCCGTGCAGAGGATCTCTTTTCTCGGTATGGAGATCGAATCGGTCGCCATGTGCGCGCAGCTTACGAGCGAGCGCGCGCAGTCACTGCTGACTTGCCTTCGTCAGTTCGAGGGCAAGAGTGCGGTTCCACTGAAACTTTTTCAGAGGCTCCTGGGGCATATGGCATCCACAGCCGCAGTAACGCCGCTCGGATTGCTTCATATGAGACCGCTTCAGCTTTGGCTTCGCGATCGAGTCCCGAGGTGGGCATGGCAACACGGCATGCTCCAAGTCCCAGTGACTCCGACCTGCCGTCAGACCTTCTCCCCGTGGTCGAACCTCAATTTTCTACGGGCCAGAGTTCCCTTAGAACGAGTTTCCAGGCATGTTGTTGTATCGACAGATGCCTCCACCACGGGTTGGGGCGCCATGTGCAATGGACATGCTGCCGCGGGCTCCTGGACAGGACCCCAGTGCCTTTGGCATGTCAATTGCCTCGAGTTGCTGGCTGTACGCCTTGCCCTGCACCGCTTCCGTGCGTTGCTCAAGGGTCAACACGTACTAGTCCGATCAGACAATACCGCCACAGTAGCATACATCAACCGTCAAGGTGGTCTACGCTCCCGCCGTATGTCGCAACTCGCCCGCCACCTCCTCATATGGAGTCAGAAGCATCTGAGGTCGCTTCGAGTCATTTATATCCCGGGAGACCTGAACCAGGCGGCCGACGAGCTGTCTCGGTTTCGGCCTCTCGCTGGAGAATGGAGACTCCATCCCCAGTCGGTTCAGCTGATTTGGGATCAGTTCGGGGACGCACAGGTAGATCTGTTTGCCTCCCACGACTCGTCCCACTGCGACCTGTTTTATTCCCTGACCGAGGGCACGCTCGGCACGGATGCACTGGCGCACAGCTGGCTGCGGGGCCTCCGCAAGTATGCGTTTCCCCCAGTGAGCCTTCTTGCGCAGACTTTGAGCAAGATCAGGGAGGATGAGGAGCAGGTAATATTGGTTGCCCCGTATTGGCACAACCGCACCTGGTTCCCAGAACTAGTACTCCTCGCGACAGCACCTCCCTGGCCAATTCCTCTGAGGAAGGACCTGCTTTCTCAGGGATGGGGCACCTTATGGCACCCTCATCCCGATCTTTGGAACCGCCACGTGTGGCTCCTGGACGGGACGAGGTAGGTTTGAGTATCCTACCACCAGCGGTGGTGGCTACCATCACTTCCGCTAGAGCATCGTCCACGAGACATGCCTATGCGTTGAAGTGGAACCTCTTCGTCAACTGGTGTTCTTCTAAACATCTAGAACCCACGAAATGCCCCATCAGTGTCGTGCTTTCCTTCCTGCAAGAAGGGTTGGAGCGAAGGCTGTCTCCCTCCACCCTGAAAGTGTATGTTGCCGCCATTGCCGCACATCACGACGCAGTTGATGGTAAGTCCTTGGGAAAGCACGACCTGATCGTCAGGTTCCTGAGGGGAGCGAGGAGACTGAATCCTTCTCGTCCTCCCCTCGTACCCTCTTGGGACCTCTCAGTGGTTTTAACTGCCCTGCAGAGTGCTCCCTTTGAGCCTCTGCAATCAGTGGAGCTTAAGTTCCTGTCAATGAAGACAGCGCTCCTGGTTGCATTGGCCTCCATCAAGAGGGTAGGGGACCTGCAGGCATTTTCGGTTGACGAAGCGTGCCTGGAATTCGGACCGGCGCTCACGTGATCCTGAGACCCCGGCCTGGATATGTGCCCAAGGTTCCCACCACATCCTTTCGAGACCAGGTGGTGAACCTGCAAGCGCTGCCCTTGGAGGAGGCAGACCCAGCCTTGGCACTGCTCTGTCCAGTACGCGCCCTCCGTGCTTACATTGACAGAACGCAGTGTTTCAGGACCTCAGACCAGCTCTTTGTCTGTCATGGTGGGAAGCTGAAGGGAAAGGCTCTCTCCAAGCAAAGGTTGTCTCACTGGATAGTGGACGCCATTGCTTTGGCTTACCAGCAGCAAGGTCGACCATGCCCCCTTGGTGTGACGGCCCACTCCACTCGGAGTGTGGCATCCTCTTGGGCTCTAGTGCATGGCGCCTCGCTAACAGACATCTGCAGAGCTGCACACCTAACACATTCGCGAGATTCTCCGAGTAGAGCCAGTTTCTTCTCATGTACTCGCTTCAACTAGCCAGTGCTAGATTCTGCTCAGGTGTCTTCGCTTGCTCGCCATTCCTCTCCACGGACGGGATACGTGCGATATTTCCTCAGGTGAGCCTCATAAGCCCTGAGTCTCCTCCAGCACTGACAACGTCAACACCAGAGTTATGCCTCTGGCAGCTTTCGCGCTTGGCTAGGTGCCTCCATGTGCATGGTTCCCCCCCTGGGCGACCCCCACATGTGTATTCCACTGTAAGCCTCTCTGAGAATGTGTCTTTCCCTTGGCAAGCCAAGGGTTGAAATATTCCACCTGCGGCTGGACTCCCCAGTGATTTTCCATATGTAGCTCTTCGGGGTCATATGTGTATTCTAAGTCCCCCCCTTCGGGTTGGGCATGATTGCATATTTCCACTGAGATATGCTTCCCAGTGTACCTTGGTATTCCTGTGTTAAGTAGGAGTCCTTCGTCCGTGCCAGTCTCACGACAGGGAGCTCAGACTTACGCAGGGCACTGGAAGACAGTCGAGAGGTGGCGTGATTACACTGGGAACCCCATTCGTCGTCATCCGACGTAACTTGGAGTGACTACGAAAGGGAACGTCTCGGTTACGTATGTAACCCTTGTTCCCTGAGTAGTTACGTCTCCCTGCAACTTCCGCTGTACCGCTGGAACGCCTGAGTTCAGTCTCGGCTCCTCAGCGAAGACATATCTGCATGTTGCTAGCGCACTTCCTTATATACCCCCAGGGTAGGGCGGAGTTACGCTATGCAAATTCCGCAGACCCATGGCATTTCATTGCCATTGGCTCGTTTTATATACTCGAAGATGATAGGCTTTCTAAGCGAAACCCCATTCGTCGTCATCCGACGTAACGTCTCCGTTCCCTACTCAGGGAACGAGGGTTACATACGTAACCGAGACGTTCTCGCACAGAACGGAACCATACCGCCAACCCAAACTGTATGCTAACTGTCAATCGTATTTGACGGTAGTGGTCCTGACAGAATTGAAATTTAACAGAATTTATCAACTTGTTGCCTGCTCAATGATCTAATTTCATGTTGTTTTATATTTTATTTGTTCATTGTTTATTTTGTTGGATTTTAGTTGGACTTGGTCAGAACTGTTTCAAAAATAGTTATCTGCATGATGCCTGCTGCCTTTGGGCTCAGTGATGTTGAATTTAAATGACATGTAAACATTATGTTACATTGTGATGTAATGGTGTTTTCTGGAAGGGACTAAAGAACAAAGAACTTTTATCAGCTGAAAGGCAGAATACAAATGTTTTTATTAAGTTAGATAGACATTATATAACAGTTTCAGGTTATGTTTTAGTGTTGGTAACATGTCCCACATTGTCCCACACAAACTTATAATCATCCCACATTTGGTTTGTTTGATGGTGGTCACCTAGCCTAGAAATCTAGATGCACCCTAGCGGCAGCAAAATTTATTTTGCAGCCAGGGTAGTCTAGCAACTCTCCGTTGACTTTCGGAGCTGTAAAAACCTAAATTGGGTCAGGCCAATCACATCGTGTATAGAGTAGGCGGGTCGGGCTTAACATAATGACGACAGAGTTGCGACGGTTCCCTGCTACTTGAAAACAAAGAATGGCTGCTGCTGCTGGCGAACAGCGGTCTTTCGAATCGGCTTTGGCCGTCACTCTGAAGGACTTGGAGTTAAGTTTTTATTTGAGAAAAGAGCATAGAACGGCACTTAAGTCATTCTTAAAAAAGGAAGATGTGTTCGTAGTTTTGCCGGCCAGATTCAAAAGTTGAATCTATCAACTAACGTTAGCTCCGCTGTTGGGAAAACGCTCTGGTTGGTTGAAACGCTGTCCTATTGCGTGCAGAGGGAATTTGAAAGACAGCCGTTTATCATGCCCCTCGGATTGAGCCGTGTCTATGGTGAGTTGCCAGACCCAACATCTTGATGTTGGTCTGGCTTGCCAGGCTAGTGGTCACCCTATGTGTATGTTGATTTTTAATGTTTACTAGCGCTGTTAGTGTAGGAGCATGCTAATGTCTAACTCTTGCAAGTCAAATCATAGCGTGCCACAAAATGTCCTGCCTATAAACACTACCATTCAAAATAGTAAGGTTTTTTTTGTAAAGAAATTATTTCCTGAAATTTATTCAGGATGCATTCAATTAATTAACAGAATTAACTAAATTAATAGTCAATACATTTATAATGTAACAAAAGATTTCTATTTAATGTAAATGCTGTTGTTTTGAAAGAATCCTGAGCACAAAATACAGTCACAGTTTACACAAAAATATTTAGAAGCAAAACTGTTTTCAACATTGATAATAACAAACATTTCTTGAGCACGAAATGAGAATGATTTCTGAAGGATCATGTGACACTGAAGACATTCAGATACTGATCATTCAGATTTGTCTTCACAGGATATTACATTTTAAAATATATTAAAATAAAAAAACATATTTTAAATTGTAATAATATTTCACAATATTACTGTTTTGATCATATAAATTCATTGATGAGCACAAAATGTTTCCTTTCAAAAACATAAATAAACCAACCCCAAAGGGTATAGGTTCCACAATAGTCAAGGCCCGGTCACACTAAGAACAATAACTATAAAGATATAGTGATTACTTTTATTAGCATCCACATACTAATGCACAATGACAGTCTGTTCATTATAAGTGCATACAATAGATATGTCGTCTGTAACTTTAAATGCTCAAGCTCTTTAAAATCGGATGAATTCATTAGCTGTCAATGTTTTGTGGTGGACTTCTCTTTTCTCACAGTCTTAGAACAATTATTAATTTATGGGTACAGTTATCTTTCTTTGTGTGAACAGCTCTTTGGCATGATGCCTATAGTGAGGCTGTGAACAGAACCATTTTATTGATACAGATATTTTATTGCTAGCTCTTGTATAAATGCTACAGAAGAAAATTCCATATTCTTGAGTTACTGTATGTTACGCTGCATTAAGTTCTATCATGACAACTCTCGGAAGAGTACAGCAACATATAACATATGCAAACATGTCTTACTTCTTTGCTGTCCCTGTCTGCCATTTAAAGTATTAACTTAGTGAAATTCTCATAGTTTGGATTCTCTTGCCAAGGGAAAGTGATGGCGTCGCAATAAGCACGTGAAATCACTTTTTGTGTCAATTTTATCATAATTCACAATTCAATGCAGTGACTAATTCATGGCTAATTTTACCCCTCAATCCCTAGTCTCCTCCTGCACCAGACCTGCTCCTTTCAAAAGACAATTCAAAAACAATGCAGTCACTTTAAAGCAAGCACAAGTACAAAACCAACCTTTCACCATCACCATTATCTGATCTTCTAAGAGCTCAAATGAAAAATTATATCCCACCAGCACAAACCCCCTTAATCTGAACCTCTTATTAGCTTTAATTCCATTTAAAATGAACTCACAACCTGACTGAAAAGAAGGCAATTAACACGTGCTGGCCCAGTGAATGGCAGAATGGAAGATGTGCCGTTTTAGCTGATGTACTCATTCACTCCCAGCGGTGTAGACTGTTTGTGCCGTCCACACGTCCCAGGTGGGCACCCGAGAGGCATGCTCGTGGCACAGCGCCAGATCACCAGTTATCTGTTTAAACAATTAAGCAGCTATTTCAGGAACAAGGAACCACCATCCACCCACCAGTTGACTCCACGGTGGCTCGTGGGACACCATGGCAACAGCCCATTTTAGTCTTGAACAATAATAATGTGGTGTTGGATCTGGTGAAATGGTCAGTCTAGTACATGAAAGGTCAGTTTGCAGTTCTTATTTTTGTCTCTTTTTTGCTGGTGTATAGACAGACAGATAGATACATTATTATTGACAGACAGACAACAGACTACAGATATATTTTTCTTTCATTAAACCCCCCTCTAACGTTAATGATGGCTCTTTCTTTTCATAGAAAACATCTTTCTGATAAATCAATAATGGGCAGTAATGTACATGCTTTTAAAACTGTTTATTGCCATGTAAGTTTTCTTTGTACTGTATCATTATTTTTTAAACTAATAGTGACAACTTTCCTTAAAAAAATTACAGTACATGGTTTCATACTTTGCCAGTTTTCCAACTTTTATGATACGTCTGCTATAACATAGAAGTGTTATTTTAGTATTTGAAATACTTAAAATATATAGTATATAGTATACATTTATATTTTGAATAGCATTTTCAGTTGTTGGTATAACTACTATTGTCTAGTATTGTTTAAATTTTAAAATGTCTATTTAACTTAATAAATATTAATTCATTATTTCATTTCAGTTTAAGTAATTAGAACTTCAACTTATTTCAGTTAGTTTCCGAAGCAACATTTCAAATTTTTGTTTAATTGTTTCTAGTTTCGGTTTTTCATCTAATGTTTAGCTTTTATTTTATTTCAGCTTTATTTCAGTTAACAAAAATGTTTAATAGTTTTAGTATTAATTTTAGTTAAAAATAATAGCACTGTTTGACAAATGCATATCTCAATCGCAGGCAGCTGTATATGATGGGCCCTTTCAAGATTTGAAAGCCGATAACCGATATATTGGCCAATAAATCTAAATCCAAATTTTTGATTTTGACAAATTCCATAATTTTTGAGAGCCTGATTACAAAAACAAAAGTCTCACCATTTCCCAAGCCCACAATTATATGATGTTCTCATTATAATTTTATGTAGCTTATATGTTAGACTTGCGCTGCACGTTGCACTTAACTGTATTTTCCTTTTTTGAAGTGATTCCAATCATATTTCAAGCGATTCAAAACCATCATGGCGAACAGTGCGCTTCTGAAGTGTCTCAGCTGAAGGAAATAATCCATTATTTATCGGCTTTAATATACCGGCCACATTTTTTTATTAAGCCGATAACATTAAAACAGAACATATATCGGCCGATATAGGGGCCGATACATTGTGCATCCCTACTTGTAACAAAATATAATGGATACTGTACCCTCTCTCTTCAGTAATTTTTTACTAATATCCCTGTTTTACTCTGAGAACGAATACAAAATTGCCTTTAATGTAGCATTTGAACAGCATCAAATTTGCATTGACTTCTGAGCAAAGGTTTTAGTTTAATTTGTTAAATGTAAATGTTTGAATTTCTCCTCCCCCCCTCAAAACACAAAAACACTAAGAACTGGTGTGAATAGAGTAAACGCTCATCCTGTAATCTTAAGCGTTTCACTTTAAAAAAAGGACTCTCGTGGATGAGCAATGTATTATGTCTGTTGCAGACACAGCAACAGATGCAAGAGTAATGAGCAGCAGCGAGGTTAATAAGACTGTGAAACTGTATAATAGGCTTAAAGAGGCATGGGAGGATTTCTTCTTGTTTTTACTATTTTTGGTAGATGTGTTATAAAATGACTGTTTACAGACTATGAGGAGTCTGAGGATCCAGCATCTTGGGATGCTATGAACGGGTCTCGATTTGAGATCTTGATTTGATTTATATGCAGACCTTTTTCTTTTCTTTTTCTCTGTCTCTGTTTTGTCTTGTGTGTCAATAAGCTATTCATTTTCTTGAAAATTATTATTTTAAATCATTATTATAATAACATTAAAAAGTAACATCAACGCCTCAGGCAACAACCATTCTAAGTGACTTGTAAATGTAGAATTCCAATAATTACTTGGAAACCCAAATAAAATGCCTTGCCTCTTCTATTCCCAAAGGGCAACACATAATTTCTTACAAAGGAAAACAGATGACTTCAAATGAGTCAATCATCAGCCTTTCATTCATGCCTCATTCAATATTCAGAATATTTTGGATTGTTTTAGTGCTGCACACAAAGCAATGGTCACGGTAAATTAATCTTGATATGTGAGTGATGGTTTTATTGCAGATTTATTCACAGCAGCCAGATTTTCCCAGACTCTCCTAACTGTCATGTTTATTTACAAGTGTACAATTTCTTTCAGAGAGATAATCTTGTGTCTGTACCTCTCTGTACTTTTATTTGCATTTTTAAATGTTTTATTTAATTTAATTTTTACAGTAAAAAATGATTGTAATTTTAACTCTAAAAACTCTAAAAATCTGTTAATTGGTTACAGTTCCCAAACTATAAACGGAGAAAAATTGTAATAGATCTAACCTTACATTCTGTGTAATTTTACAGTAAAATACTGTTAAATGCACCATTTTGGAAGTGAAAAGAAAAAATCAACTTACAGTGAAAAAATCTAGACATTCTCACAAATCCCTATGTGACACTTCACATTTTTAATTTTAATTATAAAAAAATAAATAAATGTTTCTTCTTAGTTTTTTTTTCAGTCATGTACATTAGGTTTTTATGTCTTATGTCTTATCTTATGTTGTGAAACTAATGTTTATTGCATTAAGTGTCATGCCTGTTACCATGATGGTGTTTTGTATTTGTTTGCATTTATATTTGCTTTGTTTTTTGTGTACTGTATGTAAATTACAGTTTTTAATTATTATTTTTTTATTATTATTATTATTATTATTATTATTATCTGTTTGGGTGTGTGAAAGCAAGCATAGCAAACTCTTTCCTATTCTGATCATTAGAAATAAGACAATTTGAGAACAAAATATTTGATTTAGCAAAATGTAGCCTATTTTTATTGCATGAGGCACATTCAGGAAGACGACGGATAACGATTAAACTCTATTTATTATTTATGAACAAGACACGTACCAAACATAGCAAGCCGTAAAGACATAGAACCGACAAAGGAGAAATGAAACTAGGGAGACTATATACACAGACGAATGAGGAGACTAAGTGACAACAGGCGCACACGGTGAGTGATGATGACTGATGAGGATGGTGACAGGTAACAGGTGAAAACATGATAACAAGAAAACACATGGTGCACAAACACAGAAGGCAAAACAAAGTCCAAGACAGGTGTCACAGTGACAATTTTCAGTTTAGGATCAAATTTATTTAGAATGAATTTACACAATCTACACAATAAAACTTGATTGTCAAGTAACCAAAAAAAATGTGTTTCATGTGGTAATATCTAAATGAACTGATTAGCACCACACCCTATTGTTCCTAAAATGTAGGTCAGTCGGCTGTATAGTGTAAGTCCGGCTGAGGTTACTGATCTTGCACTGCCCAGCACCTGAGATAAATGACAGGATTAAGAGCCTCACAGGAAGACGGTTTAATAACCCTGCTGTTGTTGTCAAAGGAAAGCCTGGACAATGTGTACACACAGTAGTCACGTGACATGTGAAAGCAGCTTAAAGCTTTCGAGGCTCTGGTGAACCCGGTTAAAGGTCAGTCAGCAGGAAATGTTCATCAATGGTGCAAATCTTTCTCCCATGTTGGGAATATAAATAATAACAGCACTTTTTCATCTACTATATATTGTAATGATTCTTGTAAATGAGGACTAAGAGAATAAAAATGTGACCCTTAACACGCAGAGGCCATTGGTTCAATGTAGGAAGCAACCAGATGGGTGTTTGGGCATTAAAAGATCATTCTGGTTTGTTTGGTGCTGTTTTAGGCAACACTCCTTTGGCAGGCATTTTTTTCTCCTGATCAGAAATATTATTTCCTGCCATTGCTTGTGAAGGATGGGGCAAGGGGCACAGCAATGGCAGGTTTGGACCTTTTTGTATAGCTACACAATTAAAAAGAAAAAGGGGGGCTTGATTGGCTAAAGTGGACCTTCAAATCATTGTTAATAGATATAATGAATAATGCTGTTTCTCTAATGGACTAGCAAAATATATATATATATTTTAAATTCCTCACTATACTTCATGCATTAAATCTGAATGTGTACTTAGAAACATATTACATAAGAATACATTTAACCCAATAGTGCCCAGATGTCTTGCGTAATTAAAATTATTTGAATACGAAATTTATAAAAATAGACTATGCAGTTCAGTAGGTGGCAGTAATGCACCTTAACGCTGTTTGCCACCTTTTTTAAAACCCAAGCAGACAGTGTGCAGCTGGTATTGCCAAGTAAAAGCATGTCCTCGGATATGACAGACGACACTCTACCTGCATTCCAAGAAAGTTAGCTTTTTTGGATTCCGTGAAAATGACTCCTTAATCACCCCAGTCTGCAGGACTTGCTGATCAACCACCAACCTTCTCACCCATCTCTGCCTCCGTTGCAATTATTTTGCTAGTCCTGAAATGGGAAACGTTACATTAACCTGTTAACTTTTTACGCCTTTCTGTGTTTTATTATATTTACATCCATCAGGCTTTTTTAGCTCATTTGGATAAAAACTTGTGGATTATCATATGTTTACTTCAAATATCTTTAGAGAGCAGTATTTTTGTTCTTCTTCTATTTTTACCCAAAATTGTGTGATGTGAGCATTATGGAATGCTAAACTCTTACATGTAATTTATGTTTTATTCATACTTGACACCGGTGGGCGCCCTCGCACAGAAAGTCCACAAGTGAGACTCATCCTAGACAGCAACACTGGCCCAGATCCGGGCCATATTTGGTACACATATTTGGATTCCACGCATACCACATGTGGGCCGGATCTGGGCCAATGTTGCTGTCTGGGATAGGAGTAATAAAACTTATGGGGTGCTTCTCAATTCTCAAATGGACTGCTTGCACTGAGCTTTGTGACGCACTTCCGTTTTGAAATAGTACAACTCAGACACATTTTCAATGTGCTGTATTCACCTAGTTGACTAAACTCCACCTAAAATGAGTGTCGATCCGCAAAAAGATTTAAAAATCTGGAAATTTTCAAAGACAGGAGAAGAGATATTCTGATGATTACTGTGTGAGGAATTTTCCAAACTCAACAGAACATGAAGTTTTAATCCAACCCAACCCAAGACGATCTGAAAGTGGTGGCTGTTAAACATACACGATTATTTCACCACACGTTGTCAGTGTTCGTCTAAACTAGTGACTGCGATGCTGATGTGTGTGAGATCTGCTGAATTTAAACCTTTATTTATTTGTATTAAATATTATAATTAATATTCTGTCATTTTTCAATGTCAATCATTTTACTGTATATAATTTACATGTTTATGCCCAAAATTCTTAATTAATATTCAAAGTAGGTGACTGTCATTCTCCTCCACGCTGTGTGTGTTAGTTTAAAATGAATTAAATATTTAACCTTGTATTTAACATTTATTTAGGGCACGTAATGCACATTCATTCATTCATATATTTTAAAAGACTGGAATAAGAGCACAAGCAATCTTTTTTTATCAGTCAAATTCATTTAAAAATGAAAACTCAACAGGCATGAAATATGATCAGTAAGAGAAAAACACTGTTAATGAGAAGACAAGCACTGGACTGCTGCAGGTTAGTAGAAACATTTCAGCAGGTTCCAAAAAAATGTATGTTATTGCAGAGAACATGATTTATTGTTTTAATCAATTGACAGCCATAAAACGTAGTAATAATCTGCGTTCTCATGTAGGCTATGTAGATACGCTGAACGCTGGCTTTTACAGGTGTTGTGCCGAATTCTGTGACCCTCCGAATTCTGTGATCCTGGTAGGCGCTGTAGTGATGGTAGGGTTAGGATTAGGATTAGGATTGGGATTATCTTAATACAGTGCCTATAGGGTCACAGAATTCGGTGGTGCAAGTAGTCCATTGATCCTTCCTTGTTCCTTGCTCCACTGTCCTCCAGTCTGTGACACCTGTCACCAATCAAAGAAAGCCATCTTGAAGGACATTTTAATTATCTGACTGCACCGCGAGGAACAAGGAGTGAAGCTTCCAGAGGAACATTGAGTGAGGATGCACAGGTGTTATCCTTTCTTTTCGAGAAACCTGGCCCACGTATAAATTCTCCTCCCCTTCACATCTGTCACAATCATTTTAATTTATGCTTTACCTTTGCAGTTTCAATAAACTTTATATCTCACATATTTAAACAGGGCATCTTGCATTTTTTTTTATTTTTTTTTTTCCTTCAACAGAGATCAAGAATGTTCCAATGAACAAATACGATTTTCTTTGATTCCTCTGTCCTCATTTTCTTTCCTCGCATCCCACGGGGGCGGAGCTGGACCCGAGGAAAGGAATAGAGGAAAGGAAACGAGGATGCACATATAAGAAATGAGAAGCACCCATGCTGTTTCAGGAAATTCCTAATATGGACAGAGACATTCAGATAGCCTATATCTGTAGCTGACTGAAATGCAAAGAGAGACTGATTAAACATGAAGAGAATGAACACACCATTGCAACAGTCACTGAATCACTGAATAGAATACTATAAAATAATATAATGTCTGCCTCATTCCGTGATAAGAAGCCACATCAGTTTACAGAACAAAGTTATTTCAAACTAGTTGCCATTAAGTGTAATTGTTCCTTTTGAATGCAATGGCTGATAGCATTATTTATTAAAAATGTCTAGATATTGCAATATAGCGTTATCATGAATTCTTTTGGCCACAATAATCGTGTAGTGAAAAATCTGATCTCATATGACAGCCCTACTTCGAGTAAATACAACTGTGAGTGTTTCCCCCTAGTGGTCCCACCAATTGGTGCAGTCAATTCAATGTACATCCAGGTGAGTAAACACCCAGACATGGCAGTATGAATTAATAATCACCCAGAAAATATTTTTACATGGAAAAAGAGCGGTAGAGCCTTGGTTATTTTCCAACAGACTTAAACGGGTTAAATGCAACTGCAGTACAGCAAGTGAAATTATAACTCCAAGGCCATTTATGATTTTTTTTTGTCATTTATTTGGCATCAGTATAAATGGGTAAGAATTGAATACAGATGGCACCCTAAAATGAGCATAATTTCCACATTCCATAGAAGACTGAAGAAAACAGTTGGCCCTTGAGGCTGGCTTACATCCAGTACTTGCCAGTAAGTGGATGCTGGTTAGTGCCTTGAAGCATGTCTGACCGTACTCCGATTGCACATGCTTTGTTTGACCTATTATGAGCTTTTAATTAGTGGAGAACATGGGGGACTGAGGTCTGTTGAGTCGGGTCTCTTTGTTACGTAAGATCGAAATACGGATCCTTTTTAAGTTACTTATTGGCGCCGCAAATTAAAACAGTGAAATTTTGTTCAACAGTATAACTATTATATCTGTGTAATGCATATTTAAACTTTTCAAAAATTTCAAACATACCACACTACTATTTCATACATAGGTACACAATGTAATTTTTTGCGCTCTAGCGGTTATTAAACAAAACTGCATTGTAGCTACTTCTCTCTGTTTCTGTATATGATGAGTCACGCAGGTAGCCTACTGGGCTTCTCCGCAGAGGTTGTAGACCCTGTCTAAAATAGTCTGAATATAAACACTTATTATAGGCCCATGGCTATTATAACAGTAATATACAGTCCAGTCTGTAAATCTCACACTATGCATCATGCTGCGATCAATGCGATGCATGTTTCGAGTGTTTACCTACAGGTTCCTCAGAGACCACGCTATTATTTGACTCTTTGCTCGTGACCCTTCCCCCATCCTCCTGTTTTGATTCTTTTTATATGTAATATTGGTGTGCACAAGGAAACAACAATAATGCTGAATCCCTTTTCACCAAGGTCAATATATTTGGTTTACAACTTTGTAATTCCTGTGAGCTTCTAGCCTCAAAAGTAATTTGTGAAGTTCAAATGTTCAATTTGTCAATTAAAGGCTGTATCATGGAACCAACAACAAAAGATTCATGAGAAAATTGTGCAATGAAAGCATCATGTCAGGACATCATTACTCACACTTACAGTTCTTTTTTTATCTATTGATCTAAAGTGAGTTGTTTCTTTTTTCCCTATTATTTCTTGACAACCTACAGCAGAATAACACTCATGGCTGTAATTTGTAAAATAGGTAGGCTGTGTCACTGAAAAAACATTGGTGTAGAAACAGTTTTCTCTCAGAAATTGCTTGTAAATTTCACAATTAATTACAAAGAAATAGCAAGTAACACATTTAATTAAATGTGAAAATTTGAAAGACTGTTTTTGATTTTTTTTTTTATTCCTTGTAAAATGCATAATAATCTTTGTTTTATTTAATTGTGATAATTATAATTAGATCATTTTGAATGTGGCCAAAGAACATTTTTTTGTATTTATGTAAACTTTTAAATGAAGAAACTTTGCACAAAACCCCTGGTCTTTCTATTTAAATAAAATCACATATAGTTATGTTACCGTGACCTCAATTACTGCCCAGCTGTTAGAAATCCATAAAGAGAAGGAGTATTTTAACATTATATTATCTCAGTGGCACTTTACGTGTGATATTCTTCTCACCCACATGGTCTTATTTATAGAATTTGTCTTCAACTCAAAGTTTGTTGCGCCAGCACTAAAATGTCATCATTCACAGAATTGGTATAACCTCCAGATGATTTTGCATTAAGCAAATAGGCCTAGCCTACTCAACTCTCTGTGCTGGTGTTAAATCTTGAAGATTTTGGCTACAATGAGAAAATATCCAAGTAAATATTATGAAATATCAGAAATAGTATGCAAATAACATAACTTTCAAAATGAACATGCCCAGTTTAACAGCATTTGGCCCCGCCCTACCTTCCTAACATGTCCGAAACGAGCTCTACCCATCCAATGAAGAATCTTTCGTTCTTCAGGAATCTTTGCCACAATCCTCTGGTGCTATCTCGCGGGCGTCAGGCCAAACAAACGGGTTCTCGCCATCCGTGGTCTATTTCCGCGTATTTCTCTAAACTGGACCATTCAATAATTCCTGCCACAAAGAAATGGACAAGAGCTTGCGCGTTTTAAATGGTTTCTGTACACATTAGTTGCCGTCATTAACGCCATGCTTCCTTAATTGTGGCTTAAACTCACACGTTCGCTCATTACGTGCAGATTACACGCATAGTCGCACTCGCACACAGAATAATTAAGAACCATATAATCCTGCAAGGCCGCCCTCTAAACTCTAAAACTCTAAACCTCTAAACATACAAGCTTACCATATCCACATTCCCCACCAGTCCCGCATGATCCCACTCGCTTCTCACACTGCCACAGCAGTGTCATCTCCTCCGCTCACACAGGAGCTCCGTCTCTGCCTAACTTTGCCTTCACAGCCACAGCAGAGTTATCTCCCCGCTTCCCGTAGGAGCTCCGTTCCTCTGGTTAACCTTCTTCACTGTCACAGCAGTCCATTCTGCTCCCACAAGAGTCCAGTTTCTCTGGCTATCCTTGCCATCACTGCCGCAGCAGTGATGTCTCCTCATGCTCCTGCAGGAGCTCAGTTTCTCTGGCTAGTTTTTTTCTCCACTGCCTCAGCAGTGATGTGACCTCGGCTCCCGCAGGAGCTCAGTTTCTATCTAACCTTGCCTTCACCGCCGCTGCAATGTCACCTTGGCTCCCGCAAGTGCTCTATTCTCTGGCAAATTTCTCCACTGCCACAGCGATGATGTCTCCTCTCCAGTACCTCACTATTCAGAATTAATATTCCCGTAACTCACCCGTTAAAACCCCTACTCGACGCATGCTCGACACCATCCTTCAAGCAGTTTCCCCCAGAACCATCCAATCCTATGTGACAGCATGGAGATGTTTCAAAGGATTCCACTTTGCATATAACATGCAGTTCCCCGATTTTTCTCTCCTTTCAATCACCTCATTTCATCTCCCATCTCAACAGCGTTAAGGGCCTCCACGTCGAATCCATCAAAGGCTACCTTAGCTGCCTCCAATTTTTCCACAAGTTGATTTATGGCGTCCCCTCCCCAGAGATAAATAATTTACAAACCTCCCTCCTGATCAAAGAGATTCAATGATCCCAGCCCACCCGCCCTGATACCAGACAACCTATAATGCTAGAAATCCTCACCAAATGTATTCATACCCTTCGCACCAGTTGCCAGCCCCTCAATACCGCCTGCATGCTCTACGTCATGTTTCCTTTTTCCACATTGGGGCAGGAACTTCAGCAGCCTAAAAAGGCCTCTCCAAGCAGCAGATCCAAGCTCTCGGAAGATACTGTAGTCCTTAGATGCTTTCCAAAGCTATATCAGGACCAACCAGTTCTCCGACCAGTGAGCATTGGTCTCCCAGCGGACGTAGCATACATCTATGTTTCCTCTTTCTCCGTCCAGCGAGCATTGGTCTCCCAGCGGACGTGAGATGCTCTCGTCGGAGGCTACATGGGCCGGCAACAGAAGAATAGGAATATCTCTGCGTTTTGGGGGGGTCTTTAGTCTGGTGGTTAGTACTCTGGGCTCGGGCAAAAATTCCGACCTTGGAGCCGCACCTACCCCCCCCCCCCCCCCCCCCCCCCCCCCCCCCCTTACTCTGTTTAATTTCATGTAAGTGTGAACTCATGAAAGATGACAGCGATGAATGTCATTAAACCTGAGAATATATTTTTGTCATCACCAGCTATATTAGGTTTAATGACATTCATCACTGATATGTTTGATGGGCATGTTCATGTTATGTATTAATATAGTTTGTAAGGAATTAAATAAAAAATCCTTCCAAACTATATTAATACATAACAAAACTAACAAGATATTAGTGAGGAAGAAAATGAAAGGAGTCATAAGCACAGTTGGACACTTATGGAGAATAATGAAACCAAAGGTGATTGAGCGAGAACTTTAACACTGTTCAAGCAGCAAAGAAATCAGATAAAGACTAGGTAAAAGCATGCACACCTGACAGTTGTCAGTCAGATGTGATTAAAGTAATGTGTCTGAGAGAGAGAGATGGATAAAGAAAAAGAGACAAATATTAAGGTGTAGCGCTGCCGTGCCTCTCTTCAATTACCCATGACATGGACGACAGATGCCAGCTCGCCTGCCAAAGGCCTCATCACTCCTTGCACCCAACGACAGGCCATCATGGCAGCGGGAAACTCGTAAACATGAATCACCCTGCAGCTGTCACATCTCATCCGCCCCAACCTAATTAAACAATTAGGGCAGTTCAGTAACGATCACTCACTATGACATCCAGAGCTGGGGATACACAGACCACTCACTGGAGTCCAGTCAACAGCTACAGAGCTGATATTTGTCCAGTCACTGTAAAAGGAGACAGAAGGAGTTTGTTCAGAATGATCAAGCTCTTTCAAACATGTGCTGATCATAGAAGGATTAGAAACGCGTTTATTGATGAAGTTGTACTTAATAGGAACTTGGCTTTGGTCGTACTAACCGATAAGAATATAATATGTGTATAAATGTCATTGTATATTTTTTTATATTTATGACAAGGCTTTTTTGAATATCATATTCAAAGATTTATTCAATGATTTAACAATAAGTTCTTAAATTAATGATCTTAAAAAAAGTTTATGTATTTAGAATTTATAGTTATATTTTGAAACTTCATTAATAATTAATTAATTAAAAAAGTAATTAATTCATTCATTCTCTTAATTTTTAAGAGCCAAAATTATGAGAATAACTAGAAATTAACTTCTCCTCTAGCAAACAAAATTGTTACAATCATGAAAATTCTACTTGCCACTTTTTCCTGAGAGCCTAAAAATCATATCTTCAATATATGTTGTATTTGTTATTGTTTTATAGCAGAGTATCACTGTCTCCAATACTCCTGTAATTATCATCATGCCAAATGTTTGAGAGAAAAAATTGCATTAAAAAAAAAGAAGCTTAAATCAAGTTACCATGGAAATAAGAAGAGAGATTAGAAATGTAATTAATTTCACAATGTTTACAATAATCATCTGGTAACTTTGCCACATTTTTAATTACCAAATTTGAGAATTTTTTGTAGATACATTCAATATATGTATATATTTTTTAAGTCAGTTGACTGCTAGTTAAACTGTTTTATTATGTGTTAACATAATTTTATAAACCATTTTATAAATGTGTTAACATATATGATTTCAAGTAGTCAAACATGCCACTAACCGAAGAATGACCCTTATGTACAGTGTCTGTGTGATGAGCTGTTATCGAAACAGGGTTGTGGAGGGTAAAGTCAGAAGAGACCGTTTACAGCACATGGACTGATTGGATTTAATCACGGTAAAACGCAGCACATAGTGCTGCCCGCTTATTAAGGCTATCAAAACATTTTATGAGAGCAGCTGTGCCGCCATGAACAGGCTCTGGCAAGGCCATCATGTTCTCATCAAAGACAAACCTTCTGCTGACCACCAAGCACTGACTCACCTTAAGTCTGAAAATACTGTGGTAATAAAGCACAACTCTCTTGCCTTCTGGTCCAGCCTTTTTTTTTTACTTTATGAGCATGTAGTCATTTTGGCAACAATTTCACGTTGCTACATCCATTCAAATCTTGCCATACTGATGTAACTACCAATGTTATGTCAATGACAAACATACCAAAGTTTACTGGCTAAGTGAACTCCTCAGTTAGTTTTATTCATTAGAATTTTATTAAAATTTAAATTCAGTCCTGAATAGCAGCCTCTCTGTAGCTATAGTGTTAGATTTGCACCATACATATAATTTTGAAATTTGGATAGAAAGAACGTCTCAGTTACTCTTGTAACTGATTACGTCGAAACTGAAGTTATGGGGTCTCACTTGTGAGCTCAATAACCTTCGGATAGTAAGAAAACAGGCCAATGAAGATTAGCAAGTGAGATTTGCAGGCCAATCTGAGAGATGGGATCCCGGCATTCACCAGGTGTTACAGGGTTGTGGCAGGAGTGGCCATTCTCTCCTTCAGGGAACAAGGGTTACACAAGTAACAGAGACATTCCCTTTCAGTCAGTCACGTTTGACGTTACGTTGATACTAACATTATGGGGTCCCTATGGAAAGCGCCACAACCAGTGACCCTTCTCAGCACCCCATGTCGAACCAAGTCAAACAGACCTCTGTACCTTGTGAGACGGAAGGACAGAACTTTCCAAGGGGTAGGTCGATAGCTGCTGTTTTACCATATTCAGCCACAACTGGTTGGATCAGCCCAGTACAGGGGCTGACCGACCAGGTATGAATCTCACGTACTGGGCCACGTCTGACTGCCGAAGGATTCTTGGAGGAAACTCAACCCAGGATTCACCAGGTGGGGAACTCACCTGGAGAGTAAAGAAGGTGATCGTATCACCCCTTTCGAGGGGAGTGGCACTGCAAGCATGACACTGAGCCAGCCTTCCTGCACATCACCTATTTTCAACCAACACATGGGAAGAAACCCGCTCCACCCAGAGATTGTAGAATCTCGTAAAGGTATTAGGTGTCGCCCAGCCCACAGCTCTGCAGATGTCTGCCAAAGAAGCGTTGCGCATCAACACCCAGGAGGAGGCAATGCTCCGAGTGAGCCCTTACTCCGAGGGGGCACACTTGTCTTGAGACTGGTATGCCAAGGCGATGGCATCCACTATTCAGTGGGCCAACCTCTATTTGAAGACAGCCTTTACTTTCTGCTGACCTCCAAAGCAGACAAAGAGCTGCTCTGAGCTCCTAAAGCTCTGCACGCAGTCCACGTAAATGTGCAGGGCGCGAATGGGTTACAGCAACGCAAAGGCTGAATCTGCCTCCTCCAGGGGCAGCACTTGCAAGTTCACCACCTAGTCACAAAAAGGAGAGGCGGGAACTTTGGGATCGTCTTTAACATGACCAGCTGTGAATATGTGTGCAACACATAAATGAAATTGACCAAGAACTTATATAGCCTCGGGCGGTGACGTCATCGGAGCGTGCGCACGCCACGAGGCTATAAGTAGATGAGCCACAGCTGCATCGACAGGTCTTTTGTCTTCAGACCATACTGTGATGTGTGTGCTTCTCAAGCTCTCAAAAATTCTCTGTTTCCTCTGATAGGAGTTAGTTTTTGCTAGGCAGTGCGCAGAACCCCCCCAAAAGAACCATTTTTCCTCTACACTCTGTCTGACAAGTGAAAGAAAAAAGAAAAAGGAAAAAAACGAGTGATTTACAAAACAAATGGTGTGTGCCTCCGTGTTCACGTCCTATGGCTGAATCAGACACAATGCTGTTTTGTTTGTTTGGGGAAAGAGCATGCTGCCCTTGCGTTTGAGCTTAAGCTTACCAATATCAGGTCCTTCCATTCGACCTAGCATAGAAGATTGGCTGATACTGGCCCAGTCTGCTCATCTTTTCTCTCTGGGGCTGAGATGCAACACCAAGAAGAGCGTTCTCTCTCCTGCCCAGAGGGTAACGTGCTTGGGGGTTAAATGGGACTCTGCAACCATTGGGGGCACATCTGTCTCCCCCTCATGCCAAGACCATTTTAAACACCCTATGCAACATCTGGCTAGGTCAGGAATTTACATAGGTCTCATGGCAGCTGCGTCCACAGTGATCCCTCTGGGCCTTTTGCAAATGAGACCACTTCAGTTGTAACTAAAAAGGGGGGATACAATCCCTAAAGGCAAATAAGGGCAAGGGCATGCGCTGAGTGCTTCGTGTCCTTTCTAAAAATCCGTGTTTATGGTAAGTCACGCGCTGAATGCTTCGTGCACTTTCTAAAATCTATGTTTATGGTAAGGGTTACGCGCTGCAGCTTTGTTCCCTTTCTACGTGGTTCAGACCCCGATTCCTTGCCTTGGGACCCACTCTAGGCGTGTCTTGCCGTCGCAGAATGCTAACGACAGACGCATCCCTGTCGGGCTGGGTAGCAGTCTTAAGTGGTCGTCCAGCCCAAGGGATCTGGGAAGGCATCATCTTGATTGGCACATCAATTGCTTCGAATGGATGGCTGTATTTTTGGCCCTGAAATACTTCCTCCAGCAGTTAAGGGCTATCATGTCCTAGCGCAGGTGGACGATACTATGGTAGTCGCCTACAAAAATCGTCTTGTTGACTGAACAGAGTTTGGTTCTCGGAAATAATATCTCTCCTCGACGGCTTGCACTGGGCGATACCGAACAGGAGGGACCTTCAGTCTCAAACATAGGGGACAATATTCCCAGCCCGAGTCGTGGAACCTTCATGCTTGGCCCCGAAAGGGTACCAACTGAGGGACACTGGGTTTTCACCTTATATCATAGAGACCATTCTCAGTGCTAGGGCTCCGTCCAATAGAGGAAGTTATGCCAATAAATGGGGAGTCTTTAAAAGGTGGTGCACTGCACGTAATGCAGATCCAGTTAACTGCCATATTAGCCTGGCTAACGTGATGAACCACATGTTCATTTTCTCGTATTTGAGGCGTGGTTTACGAATGCCCAGAGACGTTTATTGGGCGCTACGAATGTCTATCAAATGCGCCTGTACGTAGCTCATAGCCAGTCGTTTCAATTATACCAGATGACGTATGTAGAGCGACAGAAATTCGACGAGGAAGAAGACGATGGGTCAGACATTTATGTGTACACGATGGCCTTCAGCGACTATTGCCGTTTGTGCAAGACAAACATGAGGGTAGAAGGTATATATGGACACTCTACAGACATGTTTTTCGCGCTGCGCGCAAGGCAGCATAGGGAAACCCAGGCTAGCTCCCTACCCGTTCTGTGATTGGTCCCCTCGCTGAGGCGAAAATCTGGTCCATGGAATCCAGGCTGCCTAGCAGCATGAATAAAATCGCGCTGCGCGCAAGGCAGCATGGGGAAACTCAGGCTACTGCCATATTGCTTCAGTTCTGGACTTCCTGCAGAAAAATGTATCAGCAGGCACATGCCCCGCCACTCTCAGGGTTTATGTGGCCGCTTTAACGGCTTGCCACGCCTTGATTGACGGGGTGCCACTTGAGAAACATCCTCTGCTCGCCAGCTTCGTTTGTGGAGCCAGGCGGCTGAGGCCTCCCGTTAAAACCAAGATCCCTTCATGGGACTTAGCTATAGTCCTGGAGGGTCCCCCTTGGAACCTCTAGGGTTAGCGTCTGAAAAACTTCTGACTTTAAGATGGTTTTCTTATGGCTTTCACTTTTTTAAAAATAATCTTGCATCCTCATCCTGACTATCTGCCTAAGGTCCCCTTCTCGACTGTACATCCAGTCAGTCTTGAGGCCTTCTGCCCTCCGCCATTCACAACGCCGGATTAGGAGAGACTCAGTCCGTGCTCTTCAGCCCTACGTCCACCGCACTAGCCAGTGGCGTAAGTCAGAGCAACTATTTGTTTGTCATGGTGGCCGTAACAGAGGCGCCCGTCACAAAACGGACAATTTCACATTGGGTGAGGGATGCTATTGCCCTTGCCTATGAGACGCACGGTCAAGCTTCGCCAGTAGGCATCAGGGTTCATTCTACTAGGGTGGTAATTTCTTTCTAAGCCTTGGTGGGGGGTGCCCCCCGTAGCATGTTTGTGATGCGGCAGGCTGGTCCTCTCCGCACACATTCATTAGATTTATAGTTTGGATGTTCATGCCACTCCGGGCTCCCACGTCCTTGAGTAGACAACTGTATTGCCGTGCTGAAGATGTCCCAGGACTGCTCTTCAGACAAAATATCCTGTCGATGCAGCTGCGGCTCATCTATTTATAGCCTTGCGGCGCGTGCACGCACGCTCTGATGACGTCACTGCCCGAGGCTATAAAAGTTCCTGGTCAATTTCATTGACGTGTTTGCACACATATTCACAGCTGGTCACGTTAAAGACGTTCCCAATGCACTGATCAGCACAGCATCTTGTTTTCCGCTTTTTCAGGGAACAGGGTTAGTGTCAAGTAACACAAGACGTTTCTTGAGTATATTTTTTGTCTCATTAATTTGTTATGCAGAGCTATTACATTTCTTTGCATTTATAATATAATATAATATAATATAATATAATATAATATAATATAATATAATATACTTGACAACAATGTTTCAGTTTTAAGAAATAAGACTACCACAGAGAAGTAGTTTGAGTTTAACATGGTAAATAATGACTTGCATATAAAAATCAGTTGAAACGAGTTGAATAGAGAGTGTTTATGTAATGGTTAGGATTGTTCAAAGGGATGCCGCTGGATTTCAACCCATTAGTTTTAATTAAAAAACATTTAAAAGTTGTGTGATTTTAATTAAGTTGTTGATTCTGGAAGCTATATTGTGACTCTAATCCTATATTTGATATAGTTTGGCTCACTGTACTTTGTTATAAATTAACTTAAACCACATCAGTTAATAGAATAAATAACAATTATAAATGATGCATGCAGCACAGAAGAGGCTTGTTACTATCCCAAACTGAACCAGAATAAATGGAAATGAGCAACAGATGGATGGCAGGAAAGAGAAGACGAAAGGAAATGAGTGGAAGACACAACCAGAGATTTGAGAAGCATTAATTAATACTTCGCCAGAAGCTTATTCTAATATCAGACACATGAAGTGGTTTTGGGCATTTCATACCATGCCCACAGAATAACATTATGCTGAAAATGATTAAGTGGCCATCCATATTTCTCCATAATTTGAAGCCAATTTTCGTGCAGGTAGGTGATTGATCGTTAGAGGCACCTCTAGGAAGGTTGGAAACCAGCTGAGGAGATTGAGGTGCAGGTTTCCTAGCAACCAGAGGAACCATTGTCTCAGTGAGATGGAGGAACATCTGAGTGAGATTCAGTTCGGCTCCAGCCCGTTTGAAATGCATCTATCACACTGATTCAGCTGAAAATCTGGTCATGAATATGGGCACGCTCTATGATACAGTATTTAAACAGTGACATTGAAGTTGTTTATATTGCTCAAGTCAAGGTCACTTTTCAAAATGCATGTGGATGTTCTCTACAATGGAATGTCTGGCATCTTAAATACACTGGGTTGAGACACAGTTATGACTGAAAGGGCCATAACGTTTTAATAAATGCAGGGCTTGCAAAAGGGTCCTAAAATTAGTCTGAGAAAGTGACAATCCTGTTTAAGTTTCATTATAGATGCAGTGTCAGGGGTATCTAAGACAGAGAGATTTGATAAATTAAGAATTCTCACAATTTAAACCAGGCCATGAAACTTACATTTAAAGGGGACATATCATGAAAATCTGACTTTTTCTGTGTTTAAGTGCTGTAATCGGGTTCCCGGTGCATCTACCAACCCAGAAAACGTGAAAAGTGACAACCCAGTAACTTTGTTAGGTAAGCCTTTCTCTGCAAGCATGTCAAAAATAAGCACTAGCATATTAGATTTTGCTCCCCTTCTGAGGTAGGAAGGGGATCTTATTATAGCTCATTTGCATTTAAAGGGACACACAAAAATCCTTCCAACTCTTAAGGTGATGATACACAGGCCAACTTTTTGAGCAATGTTGCTGGGCAGTCTTGCCAACCGATTGTTGCTTGGGCACTTTCCCATTGAAAATGGGCAATAAATATATATCTGGATAATTTAGATCGGTCATGGGCCCTGTGTCTCATCTGGTTGCCCGTTCACGGCAACATTGCCCAGCAACATTGCCCAAAATGTTGCCCTGTGTATCATCACCTTAAGAGTTGGAAGGATCCATGAAGACTGAAAACAAAAGCCTGAGCAACAGTTTCATCAATTGATAGGTTGCCGAGAGCATTCTGTGGACAAACTACTAAAACTTTTGTCAAAAAATCTTTTTAAAATTTTCTGTATAACATTTTAAATCAAAAAAGGGTTGAGTCTCGAATCTGCTATTCTGAAGTGGTAGATAGATGACATGACAGATATGTTAATGGCCATTTGTCAGTCATCATGGTCTTCTCACTTTAAAGTGTGTAATGCGACATGAATCATGTAAACTTTCTGCGCTAAAATTGTTATGTCGCAACACTAACAACAAAGGCATTGCTATTTGGTCAAGCAGTGGGCGACACATGGAGCTGTGACGATTTGAAAAACGTTGAAAAACCTACAAAGAGCGCTTGATATTCACTGTGAAACTAGCCGTCAACGAACTTGACTCATGCTGAAGCAATGGAAATATGACCATGCTATGTGGGAAATTGTTGAGAAGAGCAGGGCAATGTGTCGTGGTAAAAGGCTGTGAATTATCCTTGATTAATCTTGATTTTATGTCATAGTTTTCACAGGGATGTATTAAAGGGATAGTTCATCAAAAAACGAAAATGTTGTCATAATTTACTCACCCTCATTTTGTTCCAAACCTGTATGACTTTCTTTTTATGTGGAACACACAAAGGATGGATGAATGGACGGACTGATGAATGGGTAGATGGAGGGAGGGAGGGATGGACGGAGGACAATGAAAGTCAATGGAGTCTGTTTTTTTCTTTGGACCCCACTGACTTTCATAGTATGAACACTCGTAAACAGTTGAATCATTCTTCAAAATAACTTCTTTTGTGTTCCAAAGAAGAAAGTCATTCCTACAGATTTGGAATAACTTAAGTAACTGAGTAAATGATGATAAAATCTCTTTAAAGAAATGTTGAAAAGAAAAATAGATCAATGGAGAAAAAAAACATTAAAATTAACTAAGATTAATAAATGTTTAGAAGTATTTTTCGTTTCATTATTTTAATGTGCTCTTGTTACAATGCAATTACACAAATACGTACTGAGTAGTAATATTAATTAAAACATGTACTTACTATATAACTAGGCTTAGGGTTATTACTAGTAAGTAAATGTAAGATGTATAACAGGGACACTGTAAAATAAAGTGTTACCGTATTTTTCATTGTTTGTTTGACTTTTTTTTTTTTTTCGTTTACTTCCAGTGTGACCCACGCATAAAACGGATTTCTAAAATGTCCACAAACCATCTATACATAACTCCCATATTAATAACCCTGCATGGATGACTTGACGGTCTCACACACCCTTCCTTTTCATGTCTCATCATATTATTAATGCAAGCATGTTCTCATCTGCTTGAACAACTACCATATGTGTCCCAGCCTCATGGCCACAGCAGACATGATGTTATTTATCAAGGGAGAGTTTTTGGTGAGAGTCATATGTTCAGATGGGCTGCCCAGTGAGCTCGCCCTGATGTGTGTAACCTCGGATCACTTCTGGCCACAGATGAGACAGACGCCGCTCAGTAACAAATGCACTGGCTGACAGATTGATGTATATTTAACAGGCAGACATTTTACCCGTTTGCTGCCCGAAAGTATGCCATCAGCCAAAATGTTCATTTGTAATAAAGAGCACACTGCTGTCCTGGTGCATCACATTTGACACAACTCCGAGGCCACCTCAGAGTAATGGCCTAATGAAAAGTGTGTGTTTGCGTGTTAGTGAGCTAAATCTGACAAAAACTCTGAGGTGTCCTCAACTGGAAAAACGAATAGCTACATAAACAATTTATAATTAATACTGTCAAGAGTTGTGGATTGGGTTAGGGTTAGTCTATAGTAGCCTGTTTATAATTAGTAATGTCATTATCTGAGAATGAAAACAAAAGAGATACTAACAGAAACAAAAGTCTATGAATAAAAGCAAACAAACTTGCATGTGTGTGTGTGTGTGTGTGTGTGTTCATGGCTTGGGCCATCTCAGCAGGGGTCAAGACTCATTAGGATGATTTGCCACTGATAGAAAATTTTTATTAACCATCTTGAATAATTCAATCCAAGATGCAATTTATGTCAAATAAATGTACTGCTAAAAAGAAACCGTTTCTGACACTTTATGTCAAGTTGTGTATTAGTGCATCCTCATGTGACAAAAAGTGGAAATGCAAGTGAGAACGCCAGTATATATTTTTTGTATGGGAGGGGTTTTAACGTTTTTCCATACCATAACATAAAAAAATATATATATATATAATAATATATATATACATACATACAAATCATTTACATCAATTGTTTTACTAAATTGAACATTTTGAGTATTTTTATTTTAAAAATGTTTAAAATTTAATATTCATAAATATAATCTTAGATGTAGTGGAAATTACACTTTTGGTAGGAATGTTCATGATGTTCTGAAAATAAATTACAAAACTAACGGAATCCTCTACTGTTGCACATTATTATGGGACACATCAAATAAACTACTGAGAGTAAGTGTGATCATTTTCTTAAAGTCCACAGGGCCAAAAGTGGCCTTAGTTGAAGAATTATCTGCCTAGGCACCTACAAAGCAATATGTTATACCTGCTGCTTTTATAAAACATCAGGCATGTTTCTCAGGCATGACTCTGCTCTGTGCATCACATCTCTCACTCTCTCTCTCTCCTTCATGGGTGCAACAGGCCAACATCCCACTCCTAATGGAATGTGAGCGATCTGGGTCATGGGAAATGCATTTCTTTTTCTCAGACACCCGCCCACTTGACTGCACAGCTGCTGGTGGTCTAAGATCAGTGCTGGCAGTTTTGGAATGGTTAAAATCTGGATTAAGGAAGGGGAAGTTGGTTCCTGGTAGGACTGTGATTTGTTTTTATCAGACCAGACCTTAATGATCAATTAACTGAACCTGAAGTTCTTAATACTGTAGGCAAAATGGACTAAAAATTAGGATTTAATTAGGATTTTGGTACAGTACATAGTACAGTACCCTACAGACAAATGGTGCAACTTTGGCATTTCCATCAATATAGTTTAAACATTTTTTATATTCATGAAAGCTTTACAATCGATTTAGGTCTATACTCCATAACACTTGTCCTTATAGGTTTCTTGCTGCTAATAATAACTGTGTTTCCCTGCTTGCACACCTCAGACTGTTCCCCTGGTTCCAAGAAGCATTTTACCACTGAGATTTCTACTGTTTCACTCCTAATGTTTTCAGTGACTTGAGTGTCTGAAGTCATGATTTGTACAGATCTTAGGCTTCTTTTGGCATCTTTATCTAGATGTAGCTAGATTTTCTGAATAGTGTGAACAAGGACTTAAGGGAACCATTATCCTCCTGTGTATGCATAGTTAATCCACTAGATGGCAGACTCTAATGGCAGATATTTTTTGCATTAGCCTACAGAACCAATACTATAATAGGCTATGGACTTATTTCCATACTGCATAGAGTATATTGCATCATAATCACATCATCCTATATATATATAGGCTATATATATATATATATATATATATATATATATATATATATATTTACATTTTAGGGTTAGTCAAAAATGTTTTACAGAGCATTGTGTATTTAAGTGATTTGCATAACGAAGATGCAGTATTTACCTTAAAAAAAACACACAAAAAAAACATTGTTTAAAGGACTGGTATATTGGATAGTAGATATAATCCTATTGATGAAACATTGAACTAATGACATCAAATTTTTATTTTAATAAATTATAATTAAGATTATTATCCTTCAGTTTACCCACTCTTTTAATGGTTCAGTGATTATGTAAAACCAGGCCGGTTTTACATAATCAGAGAGGGGAATCTCTCTCTCTCTCTCTCTCTCTCTCTCTCTCTCTCTCTTTCATTTTTGAGGAAGGGATTCTTCTTTCAGCTGCAACTTTTGTTGTCTTCAGGATTTCCTCTCTCCGGGGCTTTTCTTCCCGTTTACTTCCCTTCATGCAGTCTCAACTGTTTTCATTATCCCTTTAATTCAGAAAAGAACCGCCATGTCAGAGTTTGCCCTCACAGTGTCCCAGGAGGCAGAAAGGCCCACTCACCAGAGAAATATCAGATATTTTGCTTATTCTGCATGTCATGATATTACAGTCAGCAGTTTCAGTGTTGTGACTGCAAAAATACTGTCTAAAAATCAAGAAAAAATTGTTATTATGGAGGTGCTTGATTTTCAAGACAAAGACAAACTGCCCTAAAGGTTCTACCACCTGCATTAAGTGAATATATAGTGTGTAATCCACTTTGATCTCATGAGTAGGCTATTCGTATGTATTTTATGAAAAAATTTGGTTCTATAAATATTTTAAACCACTTCAAATATACCATCCATCCATCCATCCATCTTCTACCGCTTATCCGGGGCCGGGTCGCGGGGGCAGCAGTCTAAGCAGGGATGCCCAGACTTCCCTCTCCCTAGACACTTCCTCCAGCTCTTCCGGGGGGACACCGAGGCGTTCCCAGGCCAGCCGGGAGACATAGTCTCTCCAGCGTGTCCTAGGTCTTCCCCGGGGTCTCCTTCCGGTGGGACATGCCCGGAATGCCCGGGAAGGCGTCCAGGAGGCATCCGGAAAAGATGCCCGAGCCACCTCAACTGACCCCTCTCGATGTGGAGGAGCAGCGGCTCTACTCTGAGCTCCTCCCGAGTGACCGAGCTTCTCACCCTATCTCTAAGGGATCGCCCAGCCACCCTGTGGAGAAAGCTCATTTCGGCCGCTTGTATCCGGGATCTTGTCCTTTCGGTCATGACCCACAGCTCATGACCATAGGTGAGAGTAGGAACGTAGATTGACCGGTAAATCGAGAGCTTCGCCTTGCGGCTCAGCTCCTTCTTCACCACGACAGACCGGTACAGGGACCGCATTACTGCAGAAGCTGCACCGATCCGCCTGTCAATCTCCCGTTTCATCCTTCCCTCACTCGTGAACAAGACCCCAAGATACTTGAACTCCTCCACTTGAGGCATGAGCTCTCCACCAACCTGAAGCGGGCAAACCACCCTTTTCCGACTGAGAACCATGGCCTCGGATTTGGAGGTGCTGATTCTCATCCCAGCCGCTTCACACTCGGCTGCAAACCGTCCCAGTGCATGCTGGAGGTCCTGGTTTGATGAGGCCAACACGACAACATCATCCGCAAAGAGCAGAGATGAAATCGTGTGGTCACCAAACCTGACCCCCTCCGGCCCCTGGCTGCGCCTAGAAATTCTGTCCATAAAAATTATGAACAGAACTGGCGACAAAGGGCAGCCCTGCCGGAGTCCAACACGCACCGGGAACAAGTCTGACTTACTGCTGGCAATACGAACCAAGCTCCTGCTCCGGTCGTACAGGGACCGGATAGCCCTTAGCAAAGGGCCCCGGGCCCCATACTCCCAGAGCACCCTCCACAAGATGCCGCGAGGGACACAGTCGAGTGCCTTCTCCAAATCCACAAAGCACATGTGGACTGGTTGGGCAAACTCCCATGAGCCCTCCAGCACCCTGTAGAGGGTATTGAGCTGGTCCAGTGTTCCACGACCGGGACGAAAACCACACTGTTCCTCCTGAATCCGAGGTTCTACTATCGGCTGGATTCTCCTCTCCAGTACCCTGGCATAGACTTTCCCAGGGAGGCTGAGAAGTGTGATCCCCCTATAGTTGGAGCACACCCTCCGGTCCCCCTTCTTGAAAAGAGGGACCACCACCCCGGTATGCCAGTCCAAAGGCACTGTCCCCGACCGTCACGCGATGATGCAGAGGCGTGTCAGCCAAGACAGCCCCACAACATCCAGAGACTTGAGGTACTCAGGGCGGATCTCATCCACCCCCGGTGCCTTGCCACCGAGGAGTTTCTTGACTACCTCGGTGACTTCAGCTTGGGTGATGGACGAGTCCGCCTCCGAGCCCTCAGCCTCTGCTTCCTCAATGGAAGACGTGACGGCAGGATTGAGGAGATCCTCGAAGTATTCCTTCCACCGTCCGGTGATATCCCCAGTCGAGGTCAACAGCTGCCCACCTCCACTGTAAACAGCGTTGGTAGGGCACTGCTTCCCCCTCCTGAGGCGCCGGACGGTTTGCCAGAATCTCTTCGAGGCCGACCGATAGTCCTTCTCCATGGCCTCACCGAACTCCTCCCAGGCCCGAGTTTTTGCCTCCACAACCACCCGGGCTGCAGTCCGCTTGGCCCGTCGGTACCCATCAGCTGCCTCAGGAGTCCCACAAGCCAGCCAGGCCTGATAGGACTCCATCTTCAGCTTGACGGCATCCCTTACTTCCGGTGTCCACCACCGGGTTCGGGGATTGCCGCCTCGACAGGCACCGGAGACCTTACGGCCACAGCTCCGAGTGGCCGCGTTGACAATGGAGGTGGAGAACATGGTCCACTCGGACTCAATATCTCCAGACTCCCTCGGGATCTGGTCGAAGCTCTGCCGGAGGTGGGAGTTGAAGATCTCTCTGACAGGAGATTCGGCCAAACGTTCCCAAAAGACCCTCACAGTACGTTTGGGTCTGCCGAGTCTGTCCAGCTTCCTCCCCCGCCATCGGATCCAACTCACCACCAGGTGGTGATCAGTTGACAGCTCCGCCCCTCTCTTCACCCGAGTGTCCAAGACATACGGCCGGAGGTCAGATGAAACGACCACAAAGTCGATCATCGACCTCCGGCCTAGGGTGTCCTGGTGCCATGTGCACTGATGGACACCCTTATGCTTGAACATGGTGTTCGTTATGGACAAGCTGTAACTAGCACAGAAGTCCAATAACAGAACACCACTCGGGTTCAGATCAGGGGGGCCGTTCCTCCCAATCACGCCCCTCCAGGTGTCACTGTCGCTGCCCACGTGGGCGTTGAAGTCCCCCAGTAGAACGACGGAGTCCCCAGTCGGAGCACTTTCCAGCACCCCTCCCAGAGACTCCAAATATTTTACACCACTGGTGAAATATGAGAAATGTGTTCGCTGTCACAATTTTGTTATACCAGATTTTTCAAAAACTATCTTTTTATATAGCCTATAGGGATATACGGGGACAAAATAAAGGGGTCATGAACTGCATTTTTTATTATTATTATTTTATAACGTTTCCTGAGGTTCACTTAGTGAATAATGTTAGTGTTTTTTCCCCCAGTTTTTATAAAAAATGGTCAATTTAGAAATAAAAGGCAATTTTCTACCCTGATTTTAGCCCTCTGATTTGAACACTGCGTTGGAAGGGGCGTGTCTGCTGTGAGACTCAATGTAAAAGCCCACTGCTATGATTGGCTAACATCTTTGCATATGAAATAAGCATCGATGAGCATTGTAGCCAATGACAGACGGGCATTTGCATTTTGTTATTTTTAGTCCAGTGATCCTGTCTTCTCTCATTAACGTGTCAGTGGGCAGGGCCAAAAACGTGGTGATGTAGAAGTGGGCGTTGATTTCATTCTGCAGAGGCGGTCTTTTGTCACACTATGATGTCATAATGTGACAAAAGTCCAAACAAGTAGTTTTCTGAGCTTGGATTAAAAAACTAACAGGGAAGTTTTGAGTTCTGAAACTAACTACAGAATGTTTTTACAGTACAATGACCTCTTACATGTCAAAAGAGTAAAGTGTTATTTCTCAATTCATGACCCCTTTAAAACGAGAAATATGAAGTCAGTGTATGTGTTGTACAACTAGATTTTTATTGTTTTTAGCATTTTAATTAACTAAATATAACTTTTAGATTTAGATTTAATATAAATAATTTTAAATAATTGTAATAATTCATGGATGCATACAAAATTATTTTAAAGTCGTCATGAAACAGTAATTTTCCGAGTGACTTTTTGTCCATTGGAAATTGATTGGGTCATTGGATCGTTGTCGTTTGCTATTGCTACATTCTCATGTTAGTGACACATGTTGTCCTGCCCTTGCGCCAGTAAACACATCATCAGAAATGGGAGAGCATGTTATTTTGAATAAAGATTACGAGGGCACATGAATAAATGATGTGCATGGATAAATCATTTACAAAAAATATTGTAATATTCCATAAAAATAAAAAAAAGAAGAAGAATAGTTGATTTTGATTTTATGGCTTTAAAGTAATCTTGTCCCCTGAGAAAAGTGAGGCCCTCTAGTGGGACCCACGGTTAAGAAAAACTGCGTTCGTAGAGAAATAACAGGTTGGTGTTTTAGGACCCTGAGGAGGAGTAGCTCTTGTCCTCTCCTCCGTGGCTTTCATGTAGGTGTCTGGTGTGTGTTGGCCTGATTGAGTGCCAGTAGAGGGGATGAAGAGAACAGCGGACGGTCACGCGTGTCCAGCATGCGCACATACAGATCTGCGCGTCTCATCTCATCATGACCGGGACTCACCCCAACTATAGCGTCTGTCCTTGAATTACACAGTTCCTGGATTTGTGGACTACAGGGACCTTCAAAACCATTCATCTCTCGTAATATATATTTTTTAACAAGTCTTCCTTCTTTAGCAGTATAAAAAGTTGAAGAGAACTGCTGATTTAACTGATTTCTTAAAGAAAATGCATCTTAATTGTTGAAAGTCCAAAAAAGGAAGAAACAACACGAAAGACAACCGGTGCAAATATTCAGAAATAACAGCACAAAACAAGCTCATTTTCCAAGGACCAGCGCTTTGACTTTAAGGAAATAAACATGTCCAGCAGAAGCATCGAGTGGGAGCATTTCGAGGAGCGCGAGAAGAGTCACCGGTCCCCGCGGGGCAGCAGCGGTTCTCACTCCGGCTCGCGGGGTAACGGGCTCGTGCCCAGTCCCGCTCACAGCGCGCACTGTAGCTTCTACCGCACACGCACACTGCAGTCGCTCACCTCCGAGAAGAAAGCGAAAAAAGTTCGCTTCTATCGGAACGGTGATAAGTACTTCAAGGGCTTGGTGTACGCGGTGTCCGGTGACCGCTTCAGGTCTTTCGACGCGCTGCTGATGGAGCTCACCCGCTCCCTCTCGGACAATGTGAATTTACCGCAGGGAGTCCGGAGCATCTATGCTATAGAAGGGGGAAAGAAGATAACCAGCATGGACGAGTTACTAGAAGGTGAGGTTGAAGATTGTGCAGGTGCAAATGTAGACACAACAGACACTTAAAATTCCAATAAAGCACAACTGGCAATGGCATGATCCCACTTCCCAAAAGGATGCATTGTTTGCAATGTTGACAGTGTAGGTAACAAGTCTCTCACGCACATACACACTGGATTTTCAACTCATGCTGCGATCTTCAGTATAGCCTACTGGCATGACTGTTCTACACATTGCGAAGGCAATGTTTAAAAAACATATAATAAATACATAAAAAATAATAAAAAGGTAACAGACTAATGTTAATATAGATATATAATATAAAATGTAATAAAACAAAAATAAAATCTCACAATGTCAGTCACTGTACTTGTTCATACATAAAGTCTGTGTCTAATTTTCAGAGTTAAAATTAAACATGAGGCATGATAAATAGGGAAAATCCAATCCCCTGAACTAGTTAGTTAGGTAGTTAAAATAGTTTTAACCAAGATTACTGTTTAATTCTCTATTAGCTAATGGAATATTGAGTAAGCTACAGCAAATCTCAAGTCACTTAAGGTTACAGTCATTATTAAGCTCCATTGCTTCCCTGACTGAACTTTAAATCGTTAATCTTTGGATTCACCCAAAAATGAAATTTCTGTCATTTATTTACCCCCATGTTTTTCCGTCTGCTGAACACAAAATAATAAATATTGTTTACACCATATTGTTTATATCATATCCATAAAATGAAAGTCAATGGGGTCCAAAACAACATTGGATCTCCTGACTGCTTTCACTGTGTGGAGAAAAACAAGACAAAACACTAAGACATATTTAAAAAATATAATAATCATACAGGTTTGGCACTGCATGATTGAGTTACCAATAGAGTAGAATTGCCTTTTTTGCCTTTTGCCTTTTTTCTGACATTGATAATGCAAGCCAGCCAGTACTCAATAAGACTGAATGTATTTATTTATCTAAATGTTAATAATGTGCTCTTAGAATTCCTTTTTGATATAGGCATGCTACTGTATATAGTATGTGTAGACTAGACTGTCATAAAAACAAACCCAAATATCTGGGCCTTATTGTATCTCTGTGGTATTTCAACAATAGTATGAATGGAGAATTTATTGCACAATTAAAAGATTTAATGTGTAAAATCGTGTCATTCTAAACACACAATTCAAGCCGTGTAAGTATATATTTTACTAAATTAGTTTAAAAGCACAATTCCAGCTGCTTTGGTTCAGCATGTGAGAATGTGACGCAGAATGTGGCTCTGTGTTTGCTCAATGATGCAATTGTTCAAGTTCTTTGGATTTGAAGTGCCGAGCTCAGCATCTCTTCACGCTGACTGAGGGTTGGCTTAGTTCGCTTTTGTGTTTCAAATTTGTGTAAAGTCTTACAAATGCATGATCAAAGCTATGAATGCTATTTGCTAAAGCTTGCCAGGAACAGGCAGCTAGTATGTTGGAGTGTTTGTAGTGACACTGCATATTGTGCTGGCAAACCAAACTTTCAGGGTCCCATCTGGACATCAAGGTAGGACTGGTTATGGGAGGGTGATGGAGGGTTCATAACCCTTGTGTCTGTTCCAGTCCACACCTGAGGCTCATGTAAATGACATCCATATTACTATATTTCTGTCTTCCCACACACATAGTTTGTCAAATAGCTGCCATCTGATTTTGAGTCAGTTTTCCGTCAGTAATAGTGACCCCATCTGGAGTCTACTTCATTAATTAGCCTTTTGTTAATTTCTCAGCTTAATAAAGCCCAGTGCCTTGGGAGTCCCCCCTCCTATTTCTGAGGCAAACTGGGTGAAATTGAGATTTTATGATCCAGTGGTGGTAACAATGACATTTATGTTGTGGATGAATGGTTGTAGTTCTGGGTCAGTGGTGGAACTAAATGTTGGCCATATTCTTGATTTATGAGTATGAGGTATTATTTGTTTAACTGAAAATGCTTTTAAAAATCTGAATTTCTGTTGCATGGTTTTTGGGTTTTGTTTTAGACATTCTGGTTTTATTTTAATTTGGACAACACGCTAAACATGACATATTTTGTATGCATCAAAGCGAACAGACATACAGTGTGTATGGTTATATCACGCATCTCTTCTTACTCTCATGTGAATAAACAAATGTGACCCTTGGTCCTTGGTCACATGGGTCATTTTTTTTAAATTGAGATTTATACATCATCTGAAACCTGAATGAATAAGCTTTTCATTGATGTATGGTTTTTAGAATATGACAGTTCTTGGCCGAGATACAACTATTTGAAAATCTGGAATCTGAGGGTGCAAAAAAATCGAAACATTGATAAAATCGCCTTTAAAGTTGTCCATTTATGTTCACAATTGTGCTGCATCCATTCACAAAAATAAATGTTTTATATATTTACGGTAGGAAATTTACTAAATATCTTCATGGAACATGATCTTTACTTAATATCCTAATGATTTTTGGCATAAAAGAAAAATTTATCATTTTGACCCATACAATGTATTTTTGGCTATTGCCACAAATATACCCGTGCGACTTGTGACTGGTTTTGTGATCCAGGGTCACAAATGTTTAATTCACACTATGTGAGTCATATGTTCTCAGTTGCCTCTCTTAGCTGCCAAGATGAGAAATATATATGATTTTTCCTCTCAGTTTGAAGCTCACTAGTTTCACCAAGGGCTGTAAACTTTGCCATTCAGATTTAGATGAAATTCAGATTTTTTAGGTGCTTATGCAATGAAGCTCAACATTTTGGTGTGCATAGTATGCATATGATGATTCGTATTTAGCCATTGTTTGATCTTTTTTTTTTCTGTTTCAAACTTAAATATATTGTTAAACATTCAATCATAATGAACCCAGACTCAAACATATTTGAGGTTATAAACTTCAAATTCAAGTGCTGTTAAGGTATTTATCTCACTGTTTGTAACTGTTTTGAATCAACTCAATCTCCTGGCACAGTGTATATATACCACGAGTTTCGTGCTTTCATTTGACATGATCTTTAAATGCAGAAATCACCTTTTACATGCATCTGGTACACAAAATATCCCTGTTGACTTTAATTGGTTGTCTAACAGCATTCCAATGGGCATCAGTCTTTTGGTTATTTAAAATAAAAAGTCAAAATATTTTAAAGTTAGGTTTAATAAGTTATGGGTAGGTTTAGGGAAATGTTTGGGGTTAGAAATTTAGAAAAAGCTTTATCAATCTGTATGCATTTTTAAAAAATTGTTGCGGTCGGTCGGTTCATTCCACAACCAATACATAGCCTACAGGCTGATAATTATTTTCCTAAATATAAACCCAAACCTTTCCTTAAACCTAACCATAGCTTATTTTAGTTAAACATCCAAAATTCAACCTCAGAAAACACAGCAGCATTTTATGTAAAGCTTGCATTTTGAAAATTACTTGTAAAAAGCAATATAATGAAATAGTTCTATTGGCGTGTTTCGCCCAAAAAGACTCGCCTTGCAGACTGCTCTTTCCATACAATGTGAATGAACAGCAACTGCCCACCGTGTACCGTAGTGGATAAAGAAGAAAGAGTGCACAAACTTCTTTGGTTCTGCGTGTATGGTGGCAGATTTGAACGTATACTTCTGTGTCGGATTTGAGCTCGCCTAGCTGCACTCTGTGAGTCAAGTTTGCCATTGCTGTTGATGTTTACTGAAGCCGTACAGTATAGGCTTCAGTAAATGTCAACAGCAATGGCAAACCTGACTCACACAGTGCAGCTAGGCGAGCTCAAATCCGATACAAAGCTGCTCGGATCAATATTCATTACAGTGAGAGTGGCAATGAGAACAGAAAACAGGTAAATATTTCCTGACTTCCACTAGAGGAGATATAAAACCACAAAGCTTTGGAGACACAAGGTCGGGTGAGTAAAATTATGAAATATGATTTACTTTGAGAATATCCTCTCATTTTCTTTCTTATACTACAGTAAAGTTTAGCAAAATCATACTAAGAATACTAATAATGATTCCACAAATCAAGGTGAGCTATTTAGATATGAACTTTTAATACATTTGTTTCCTATCTTTATTATTTTGTAGATCATTCTCTTATTTTGATAAGCTGGCTGCTCTCACTGTCTTGACCCCTCAACCTAATAGTCACCATCAAATCAAAATGGACAATTCTTATTTTTTTTATGGAATATTTCAGTATTATAAATGATTTATCCTTGCACATTATTATTATTATTATTATTTTTAAATGCATGTGCCCTTATAATCTTTAATCAAACTAACATGGCAATCCAAATCAAATGGAAAGCAACGGAACTAACAGAGTAAATTGCAAAAATAGCATCACACAAAATATATCACACAAAATCATTTTGATTCGTATCTTGAGTTATGAATTTAATCTATTGCTAATCATGCTCTTGATGCGTGTTTTTCCTGCTAATTCATCAAATTTCATAACTGATATGTTGTAAATATGACAATCGGACATGTTTTCTCTGAGGTAGGGAGCAGGAGGGGATGTTTGGTTTTGAGGATTGTTTGTCCTCTTTTTATACACTGGCCTGTCTTTTGTCCTGACAGCACTGTGCTCCTTAGGATGACAAAGCTCCATTTTCAGACCAGCTGCCTCTGCTGTAGTGCCAAGATGTGCCATCACACGTAAACAGGCATGGCCTTTATGCTGCCATGCACACTTTCATGGGCTTTAAGTATTTAACACAATGTCTATCAGACAAACTGATGTTCAATTTCATAAAAATTCTATAATGAACTCCATAATTATGCAACATTTCTTTGGCAATAATGTTTCATTCTTGTGGTATTCATTTATAAGGCCTATTGGGTGTTGAAGTATCGCTGTGGAAATGGGAGTGCATACTTGCTAACAGTTAAATTGGAATTCCTTCAAAAAGGAAAATATTGTGCCTTGGACGTTGTCCAAAACCACAGCTGAAAACTATAGAGAGGCAGAGTTGGGGTCACAGATGGGATACGTGTGTGTGTGTGTGTGTGTGTGTGTGTTTAAAAAAAAAAAAAAACCTTTGCAGTCTCAGATGTGTACGTTTATAATGGCAGTATGTTATTATATTTACGAATTGTTGTACAGGTGCTGAGGTGCATGGAAGCATGTACCAAGGCTAGTTTGGTTTATTCTGTTTTAAGGACTCTTATTTTGATTTTCATTTCATTACTTTGTTCCTGTATTCTCAGTTCCTGTATTTAGTTCCTGTTTCCTTGGTTGTCACAGTTCTCATTTGTTTCACTTGGTTACTGGTTATTTTCCTCACCTGTGTCTAGTTTAGTTGATCATCATCCCATGCATTTAGGGGCCATTTTCACAGCACTGTTTTCAACTAAAACCGGGAAACTTGTTATGTTTTCGCTGTTCATTTGCACAACGATGGTGTTTTGGGGGCCTGAAACTGCAAACTTTTGAAATGGGTGCAAGTTTTTGAATTTGTGAAAACGGTGATGTCATGCGCATGCGTATTACGTATTTAGTCTATAGGCGTGTAGTGTTACTTTACAAAGTGACATCGCCAACTACTGGCCTGGCATGCAAAACACAGCGTTTTAGTCGTTTTCGCAGATCCGTGTGAATGGGGATCGTTTTTGACAACGTTGTCGTCTGTATGCAAAAAACGCGAAGGAAAAACGTTTCCAATTTTATTACACCGTTGTCGTGTAAACATACCCTTAAATTCCTGAGATTCTTCTGTTCATGGTCGGTTATTATTACTAGAAAGATCCTTGCCTCAAGTATACCCCGTGACTCAATGTGACAACATGTTTCTGTCTCAGAGTAATATCCTCTATATTGCTAAATGTACCCGATTTTTCATCTCAACAGAACCGGGATAACCTCAACCTGGCTTCTCTTGAGACTCTCAGCATAGTAATGATATGCCAAAGCCCGCCCGCACGTTGACGTGATTGGTTACATGGTAGTTTTGTGAAGTCAGAAACACCCGCAATATCAAACCGCGTTTTTGAGACTGTCTTTTTGAAAATACTCAGCAATGGTGTTGACTTATGAATTTGCTCACGGTTTGTCTTAAAGCATATTAAAAACACCACATAGACAAATAAATAACATAAAAAACTTAAAAATAAATAAAAAATAAGCCATATCTAATTGTAAACATACTTCCATTTATCTCATTCTCCTCTTTTGCTTTGGCAGGAGAAAGCTATGTGTGTGCTTCCAACGAACCCTACCGTAAAGTGGACTACACTAAGAACGTTAATCCCAACTGGTCAGTCAATGTGAAGACTGGGACGTCCCGCTCGATGCCATCTCTTACCACTTCAAAGAACGAGCTGAGAGAACGAGAGAGCAAAGACTTCATCAAACCCAAGCTGGTGACTGTCATCAGGAGTGGCGTCAAACCGCGCAAGGCCGTCCGGGTCCTTTTGAATAAGAAGACGGCTCACTCCTTTGAGCAGGTGCTCACGGACATCACTGACGCCATTAAACTGGACTCTGGGGCTGTGAAGAGACTCTACACTCTGGAGGGCAAACAAGTAAGTGATAGATCTAAAAAGCCAATTAATAAAATGATTTAAATAAAGATATTAACTAAAGCCTAATGGGGGTTGAAATGATCCCTATGGTTTCAAATGACATAATTAATCTGAAATGTTATTTATGCCCTGGCATTGTCTGGAAACCATAGGAAACAGCCTATTATCTGTGCTCTGGTCTAGTATCATTACTACATCTTTAATTTGAACAGCTATAACTTTTTATCCCTATGCTAAAAAGGTCTGAGGCTAACTTTAGTTCCTCTCCTCATGGGGAACAACTTTTCCTCAAGCACCCATAAGTTTGCCATGATTTTTTTTTTCTTCAGTTTTTGACATTTTATTCATCCAGTGGATCTGGGATTTTTAAAATGTCCTCTCTAGAGATGATTTTCCAAAAGTTTTTTGAATTGAGAGATTAGTTGTTTTTTGTTAACAAATAGTTCTTAACTTATCAAAGTTAACATTGATCAGACAGTCCTATTAAATCTAAACAAATCATGCCTATTTCTTTGTGTTAGCTTCCTGTACTCACTGGATTCCAAGTGATGCTTTACATTTTTAAACTAAAACAACTTTTTTTTTCTTTTTTTTTCTTGGATGCTCCAATAGAGCATTGTCCTTAAAAAATTAGGCCACACTTTAGCATTTTATCACCTTTAATAACCTTTTTATCACCTTCAGTGATGCTACCCTCAAGGGACTCCTAAATAATGATGTGAGCTCTTTGTAATATAGATAGGGCAGAATTATACATTAGGGTATGGCAATGACCACCTGAACCCTTTTTAATTCTGAATGTGCTTGAGCCAATCCAGACAGGGAATCCAGATGGGGCATGTCTTTAGTCACCTCTGTGGTTGTTAGGACACTAAAACAAGTAATTCTCATTTCATTTATGTGGTTATGGTTAAACCAATCTGCAGTTCATTCTAAGGACAGCAAAGTGTCAAGTAAATGAATGTGATTCTGTTGCAGCTTCACATCATTCATTCATATTCTTTCTATCTTAGTAAATATATTAACTACTTGACTAGAAATGATCAAAATACTTCGGTTATTTACAGGAGTATCTGGAAAAAAGTAGCTAGGCAGGAACACGCATTATATTGGTACCTAGTGTTTGGCAAATTATAATGTCGAGGACTAGTAGAAAGCACAATTGAACTATGTATTCTGATAATGACAGGGATAAAGAGCATTCATTCATTGTCTTTCCAACAGAGACAGTATTCAATACAGTGTGTCCCACTGTTTTAATTTTTTTTTATCTATACACCTACAGTAAACTTCCTTTAAAGCTTTTTATATAATGTATCTTTTTCAATGTATCTAAAAACCAAAATGTGGATTTTCAGCAAATGAAAAATACTTATTGTTCTACACAAAAAGAAATTCTAAAGAATCTTCATGCAGACATGGGAAGGCATGGGAATTTTCCTCTTCTGTTCTCTTTCAAAAAGCTGGGGTATGCGGGGTATGTGTAAAGCTGACGCGTCTTGATGATGTCGTTGGGGATTCGACTCGGCAGTGGTGAATTGTATGTAGTGAGCTCCTGGCTGCCTCTCGGCCACTGTGAATCTCTTTGGAATTTAGTGAGAGATCTCATGCGCATATTTAAAGTCTGTCCCGGCTTTATCTGCCTTAATTATGCAAAACTGCCTCCAAGAATTGCTTGGCAAAAGTGAATGTAGAATTATTATGGTAATGTCTTAGGCTGGTTTTGGATGAGTAAAGAATACAAAGAAAGTAGCTGAAATAAGTCTCTCACCTCTTCCTTTGCTTCTGGTTGTGTGATATTGAGTCACTCACCTCTTCCTTTGTTTCTGGGTGTGTGATATTGGTGGAAGAAATATTGTCATTATTTTTGACTGTTTTTTGACTTTTAAAGACCCCCTATGGTGAAAATCAAGTATTTAATGTTGTTTATATGTCTATGTGGTGTCTTTAATATGCTTTAAGACAAATGGAACATGGTTTGTGTAACATTAGCAAAACATTATTAGCTGTTTGATAACATAGTCAAGCTAAAGGCTAATCATATCAATTACCGTTATGTGTCTGACGTAGAGAGTAATACATAAAATGCATTACCATTCTGATATATTGACTTGTAGTCAAGCCTGTATAATTCGCTCTTCCACTTCTTCTTCTTCAGTTTCTGGTTCAAACATATATGGCTGAATTAAACCAGTATTTCCACTTGCCATTGTACAGCGTTTACTACAGTAAAGTTGAAAGAGTAGATCAGGTATTCTGAGCTGGTGTGATTGAGTGGAGGCGGGGACCAATTTGCATATTCATGACTCCACGTATACTAAATTGAAGCAAGGGTATAGAGTTACATTCAAGTTATTTAAGGCATAACATATAGATTTAATTCTGAAAGTTCCAAGGAATCCCACAGGGCTCTGTTTTTGGCCCTTTTCATTTCAATATTCACATGCTCCCATTAAATCACTTCTGGGGCCTATACCATGATGGTAGTTGAACGAACTCGGGGTTACAGGATTAGTTTAAATTTGACAAAACCAAACCAATTCAATCAGGCATTGTTGGTACCATGAAGCTTATTACGCTTATTTATTTAATTAATTAATTTATATTTATTTATTTATGTCTATACATGATATACATAATTAATTAATAAAATGCTGATGAAAATGCTAAAGCTGGCTAGCAACGAAAACGCTGTCTGGGAAAGAATTAAAAAGTTTAGAATGTCAAGAGTAGTCTTAATTTGTAGACAACATTTAAATTGGACCATATGTTGGACAGTCTTAACCTGTGAAATGGACTTTTAGCCAAAAGTGCCCTACGCTTTTAGCTTGAAGTGCTCTACATTATTCATAGACTTTAGCTGAGATTGAGCAGCTAATGGCAGTTTACCACTAATATAATAGGCTCTAGTGCTGTCCTTGATTGGGATGAACATGTCATCTATCTACCCTGCAGCACAGGGAATCCTGATGTTTGTGAGTGGCTCAGTGGGAGTAGCTCCTGGCACACACACACAAATAGCATGGTTTGTCGCTGATAAGCATTAAAAATGTATGATGGGAAAGCACTGCATTGATACCATGCCTTTAAGTCAATTCAGGAACACCCATGTTTATTGAAGAGAAAATTTATGAAATCTTAACACCAACAACTGGAAATTTTAGTTTTAGATTGCAAGATCTAGTCTAATGAATAGATTAAGGGAACATTTATTACAAGTTAAATAATAAAAAATATTTTAAATGTCTTTTTTTTTTTTAAAGCAGCAACCTTTTTTATTGCTAGGTTAATGTTAGAGAATATTTTTATTAGCATTTTAACTATATTGTAACATAATATATCTCATTTGTTCCTTAAATGTTTTAAAAAGTCATGGGACACCAAAGTGTACAATTTTGTACAACACGCCCTACTGTAAATAAATTGGTCAATTTTCTTGTGTGCTGCCCAGCTCAGCTCAGCGATCATGGTGAGGCGAACACATAGCTCAATTCTGTTGTACTCTCACTGTGTGTCTTTTCTAAGCCTTATAGTAAGATTAACGTCTTTGAATCTCTTTAAAACTGAGGAATGAGATAGGGGATAAGAAAGAAAAACATTAAAGGGTTAGTTCACCCAAAAATGAAAATTCTGTCAGTAATTACTCACCCTCATGTTGTTCCAACCGCGTAAGACCTTCGTTCATCTTCGGAACACAAATTAAGATATTTTTGATGAAATCTGAGAGCTGATCACTTCTCCATAGGCTGCTAGGTGACCGAAACTTGCTGGCCCATAAAAGTTATTAAAGAGATCGTTAATATAGTCCAAGTGACTACAGTGGCTCAATCTTAAGTATATCAAGCGACGAGAATACTTTTTGTGCGCAAAAACAAACAAAAATAACAACTTTATTCCACTATTCATTTCCTTCTCTCTGGGCCTCGTAGTGTTTTTGCGCTGCGCGTCTGTGTTACACGTCACCACGTAGGCTCACTATTGGCCGACGCTGGTCATGTGTGTGATGCGTGATGACGTGTAACACAGACGCGCTGCGCAAAAACACTACGAGGCCCAGAGAGAAGGAAATGAATAGTGGAATAAAGTCGTTATTTTTGTTTGTTTGTGCGCACAAAAAGTATTCTCGTCGCTTGATATACTTAAGATTAAGCCACTGTAGTCACTTGGACTATATTAACGATCTCTTTAATAACTTTTCTGGGCCAGCAAGTGTCGGTCACCTAGCAGCCTATGGAGAAGTGATCCAGCACTCAGATTTCATCAAAAATATCTTAATTTATGTTCCGAAGATGAACGAAGGTCTTACGCGGTTGGAACAACATGAGGGTGAGTAATTACTGACAGAATTTTAATTTTTGGGTGAACTAACCCTTTAAAGCCTTGAGACTGGAACTTTATATTTGCAGACATGCATATAAATTTCCAAGAAACATCCAACTAGATCAAATCCAGCAGACTGACTTAGATGAAACTTGTCTTACATTTAAGCTGCTTTTCACACACTGACTACACATCTTATTGCTTTCAGGGTGTGTATGTGCGTGTGTGTGTGTGCATATGTGTATATGTAACTATATGTATGTCTGTGTGACAGAATTTGACTGTGAATGTGTATATGTAACTATATTTATGTCTGTAAGACAGAATTTGCTTTATAACTGTGTTTACTTGAGAGCTTTTTTGGTGGTTGCTTCAAGCAAGGCATCACTGCATGTCATATGTGATTACAGTTGGTACGCCCTCACAAAGACTGTGAAGAGTTTGAGGCGGCATGTCCTCAATGCACAGCTGCAGACACACTCCATGAAAAGGACGTCCCCTGCTCCAGAGTGGATATTGTGTCACTAGACTGTTTTGATGATATCTCTTGAGTGTCTATGAGCCTAGGGGCCCATATTGGGCAGGGTCATTTTGGCTGGGATGCAATTTTTTTTTTTTGTGTATACTATATGTACTTACACTACCATTCAAAAGTTTGGGGTTGGTAAGATTTTGAATGTCACCCAGGCATTTCTTTTTATCAAAAATACAGTAAAAACAGCAATATTGTGAAATATTATTACAAATTAAAATTTCTTAAAAATCTTTTTTTTTTAAAGGCATTTTATTCCTGTGATGGCAAAGCTGAATTGTCAGCAGCCATTACTCCAGTCTTCAGTGTCACATGATCCTTCAGAAATGATTCTGATATGCTAATTTGGTGCTTGAGAAACATTTCTTATTATCAGTGTTGTATACAGTTGTGCTGCTTAGTTCAGTTTTGTTGAAGCTGATTTTTTTTCAGGATTATTTGATGAATAGAAAGTTCAAAAGAACATTTGAAATATAAGTTTTTTGTGTCATTATAAATCTTAAGTCTCTACTGTCGCTTTTGATAATTTTAATGTGTCCTTGCTGAATTAAAGTATTGAGTTTTGAAAAAAAAAGTCCTTTTGAATGGCAGTGTATTCATCATCAGCTATTTTGCTATATACTAATATAATATTAATATTTAACTTAATATTTGCAATTCTTATAAAACAATACCACATACCTAAATAAGCTATACCACTTTAAACAGGGTCAAATAACCATCTGAACATGAGAATTAGCCATTGCCTTGAAATCAACGAAAGCCCTTCATCAAACAGTAAATTATGAATATTTAGGGGGAACATGCATGTTAACACGATAGCCACTGGATGCCATCTGCTTCTGAGCATTTAAAGCCTATTTCTCAGCAGGTGGGGGTGGGGATGCTGAATCGTGGACACCCCACTGAGACTCCATCCAGCTCTGCTGTAATTGAACCTAAAGGCTGGGGGATTTAAAGTGCAGCTGGCAGGTGTTGGCCGCGTTTAGGGGGGCTAGCGGATCTGTACTAGCCAACACAAGACTCTCAGTCAGATACGCTTCTTAACGGCTAACTCCATGAATGCCAATCGCTCTTTTCTCTTTAGTTTTTTAGTTTCTTTGCTTGGTTTACATCACAGAAGCTGATGGAGAGAAAGAATACGCACTTTCTTTGGCAGGAGTTTACATTTGCTTTGCCAAATTAGTAATATGTAAATAAAATTTACCAATTTTTTATGTGTATTAGCCTAGATGTTAAATGCATTACGTCCCCTTCCAGCTATTAGCTGATAATGGAAACCAATGACATTAATAGACTATCCATGATGGTTTTATAAATCTGCATGAGGACAAGTCGGTCTCCATGGAAATGGCAGAGGGGAGGTACCGTGTGAGTAGTCAAGAGGCTGGGAAGAGGGGTCGTACACTTAAGTCATCATTGCTAACCCATTTGCACCCTACTGCCTCCATCTCTTCCTGCTGCTTATTCATTTACCATACAAATAACACTTCAAAAACTCATGATTCGAGCTCCATTGGTTTTAAAAGTCATTTTTACATTAGTTGAAAACACTCTACATCGATCTTAAGACCTTAAGCTTTTTCAAATCTGCTTAGAAATCAGAAATATGAATGTTGTTATGTCCCGAACACATGTTTTTTACCCAAGCCAATAATCTCAGCGCATAGTTGGGAAGGGATCTGATTTGCAAAGCTGCAGACCTGAACGAAAGTGGGAAAATAAGTGGTCCTTAGACATATGCAAGGGTCAACAAATGAACACGTCAGCAAAAGGACGACCTGGCTGTAATATGAAGTCTGCAGTGACTTTAAGTGACCTACAACAAAACAAACTGACAAATAAAATAACATCACATTAAAGTAAAACTCATAGACAGACTTCTGATTAGAATTCAGGTCAGTGACAAATAAGAATGTGCATGAAAGTGAAAAAGAAAAATATTTTAATAGTCTAGTTTAAAACATGTGCCATGATTTATATTTCTGTTGGATTCATGTGGTTTTGAAAAAATAAATTCAGGAAAAAAAATAATTGAATGACTATAAAAGTGTAATTTTTATGCATATTTCTGCATGCAGTTTTGCTTTGGCAGATGATTTATTTTTAAATATTAAGCAGTTTTTTTTTATTATTGTTTATTATGTTTATATTAGGCTATATTATATATTCCCCATTGTTTTTAAGCATCATAGCCTTGTTCAGCACTGACATAGAGATACACATAGTGACTTGGAAAAGTGCAAAGAGTGTTCTAGTGTCTGAAGAGGTGCTGGGTATGTCGGGTGCGGGACAGGGGGTTAGTGATTGACATTGTCGTGGAGTACGTTAGCAAACTAAAAGCCTTAAAGCGCTCTGTGTTTGTGTGACATCAGTATTATTCGAACAAGCAAATGATTTCTGATAAAGTCTGATAGCAGAGACAACAGACTTCACATCACATCTCTTCAGGTCTTTTAAATCACATTAGATCATCAACTCACAGCAATAAATAGGACACTTTGTTTTCAGTACTTCACAATCTGTCTGCTAGGATTTATTTTTGATGTATACCATAATCTCTTTGACCTGTCAATCACCCATATTAGTTTTACCTTGCTGTCAGAGATAATGCAATCGGATATGATTTTATCTCCCTGAAATTAAATGAATTATTACACAAAACAAGTGTTGTTACTTTCTGCTTTCTTGCAATATAAAATGTGAGATGACTCCGGGTTCTTCCATCCTTCCAGACCTATATGCTTCACTTGTTTTAAGGGCAGATCAGGATTAAAAGACTAATTGAGGTCAAACTTAAAGTATCATGAATCTGAATAACAATCACTGTTTGTTTTCTAAATTAATACAACCATCACCATCTGCATATGCTGCATTAATTTAACTAACAGTCTGTGAATGCTTTATGTAAGTAGAAGACAAATAGAGTGTCTGGTGTCTATGGTTAGTCTGACAGGCCCTCCAGCCCCAGCAGACATTGAGCTTGGCACATGACCAGAAACGTGTCAGTGGAGCCAGTCGGGGTCACTGTGTGATCTCAATGCCCTCTATTGTTTTTATCTGCCCAGTCTGGAGTCTTTATCAAGTGAGTTGACGGGTGCAGAAAAGGATTTCCACGTACCCCATTGTTCACCGGTATCAGTTTCCTGTTTGTTGTCATTTGTCATTTTTGGTTTCTACTAGGGCTGTCAAAATTAATTAATTTTGTGAATATTTTTTTTTCAGTTAACCTCTTCGGCTGTGCAACATATTTTGGATTTACACATTAAAAATATTTAGCGCAATTAATGCAGCATGTGTTTTTTCCATACTTTGGCTGCTCTACAGTATATGATCATGCTATCATTCATTCAAGTGCTATTAAACCATTCAAGCGCGATAAGATGCAAAATAAAGAGAGAAAAAAAGAACTGGCACGCCGTCTGTGAAGTGGCTCTCTGTGAACAAACACCCGAAATGCACGCACATGATCCCTCACTGACTCATTGCTCTTGACTGAATATGTTTACTTTTGTAGCTTTAATAAGGATTAATCTATATTCAATTTAGAATTTATTGCAGTGAAGACTGTGTTTGATTATTCAGTTTCTGTATATTTACCTGTTAGACCTACCTGAAAATCTTAAATCACTGTTTACAAGGTTACATGGTTCAAAAACAACGAAAACTACTTTTTTTTGTGCATCTTAGCGGGGCAGGTAAACATCTGAACCGGCCCAACTGGGCCAGTAGAAAAAAAGCCTTGCTTTGCACTGCTAATTATGACATTTTTTACAATGGGTTTATGTTTTAATTTCACTGGTTATATATTTTAAAGCCTGTTAAATTTTAAAATTGATAGCTTTCAATTATACTGTAATGTTGAATGGCTATAATCAATGGCTAAAATTGAGAGGGAAAAAATCATTTAATGGAGACGTTTTTAATCGACCAATTCCTGTCACTCATAAGTTTTTGGAAAATACATAATGCAAGACACCAAATAAAATGCTGTTTTTAAGACTCCTGGACTAGTTGAACCTCAAAAATATGTTGTTGGGATTCCTGTGTCTCATATTATAGTGGCAGATAAGCCCTTTGATTGACTCTATCCCACACAGCAGATTTAGCGTGGGGGCACGGTGCTGATGTTACTGTGGTTTGACAGCTCATGTCATCGCAGTGATAAATGAAAGCTGATGTCCCATTCTCCGCCTCGTCCTCATCAGTTAGACTTTTGATGACAGACTTCTGAGACTGCCTTTATTTTTCTTTTGTGAGCAGTTGAAGCTGTGGGAGCTGCTTTAGCTCCACTGTAAAAAAAATGTAGGTAAAAGAGCAAAAATGTTTGGTAAATAAAAAAAAAAATTGCTAACATCAAAATGAACTGTTTTTAATTAAGTAAAAAATATTATGTAATATACAAAAGTTTTGATCCTCTAATCTGATTGGCCAATATAGTTTTTTTAAAATGTTTTTGGAAGTATATTATGCTCAGCATTTAAAAAAACAAATAGGAATACTTTGAAATATTATGACAATTATGACAAATTTCTCTTTTAATATACTTTAAAATATCATTTATTCCTGTGATTGCAAAGCTGATTTTTCAGCAGTCATTGTCAGTGTCACCATTCTGAATACTTTGAAACATTTTTTCCAGGATTCTTTGATGAATATAATGTTCAAAAGAACAGCAATTGTTTATAATATTATTAAGGAGCCCAAATTTTTAATGGTAGTGTATGTTTAACAATTGTAGTACATTAAAACAAACAGTATGGTTTATTCTATGTCATTGCCTGCTACAGTATGTGTACAATATTGAATAGTTATTAAACTGCACATAATTGAATTTAGTCATTGGCACTCTTTGATTTTTGTACTTTTTACATTATTTCATTTCCAACTCACTGATCTATTTGGCAGCAGAAGTGAGTGCCCCATGAAGTATGACTTTAAACGTATCAGTTGCTGAACACACAATCGTAACTTCATTTTCTCTGTGAAAGGCTCATTTGTCAACGCTGCCTTTAATGGCATCAATTATTAATGGCTGATGTGAGGAAAGCCTCTCCTGTGCTTCAGTAGCTAATGGTTGACAAACTCCTCCAAGCCTAGAAGGTTCCAGCTCATCCAAAACCTCTGAGTAATCCATTTTGCTTGAAAGAATTAGTAAAGCTTACAATACATAAGCAGTAGTCAGACATGTGCTGGAGATACTGTATAGTAGCTGTTCTGTTTCTCCCTAAATCAAGTCTGTTTTGCTAATGCTCTGATCTTGCCTTGTGTTATCCTCTTTGGTTAACATTCCTGTATTCTGCTTTGGATCAAATAAGTACCTGAACACCCCATCCAATGAACCAGCAGTATACCATAGCGTGTGACTTTGTTTTGAGCATAGACTTCATCCCCTCATCCCATTTATATGCTTTCTTTCTTTCCGTCTTGACACAGTGTAAAACGGTTCTGCTCTTATACCCTTCATTACTGTCAGCCAAATAAAGCTGAGCTGTTATTACTCTCAGCACCCTGTCGGGTCTCTCTAGGCACAGGCCTGTACTTTACTGGGCTTTGGACGGCCAAGAATTAAGATGAGTTTAATAATACAAGTCTTAATGAACACCTTGCAAGAAACTTCCGTAAAAGACTTGTTTAGAAATTGTTATACCATGGTCTGGGTGAATACTCGATTCTGATTGGCTGCAGGGTGTCCATTAAAAAGTGATAGAGGACACCTAGTAAAGGAGTTCTGGTGAAACTGACTGTTTACCGTTCGAAATTAATAAATAAATGCGCTGGCTACATCAGCTGTAAGTAACCATAGCAACAGGCAGTAAACTGAAGGGTTCTACGAGCTGAGCGGACTATAAATATCTCCGGTTGCTAAATAAACCATCAGGCGTAACCAGGGAAAACAAGTTATTGTTTGTAAAAACTTTAAATTTCGATTGTAAAACTAATTAAAATATAAACTAATGTTTTAAAAATGTGTTATTTGGCAAGTGACCATGGTATAAGTGGGTTAATGCCCTTCGAGGCGTCCATTGTCAGGTATTAATGGATGGCCTCGCCATCGTCCATTAATACCTGACAATGGGCACCTCGTCGGGCATTAACCCTTACGTAATGCTCATTATAATAGTCACTTTTTTTGATCTAACAACTATCGTAACAGCCTAGCAACCATGAGCAATGTCCTAGCACACCCACAGAACACGTTAACAACTGATTAGAATACTCATAACTTCTCAAAATAATGAGAAAGTTGGCAATGTGTGGTGACCGTTTTTGCACAGTTGTTTATTCTAGAATTCATGAACACCCTGTTGTCTAAAATATGGGTTTAGAAGGGCCGCATTGGTCTATTATTGGTATTAGCTGGTTATTGCATGTAGACCAGCATGACTAGTTTTTCCAGCTTGAAGTATTCTGGTAACCACAAATAAAATGTTTTAAATGTTTAAATCTATGTTGGTAGGTTGTTTGTGTTGTTTTCAGAATAGGCCATGCATGTAATTTTTTTGGCATCTTGCAAAATTGGTTCAAATAAACCAATAGAGTATTGCTTTAGTGCAGTGGATCTTAATGGGATAGTTCACCCAGAAATGAAAATTCTGTCTGATACACAAAATGATACATCTGAATGATAACATCTGAATGATACAGTTGGTGTAGGAATTTTTATTGACCACCAGATGGCGAAGTAGAGCACTGTGTCAAAAGCTTCGAAGCACCAACGCAGTTTGTTGTAAAAGCCTCTCCACTTCAGAAGCCTCATTCAGCACATCCCTAGTCAGAATAAACACGAAATACAAGTGATCGTTGGCATGCGTTGAATCCAGCCAATCGTAGAACAGCTGTGTCGTCATCAGAGCAACAGCCATCTGTTCTCGAATCGCTCTCGCAGTACTTCGATGGCATCTGCTCATGCACTGCTTCAAGTCAGCCGCCGATCGGTCTGTGCAGCGCTGCATGAAGTCGAGCAAGCCTGTCACGTGTCCTGTGTTCTCATTGGTTCATTGTTTTATTGTGCACAGGTGTTCCTTGTTAGTCATTAGTCTCTGTGTATATATAGCCCTCAAGTCACCATTGTTTCTTGGCTTTGTTCCCTGTAACTGCTTTTCGGTGAGTTTCATGTCATGTTATGTTTAAGTTTAGTTTTAGTTTTCGCATTCATGTTTATGTTATAGTTCTATCTGTTTTGTATCACGTTAATAAAGCTGCATTTGGGTTCACTACACTTGCCTCAGTGGACTACCTTACACAAATATTTATACCCAATAAAATATTTTAGAGCTTGGAAAATTACATCAATTATTTAAAAAAAAAGTTGTACCCCTGTGTTTTTTTTTTCTTTTTCTGACATGCTTCTATGTGCTTTTTGAATGTATAGGTTGACAAAAATGTGTATCTTGTGCTTCCAACAATCAGTTTACAGAAAGACTTTTGACTCTGTTCCAGACTGTACTTTAATTCACAGATCCAATTCCTCAGCTAAAACATTTCAGGCATGTTTAATAATCTCCCATTGTGTTTTTAGTCTGCCACTGTACTCAGGCCAGCAACTGGGCCCATATGTTCCTCTAATCTTCTGACTGATGGAAATACTGCTCAAGATCCGTCCCGCAGACCGACCTTCCTTGTGACATTTTATGTGTGCAGTGAGGATATATAAAGATTAAACTCCTCTTTTGCCATTAGAGGCTGTTGAATAGTTTATTATTAGCATTATGTCAAGTCGATCTTAGAGCAATTCTTTCTCGGCCTTTTTTGTCTTTCTCTATACAGTGTCAGACTCATGATGGTAAAGAGGGGGCTGTGTTCCTCTCCATCTGTCTGTGATCTTTCACTCAATTCCATGTAGATGTGTGTTTGATGCTCCACATTGGGACCATCTGCTTCTTGCTGCCCACCTCCATGTGTGGAGGAGTGGGCTGAAATCCGACGTCATTCTTTGCCCACTACCACTGCGGCTGTGTGTATGTGGGTGTGTTTGCATGTGCTCTCAAATTGTTTCCTTTTTTGTATTCCTAGTGATGCATTTGTAACTGGGACAACAGAATAAGTATTCTGGGAATTTTACCCAACAGAGGTTAAATAAGGCCTATGTTCGGCTGTAGGAGGATTTTAAAAGTAGAAGTTTGGGCCAAATTAAGTTATGAAGCAATTCACAGCCGGCAATTTTATTACAAAGACTCATATGTAAAACAAAGGTTCATATTGAGTCCAAAGTTGAATGTGAAGTCCAGGAATAAAATAAAACAAAGTCTCAATAGTCCTTCTGGATCCCTTGGGGGTGTATAATACTCAAATGTCCATGTGTGTAAAGGCCTTTTTGGGTTTTCTACCCAGGTAGTGTGTATGTGTTTAGCTTTCAGTTGGGATCTGTGTTGAATCACAATGATTCTTTTGAATCGTAGATTAGGGTCTGGCTCGCCGTTCAAAGGTGGATCACTGAAACAGAATCAGCATTTTAAAAAAAGAGTTCTTGTAAAAGAAAGAAAATATGAATTTACAATTCATAGGGGTTACATATTACTCAGCCTGAATTCAGATTTGGTAAATTTATCTAAAAGTAGCAATGCACTGAACTTTCAACAGAAAATATTTGAACAAATTAATTTTTGGTTTCGGTCAAAACCGCCTTGAAGGGCCAAAATCGAGGTGATGTTTAATTAGCTTTTCTCCAAAGACTGTCACCATCTATTTCGCGCACAATGTGGATAAGCTACATCAGGGAAGCATGTCAGCTGCGTGGACACTAGGGTTGGGTTGACAATGATTTCTTGTTTTTAATTCATCTTAATTTTGATGAACCAGTATCTTTTAGTCTATAATGTTTTCAGTTGATGCATGAACAAAACTTCCCTGAACATTATTTGTAGTGTGCATCTGATCTAATAGCCAAAACAAGCTTTGCTATTTGTCACTTTTGATATGGAACAAAGTCTCCGCTTTCAAAAAATGTCAATTTTATAATAGAATTCAAACAGTAAGTGTCATTTGATGATGGTCTTTAATGTGGCGTTACAGATTGCTGTAGATGCCTCAGTTCAAGCGACACATGATCCGTTTATCTGTTCCCCATTTACTACTAGTTATAGCACAAAATAAATATGAATGAACATCAGAAAGTTAGTTGAAAGAAACTACAACTAAAATGCATCATATCTCATAATCGTTCAATCAGTGTTTCAACCACGGTAAGAAGTCAGTAAAACAGCTTGGAAAGAATGTCATTACATTTACCTCAGGAAAGCTATTCAATGTCCATAGCTCATTAGTCTGAAAAAATAACTGTAGAGAGGTGCATTTTGATAAATATATGCACTATATTATTTATTGTTTGAATAAATCTGTCATTAAAACTAGTTTTTATTACAGACATGGTTTAAATTTCCAGGTATTAACCTCCATGTAGAACAGTACTGAACTAAAAATGATGGTTTCTATTTCTTGCTGTGTTTACAGTAATACAAAGTAATACACACTTGAAAAATTCAAGTGTGTATTGGCAGGTCGACACGGAATCTGCACCCACAGATACAGCTCCAACTCCATACAGAAGAGGAATGCCTATCATTGATAAAATTCTACAATCATGCTTTCAGCTGCCAATAAGAGTGTACTGCCTTCAGTTCTGGATAACATATTTTATCACATTTATGTCCATTTGTGCAGAAAAAAAAATGCAAACAATCCGCAGATTCAGTCTGAGTCTAGATACTGGTATTTCAAACTCCTGGTCTGAATAGACTGAGGCGCAACATTGTGAACTACTACATGCTTTATCAGTTAATCAGATAGCTGTTGCAGTCACATGATTACTTCCATTCATTTCTCAAACAGTGTTTCTCTCTTTTTCTCTTCCCCCACCCCTTCCTCTCTCTGTTCAGATTACATGTTTGCAGGATTTTTTCGGGGACGATGACGTATTCATCGCGTGCGGCCCTGAGAAACACCGTTACGCACAGGATGATTTTGTGTTGGATCACAGTGGTAAGGCTTCCACAGCCTTTATAACCGGTAGGCTCAGCTAAACCCTAACTTCATTTCAACCAAATGTTTCTCATACTAAACTCTAATTAAAAATTTTATCCCTTCACTACACATCTAGGAAGACATATCACACACACACACACACACACACACACACACACACACACACACACTGTATATACATCACATTGATCCAGAAAAGTTGGGACATTTTGTAAAATGCAATAAAATCAAGAATCTGTGATTTGTTCATTCTTTTCAACCTTTATTGAACTGACAAAAGTACAGAGAAAACATTTCCAATGTTGTCGCTGGCCAAATTATTTGTATTTTGTAAATATAAACACATTTTGATTTTGATTGCTGCAACACACTCCGAAAAGTTATGATAGAGGCAAAATGAATAGATTACAGTATATCCAGTTAAACTGTTTTGAAACAGTCCACAATTAGCGAGGGTATCGTGTTTGGGTAAAAGTATGATCCACCAAAGGCTCAGTTTTTTTCAAGCAAATCTGGGTCATGGCTTGATGAACTTTGTATGCTGCTGTGTTAAAAATAGCCACATGGGCTCAGGAGTACTTTGGAAAACCGTTGTCGCTTAACACAGTCTGCCGCTGTATCAGGAAATGCCACTTGAATCTCTGTTACGCAAGGAGAAAGCTATACATCTGTTCAATGCAGAGATGCTGTTGAGTTCTCTGGGCCCGAGTTCATCTCAGATGGTCCAAAAGACAGTGGAAATGTGTGCTGTGGTCAGATGAATCCACGTGAAGGCACCTTTGATGTGGAGATATACACTCACCTAAAGGATTATTAGGAACACCTGTTCAATTTCTCATTAATGCAATTATCTAATCAACCAATCACATGGCAGTTGCTTCAATGCATTTAGGGGTGTGGTCCTGGTCAAGACAATCTCCTGAACTCCAAACTGAATGTCAGAATGGGAAAGAAAGGTGATTTAAGCAATTTTGAGCGTGGCATGGTTGTTGGTGCCAGACGGGCCGGTCTGAGTATTTCACAATCTGCTCAGTTACTGGGATTTTCACGCACAACCATTTCTAGGGTTTACAAAGAATGGTGTGAAAAGGGAAAACATCCAGTATGCGGCAGTCCTGTGGGCGAAAATGCCTTGTTGATGCTAAAGGTCAAAGGAGAATGGGCCGACTGATTCAAGCTGATAGAAGAGCAACTTTGACTGAAATAACCACTCGTTACAACCGAGGTATGCAGCAAAGCATTTGTGAAGCCACAACACGCACAACCTTGAGGCGGATGGGCTACAACAGCAGAAGACCCCACCGGGTACCACTCATCTCCACTACAAATAGGAAAAAGAGGCTACAATTTCCACGAGCTCACCAAAATTGGACAGTTGAAGACTGGAAAAATGTTGCCTGGTCTGATGAGTCTCGATTTCTGTTGAGACATTCAGATGGTAGAGTCAGAATTTGGCGTAAACAGAATGAGAACATGGATACATCATGCCTTGTTACCACTGTGCAGGCTGGTGGTGGTGGTGTAATGGTGTGGGGGATGTTTTCTTGGCACACTTTAGGCCCCTTAGTGCCAATTGGGCATTGTTTAAATGCCACGGCCTACCTGAGCATTGTTTCTGACCATGTCCATCCCTTTATGACCACCATGTACCCATCCTCTGATGGCTACTTCCAGCAGGATAATGCACCATGTCACAAAGCTCGAATCATTTCAAATTGGTTTCTTGAACATGACAATGAGTTCACTGTACTAAAATGGCCCCCACAGTAACCAGATCTCAACCCAATAGAGCATCTTTGGGATGTGGTGGAATGGGAGCTCCGTGCCCTGGATGTGCATCCCACAAATCTCCATCAACTGCAAGATGCTATCCTATCAATATGGGCCAACATTTCTAAAGAATGCTTTCAGCACCTTGTTGAATCAATGCCACGTAGAATTAAGGCAGTTCTGAAGGCGAAAGGGGGTCAAACACAGTATTAGTATGGTGTTCCTAATAATCCTTTAGGTGAGTGTATATTGGGATTGTACAGAGACATTTAATGGCATCAAGATGACATCTTTCCTGGGAAGCAAGACAATGCCAGGCCTCATTCTGCATGTGCTACAACAGAGTTGCACGTGCCTCTGTCCCAACTTGTTTGGAGTATCAAAATTTGATTACATTTACAAAATACAATTAAGTTGGTCAGTGAAAACACTGAACACTTTTGAAACACTTTTCTTTGTACTTTTGTCAGTTAAATAAAGGTGTAAGAGAATGAACAAATCACAGATTATTGATTTTATTGCATTTTACAAAATTCTCAAAATTTTCTGGGAAATGGGGTTGTACATTAATATACAATTACATATTAAATGATTTCTGAAGGATCATGTAAAACACTGCTGAAAACTAATGATGCTGAAATTTCAACTTTGAATTTGAAATGGTCACAGGAATAAATTACATTTTAATTTGAATATATTTTTGATCAAATAAATGCAGCCTTGGTGTGCACAAGAGATGGTTGTGTGCTTTATTTTCCATATCTCAGCTAGTCTTTAATATTTATATTGAGAACTTATTTTTATAGGGAATAAAATGACTTTTTTTTCCCACCAGTGCTTTAAAACAAATAAACAGAGCACAGAACAACTAATTGATATCAGCACACAAATGTTGTATTTGTTCATATTAATAACTTGCTATCAGCACAAAAACACCATAGAATTGTCTCCTACAGAAAAAAGTGATAGGATTGCAATAGTATCATTTTCATAATGGAATCATTCATTCACATTCATTCACTGGGTTGCAAAAATGAATCCATTTTCCAGAATGAACACATGGGACCAAAGGATTACCTTTGTCAGAGGAAGTGACCTTGTTATGAGAAGTTCCTTACCATTGTTCAGTGTGCAGTTTGTGTTTGTCTACTAGTGAACATGAAAGTGCAGGTGGGGAAGTGAAGATGTTCTGTGGCCATGAAGTTCTAAATAAAATCATATGACTTTGCCTATAATTTTCATCCTGTTTTGCTGAAACGCCTCCATTTCCTGTTACATTTACCACACACACACACACACACACACACACACACACACACACACACACACACACACTGTGATAACTTGATTCGTAGCTGTGTAAATTTAGTTCAGCTTCTTGCCATTTTGTCCTAGTTCTTCCCCACTGCCCCACTTAGACTAAGTAGGACTTTTCCAAAAATATAAAGAAACGGTAAGTTTGCGTCTGACTGTATTTACTGCTCAACCTCTTCTTTCCGCAGCAGAAGTGGAGTGTCCTTAAAACGCAAGCCCACCCCAAATCTAAATCTTCTGTAACTAAAGAACTCATTACACATTCTCTCTCAGATTCTGCTTTGCATTAAGCCCTATGAAACAGATTAGCTTGGCAGTAATGGCATTTTAATAATGTCATTCGGCTTGTTTTAACTTCATCACTCCATGATCTAGTGCTCATCCGCTAATTTATCACTGCTCTGCGTCATTAGCAAGTGCCGTGTAATCGACAGGACAGATCGGGCCCACTATAGCTGCTGTTAAGGATGAGTCATTCCTTACTAAAGTTCTGCATCCACTGCTCTCATTAGAAAGATGGGCTGCTCTCATCGGCATTGGGTAGACAATTTGATTATGCCTCTGCGGAAGGCTTCACAGTCTTGGCACATGCGAATATATCTGCAGATACCTTAGATATTTACTAACAAACATTCATATCAGGCCTGATACAAGCATTTTGTGTATGTTTTGGTGTTTGTACGTTCCTGTCTGTGTGACTGTTGTACTGCACATACTGTAAATCACCAGATTTATACACAACCGTTCAGAAGTCGGGGGTCAATATGATAAAATGTTTTATTTTATTTTTAAATAATACTGTTATTTTAGCAAGGACATATTTTGTAATAATCCTGAATATAAAATATTAAGCAACGCAACAGTTTTCAATACAATTTTGATAATCAGAAATGTGTCTTTAGCACCAAATCAGCATATTAGAATGATTCCTTAAGGATCATGTGACATTGAAGACTGGAGTAATGGATGCTGAAAATTTAGCATTGCAAAGAATTAACTGCTCCTTATTCTTTGTCTGTTTTCTGAGACCTCATGAGACATTATTGACATCAACTCTACATTCCCTGCTAATTTGTGGTTTCTCTGTGTCCAGAATGTCAGGTGCTCAAGTCCTCTTATTCTTCTCGTTCTGCTCCTCCTGTGAGATACTCTGGTAGTAAAAGTCCAGGACCCACCCGCCGCAGCAAATCCCCTGGATCAGGTGAGGATACACTGCACCGCCACTATAGTCACACTCACTGTTGGGGCTAACACATTACAAGTAACGCATCACTTTTACATTTATAACAATATTATTTTATATTCAATATTACAATATCAATTTTGTATTAATATTAAATGTTAAATACAAATATACTTTATGTATTTAATCTCATTTTATTAACCAATGTCTTCACTGGTGACCTTTGATTATCCAATTCAACCATACAAATAAGGAAAAATCACTTTAGTTAAACATCACATTTGCGTTTAATTTTTTTTGTTTTTATTACTGAAATAAGAGTGTTGAACTTCTCCTTAAAGGGCCTTTACATTTACCAAAAATATTACTTTTTTATTATTATTATAAAAACAAAAAAACAAGCAAGCCTAGCCCAGGTGAGAAAAAGTAACGCAACGCATTACTTTTTATAAAAAATAACTAAGTAGTGCAATTAGTTATCTATCTTTTATCTATCATACTTGGTTTACCTCTTATCACAGAAGGCAGGTTTGGGAAGAATAACAGCAACAGAAACTGAATTTCTGAATCTTTCTGACTACTGTGATTCTCGTGTCACTCCCTTTCATTTTTCTTTTCCCACTACTTTCTGAAATGCTCTCTACTGTAGTAAGAAGAACTCCCGGACACTTCTCTACTAATAGCCAATCTCCAGTCAAGTCACCAAGTAAGTGGTAATACCTCACAATTTTATAGCACTATGTTTTCCCCATGAAGTTATATGATATTAGTTGAGGTTTCTTGCACCAAAAATAGCCATAATTTAGTTTTACGTTTCCATTTCCACCTTGTTTTTGACCCTTAGAAATAAACAGAATGCTTTTCTATCGTACCTTTAAGACTTCTAAAGGTAAATGACTTCTGTTGTGATTTGCTAACCTCTTCTCATGTGAGTTAAGGTGTGGTCATGTTTATCGTTGTTCTGTGAATTTTTGAAGGGCAAAATCCAGTCATTTCAATAGAAATCCACACATTCTGGAATTTTGCATGATGGCGAAATATTTCCCATTGTTCTCAAAAGTGTGCACAAAATTTTTATTTTATATTTCTGATACGTTTTAGTTGGACATTCAATGTTTTTTTAAATGTTAATACTTGTTTCAGAACATTCAGAGAACATTCAAAAGTAATGTTCCCATAATGTTTGCAAAATGATAAAATGGAATGTTCCCTTAAAGGTAGGGAAGGCAATTTCGGAGAGGCTAGCTATAGCAAGCTAGCTTTGAAAGCATAAGACCCCACCCTCCCTTCAGAGCATCTCCAAAGCAACACCTGCTTAAAAACACAGAAACACACACAGCCAGAGCAGAGTCTGCAAAGCATCACAAGAGACCATGTTAAATTACCTCATGTCTCAAAGCACATGACTTAACAATAATAATGAACATAAACAACTTAGAGAGCAGAATACAGTGAGGAAAATAAGTATTTGAACACCCTGCTATTTTGCAAGTTCTCCCACTTAGAAATCATGGAGGGGTCTGAAATTGTCATCGTAGGTGCATGTCCACTGTGAGAGACATAATCTAAAAAAAAAATCCAGAAATCACAATGTATGATTTTTTAACTATTTATTTGTATGATACAGCTGCAAATAAGTATTTGAACACCTGAGAAAATCAATGTTAATATTTGGTACAGTAGCCTTTGTTTGCAATTACAGAGGTCAAACGTTTCCTGTAGTTTTTCACCAGGTTTGCACACACTGCAGGAGGGATTTTGGCCCACTCCTCCACACAGATCTTCTCTAGATCAGTCAGGTTTCTGGGCTGTCACTGAGAAACACGGAGTTTGAGCTCCCTCCAAAGATTCTCTATTGGGTTTAGGTCTGGAGACTGGCTAGGCCACGCCAGAACCTTGATATGCTTCTTACAGAGCCACTCCTTGGTTATCCTGGCTGTGTGCTTCGGGTCATTGTCATGTTGGAAGACCCAGCCTCGACCCATCTTCAATGCTCTAACAGAGGGAAGGAGGTTGTTCCCCAAAATCTCGCAATACATGGCCCCGGTCATCCTCTCCTTAATACAGTGCAGTCACCCTGTCCCATGTGCAGAAAAACACCCCCAAAGCATGATGCTACCACCCCCATGCTTCACAGTAGGGATGGTGTTCTTGGGATGGTACTCATCATTCTTCTTCCTCCAAACACGTTTAGTGGAATTATGACCAAAAAGTTCTATTTTGGTCTCATCCGACCACATGACTTTCTCCCATGACTCCTCTGGATCATCCAAATGGTCATTGGCAAACTTAAGACGGGCCTTGACATGTGCTGGTTTAAGCAGGGGAACCTTCCGTGCCATGCATGATTTCAAACCATGACGTCTTAGTGTATTACCAACAGTAACCTTGGAAACGGTGGTCCCAGCTCTTTTCAGGTCATTGACCAGCTCCTCCCGTGTAGTTCTGGGCTGATTTCTCACCTTTCTTAGGATCATTGAGACCCCACGAGGTGAGATCTTGCATGGAGCCCCAGTCCGAGGGAGATTGACAGTCATGTTTAGCTTCTTCCATTTTCTAATGATTGCTCCAACAGTGGACCTTTTTTCATCAAGCTGCTTGGCAATTTCCCCGTAGCCCTTTCCAGCCTTGTGGAGGTGTACAATTTTGTCTCTAGTGTCTTTGGACAGCTCTTTGGTCTTGGCCATGTTAGTAGTTGGATTCTTACTGGTTGTATGGGGTGGACAGGTGTCTTTATGCAGCTAACGACCTCAAACAGGTGCATCTAATTTAGGATAATAAATGGAGTGGAGGTGGACATTTTAAAGGCAGACTAACAGGTCTTTGAGGGTCAGAATTCTAGCTGATAGACAGGTGTTCAAATACTTATTTGCAGCTGTATCATACAAATAAATAGTTAAAAAATCATATATTGTGATTTCTGGATTTTTTTTTTTAGATTATGTCTCTCACAGTGGACATGCACCTACGATGACAATTTCAGACCCCTCCATGATTTCTAAGTGGGAGAACTTGCAAAATAGCAGGGTGTTCAAATACTTATTTTCCTCACTGTATATGTGTAATTTTTTTTATTATATTATTGATTGCTAACAGGATGTGAAGAGTTTCAATCAGTATAATAAAAATGAAAAACATGACCTACCCTACCTTTAATGTTTACACAACCATATATATATATATATAACATTCATAACTTAATGGGGATATTAGCTAAAAATTCTTAGAACATACTTTTGTTAGCTGGTTGTGACCTCACCTTAACAGTGCCCCCACTGCCAAGCTGAAACCCGAAAATTCATTAGTATGTAAAAAAGTAGGCCGCCGCGTGTTAATTTTCTGATATATTCCTTTTAATCACATCCATCTCCATTACATTGAATAACAGATAATTTATGCTAGTTGTTGTTGCTTTTACCATAACTAAGACTAACCAACAAACTGACAACCAGAGAATCTGACAACCCTATGAAATTCTTGAGCTTCTTGAGAGGAATCTCCCTGTATAATGTTAAGTTTACCTAAAGGACATTCATCTGTGGAATGAGCCGTACATGACCTCTAACCCTTTTGGTGCAGCATTCAATCATACTAACAGCTCTCCTGCATGGCTTTCCAAATCCATCAGCTAGTATACAGAGAGCTAACTCCCATACTGGCCACTGCCCGACCCTGGCTTGCGCATTCTCTAATCTATCAGACATGCCAAATGGATGTGTACACTAAATGCAGTCATCCTCAAATGCCTTCTGCTTAGACTGGCTAATGCAGTACACACACCCTAAATTCCTATGCCCCTGAACTGGCATGCCTGGAGAGAAATCTACTCATGCCACACACTCAACGGGAAATGCCAAGAGCAGCTTTTCTACAAATCCATGCTCCCTGTGGATTCTGACGCAACTTGAGATGCTATCCATAATGTGCATAATAGTTGTTTTCTGTTAAATTCTTCTGCTACTATATATGTGGATGGTGTTTATTAAAGGGTGTTTGATGCTTGATATCACTGGGTTATTCTATGATTTAGCGTTGTGGATTTGGTGTCAGGTGTTTGGTGTGTGAACCCTTGTCTCTGTGTTAAGAGACTTATTCTGGGCCAAGGAGACATATGCACACGCATTCCTGAGAGGAAAATGTTGGGGTCATTAAGATTTTTATTTTTTTTGGTCTCATTTGTTAACATTAGTAAATGCATTAGATAACGTGAACAAATTATAATCAATATATTCTTTACAGCATTTATGAACTTTTCTTAATGTTAGTTCATTATACAGTTACAATTGTTCATTGTTTGCTCATGTTAGTTCACAGTGCAACTAATGTTAACAGATGCAAGTAAACATAGCAATTGACATTAACTAAAATTAATAAATACTGTAGAACTAATGTAGTTAACATAATGCAACATTATTGTACATTTATTAATTTAACAGTTTAAACAAATAGGCCTAACTTTCTATTGAACTTTGTTTATCAAGAAAGAAAGAATTTATATATATATATATCTAATGGGTTCGACAAAAATATTAAGCAGCACAACTATTTTCAACACTGATAATAATAAGAAATGTTTCTTGAGCACCAAATCTACTCATCTTCTTTTGAATAGTAGTGTATGTTTATACTGTGTACCAATATTAAATTAAGACTCCAGTTATACAAGTAGAAAAATATGGCTTGTTCTGCTTAAAATGAACATTTCATTCAAAATAATTGAATTCTGTCATTGTTTACATAATTCTTAAACCTATATGGTTCTTTCTTTTGTGGAACATAACACTTGACACTTCTCTTGTCCATACAATGGAAGTGAATGGTGAAAATGTGCTGTCAGACTGTAAAAATGAACAAAAGCACCATAGAATGACCATACACGACTAAAGTAGTCTAAAGCTTTGTGTGAGGAAAAGAAGAATTTGAGTTATTCATTAGGAATTTTCTTTTCCAGTGTTGCTCTTAAACCTCAATCACGTTCAACTAAGAATTTAAATAACCTCACATTCAAATTTGACTGCTAGGATGAAGTGAAAGAATCATACGATTTCAAAAGACTGGGAAGTCATATAGACTTGTTTTTTGATATATTTTTCAAAGCTTGATCCCCACATTAACATTCACATTCATTGTTTTTAAAAAAGCCTTTTATTTGTCTTTTTGTTGTCTACGGAAGAAAGTACAGGTTTGGAAATGCCAGAAAGATGAGTAAATGATGACAGAATTAGATTAAGTGAGGTCCCCTATTCATTTTGAGATCACATGACCAGAACAGACCATGAACTCAGCTTACTTTATGTAGGTAACATCATCTTCAAACAGACGTATGAGGTCTTAAGCAATGCATGTGTAGCAGAAAATGAGTGTAAGAAGTAACACCATTTTTTTCTCTCTCTTTTCCATGTCTCCCTCCCTCTTCTTGCTACACTCCTCAGTAAATGGAGTACCCAACAGCCAAATCACTACCCCCAAATCCGCCAAATCCTCCAGCTCCTCCCCAACCAGCCCCCGCAGCATGCGCAACTTCAAGGTAAACCCGTTGGCATGGCAACTCTGTGCTGCTAATCAGTTTACAGACAAACATTGCTAGTTTTAGAATAGATTATTTCTTCAAGTCAAAAATAAGATCAGGCTTCTGGATGCTGACGCATGGATGATAGCATAGCATCATAACACTCTCCTTCATGATTAAGAGTTTAGTGATGCTGCCTAAATTACTGACTCTCAACAAATTGAAGCAGTTGTAACACCCTTAAATTTCAAGTTCAAGTGATGACACTTTATCAGAATATGCTAACTTCTCTTTTTTTTATACTGCAATTCAGGGGGAAAAAGGATTTAGAAAGTCATGCATTTTTTCTGCTGTCTAATGTTTTCATACTTTTAATGATAAATGCAAGCTTTTATGTTGTATTGTTTCAATTATGTTTAGTTGTTTTATTTCTATGCAGTATATGACGTCAGTGATACACAATTTTATCTAGACTATAAGGTCGACAAATTATGAAATAAAAATTGAAAGAGTAAATATTAAAAAATATGAAATGAACATTGTTTCATTAAAGTATTTAGCTGAAATATGTTCTTTGACTTATCAGCTTATCAATATACATTAATAAATTGTTATCAGTTTAGTATACTACTGCATATGTTGTATAAGAATGTACTGTATGCACTATTATTAATACACTATTTAAACTAGAGTGATATTATTAAAGTACTACGGTGATGATATTATTTCTCTTAGGTACTTATAGTTCAAGATTGCAGGTAGATTTGGATAACCCTTATGGGAGTTCCCTGTTACCTCACAACTCACATGTGCAAGGTGCATAAAACACTTGAGTTTTCAGTAGTTGTCTCTATAGAGGTCGTTTAGTATCAGTGGATTTCTACATTATCTGGTAAGGACATAGAAATCCGCTCTGAAAGACCTAATCAATTCTATTCTTGGAGGCATTGTGAGTTGATGCATTGAGATCTTGCTGAGATCTGACTACGGCACACTGTAATTTAACCAAAGGTCAAAGTCAAGTACAATCATAGCCTTGAGAACTCCTGGTGTTAATCTGCTTAACTGTCTGTCTGTCAGACAGTAAGCTTCTTGGTGTACGGGTGCTATCCTTTTCCTCTAAAGCTTTTTGAAGAAACGCACATGGAGAAATTTCATGACAAGGATCAACTTTCATTCATTTTTTGAGAGGATCTAGTGCTATATTTAGTAGTGAATAGTGAGTTATTTGGCACACACTAAGTGAACCAAATGAGATCTCAATTGTTTTTTTGTTTTTTGTTTTCTGAGAGAACAATGCAATTAAACGGAGAAAAACACCATAGTGATCTCACATCTCAACATGTCACATATTGTGCATACTCAGATTTACTAACACATTAAGTCTACAATCAATATTCAGACATTTTGAATTTAAATTAATGAATAAGATTTTTTTTCCCACCAAATATTATGCATATAAATTCTTTGTAGTATTGTACGCCATAAATTGCCATTTTTTATATTTATTTTTCCTAATATGAACTCTGAGATGCACATCTAAAACAAAGTTAAATGTTAGTTAAATAAAATATAACATATACTTCATAAAAGTCTAACAAGCTATATAAGAACAGTGCATACATTGAGAAATACGCTATTTTCAGAAGCCTGTGAATGTCTATCATGAAACAGCCTTTAACAAATTATTCATATTATTCCACCATTATTGTGCACTTTACTGAAGATATGACTGAATAAGTGGTTTGATGGAAAGTTGCTGGTTCTTTGCACATTGTTCCTGAGATTTCAAGCTAATTTTAGACCAAACGCGCCAACGTTATGGTTACATAAATATCTTCCCACTTGCCTTTAGTTTAGTTGCAACAAGCGGATAGGAGTCCCCCTCCGTCTCTCTGTACAGGTATTATGAAACTCTGCCTTCTGTAGCAGCATTCATATTAGCTGCAGTTCCTTCTGGATATTCAAGTCTTCAGTTGGGTATGATTGTGTGAGTCACTTTACTAGCACAGTAGTTGGCTTTGTATATCATTCTGCTATGCATTGGGGTATTTGATTCCTTCAGGGTGGCATATAATACCCAACTGTTGCTTGTGTACCTAGAGGAACCCTGTAGCCTTTATTAAACCAGCTTTAACCAGGATGCTGCCAGTATTTGTCTCCATTGGCTTACTTAGTCTATTCTCACGGCACTGCCACGTCAGTTTAATTCTTTTTTGGCTGCTGAATCAAGATAACATACAGGCTTTTTAACCATGCTGATTGCCAGTCCATTTTAAATCTTTTAAGACTAGGTCCATTATTTTGTGTGTGAGTCGCACACAGTTTGTCTTTTAGATAATTATTTTTGTGTCCTCATCAACCATTTATTTCACTAAGGATGATGTTCAATGGCAGTATGTTGTTGATAAATTGATTGTTTTATTGTGAAGGTTTTGTATAATCGCATAGCTTCTATAACCATCTATGCTTTTCTTTTTTTCGTAGGGTTGGGCAATATAGCGAACATTCATGTTTTTTAAAGATCTGGCGATAAATATCACAATGATTTTAATTCACTTTAATTTGGCTTGCTTTGCAATCCTTCCTTGTCTAGCGACTTGTGAATATGAGAGTGTTAAGACATGTTTTAGTATCTGTGATACTGTTAAACTTCAGTACCAAAAATAGTAAGGCAATGATGTATACTTTTCCAAAATTTGCAAATATTACTATTTGACCTTTCACCTTTTAATGCTTATAATAACAAGCATTTACTTGCCAGGAATACGAATTTGTGAATTAGAAAGGTGAATGTGTATTTTTACCAATAATGACTATTTGTAGGAAATGCACATTCAATAAACATGCAACTTCAGCGTTTTCAGGTAAAGCTTGTTTTATGATTATTTTCACAAACACATTTGCCCAAATATTGCAGGCGTTCTGTGAGTCAGATATGAATCTGAACGAATCTTTCCCGTTTTTCATTGTAAAAAACTGTGGAAAACATGCCTTGATTTAAGGATACAACCAATTTTTCCAGATTGGCTGGTAACAAATGTAAAAGTAAAAGTATAAGACTTAAATTGATCCACCATTAAGCTGAATAAAGTCTTAAGTATACTCCTACCTTGTATACGATTATTTACTTCTTATATATTTAAAATGCCCGGCTAAATTTAATGTTGGTTTGCATTAATGATTAATCTTATATGGAAAAAAAAGTTTTAGTTATATCGCCCAGCCTTACGTTTTAGTATTTAAATAAAATGTCTAAGGTGTTTTAATTGTTTAAGGTTTTTGAGACTTATTTTGTCTCTGTTTGCAGATTCCAGCACATCACTCCTCTGCAACCAATGTGAACGGCTCCTCTGAGACGCCCCAACAATATAACAACAGTGTGAGCCCTGAAGGTAAGACGTCCACCCGCTATTCATCACTGTCATGCTCTCACTCACTCACCTTGGATCTTAGTGTGTTTTAAGTCCAAAAGTCCCCAAAGGGCATTTCGGGGGCATGACAAGCTTTGCCGGTTAAAGTGCTGACACATGCCATTCTGTGCCACATTTGCTCAGGCACTCTCCTACTCGTTCACACACTGGTGGCAGTGTATGAGCAAACGTCCCTGCTCAGCAGTGCATGAGTCAGAATGACCTTCCGTTGTTTATCTGCATAGTGCACTAACCAAATTTGAATGGTTGGATGAGGATGTTGGGGCTAATCTGTTATTTGGGTTTTTTTACAAAAGGTCTTGTTTTCACCTGACACTTCTTATATTCTGAAAATATTTTTTGATCATATGGTATGAAAATTGTTGTTATGTGTTTTAATCTGATATGCTTAATGTGTTGGTTTATTCCCTTTAGTTAATGGAAACAGGAACATAGCTGCTTCTACTATTGTGGACAAGTACAAAATTGGCAAAGTTATCGGTGATGGAAACTTTGCTGTGGTTAAGGAGTGTGTTGAACGGTAAGAAAATAACTAGTTATAAAAGACTTGCTTAAACAAAGATGTTCTTTCTGTTAAGATCTGTCAGAAAGAGATAAAATGGCCCTGGGGGTCAATAAAATTGTTGCTTTCTGTTTTTTCTCCCTTCTATGTTCTTTGTTGTTGTCATGTTCCCTGATTAAAATACAGAAAGAAACAGTACCATCTACATCTAGATTCAATACTCCTGTTCATATTTTTAAGCTAAAAGGTTCAAAAGAAGATCTCTTGTGCACTGAAAGGACATCAACCTTATAAATTGGTCCCTGAGGCTCTGAATGCACTCAAAACAAACATTCATTATCCTCCTTGGAAAAGTCTATTGTTCTGTTTCTTTCCATAGATCCACTGGAAAGGAGTTTGCACTGAAGATCATCGATAAAAACAAATGCAGAGGCAAAGTGAGTTGGACTTAATAGGAACTTTTTTTCCACAACAGCCATTACTATTCCTTACCAACAATAAAACTATATTTTGCATTGTTTTTAATTAATATTTTGTCCTTATGACAATGCAGTTAAAGCTGTTTATTAGTTCTGGACCCTGGCTTTAAGTGGGTTATTGCAATGTGAATTATTTACACCCCAGTGGTCTGTGGAAATTTTGGTCCGTTTAATATTGCTGATTAGATTGAGATTTTATTCACTGCCATTTATCCAGCCTGCTGCAGCTCTTGCAGGTTATAAGAGAAAAGCTAGCCAACACCTAACACAAATGGTCTAAATGCAATCAGTAGATCTTCTGAATGCTTCAGAATAGGTTTTTAGTTTTTTTTTATGATTTAACAATACACCTCTGTTTTTTAACACTATATGATCAAAACTACATGTATGTGGACAATATCACATGCATATGTGCTTTTTTATACTCCTCTGAGAAGTCTTTTCACGTTGGAAATTTGGATTTGCTCCTATTTGGACACAAGAGCATCAGTGAGGTCAGGCACTGGTGTTTGGCAATGGCTTGTAGTCGCCATTCCAATTCATCCCGAATGCATTCAGTGTGGCATTAAGGGTTTTTTGTGCAGGTACAAATCATTTCTCAGTAAATCTTTTCTTTATGGATGTCACTATTGCCACAATGTTGGAATGTCACAAAATGCTATTAAATTATGATTTGTTTTCACTAGAATCACTAGAGCCTGTTAATTAGAAGGGGTTGTCCACATACTTTTGTATGAATGCTATGTAAACAGCAGTTATACTGGCGGCCAATGTCTCAATCTAATTTCAGCCTGTGCTTTAACCAAGGAAGTTAGTTTCCTGTTTGCCTTGTTTCCTGCAAGAGCGAACCTCAGGAATTCATGTGGATTTATGCCTCGGCAGCTAAAGACAAAAGACTGCTGAGAAATGCTGTATGGTTGGGAATTTGTAGTGACACATGCTTTGAACACCCAGGAGCATTTGATCGAGAATGAGGTGGCGGTGTTGAGGCGTGTTAAGCATCCTAATATCATCATGCTGATTGAGGAGGTGGATACGCCCACTGAGCTCTATCTAGTCATGGAACTTGTGAAGGTACTGTTTGTTAGTCACCTCTTAAACTGTATCTCTGAACAACGCACATTTACACGTGTTCTTACCACACCATATACTATGTTGCATTTAAAGACAACATAAAAAAATACTATTCTTTACTTGATAAATGTCCCTGGTCTTATTGTGCATGATTCATTGGTGTACACTGACAAAAATTATTTTGTACATATGTAAAACTTTTCTCTGCTTCTGAAACTTATGAATTGTATAATTAAATGTATATAATTCTTAGATTTGTTTATCAAAACATCATTTGATATATTTTTTTAATATCATACACTAACAATCAAAAGCCAAAATGGCCTTAACTGTATTTGATTAAAATGCAGTAAAAACAGTAATATTGTGAAATACCATTGCCGTTTAAAATAACTTTTCTATTTTAACATTTTAATATAATCATAATTTCTATGATGGCAAAGCTGAATTTTCACCAGCCATTTTTGTGGAAACCATGTTACATTTATTAAGGATACTGAAAGTCAGCATTAATTAGAGATATAAATCTTTTGTAATATTATACATGTTTAATGCACCTTGCTGAATAAAAGTATTCATTTTCTAAAAGTATTTTCATTATTCCCAAACTTTTGAATGGTAGTGTTTGTAAAACTAAACTAATAATATAATATAATATATTATAATTTCTCACAAGACCAGTCACCTCAGCACACTGTTTCCCACAATGTTTCTGTTCAGCCAATAAGTATATATATAGGGATGATTAGGGGGCCATGATGGACAGAGGCCAACAGGCAAATTTGGGATTTTTTATGACCACATCAGGACCTCGGTTTAATGTCTCATCCGAAGGACCGTGCTTTTTGACAGTATAGTGTCCCCATCGCTATACTGGGGCGTTAGGACCCACACAGACCACATGGTGAGCACCCCCTGCTGGCCTCACTAACACCTCTTCCAGCAGCAACCTAGTTTTCACAGGAGGTCTCCCATCCAGGTACTAACCAGGCTCAACCCTGCTTAGCTTCAGTGGGCAACCAGTCTTGGGCTACAGGGTGATATGGCTGCTGGCCAAATCGAACTATCTTATCTTCAGAGCCTGGGGTGTGAGCCCACAACATCTGTGGCCGAGGGAATTTTGGTGGATTTTGAGACTAAGGTTTCGTCTCCCACCCTATCCCACCCTATCCCACCCCATTTCTAATTTTTCATCGCTGTTCCTAGACAGCACCATGGACTGTATGAACTTCCTTCCTGTTTCCTCTGAACCTTCATCGCTGTTTCTAGACAGCACAAACACCTGCATGGAAAATGTATTGTTACCTTCGACCCTGTCTAGCCTTAATTTGCCTCCATCACCGCCCTGCTCAGGCAGTTCTCCAGCCCCGCCTCTGCTGGAGGTTGTCAGCCCTTCGCCATCTCCTGCAATGCCAAGCAGTCATGTCGAGCCTCAGGTCCTGCAACCACCATCAGCGCCTGAGCGGATAGATCCAGTGGCTCCGCCTCCATTCTCAGAATGTCTCGCTCCATCTCGGCCCATCGACCTGTTGGCTCCACCAGACACCCTCTGCCTTTCGACTCTACCGGGTTCCCTCATCCCACCGGCTCCCCCTTGGTCAGTCGTCACACCACCTCCACCACGGACTTGCGGATCTTTCGCAACGCTCCGTTCCTACACCCCTACGGCTGCAGCGTGCTCCTCCTTCCCTTTGGGTATGCCTCAGTCCTCCATCACACCGACATCGCCTCAGTCCTTGGGCAGCCTGGCTCCTCCTCAGACGACAGTCGCCGTGGCGTCTCCTAGGCCTCCTGTGCCAGCGATGTTGCTCTTCTACATCAGCTCCGCCTCTGTCGGTTGTCCCCCAGTTGACGTCAGCCTCTACTCCCCCTTGACTCCTCCCTCCCTCCATTGGCTTTCCGTCTGCGCCCTGGGTTCCATCGGCACCGCCTCCGTCTGTCGTCTCCCAGTTGATGTCAGCCTCTACTCCACCTTGGCTCCTCCCTCCCTCAACTCTGCAGTGGGCTGTCGTCTATGGGCTCTGGGTCTGTGCCTCCGGACAACTACCATCATCGCCGCTGCGGTCTTTTCGTCTGTCTGTCACCATTCATCCACCACCTGCTATCACCATCCCTTTGCCTGCTCCTCTTGCCATCCCTTCGCCATCTCCTGTTACCAACCATGCACCATCTCCATGCCCTCCTCCTAAGCCTCCGCCTTCACCTCTTCAAGCTATGAGGTCACACCTTCTGGGAGGTGGGGTTACTGTCACAATCCTCAATCACCAGACCTGGGCTCATCGTCTAGTCTGAACTTCTACCTGTGTAATCCTATCTCGAACTGTTTCATCTTCAGTCATCTGTGAATAACCATCATCCAGTCACCTCTCATCTCAGCCTGCAACAGATAAGACCTGTTACTTTCATGCCAGTTTCACCATAACTATCTGCAATCCAAAGACTCACCTGCTGACATCCTGTGTGTCATTCAATAAACTCTATTCAGATAATAATCCCCGTGTCTGCATTCTTCTGCTCCATGACTATAATATATAATATTTTTCATGATGCAATAAAATCCCCATGTATAAAATCAGATCCAACATACATTATTAGGTAGGTCAAATGCATTGAGAATTCTTTGTAATATTTTCAGCAAAATTGCACTAAATGGCTGCTTTTATAGACAGACAAATGTTTGTTGCCTCTAGTTGAAAGTGTGTACAGTATATATATTTTTTAGTTATTTGTATTGCCATTTGTGTTTCAGGGTGGAGATCTGTTTGATTCAATCACCTCCTCAACAAAATACACTGAAAGAGATGCTTGTGTGATGGTATTCGACCTGGCAGCAGCTCTCAAATACCTGCACAGAATGTGTATCGTCCATCGAGACATCAAACCTGAGAATCTACTGGTATGAACACATCTTGCACAGGACTATGGATCTAAGAATACTTTAATTCACACATCTTTGACACACACACAGCAATATAGAGACACGAAACCCGTGAAGAAAAAACGTTGCACTTTGTACATGAAAAATGACTTAAGGTACAGTATGTCAAGAGGAAATAATGTAAATCCTGGTGGATAAAAATAACCCTTTTGCCTCTTTCACTGTTTGTCGTAGGTGTGTGAGTACCCTAATGGTACAAAGTCTTTGAAGTTGGGTGATTTTGGCTTGGCTACAGTGGTTGAAGGCCCGCTGTACACTGTTTGCGGAACACCCACTTACGTTGCCCCAGAAATCATAGCAGAGTCAGGGTAAGAGTCATTGATTGTTTTGTTTTTATATAATCAAATGTGTGATTGCTATGGAAGCATGAATATCTGTGTTTAATAACCTTTAAAATGCTGGAGGATGAATGTTATTGACTGTGTCTTTCTATCCGGGCATCACTGCAGTTACGGGCTAAAGGTGGATATCTGGGCAGCTGGAGTGATTACCTATATCCTCCTATGTGGATTCCCACCTTTCCGCAGGTAACACTAGATAAAACTTGCTCAGTTCTTCATGTTAAAGTCAGCATGAAACAGTAGTTGCGATAGTCTTTTCTTTCCAATAGTGACCTATATCCTAGTGAAACTGCTTCTCGGACAAGAAAAAATGTAGGGTGGGATTTTGTCCATCAAATATTGATTGGATGGTTGGATCATTATGGTTTGCTATTGGTCGATCTCATGTGAGTGACAGGTTGTCCCGCCCTCGCGCCAATATACATGTCATTAGAGTAGAGAAGAGATGTTATTGCAAGTGGAAGAGGAAGTTATTTTGGTTAAAGATTACCAGGACACATGAAATTAAAATGAAATAATAAAAAATAATAATAATAATGTGCACGGATAAATAATTTATAATAAATACTGCAATATTCCATAAAAAAAAGAATTTTCCATTTTGATTTCATGGTGACTTTAATATACTAGAGTGTTTAAAAGTCTAATTTTGTTCATTGCATAGTGTTCTCAGAAGTTATTGTTCATTAAATATTGTGTGTGTCTGTGTGCATTGCATTTGTTTTTGTAGTGAGAATAACCTTCAGGATGACCTATTTGATCAGATTCTGGTAGGGCGTTTAGAGTTCCCTTCACCCTTCTGGAACAATATCACTGATTCTGCTAAAGTGAGTACAGACAAACACACATTTTGACACATGCTACATTCTTAAAATGTACTGTTTCAATCTCACTCATTTATCTCCACATTCTTCATCCTGTATACTCTGTCCTGATTGCTGCACCCCACTTTCTTTCATCCTACTCACACCATCATCTCATTCACATCCTCCCCCTCTCACACTCAACCCATCCAGCTTTAGAACTGTTTTTGCGTGCTAGGTTTATAACATCTTTCTCTTCACTGAATGGCAGAATGTTTTGCTGTGTTTGCAAATGTGAATGTTTTCATACACTTTAACATGTTTATCACATTTCAATTTAGAAAATTACATTTTATGTACAGTATATGGGGTGTATATATGTGTGTGTATATGTATGTGTATATATAACAATTAGGAGTGTAATGGTACACAAACAATGATGGTTCGGTACGTACCTCGGTATTGAAGTCATGGTTCGGTACAGCAGGGGGAGAAAACTAAACAAAATTGATGCTTTTTTCTTAATTAAACTATACACATATACACATTTGTTTTTAATTAAACAAATGTGTATAAGTGTTTAAATAAATTCTATTATAATTAATTTTCTTAAGGATTAAAAAAATCTATCTTAGCTAATGCTGTAAATTATATGTGACCCTGGATCACAAAACCAGTCACAAGTCGCACAGGTAAATTTGTGGCAATAGCCAACAATACATTGAATGGGGGAAAATATATCGATTTTTCTTTTATGCCAAAAATCATTAGGATATTAAGTAAAGATCATGTTCCATGAAGATATTTTGTAAATTTCCTACCGTAAATATATAAAACATTTATGTTTGTGAGTGAATGCAGCACAATCGCGAACATAAATGGACAACTTTAAAGGCGATTTTCTCAATGTTTCGATTTTTTTGCACCCTCAGATTCCAGATTTTCAAATAGTTGTATCTCGGCCAAATATTGTCCTATCCTATGATGTATACATCTCAAGTTCAAAAAATTGACCCATATGACTGGTTTTGTGGTCCAGGGTCACATATGGGAAGTCCCTTAATTACACATTGCTCAATAATCATGCTGTAAATTGCAAATAAGGCAGGTTTTGCATTAACTTCTAAATCTAATTATAAAGTTAATTTTCTACTCCACTTAATTGTAATAATTTACACAGTGGCTGTCATAGCTTGTTTTCATGACAAATGTATTTAAACACATTAAATAATCAAGACATTACTAACAGGTTAAGTAAATATAATGAATAGGCTAATATAGTGCATATACAAAACTAACCTACTGTCGATACTAAATGACTGAGGTAAATGTAATGCTACTTGAGATATTATTCTTGATATTGATATCTTTCCACAGTTGAAACACTGGTTGAGAGCATAGACTGTAAAAAAAGATGGACGACGCCCCTTCGCTCTCTTCCATTGATGAGAACTGAAGCCGCCAGAGTCCCGATATGGCGCTGACATATTGGAACTTGAGTCTGCGCAGTAGCGATCTCGGGACCAGACCTGCGCAGTAGTGAGCAGGAAGTAAAGCCGCGAAATCAACGCTCCGCCCTCACTCTCGCAGAATGCACTCAGGGAGAGTGGATTCTGCACACTTTTTAAAAAATTGATTGCAGTACGACAAGAGGCTTGTTAAAATAAAGTAAATGCAATCTCCTCAGTCCTCCGAAGATCCCGAAAAAAATGTCCGTTGGTGCTTCAGTGACTACTTCGCTCGAGAACCTGTCAATCACAGCTGTCAATCATGACGTTACAACACCTCATCACGTAACTAACTAAAAACCAACTTATTTTTGAAACAGACACTTGAACTTACATCAGCGTGATAAAAACGACAGCAAATTAAATAAACCACCTTTGGAAAAAAGATATTTGAAGTGTAATTTAATTGTTTAGTTGGTCTCACGTCCCGTTGAATAACATGGGGAGGCGGGGCTTATGACCTATACTAGGACCAGTCACTGGGGGGCGATCGAGACGTTTTGGCTTCACTTTTCAGGGCTTGTGCGGCACGCTTGGTTGAGAGATGTAAACATATCAATCGATCATATCTTCTTCTGAGCTTTTTACTGGTAACAAACAGCATTGCATTGCCGCATACGCCCCCTTCTGGATTGGAGTGTGGATCGCCTGTGACTGACTGTATTCGTCGTGCGACTGCATGCACCGAACCGTGACGTCTGTACCATATGGTTCGAGACGAATACATGTACCGTTACACCCCTAAAAAAAAAAAAAATATATATATATATATATATATAATATATATACAGTATATATACTTGCTCTAGACAGAGCATTATTAGCCAACTCAGCTGCTTACTCATGACACATAGCAACACAGCTGAAAGTATTCCTAATATGTTGGACCTATTGAAAGTAGCCTACTTTTACCTGTTGAGACATTCCTTCACAAGCACCATAAGAGCTAGGCTTGTGATGTTTGAGTTGGTGAAGAAATAACGTGTGAAAGGGGCATTCACAATGTTGTTTGAAAATGTGCTTTATTTTTGTAATTCCGCTAGGTGCCACTAGTGTCACAGAAACTACCTACATCACCTTTAAGTGCAAAGATTTAATAAAAAACAATATTTGTTTCTTGTCCTTTGGTGTACCTTTTGAATGCAAAAAATTAAGTAAATCAACAAATTAATGATCATGATGTGTTTATACAGGAGTTGATTGGTCACATGCTGCAGGTGAATGTGGAGGCCAGATACACAGCAGAGGACGTGTTGTCTCACCCCTGGGTCACTGTAAATGTGAGTGGAAGGGTTTAGTGGTGTATATATTTAATTTGTTTTAGTTTTTTTGTCAATATTGTGGAGTTGTGTAATGCATATGCTACAATAAAGTAGCACATTTCTATATATATCAAAATCAAAATGTATTTTAGGCATTGCATGTTGAGCAGCATGGATGGCCACAAGGGATTCACTTGCACACTTACTCATAAAACATTATTGATGTAATTTGAGCTGTATTAGAGGTGGTTTTGATTTATGTTTCAAATATTTTTTCAAACTGAAACCTACAATTTAGTCAATATGCTCTGGTGGACACAGTTACAGTATATTGCTCACCATTAGATTGGCCTATCTTAATCCACTTCAATAACCAACAGGAGGATGCTGCAATGGAAAACAATATGAAGATGGAGGTGGCAGGTAAACTCAAAAAGCACTTTAACTCTGTGCAGAAACAGAGCAACACTTCCCCTGGAGTCTCTGTTCTTGTGGTGAGCACACACACTCACATATGAGAAACAGTCTGCCCATCATTACTGCAGCTGTTGTCACCTGTTAATATTCACTGCTTAAAAAAAATAACCAATGTCATCCTCTCGGTCCCTAATGATTAGTACTTGGATTACACATAATTCCAAAGCATAGCGTCACTGAAATTACAGCCACTGTGGACACCAGCATCAAATCAATCAGTTCGTCTCTCTCAGCGCTCATGACTTACATAACTGCTAAGTCTCAGAAAATATGAGAGATTATTGTATTGCAAACAAGCACAGCACCAAATATTGCAGAGCTATGAAATTGGACATGACTTCAGAAAGCATCACATCAGGCGCAAGTAGGCTATAAAGATCCCATTCATTTTCTCCATAAAAAAAATTATTTGACTTTAAGTGATAATGTATTTCTTCAACACACCTTTCAACCATTTAACACAGACCTACTGAGTCGTGTGATTTCAACTTTTGTATTTAAAATAATTAACCAAAACAAAAATGTGTTTAATTACGGTGACCGGGAGGGGACATGTTCGGTTCACTTGGAAACCTGGAATTATCGGAAATGGCCACGACAAAACTATGATCACGAAGGTTGTTTACACTTAACTTTACACTTAACGACTTTATATCGTGTGACCACGAGATAAGGATGCCGGAAAAATTATCTTGTGGCCACGAGTTAATATGATGTTCCCACAAATTAATATCTCATGGCCACGACATATTATCACGTTCCCACGAGTTTATATGTTGTGGCCACGACAAAACTAAGTGAACCGAACGTGTCCCCTCCCGGTCACCATATTTAATAGCCAAATTGATGGTTAAAAACTACAACCAATCAGAGACTTATCAAACTTAAATCCCTCAGCAGTGATTCCCTTTAAAGCCGGGTACACACTTAACGACTGTAACGTAATTTGATTCTTACGACTGATCATGCCCAAATGCGCTGAGTCGCGTTCAGTCGGTGTTTGAAATATGCTGTAGTCGATGGAAACAGTCTGTAAGTGTGTTTAGTTCAGTCTTAGAATGTTTCAGCTAGTCGTTAAGTGTGTCCCCGGCTTAGGTCAAGGATCCATTCACTTTGAGCTGTTTACTCATATATTTGTATATATTTGAATATATTGCTATACTTATATTCAATGGCTACAAGTCATTAGTTTATTCATGTGATGCAAAGCTGAATTTGCATCATTACTCCAGTCTTCAATGTCACATGATCCTTAAGAAGTCATTCTAATATGCTGATTTGGTGCTTTGGCATTTCTTATTATTATCAATGTTGAAAACAGTTGTGATTAATATTTTTGTGGAAACTGTGATAAATATTTTCCAGAAATCCTTCAAAAAGAACTAAAAAACAAATTACTGATAACAAACGTTTGAACGGTGATGTATATACATAGTGTTAAATACAGAAAAATGTGCAGTCAGTGCTGCTCTCTTTAGTGCCCCAAAATGGCTGAAGGACTCAAAGGAGTCATAATCCTTTTATTGTTTGGCTGAAACAGTACTTTATGAGCTCAGAGAGAGACATGGGAGAAGCATTTTCAGCCATTTCCACCCTCGTGCCTTATTAAATTCCCATCCCAGTTCACTGCACCATAAACCCCTCACTGCCAGCTATCTTAGTTCTTCTCATTGTCATCGAGGTGTTAGTTTCTGTAAATGTGTTTTCAGTGTTGTCATTGGTCTTAACCTCGTCTATATTGTCATGATCAAGAATATTGTCTATTACTCATTCTTTGAACTTGACCTCATCATGCAGTTTTGACAAGACCTCAGAATACATTTAAAATGCTCAGCACATGGGCAGAGCAGTATATTGAATATTCATGATATATTTGCAATGATTTTGCTAGAGCCTTTTTTGTTCACTACACTGCTTGAAAAAGCAGCAGCAGAGTCTCTGGCTGAATGTGTATTGATGTGAATCTCATTTGACAGTTTGAACTATAAGGGCAGGGCTGTACACCCCTTCCTTGCTCTCCCAAGACCCGAAGTGATGTCTGCCACTGGATATTGGGTATTTGAATCCAAACCTAAATCTGTTTTTAATGAGCTTGAGAGCTTATGACTCTATACTAAAATCTAGTACTCTGGCTGCCTTCTATTAACCCTCACTGGGTTTTTTCAGCATTTCTGGTCTTGCCTCACAATAATCATACCATAATGTACCTCATATCCCAACCATAATCCGGTCCACTTTGTGTTCCCATCTCCTCACTCCACTCCATGTTCATGGTGGCTCTTTCATGATGAATACTTTGCTGTTATATTCTGAGCCATATGGCTTGTGTTGCACATTTTTGCTGTATATTGTTTCCTTCTGGGCTTTAGTTGGAAGGTTTGTATTGGCATGCATGCATTACTGACTGCTTGAATATTAACACTGCAATCTGATGGCCCCTCTCTCTCTCTTTCTCTCTCTCTCTCTCTCTCTCTCTCTGTTACCTAATCCAGAGACAGTATTTCATGGCAGTTGCCAATGTCCTCAAAATGAACCTCATTCTTAGGATCTTGACCACTGCCATCAAAATTTTAAAGAAAGTGGTTTGAGAATATGAAACTCTGCCACCATCGCAGTATTGTTATTTAAATGAATAAATCTAATGGCCGGGAGAGAGAGAGAGAGACACATAATTATGCACACAAATTGCCTTGGATGAAATATTTTACTTAAAGATTGAAAGACTTGTTTAGAACTTTTTAGATGAAATGGGGATTTACTTGTTGATTATTTTCCTTTTTTATTACATTTAATTGATTTATTTCATTTCATTATTTCATTTTGTATATTTATCTAATAGGATCTGGACAGGTGCTATTCATTTTATCAGCTTTCTTTTCAAATTTTTTTTCTTTTCAATCGGTTTTGTCCACGTCAGCTGAGGAACATACCAAAGAAACCAGATCATATCACAGTTTAAAAGAATAGCTCACCCATAAATGAAACTTATATTAATTACTCACTCTCATGTCATTCTAAATCCATATACTGAAAGAAAAATGGTCTTTAATTAACCATCACAAGGATATTTTCCATACATCAACAGTTCATACTGATTCATACAGTTCATTTGTCAGGCTCTACAAAAAAAGCACTATAAAATGTTTAAAAAGAAGAAGAAAATAAGTGCTATGAGACTCATCTGCTATATTATGCACTGATAATCAGCTCTCAAATTAAATATTGTGCCATTGACATTGGCTCTTGTCTTGTAACCACAAGTCATTACATCAGACTTGCAACATATAGGCACAAAAAGCTATCATATGGCTTCAGATGGTCATATGGACCAAATTTATGGTGCTTTTATAGGGTTTTTTGGAATTTGACAGTTGTTTGGATATTAAAAACAGCAGCATGCAGGTTTGGAACAATGAGGGTGAATAAACAATCAAACTCATTTCTGAGTGATCTGTCCCTTTAAGTGGCTATATTTAGCTTTAAGCAAGCAAGCAAGCTGGTGTTTCTGAAGTAGACCTTGCGAAATGTCCCTCAGCTGAACTGTTAGAGGTTATGTTAGTGTTGTGTAAGAATTTGTGGTGTATGTGCTCTGTGAGTAAGACTAGTCTTTGTCCTCTGCTTCTGCTCTTCCCATGGCATTGCTATCCTCTGACTAGCTCCAAGGCAATGGTATGTACTAACACTAACTGCTATGCTCCTCCCTCCCCGCCGCCGTCTCCTCACACATACTCTTATACTGGCAGAAAGTGACAGTAACATCTTAATTTTATTTAATCTTTATTTTATTTGACTTTTTAACTCATTTGAACCTATATTTATTATTTTATTCATTTATTATCACATTTGTATTTGAATCTATTCTTTTAATTATTTATTATTTATATATTTTAATCTTTTTATTTATGATTTGTTTTTTGTTTTTTTTCACTAATTATCTCTAAACATTTCCTCGGACCCCCTAGCACTTTCTTGTGCCCCCCCCCCCCGGGGGTCCCTGGACCTCAGTAAAAAAAAAAAGAAAAAAAAAAAAAGTTCTTGACTCACTTTAATCCTGCCATAAACTTCAGTGGTGTTTTTTGCTCTCTGCCATGTTCTGTCTCTTTCTCTGCTGTGGTCTTTTTTCCACCTGCGACGTGATCAATAGTATTGACTTTTCAATGAAACTGGGTTATGCATAATGTCTTTTGCATCTTAGTATGGACCTGTTTCCTGTTACAGCAACAAGAAAAAACACAGATCAACTGCTTTATTGAAACCTTAAAGGGTCAAGCTAAATTAGAATTCTGCCATCATTTTCTCACTCACATTTATCATTCTGATGGCTTTCTTTCTTCTGCAGAACACAAAATATGATATTTTGAAGAATGGTTTAGTGTTGGAGTAGCAAACTAAAGTCAGAAAAATGTCTTTGTTAATATTTAATGGACTTGAGCTTATTGTTAGTTTGTGTATACATTAACTGAAGTAAACTAATGGGATCATATTGTATGCATGGTGGGAACATGCATATGTTGTATCACATACAATCTCTCAAACCTTATTGAATGTGTATTTTAGAACAAAGTGTACCTTTTACCAGTGCACAAATTGTTTACACCCTACAGAATACATTTGTCCCCAGAAAGATAGTAGTACCAGAAATGTTTGACCTTGTGGGGATATTTTTTAATTTACTTTTGATCTCCTTGAGTAAAAACAGCTTATAAATCATATCATATTAAAAATTAAAAATGCAGAAAGTTTCCTGTTATTGGTAGGATTAGGGGATATAATATGCAGTTTGTATATTACAAAAATCATAATGTCTATGGAATATCACCATAAAACATGAAAACCCAACGTGTGTGTTTTAAGTAAGAAAGACATCATTTTGGAACAACATGAGGCTGAGAAAATGATGAGAGAATTCTCATTTTTGGTTGCACTGTCCCTTTAAGATTGAATTTATCGCTTTCTTGACCTCCCAGATTGTAACTTCATCTCACTTACTCTTTCCCCACTGAATTGTTTTCAATTTCCTTTCCATTTTTGGGTGGGTGCGCCTCATGTGAACATCAACATGCAGTATTGTCTCTCTCTTGTAGAACACAGCTCTAGATAAGGAAACCATCCAGCTTTCTCGCCGGCGTAAGGACAGCATCCCCCCTCCAGGAAAAAGCCCCTCCTCCACCCATTCAGAGAGACGACGCTCCAGTAGGAGACGGTCATCTGCCCAATCGGAGGATTCTAGGAGTGCTGCTCTGGTTGAGCCTTTAGCCTCAACAACCCCCAATACACCATCAGCACCTCTGTCCTCCCCTCGCTCTGCCCCACTTCCCCACTTCCCAGAATGCAATACTGAGGCCAACAAGGGCTTGCCGAAGGAAGAATAACTCTACTTAGGGGAAACAATATGGAGACAATTCCAAATATACATAAATAAATAATTAAATAGCTACTCTGCAAACGCTTCATTCTAGCTAAAGACTGGAATACACTACACAAGATTTGCTCAGATTTTTGCCCCAATGTACAGTCTGGAAGAGTTGACAATAGTTGCCAAAAGTCTTTTCTTACCCATTGTGACGTACATCTGTGTGAAACAGCTTCTCAAACAAGAAGAAATATAGGGCATGACTTGATTTTGTCCATCAGGAATTGATGCTATTGATTTCATGTGAGAGAAGTCCCGGAAGTTAATTTGATTAAAGATCACAAGGGCACATGAATTTTAATAAATAAATTTGATGTGCACGGTCAAATCATATATAATACTGCGATACTTCATACAAAATAAGAATAGTCCATTTGGATTTAATGGTGACTTTAAGGCTGGAATACTCTGCTGGAATACGCTACGCAATTTATGCTAAAATGCGCCAAAAATCTGAGCAGTTTTAAAACACTAACTGAGGATCACACACTTTCAGGTCGTTCCCAACACAACAAACTCGCACAGTAACACTCGCCTCATTGCTAGGAGACGCATTACAAATGTGTCTGACGCTAAAAATTTGAGGTCTGTGCCCATCATACACGATGCGATGTTCTGTGAAATCTGTCAACTTAAGTCTGCAGACTGGCTCTGAGCCTCCGACTTTCTGCAACTGTAGAATTGACTCGTCCAGCTGTAAATCGGGGCAAAAAACAGAGCAAAAATTCCTGTGCTGTATTCCAGCCAAATAGTACAGTCAGAACTGTCTGTATAGTGGTCGTCTGCTCGTCTCCCTGCTTTTTTCTTCCAGTTTGGCTTCGGATTCCAGCACCCAGGGTGGGTTTGAAAACTTTTATGTGATTGATTGTATATATGTGCTTTGGATATCAAAGATCCGCTCTGCTTTTGTGTTTGCTGACATGAACAGCCCACGTCTCGATTATGAAAAGCAAGCACGTTTTAGGGTGGATCTAAATATGCTACTGGAAAGAAAGAAACTTGTCCTGCTGAAACTTGAAAGTATGTTTGAAAATAGACCGCTTGACCTTTTGACTCTGCTGAAGAAACGCAAGAAAGCAACTTGCATTTGTGGTGGTGTGTTTTTAAGAGGGTGTGCCTATATTGCACTACTGTGTTCTGGAGTCATTCTGCAGTAGTTTAGAGTTGCCTTCATATATGAGCCAGCAAAGCAAGAAATCTGTAGGGATTGTTAATAGTTCTGTTCTTTTGCTAATTTATTTGTACAGATTAGACATAATGTGAAATTGTATTTTAGAATAGTTTGATCTTTTCAAGCCGGAGTCATTAAGTGCACGATATTTTGATTTATAGTATTAGATTACAATCTGTCTTGGATTTGTCATCTATTTCTCCATGTACTGTCTGTACTTGTTATCTCTTTGCTCACCATGGCCCTGATTCAAAGAGAGTGATGAAGCTTGTTATAAATCTATATGACATAATGAACTGATTTTGACATGTTCAAGGTTTTGAGAAATATGGTAAAAATTCAGTATCATTTCTGGAAGGCTATATTTCATGTTTAATAGATGTAATTTTCTATTAGTGTTCCATATCATCTCATAATCAAGGAAATGCAATAAAATTATCTAGCTGTTGTTTATCCTCGTCTTGTCCTTATTACGGAATGATCCCAGTAAACCAATAGCTCAGTTTTACTTTCTCTAGCATAAAAAAACAGGTGTAGCCTAATGCAACATCGCCATCTGTGGGTGGAGAATGGGGCTAAAGGACACCTGGGGTAAACCATGTCTTTCTTTGTATTTTTTTTCCCCAATCTAACGAATAACACATTCATATTTCCTACATCACTCTATTTCCTATCACTTATTCACAAGACCTAATGCATATGGCGCAAAGGTTTGTCCTCCTGAGAACCAAAAAAAGATGTTATGCTACGTCCTCTGTAGTGGACACCAGTATTCAGTTGTTTAAAAAGTAAAAAGACATGAAATAAAAAGTATAGGTGAAAACAATGGGATTTTTTTATTCACCAATACATTTTTAGGTTTCAGGTTCCAAAATTGAATGAATTGATATACCATTTTACTTTATGCAATAAAGGTTATTATTGGTTAAATGGGTAGTTCTATTCAATACAATGTATCTATAGCCTACACTGTATCTAATTTGCATATTGATGTGTTCTTGGGGTAACATGTAATGAAAAAAGAAGTGTAATAATTGGCAACATTTTCATAATAATATCTAATATTTCATAGGAATATTGATATACAATTTATTTCCCTATCACTTGTTGTGTCTACCAAAAAGTCTAACATGCATTAAGTCCTAAGTGCCAAATTTGATCATTAAATTAATATCAGTAATTTTTAAAGACCAATGAGAAGTTGTTGTCACGGTGAAACCTCCAAATATTTGGTATCTCTAAGAAAAGCCCTCAATGCTCTATACAGAATCATCCAGACTTAAAACTGTGACATGTATGTTGTCAGAGAAATTCACTAAAATATAATGCCCACAGTGTACAAGTCTATGCCTGGGTTCCAGGAAGAGAATATTATATTGTTTTAGCCTAAGCATACCCTTATATTGCTATATGTTATTTGCAAACTGTAATAGGCCTACCTTAAACACTTTCAAATGAACTGAACTTTTTGCAAAACACCGTCCTTGACCAACAAAAAATCCTCTTAATTTCCTTAATAAGAATAACTAGCTTTACACCATTTTTCTAATTTCAAAACCTGCTTCTCTGCCTACTCCATTCTTTCCATAGTGTTCAATCAGTGCCATATCGTCTAATTTATTATTTTTTGCATTCTCGTCTCATTTGTACAGACAGAAAACAACAAAGGTGACGAAACACATCCTTGAGGTGTCCCCGTGTTTAAAGACAATATATTTTAACACCCCTGGCGACAGTTCCGGTCACATCCCCCCGGATTGTAAACTTTAGCGATGGCCCTAAGTAAAATCGTAGCAAGCTGTTGGCTATACAGCGTTTATTTATTGCAAAATAATACAGAAGTATTGTTTTGAAAAGTCTACAAAAGTGATATTAACCCCCCAGAAAGTGTCCCAATTTTTTTTATAGGCTACATAATTAATATTTAATTTAAATGATATTTTCGTAATTACATTCATAAAAAAAAAATAATAATAACACAATATTTGGATTCTTTAGACAAGCTGCACTGCAATCAAATAATTCATTCATTTGAATGGTTTTAATTATGGGACAACTATTAACAACAATTTGTGGCACGCCCCACACTGCGTTCATTTTACATAAGTAAAAAATCTTATACAGGATTCTGATTAGTCCGGTGGCATTGAGCTGTCTATAATCTATAAATTGGCAACGCAAGTTGGATCACTCATTACCGCCATCTAATGACTACAAATGATTACTACGATTACCGTCTGTAATTATATATAAAGCCATCTCTCGGACAGCGTTAATTTTAAAGTATTATCTAGAAAACGAAAATATCGATAAGAAAAACAACACATGTAAAATACTCAAAGAGCTTGATGAGAGAAAACCTAAAATAGAGAAAGAATATTCAAAATAACAATGAGCTTTATTCGCCATTTACGCTTGCTATACACAATAAATTCGATTTTTTAAAACAATCTTTCAGCACCAACACAGACACAACATCTAATCAAATAATACTAATAATACTACTAGTAATAATAACAAAAATAATATTACGTGGTCGCGTCCTCTTAAAACTCAATTTCCCACAAGCCCCAATCGCACTATACGATATTGCGTCATGGCGTAAACGCCATTGGCCAATTCCTGGTGGGTCGGCCATATTGGAATTTGAAGTCTGCTATACTGTGAGCAGGTTGGCAGGCTCTTAGATTATATCTCTCAAATACAGCTATATTTTATCCGCGTCCGCATCGTCAGAGCCTGGCATTGCACCAGAGACCCTGCTGTTTGTGGACGGAACGCTGTCTGTGTATTCCGTGGGTAGAAATGAGTCCTACAGACGCCAAACGCGGAGCGAAGCGCAGGAAGAATAAGCGGGGCGGCGGCGCAGGGAAGGCCGGAGCTCCGCCAACACCCTCCAGCGGCACTGCGCACGGAGACCCGAGCACCATCCCCAGCCTCAACGGAGAGGTGAGGCGGCTGGGGCATGCGGGGTGGTTGATGGTGCATTGTGGGTGTAGTTTACTCTAGATTCTGTGATATTGGAGGCCTAAGAGAAGCCCCTGTAGCTGATCTCACGTTTACATGGAGCCTGAGCTGAGCTTCACTGATCTAGAGCTTTAATCTTACACATTTCCTGGTCTGATCATCGAAACATGAGAAGAAAACTGTGAAGACGTGTGGAAAGCACATTTCGAGTGATTTTATGCAACGGATGTGGAGGTTTGAGGGATTTTTGTCGCTCTGAGTGATGTGAAGCTAACTTGTCAAGCGCTGGACAGTTTTAGCTGATGTGTTTACAAGGTGTTCTTCAACAACCATATGATTTTTATCAACCTTCCTTGCAGTTGTTAAAAAGCAGTAAATGTAATCTTGAGGCTGAAAATATCACTGTTTATGAACCGCAGTCAACAGTACTGTAACCATGTCTATAGACCGATCAAATGCTAAAGTCCACCGTTTTTTGACATTTAAGTTCAAAATATTCCCTTACACGTTTCTTTATTTATTCTTTTTAGCACATGTTCTGTATTTAAAACTTTATGTATTGCGTTATTATATAAAATAGAGGTAATAATTTTCCTTTCTGAACTTTCTGGCAGTTGTGTCAAGTATGATCAAACCGGAAGTGCTTGAAAATATTCAACCGTAAATGTCAACAAAGGATGTACTATGTATGTCAGTGGTTTTAAATTGAGACTTGTACAAAGTTTGTGATTTGGACGTAAAGTTAATGTTATGTATCATCACTTAGCACAGTTAACTCTTAGTATATGCCATTTACACGCTTACCTCAGTTTATCAGCTGCTTTCCTCTCGTTTGAGTTGGGTATTTATGCAATCCAGCCTGAGAAGTGTCATGGAAATGAATAGGCCACTCATAGCACAGGGTCCAGTGTCCAGGGCTTTGTCAGAGACTTGTTCTTTCTGGTGGTATTCCTCTGTTTCCAAGGAAACTACATATGTAGCTTAACAAGAGTATCAGTCTGTATTGACATAAGCAAGCAAAAGCGACCATTTCATCTCTGGACAGAATCATGGCTATTTTGCTTACAGTGCACAGATTTCAGTGACAAGAGGGCAAAACGTGAGGATGTCTAACTGTCTATGATTTTTAAATCTGACTAATGACATGTTCTCTTAGGAGTTTAGGTCTTATGTGAATCATTTGTTGCAATATTTCTTTTCATGAAATAACACAGCCAAACAACCTCTGGTTAACTCCGGTAAAGCTGTTCGTAATCTACTGTACAGAGCTTGTTGGCACGTTGTTGTTGTCTCAGGAATTATTGTGACATTTTTGTGTTTAACTACGCACATGCTCAAGACATCACATTCTCCTATTCCAGATAGCAATTTTGGTTAAAACTGAAGTGTGTAATAATTTTTTTTTTTTTTTTTTAAATACCGCCATTGGTCAGACAGACAGCTATCGGTTAAGCCAATGTGTTGGTCAACAATTGGCTTAGGCTAAATGTTGTATCTGCATTTTAAACTGAGATGAGGAAGACACTTTCCCATGGAAAATGTCACTCATCAGCTTTAAAGCGGTTTAATTTTTTTTGGCAATGTAATTTTGTGGCCATGACTGTCTGTATTTTCACAAGCACTGATTTATTGAATAGCTGATATCCTGCTGGCTATTCTAAATAAAAAATGAGGATTCTTTTAACAGCCACATATAACAGCTCTGACATTAGTTGTGAGCTGCTGCAAATTCATTTTTATTTATTTATTTATTTAGGTTTATTAGGGCATTTAATATTACTGGATAGCTGCATTGTCTAGTTTTGCCACAGATTTTAGAATGGACATCAAGTGACAACTCCACACTCTATTTAACAACATTCTTTATTGTTTATTCTGTGCAAAAGTAAAAAAAAAATAGAACATGGAATTTTTGTTTTTTTGTTACTGAAAGTGTATTATTGAATTGTAAATGTCTTATTTTGATGGTTTCATGCCAGTAATTCACCATGTGGAGCAAATTTTGGTCTGTACATATCATGTTTATCCTCTTTTAAAGTAGTCTGGTTTGTATTTTCTTTTATTTTGCATAGTTGTCCATGTCCATGTTGGCACTTGCATAATTTGTCTAGCTTCTACTAAGTGAGATGAATGTGTGCCAAAATATTATAGTTTTAACATCAACAACAAAATATATTGCAAGTGTTTTCTCTAGATGCATGATTGTTTCATTAGTTGCATTTTATTCTTTGCATTGCTGTCCACTGCTCTATCATAAGACCCGCTAATCAATTTTGAGTTGTGACTCATCAGTTGAGAGGACCTTTGGAAAATGAAGTACATGTAGAAGTATTACTTATATAAAAATAGGTGTTCTGCTACTGTCAGCGGTTCATTCGGGGTCAGCCTCTATCCAGTGGAGATTTAACTCTGCTGCATGGTGCTGCGAAAGGTTTTTTTTTCTTGCATTTTGACAGCTACGAGTAGTGCATTTAGATGGCACTCTTTCAGCTTCGAGCTGAAGTCGTAAACAACATAGTGTATGTAATTACATTATTGTAATAAGTTTATAACCTTGAGCCTGAAATGAGTTGATTTATCGCCGGCTTTCTCTTTAGGTCCCATTGAATGGCGCTCCACAGTTTTCAGAAGGGCCAGTAAACGCCGACTTCTCTGGAGTCCTTCAGGTAACAGGCAAATCTCTCACTTTGGAACACAGCGCTCTGCCGTATTTGCATTTCCTCTGTGCGGTAGCCGGTAGCACAGCTGTGATTTCCTGAAAGTCTGATCCGGTGTAAGTTGAGTTAGCCTACTGTTTTGAAGCGTTATTCTAGTCTTCTAGAGTGTTGAACCATTGATCTCCTGTAGCGGACGACCATTAGTGCAATTTGAGAATAATCCGTTTGGGCATTTTACGTATCTAGCGGAAGGGAAAGCTGCTTCTCCTCACATTTGATCTGTTTTGCTGTCTCTTACGCAGACCCCGTTCACTTTCGGAGTGAACCAGAGGGCACCCTACACCACTGGTGACCGTTGCCTGCTGTGTCGCAGCGAGCGTAAGGATGCCGTCTCCCAGGATATTGGAGGATCCAGTCAGAATGGCACATCCCAGTCACCCAAATCTTCCAACGCCCTTCAGTTGCCTCTGTACGTCTGCTCTGACTGCAAGCGTACAGTGGAGAAGGACGATCGTCAGCCCTCCCTCGACCAGTCTCTGTTGGTACGTTCCTTCAACACTCGCATGTTTCTCCTCTGCCTCTAGTCTTAAAAAACATAATTGGGCAAATCATGAGTCTGAATTCCTATAATTAACTTGCTAATTTTCAGCTGAGTCAGAGAAATTTGAAGGCAGTGTTGATTCGCTTAGTATTTTTCCCTCATTAAAAAAGGTTTTCCCCTAAAGCAACCAATAGTACCTCTCCAGTCATATTTTAGATAAGGAAAGATAAGCGTCATTTACATGGATGGAGCTGCCTCATGTTGAGATCACATGACCAGCCAAATACTACTTGCTTTATCTTAGTAAAACCCCATTTTGTTTGACATCTGATGAATTGTGCCGTTTGGAATCTGTGTAAGTCTAAGATGGCTGTTAGGATTGAATAAAAAAAAAAAAAAAATCCTATCTTCAAGCATTTATTTATATCAAAACATTTAAGACAGATACTTCTCATAATAATGAAAGATACACTTTTTACCCTTTGCAGCTGTGATGAAGACAGCTGTGTGTTACCACCAACATTCCATGTTATATTGGTTTCGTTAGTTTCATTTTCACTCAGCAATGATTTCACAGGCATGTAGATGTACTGTTTTCCTGTTGACATGTTTTTGATACAGATGTTTTTAGATCAGAGTCATAAAGTTGTCCCCCAGTTGTCTCTTTGCACAAAATGACTTCATTTATTAACAGTCGGATGTAGGGATGGGCGATATACCGGTAGACATGGTCAACCGGTAGAGATTTTGGACTATCGTCTCTATTGCAGTTACGCTCACAAGAGTTGACTTGTAAGTCACAAGAGTTTATCTTTTGCATGCGTTTTTAAGTATTGTGGTTTAAAATTAAGTGATTTTAAACCATTGAAGTGCAGAATGCAACAAAAGACCACTCATTTTGCTATATGCGTGTGATGTTAGAGAGACGTTCTCATCACTGTTTGAGAGACGAGCTCAATTGAAGGCGCTGCTCATAAAGCGTGTGAGAACTGAACTGAGTGCGTTTTGCAGATTAATTGGGCTTGAATGGATAAAAATACTTGTGTCAAAGTAAACAGTTGAGAAAGAAAACACAAGTAGGCTATATTGGATCCATGCAGTCGATCTTAAAATGACAGCATCCAAATGTACCTGCTGTCGTTCTTAATGTTAATGCAAATGGTGACAACAAGAATTATGAATTTTCAATGGCATCAGAAATTTCGATATTGTTTTGAGCTACATTTTAAATTACATGATTACAGCTCCATTTTAATTGAAAAGTAATGTGAAAGACATGTTTGTTTGTTTTGTGCAGTGGTCAAAGATGTCCATTTCGTGTCCGTCTCACAAAGAAAAACAATAAAAAAAACAGTGCAGTGGAATGCAAAAATGCATTCTGTGTGAATGAAGCTTTAAAGATTTGATGTCCGGCTGTATAGACTTCAATTTAAGGTGGAGATTGGATTAGCAGAGAGACATTACCTTGTTAGAGAGCTCAGGGTATTTGAAGGACAGGGTTAGGTATTTGCAACCAGAACTGCACGCCCCCCTGCAATACCTCTGCTGTCCAATCTCTATTTTAGAGTATGTGCTGGTTGCTGCTTATGATTGAATGAATGAGGCATTTATATAGTGCTTTACTATGTACTATTGTACACACCTGGATGATGTGATGGCAGCTACAGAACAACGGCACCAGTGCGCTCACCACACACCATCTATAGGTGGTGATGGGAGAGAGTGAAGGAGCCAGTTGAGTGAATGGGGATTATTTGGAGGCTATGGGTGTATTCACACCAGGAAAGTCCGCTAGTTCACTTGCTTTGGTCCGGACCAAATACAATGTTGATTTTTTTTGTTTGTTGTGGTTCGCTTTCACACTGCCTTTTTTGCAAGAAAACCAAAATTTGAGTATATCGGTGCCTTTACAGCCTACAGTCCCCATCACTATACTGGGGCATTAGGACCCACACACACAGACCACAGGGTGAGCGCCCCCTGCTGGCCTCACTCACACCTTCTCCAGCAGCAACCCAGGAGGTCTCCCATCCAGGTACTGACCAGGTTCAACCCTGCTTGGCTTCAGTGGACAGTCTTGATATAGTCTTGGCTACAGGGTGATATAGCTGTGGATATGGCTTATCTTTCCTTTTTTTCTTTTCTTATTTTCCCTTGTTTTTTTATTTTATAGAGAATGTGCATATGTTGGTGTGCTTCAATTCAATTTAAATAATTGTGCTAAAATCAGAATCACTCTTTCCCACAAATTTATGGTGGCTTATTGCTTCCATAGTTGTTGTTTTAATTGACATTTTAATCAGGCTAAGTAAAAAAAAAAAAATCCACTTGTCCCGGACATGCAGTTAATGTCGTGCACTGTTTATAATTGTTTACTAATGTTTTTGACACCTCAGGTGCTTTAACATTTTAAAGCCACAATGTACAGAACATCACACAAAGATACAGAAGAAAATGTATAATAACATGTTGGATAAATATGAATCTTTTAATAATAAAAAGGACTATTTTGCAGAACAAATGTGTGCAAAATGCCTAAAGTGCAGGGGAACAAAATACAAGCCACAAATAGTTAAATTAGAGAACCCTGAGTGATCAATAAATAACATTTAAAATAAAGAAATTATTAAAGTAACGAAAGTATAGCCAGAATTGTCAACTTTGTCTTTTTAACTGCAGAGATAACAATAAACGCTAAACTGGAGTGGCAGTCTTTTTAACTAAATATGTTCACAGCATCCAAAAATAAAATTAGAACCGGCTGACATGTTTTGAAATCACTTGTACCCTACTTGATCGAAAGAAAAAAAAAATCTAGTCTTTCACTCTGTCTGTGTCCGTTTGAGTCTTTTCAAAATGTGTGCGAAAAACGCTTAATGTCCTAAGACAGACAGATATATTAAAAGATCAAATTCTGTACTTAACTTATTAATAAAGCATACTATATAGCCTACAGAAAAGCAGATGAGCCCAGAATATGAACACTACGCGTTTAATTACACATTAAGCATTTTCCTCCCATAGAAAACCGTTATTATAAAGAAAACGCGTTGCGTTTATATTCTGCGCTCATCTTCTTTTCTGTACATAGCTTAGTATGGTCTTTACTGAGTTTGGTCTTTTAACATCACTGTCTTAATATACATTAAGCCACATTAAAGTGCCCTTTAAGCATATTTAAAAGCGTTTTTCACATTAAGCGTTTTAGAATGTCCTGAGGAAAACTTCTGGCTGGCAGAAGTGCAATCATGGTTTTCCTTATGCTAAATCCAGCCTTGAAAAATATCCTTTCTAATGGTGTGCATCCACACTTTAGATTTTCTTATCCCAGACATTGTTAAAGATTTAAATCCCTGCGGCCAAGATGCTCTCTGTTGGTCACGGGTCGTGGAAAGTGAAACTTAAATCTGTCACAGGGGTGGTTGGATTTATTTACGCACGTTAAAAATATTTATTAAAAGCTTCTTTCTTTTCACATTTTTATTTACAGCATTATCATAATAGGCTGTATATTACCTTATTGGCAGAAAACTGGTAGTTAGATTTGAAATCAGACATTGAGCACCCCCATATAGCCAAAATGGCATGATCCCGTTTCATAACACCTCTACGAAGATTTGACCGTGAGATTGGTAGTCGAATCCGGCTCCTCCTATCAAAGCATCGCATTTTCGACTATTCGGGGTCACCCCTAATCAATATATATATATATATATATATAGCATAAAGAAATAATTGGTGATACCTAATTCTTTTCTTGTTCTTCGCCAGAATCAGGACTTCTTATTGCACATGCCGGTGGGTAATGGCGGTTTGTCCCAGGAGCCCTTGGGTCCCGGAGGCAGACTGACAGTCGGTGCTCCTACACTGCCTGCTCCAGATCTCAGCTCTGCCCTCACCGCAGACACAGTGTGTAGCTGTGAGGCCTGTTATGAGCGGAGGTATGTCCTGCATCAGTCCCAATTGGATTTTTTAATTTATGTTGTTGGATCAGCTTATTCATAACCATGCAGTGTTCAACTAGTCTGTAGTTTGACTGATCAGTCTATTTAAATGTATTTCGTCATCTATAATGACTTGATTGTGGTTGCTTTGGTTAGGGAGATCACGGCTGAGTCAGAGCGGGAGTCGCAACAACTGCAGAATCACTGGTCTGAGGTCCGATACCTGGTCCGGTGCATTTACCGTCAGACTGGGACTCCGCTGGCTGATGATCAGGATCAGCCCCTAGACCGGGACAAAGAGAGCATGAAGGAACTCGTTGACAGGTATTCTTTCAGAATGAATTTATCCTAAGAAACACAAGATACAGTTGTTTAATAATGTTTTTATCTAAAGGATTGAGCCAGATCAAATCCATCTAGCAGTTTTTGGAAAAGGACACAAAATAGCACTGACATTATGATAACCATCAGAGTTGTTAAAACAATTCAATCATGTGGTTGCCACTGTAAGTGATTTTAGCTTCCACTATTTTGTTAATCACAGCCACACATGTTCTCTCCAATTTCAGCAAACCCAAACACACAAAATGATTCACAGACAGCTCTTTTCTCTGTCTAGTTTTCTTATTGGTTTCTTATTTCTTCTTTCTTACTCTTTACACACACCCTTGGGCTTAACACAGAGACAGTTGTGATTCCTCAGATTTCTTATTTCAGGGATATTTCTCAGATAATGGGGTCATTTTATGCATAGTGTTCCAGATAAAAGGCTGATTCGACCACATTCGCCATCATAAGTATCTTCATACTACATACAGTACCATTCAAAGGTTTGGTGTCAGTAAGAATTTTTTTTTATTTCAGTTTTTACATTTTGAAATAAATTAATACTTTTATTCAGTTGGCACTCATTACATTTTCAAAAGTGACAGTAAAGGGTTCCATAAGAGTTCCTTTTCATATAAATGCTGTTCTTTTTAACTTTCTGTTCATCAAATAATCCTGAAAAAGTTTTCCCCAAAAATATTAAGCAGCACAACTGTTTCCAACATTACTTATAAGAAATGTTTCTTGAGCACCAAATCAGCATGTTAGAAAGATTTCTGACAGATCATGTGACACCAAAGACTGGAAATATTATATTAAATTGAAAACAGTTGTTTTAAATTCTAAGAATATTTCACAATATTAATGTTTTTGATCAAATAAAAGCAGCTTTATTAAGTTTAAAACACCTCTTTTAAAAACATTTTAAATGGTTGTGTAAGTAATATATAGCACAAATATTTTATAAACAATCAGGTTTGCTACAAATAGTCTTTATCCATCACTGGGATGTGTGTTTTATATATGGGTTGTGTGTTTTATGTATTGTAAAATTGGTGTATTGCAGGCTCTTAGCTTTTTTTTGACAATGTGAAAATGACAACGTGCACTGCGGTGTTGTGAATCTGCCAATCATATGTGATAAATAATAACTAGGGCTGTTAACGCATGCGATTAATTCAAATTCCTTATGTGTTAAAATAATTGAACGCAAATAAATGACTGAAGCACGCAAAATTGCGTCATTAACCCTCTGAGGTCGACAAACGCGCCGACGCGTTTTGCCGGATTTTCCCCACATTGTAGCACTATAAACTTAAATTACTCCATCATTTATGGTCATACAGAAAAAAGAAATATAAAAAAAGAATCTGTGATATTTCTCCTTTTGTATGTGTCCACTTACAATCAAATCAAAACATTGTGCTTTTGTAAAATAAAGAAAATAAACAGGGTGTGCTTTCTGCCTCTCCGTCGCGGTGAACTTTTTTTTCTTGAGCACGTCTATAAACTGAAACAAAACTCAGCGAATACTTGTCACACATTTATGAGCCATATACCTTTATAAACATTTAAGTGTGTACTTTTAAATGATCGGATTCAAAACGAAAACAAATATTCTCTGTTTAAGTAATTTGTATAAAACCAACAAGATGTCCAGCTTCTCAAACGCTTGCTCATTACAGTTAATTTGGCCACGCCTACTCGCGCAAAAGATATTCACATGCAAATCTCCACATGGAACGCGAACGCGCTCGTTACCTCAACAACAAAACACTTCACTTCACTTTTCGTCGAGTTTGAAAGACGTGCCTGAGCTTACATTGGATTTAGGCTACCTCAGAAGAAGAAGAACGCGATTTGAAGACAAGAAAGATAAGGTAAGAAATTCTTACATAGCCTGTTTGTTATTGTTGCATAAATGTCACGTTGCAGCTGAACTGTTGCTAGATATATGGGGAATATTATAATATTTAGACCCGTGTTTACTGTGTTTGTGGATATCTGCTCAAACATAGATATGTTTATGGTAACCATAATGTTTTATATTTGAGAGTGATCGCGTTTGAATGTATCATATTTTGCAAGCGATCGCGTTTGAATGTATCATATTTTGCAAGCGATCGCGTTTGAATGTATCATATGTGTTTACTGTGTTTGTGGATATCTGCTCAAACATAGATATGTTTATGGTAACCATAATGTTTTATATTTGAGAGTGATCGCGTTTGAATGTATCATATTTTGCAAGCGATCGCGTTTGAATGTATCATATTTTGCAAGCGATCGCGTTTGAATGTATCATATTTTGGATGAAAGCAAAACGCACCAAACGGCTTCATGTTTTTATTATTATCTCATTTCATATCATCATAACGGATGGAAACATTTGAAGTAACATGATAATCAATATATTTTTCTCTAGCTTCTTTTGGAAGATTTATAGGCTGCTATAGGTTATTTATTGTTATTATTATTTTATCCGCACTGTGCATATACCTTATGCCTACAAGGCACAACAAACCTGGTGTTCATTATATTATATATCGTTGGAAACGTGTGTGTGTGTATTCTGTGAATTTTAAAAAGGAATTTTAAAAAGCAATTTTAACCAGAAAAATCTAATATTTATTTCCAAAATCGTGCAGGCCTTTCTCTTGATATCAGTATGTTCACTTTTTTTTTTTTCAGGTCCCAGATGCCACTGAGGACTTCAACATTCACATGAGTCTCAGTACGTGAACATGGTAAAGTGAAAATCTTGGAAATGAAAGGTATGTACAATGTTTTTAGGAATGGCACAAAGGTCTCTGTCTTTGAAGTGCTTTTTTGGCATTTGTTGTGTATCTTTGGATTATGTTGTGTTGTAAATAAATCCAAACAATTTAAAAGCCATTCTTTTTTAAATCTCCTCATTTACAGTATTGTGCAAGGTTGCTCAGAATGATAGGGGCCTGATAGCTCCTAATAGGGCCGTTAGGGGAGGTTCTTTGTCTTTCTCAGGTGAGAAAAGCTTACATATTAATGAGCTCTCGCATAAGGCTTTTTCACACAAAACACGTCGTAAAATTTTTAAATCAATATATTGTCTTATCTGAATGAGCAGTCAGGGTGATTTTCACATAGTTTTGCAGCAAATATTCTAGGCTACGTCATACAATTTTCAAAAGTCTTGTGAAGAAATAATCAGTATGGGTTTCATGGCCTTATTTCAGTGAGAATTTTTTTTTGTATTTTCAAAAACCACGCATAAATGTCATTATCTCAAAACTACAAACTTTTACATACATGCTGCTGATATATTATTGTAGCAGAGTTTGTGCTGAATACAGTGTAATTAGACTTTAGCCATGAAAATGTCACAAGTAACAGAAATAACCAGAAATGTCAGAGCATGTCAGAACACCTCCAGGGCCCAGAAAACAGCTCAGACCTCAGAGGGTTAACGTAATTTATGTCACGCAGTTAGATGATCTTAGAAATCGAGAGCATCTACAATGATGCAAGACCCTGTAACCCTGGTGGGTGGAAATGTCTATTCTAACCCAATTTTGCTTCTCTGTTTGCGATCAGATCATTTTAAGCCTCTACACTCCAGGAAAGTTGTAATTCCAGTAATCCAGTAAGCGAATTCATTTAAACGGCACTAATGTAAAGAAAACCAGGCTTATTACTTCAGAGTTCAGGGAGAATAGAGACTCACGTTGCATTTTCAGTGAATTATTCATTCCTGTTAGGCATGTGACGGTATACAATTTTCATGTTGCAATAATTGCTCAAGCTCTTATCACGTTATACGATATTATCACAATATTGAAATAAGTTGCAAAAAAAGTGTCATACTATAACAGGTTTAATAACTTTTTTTCTTATAACAAAAAGAACTGAACATTTAAATACAATAAAACAATACACAAAAACATTTATAAAATAAACAAATGTTTCAAACATTAAACTGAAAAATAATTATAAAGAACAATAGGCAACACTTTACTATAAGTAAATACTAATGCATTAACTAACACTAATAATGAGCAATAGCGACATATGTTACAGAAGTTATTATTTAATAGCGTTAGTTAAAAAAATACAACTGGTCATTTTTAGTTCATGTTAGCTCAGATTTTTATTTTAATAATTAAATGTTGAAAGTATTTTTCATTTTTGGTTTAATGAATTAACTAATAGTCTTATTGTATAAAGAATCAGAACATTTTAAATCAAAATCTAGGGCATGTTGTAGTTCAGATTAAAATGTAAAAATGTTCGAAAATAAGTAGCCTATTAAGTCGAAGTATTTGGTGCTTTGAACACCATTGCGAATACAAAAACCTGAATGGCTGTTTAAAACACTTAAATACCGTTCAGAAATAGAAAGTAGCACAGCTGCTTTGTTTACGGGGGTTACGGCTGCATTTCTGATGTTCCATCAGCGTCATCCGCTGTCATTGAAAGTGCATTTCATTCACTCGTTCCGCCATGTTCCTCATGCGTGTTGGGCTTGTTTACAAGCGCACGTCTCTTTGACGCAGCACACACACAGTGTTGTATATTTTAACTGGTTGATGGAAAAGCATTCTTAAAATGAATTCTAAAAATCGGAATAATTTGTAATAAATAATTATGCATGGTATTTTAAAGTGCCCACGATAACAAAACAGTGCATGTTCATTATCGTGATATATCGGCATATATAATGTAATTCTAAATGTAATCTAATTCCAGTGAGTGTTTTGCTTTAAAACACGAGCTCTGTATATTCTGTGATTGTTTCTGAAGAGCGCGAGCCCTCACACAACGCTCTGTGTGAAACACAGGCTGAACGGAACTTCAAAACATCCCACCGCTGTATGGCCAGATGATACGCAAAGCAAACTACATTTCTCGGCTTGGTAAAGCAAATCAGCGTCTCGCTAGTGAAGTTTTGATGGATGAGTATTGCAATCAAGGTAAAAATGATTGCAGTGACGTACAGGAGTCGTACAGCAAGCACGCACGAGTCCGTTATATTGATGCGCAAATTCCTGTTCGAGATCGCAGCTTGACTTGTCTAAAATATAAACAAGCTCTTTGCTGGCTGTACACATACTATACACTGTAAATTCTGAAAAGTTTTTTTTTTCTGTAATGTTTTTTATTTTATTTTTATGAATGGGTGCTCTGGTTTTTATGAATTAAATGGACTTCTATCATTTTGTAATTTGGTTTCCTTTTGGAGTCTCCAAGTGTCCTTTTTCGGAAAGACCTTGAAAAAAGCTTGTAGAAAATACAGTTTTGTCAGAATCACCCTTCAATCTGATGATTTACTTAGCTGGGTATAGCAAATGATGACAAAATTAACGTGTTTAACAAGACAAATGGTATATGCTTAATTTCACGATAAGTGTGCGATTTTAATCGCGATTAATCTCACAAAAGGGTGCGATTAATCGCAATTAAATAATTGAATCTATTGACATCCCTAATAATAACACATTAATTATTCTACTGGACGGTACTTGGAATCTCATTTCTTTCCCCAAAGACTCACCTTGCTTTCTCTTTATTTAGGCTTTGTGAGAAGGATCCCTACCAGTTGTACCAGCGTCTGGAACAGCAGGCAAGGGAGTACGTCTTAGAGATGAAGGTGCGTCTACTCAAACACCTGTCCACAGGCTCAAAGGCACCCGGTGCAGCGGCTCAAGGGCCTCCGCAGGCCCACCAGTTCATCTCACTGCTGCTAGAGGAGTACAATGCACTTTGCCAGGCGGCCCGCACCATCAGCAGCTTCCTGCTCACCCTGGTGTGTTGATGCAACCGTATTGTACATGCATACATGTACATGAGTGTGAATAATGATAATCCATTTAAGCTCAAGCATCAGTATGACCTACTACTAGCCCTGTTCTTCCTTTTCAGGAGAACGAACATTTGCAGAAGTTCCAAGTGACATGGGAGCTCCACAATAAGCACCTTTTTGAGAACTTGGTGTTCTCTGAACCCATCCTGCACAACAGTCTACCTGCCTTAGTGGCCCAGCTCAGGTATGGTCTTCAGTGAATCAGTTAAAACTTCATCATTCTTGTAGCATTTCTCTTTCTGTACAGGATGTCATTGGTGTGATTTTGTTTAATAGGCAGGGCACGACATCCCATGATTCATACAGTGAGGATATGTACCGTACACTCCTGGAGAGATACCACCATCTGGACCAGGAAATGAGTGCAGTGGCTCTTGAATGGCTGGAGTGTGAGAAGAGGATTGATGACTATGTTGATGAGCAGGTATAATTCATTCGTAATGTGAAAGTAGTCTTACTGAACTAAGTAATCGTTTGTGGCTCTCAAGGCTGATCTTGTATTTAATGCCAGTTTTGCCTGTTTGCAGTTGCTTTTTAAAGTTGAAGGTCAGAATCTTACAAATCAAAGGACAGAACCACATAAGTCTTTAATTAATAGAAATGTAAGTTGCAGCACAAGTCACTCATTATTCGTTAATAATTTTCATACATGACTTTTGAGTGGAGATAATTGAGTTTCTACATTTATTTTTAAAGATGTCTTTAAGAACTAAGCAGCGGATGCTCAAAGAAGACGCCGAGATCTTCAAACAGAAAAGATTTTTTGAAGAGCAGGTAAGATTTCCTCCTGGTCTGATTGACCCTTTGTTCTTATTGAGATTAAAAAAGGATAATCTGAATAACATGAAAATTCCCCATTCATAAAACAGCACACTAGATTTAGATTCAAGGCATACATACATTCAAAGATAAAGATAAGTACTGAGTGTCTGAATGCTAGTTACAACAATTAATATGAAATGATTATGCTCTCAACCTATCATTTAAATTGCGTAACTAAGTTCTTTTTTATTGGTAATGGCCTGTTCGCTAAGCTTTTTTAGCATTCCTGACAGACTTATTTCCAGCTCATAGTTCTGAAGGCCCAGTAGTGCACAACACAATGAAAAGTAAAAAAACAAACAAATATATGTTAACACAAAACAACAAAAATGCTCCCGCTCCTTTATCGGCCACTATAGAGGTTCTGTTAAAGCTAAGAGCTTTATACTAGAGGTAATGGTCTAATGAAATACAGTTTTTTACTGTAGTACTAATATTTTTTTAATAAACCCTTCAACTGCATTTATTGCATTTGAAATTAGCCAAGTCATTAATATAGCTATGTCCATTTTAAGTGCCATTTAAGAAGCCTGGTAAATTAAAAGTTTATTTGGATTTTGTTAGACCATTACCTCTAGTACAAAGCCCAAACTTTACCTTTAAAGCATCCTTTATGTGGCCGAGAAATGCTGCTGTGAAATGACTGATTCAGAACTAATAATATGAGCAAAGTTCAAGAGTCCATAAACAAACATTAGAATGGGAATTTTGGGGGGATTTTGTTTGATCATTTGACCCAGCATTAAAACCATGTGCTGCATTATTAAAGTGTCAATAATTAGCAGATGGATAAGTATTTTAATGCAGACTCGTCATAAGTCATCTCACATATATTGGACATTTCCGTTATGCTGTGGCTGGTGTTGTGGCTTGTTTCTGTTGTGTTTCGTTTTTAACTTTGCTGTTTAAATTTCGTTGTGTTGTGCACTACTGGGCCACTGTAGATGAATGTTTTTACATATTAAATGAGCAGAAACCTCTCTCTTCATCTAGCCTTGTATACTCCATTGCACATGTCTTGTGGTAAAAATATCTAAAACACTATCGATAAAAAGTTTAGGGTCAGTACAATTTTGTTTTTTAACAGTTTCTGCAAGGACGCATTACATTGGTCAAAAGTGACAGTAAAGAAATTAATGTTACAAATGATTTTGATTTCAAATAAGAACTTTGGAACTTAATATTCATCAAAGAATCCTGAAAAAAATGTATCACTGTAAAAAAAATGACTACAAAAATATTAAGCAAGAACTGTTTTCAACATAAATAAATATAGATAATAAATGTTTCTTGAGCAGCATATTAGAATGATTTCTGAAGGATCATGTGACACTAATGATGCTGAAAATTCAGCTTTGCCACAACAATAATAAATTACTTTTTAAAATGTAATAAAATAGAAAATGGCTTCAACCTTTTGAACGGTAGTGTGTGTATTGTGTATATATATCTGTATCTCGAGGGTTTTCTTTGTAAAAGCAACTGTGTTCATAGCCATTTCTCAGTTATCAGCACATATATTCTATTATATATGTTATATGTCTTAAAAACCACCAACAATTATTGTTTTAATATTGTGATTGCAGTTCCTACTGAACAGTAAAAAGTCTCTTGGTGGTGACAGCAAGTTCACAGACACAGTGAAACACATGCTGTCCTCCAGACTGAGTATCCCAGACTGTCCCAACTGCAACTACAGACGGAGGTACTTTCCACTTATATTCAATAAAATTATTTGTAGCTCTTATTTGCTGTTCTGTGATCCTTTTCGGGGGCCATATTTTAAAAAATGCCAATGAAAAAAAATAATCCCTTTGAGTATCTTTGACCTCACTGTTTTTTGTGTATCGTTAGCCTCAGTGCCTCATAATAAAGGTAATATATTTACCTCCAGGTGCACCTGTGACGACTGCAGCCTGTCTCACATCCTCACCTGTGGCATCATGGATGCTCCCATGGCAGAGGACCTGCATCTGAAGCTGCCCCTGCAAGCGGAGCCTCCCCGGGATTACCTGTCAGAGGTCCACCCCCCCAGCATGTCATCGGGCAGCTCAGGGTCCGGCTCGGCCCCAGGCTCCCCCATCACCATCCAGCAGCACCCACGCCTCATCCTGCCGCAGGATGGCACCACCACATTGTGAGTTAAAACAGTTTTATTCACTCTCTTTTATTTGAAATGTAGCTGATTACTTGGACACTTAAAACTTTGAACAATGGGACGTAGGTCCCATAAGTATCCATCTTACCTTTTTTCTTTTATGAAAATGCTGTTTATTACAAAAAAGGAACTGCAATTGTGTGTCTTTAAGTACGCATTGCTATATGAACAATCAGTCAGTTGATTTAAATGATTCATTAAAGGAATCAGCTCATAAGCTTTTTGTGAATCAGACAACATTGTTCACACAACAGGAAAAATGCGAGGAATTTTTTCTTGTCTCACTGCATTCACTTCAGACGGTGCACTCACATTCAGAATATTGGATAAAATATTATTTATTTTTGCAGTGGCAATGCAGGACACAATGATTTTAATCTTGATAATTATGAAACCCCAAATTTGATTAAAAAACATTTGAATGATAGTGTGTATAAATGTAAAATGCAGTTTCATGGACAGTGAAATAATCATCTCAATTCACCTGTCATTGTCAGGTGCGGCATAAAGTTTGTTGTTCCTTGTCTGCTTGCTTTATGGCTGCATTTCGTAATAGTTTTATGTGCGGTCAAGGGTTTTTACGTGGATAATGCTGAAATATAAGCTTGGGAATATTTTTGTTTAGTTGTAATTTGTAGTACTAGTAATATGTCTCCTGTGGACAGTATTGCAAAAATCAGATATGGGTCAGATCAGGCAAGTTCCAATTATTATAGTCATTACTGTATTTATGATTACAGTGACTTAATTATGTACTTTCCTGCCAAGTTCACTCAGTTTCTGTTTTTCATTTTCATCAGTGTCATCAGTTTCTTATTACATCACACTAGTCCAACAGCTGAGTCATTAGACTCCTTTTGCTTTCTTTCTTTTTCCTTTTCTGCCTCAGCGATGATGAAGTGCCTCCGTTGTCTGCTATCTACCCTCTGAGCGGGTATGAAGACCCTTCGGTGGTGGCCAGCATTAATGGCATCCACAACCAACTCAGTGGAGGGGAAGAGAGAATGACCCTTAAAGATAAAGTAGGTGGCAGCTGATCATCTGACAGTGTTGTTGCTGCCTACAGTGTACAATAAACATTTGTCAACTGGAAACATTTGACATTTGAGTTTGAACAGTGGTAATAAGCGCTCCTCTCTCGTTTTCTCAGTCTTCACGGGGGAGCAGCAGCAGCAGCAGTTCCTCTGAAGGTGATGAGGGGGAGAGGGAATGTGGTGGGGAACCTCCAGGCCAGGAGACGCCGTTCTCTGGAGGGAAAAATGACTGTCCACCTCCATCATACCCTCATACACAGGTAGAGCTTAGGAAAAGATGCGTTAAGGGTCTATATATTAAAGGGTAACAACCCTAAAACAATTTTTTTAGTTAATGATCTGTAAGACTGGGGCCTTATTAGTGCTGTTCATTGATTCGAGTAAATATTTTGACATTTGGGTATAAAGTGTTTTAATTCTACAATATATGGTGTAAAAACATCTGAGTGCTGCCCTCTTCGAGTTGAACGGTGGCTACTGCAGTTGAATTTTCCTTTTTGAAGTTGTTTCCCCGCGTGACGTATGCAGGCTCTGCCAACGGCTCACTACCCACGCCCCTGGCACGAGCTCACCACGCCCTTCGCTAGCATCGTCGGCATCGGGAGTTAAGACCGCAGTTTGAGCCAGCGGCTCGAATTGATAAGGCTCTGGCCCTGTGTCCAGACAATTCACCCTCCTCCACTTCAGGTGAAGGTGGGGGAGAAAAGTCCTCTACTTCAAATGACCGCTCTGTTGCAAAGCTACTGGCATCACTCCAGTCACCCTCCATCTTTGCGAGTCTGACAGCTGTCAATCAATCCGCCACTGCAGGTCTCAGGTGCACGCCCCCCGTTCAGCCCCGCCCTCGGTTCGTCCTCTCTGTCTCCGCTGGGCTCTGCCCACTTTTCCAGCATTTTTCAAATATTGCCAGTGGGTGGAGTTAGGCTCTGACCAGGGGTTGAGTTACACTTTAAATATTTCCCCCTTGGCATCAAGATTAAAAACTGTTAAAAAATGTATTTGATCTTTGATTGAGTCAGAGAGAGTCCATTGGTTTGAGTGGTTTGCATTTGCAGGTATTGCAGTAAATGATCTCAGATAAAAATGACCTCTTTCTTCTTTTTTTTCTTTTCTTTTTTTTAGATGGATCAGGTACAACATCCATGCGAGTGTCACGTGTGTAATCAGGGCACCGGGGATGGTAGCACTTCCAGCCTGAGCTCCACCTGTCTGCCTACCAGCAGGCTGCACACAGGGGGTCACCAGTTCTTCTCAGAGAAGACAGCAGCCCATCCTGCCCTCCACCTCTACCCCCACATACACGGCCATCTCCCCTTGCACAACCTCTCCCACCTGCCCAGACCACTGTTGCCCACCCTCTACTCCACCCCTCCGCTCACACACAACAAGGTTAGACACACGCACATGCACAGGAAATTCCCTGCTTGTAGGGACTCAATGCCTGTGTTATTTTTCCAGCCACAAGGGGGGTGACTTGTATCAAAAATCAAAATCTTAAAAAGAGGCACAGGTGCAAAATTTCACTTCCTACTGGGCATGTCCCTTTCCACATCGCTGACTATTGCTTATCAAGCAATGACGTAATGCCACTATACATTTTTCTATAACATTTTCAGTATCTTAATCACTGATTTTCATGGTAAATCATTTTAAAAGGACATTCATTGAATTTTTTCATGTAATGATCCCAACTCTCTCCACATCATCTTCTCTAGACTCTCCCTCCCACCCCCACGTCCAGTCACACAGGCGGAAAGCAGCAAGTGTTCAACCCCACCCTACCGGAGCATGTCTACCAGAGCTGCTTCAGCACGGCGGGGGACTGGAACGGCTCTTTGCCATGCCCCTCGCTCAAACTAGAGAACCTCTGGGACACGCACATTATGAAGAACTGGAACCCTTCTGTGCTGCTCCAGGAGCCATTACCTGGTCAGTTTCTCAAGCCTTTTTAAAGATGTTCTGCACACTTGAACTAAAATGCATTAATCTGTACAAGTAATTCAGATGTTTTAAACCATTGAAAGGCTCCATTTAGATCTGGTATTATGTGTCTGGTGATCAGCTCATTCAGACTACATTCAGAGGAACACTCTAAAAGTCACCATGAAATTAACTTCCCTTACCCTACTGTCAACATCTCTTTTTTTAATCATGTGAATGATGTCCTCACCTGGGTGAGGACTGGCCAATTATCCATCCCTTCCAGCAACCTTTAACTGACATGAGTTTGTTACATTTAGCAAACGACAATGATCCAACAATCGAATCAATTCACGATGGACAAAGTCAAACCCTGTCCTAATTTTTTTTTTTCACTCAGATATTCGTTACAATAAAAAGTAAAGATGAATTTCCTTTTCATGTCTACTTAAAAAATAAAGGTTCTGAATTACCATCTATGGTTCCATAAAAAACCATTAACATCAATGGAACTTTTGTAATGCACAGTGGAACAACATTCATCAAGAACTGTTCTCTGAAAGGTTCTTTGAGGAACCAAAACTGGTTCTTCTATGGCATTACGGCAAGGGGTACTTTTATTGGAACCTTTATTTTTAGGAGTGTAGTAGAATATGCATTTGACCAGATCAGTTGTAGTTAAGCACTAATATGTCCAAGACAACCACAAATAACTGCCTACTTGCCTGTCAATCAGAGAATGTGCTAAAAAAAAATTATTTCCAAAATATTGGAATACGATCAGATTATTTGGAAAAGCACAAACATACATAGAGGACCAGGATCTAATTTATATACTTGACTAAAAGAACAGAATTAAGCTTGAAATATGATGAATGGATTGTATACAGTCACAAAATCAGAGTCCTACCCTCAATCTGATCAAAACTTGTACCAGAACAGCTATAAAGTAGCCGCACTAAAGTAGTTGAGTGAATCCATTAAATTATTTTCATTTTCTAAAGTCTTAAAGGGGACATATCATGCTAAATCCACTTTTTTAGCCCTTAAATGCATTTTGTTGTATATTTGGAGTGTTTAGAAGTACAGAAAAGTTGAAATTATTCTCTTCAGGTGCTTCGTTGATATCTTTATATTCTGTTTTGGTCATATTTTTCAACCTGTTCCGATTTTTCTGTTCTCTATGACGTTTTTTGAACTATTACGTCACAGTATTTGCAGCGGAACTGCCAAATAAGGACATTGACTTCCGGCCCAACACTTCGAGCAATCCGCCATTTTTATTTCTCGCTGCAATTTTGTAGTCCAAGCTAAAGGATGCAGAAGATACGAGAGGGTAAGTTAAAATGTTCGGTTGTTGGATGTAGTAACCCACACGCTTCATTACACCGTCTAATGTAGATGAACTGCCACGCTTGTGACAGGCCGCATGTTTAACGCACTCCCTCTCTTCGGAGCCAGGTGAAAGTGTACTTCACCGTCTCCAAACTAGACCCTGTCTTGCCCTATCTCCCTCGCACATATTAATCAAAATAAATCGACACGGTGGTAAAAGGTCGGAAGACCAAAGTTTCATGTGTAAATACAGTAACACACCATTGCGATACATCCATATGAAGACGTTGTTCTGCAGGTTCGTCGTCTTCATTTTCATCTCGCTCCGACTCTGGCTCGAACATGTAAGGCTGGCTGGACAAGTCTTCCGTTGTTGACATTTTGTTAATAACGTGTGAATAAAATGTTTCTGTGCCGCTAGATAATCGTATCTCTGCTATCAAACTACAAAAATGGCCGAACGGGGTGGAGTTCAACCGAGTGTCACCGCTACAACCTGGAGAGGGGGCGGGGTATGAAGTGTCTCAATTGTATTTAAAGAGACCGCACCAAAACGAGTTGCTCTCAGACGCACATCAGAAAAGGGGTAGAAAAGGGTCCTGTGGAGCTATAATAATGAGGAATTCAGACCCAAGCATTGCAGTTCCGCCTTATATAGACTACAAATGTATGATTTATATGTAAAAAGGAACGATTTAAAAGCATGATATGTCTCCTTTAACCCTCTGAGGTCTGAGCTGTTTTCTGAGCCCTGGAGGTGTTCTGACATGCTCTGACATTTCTGGTTATATCTGTTACTTGTGACATTTTCATGGCTAAAGTCTAATTACACTGTATTCAGCACAAACTCTGCTACAATAATATATCAACAGCATGTATGTAAAAGTTTGTAGTTTTGAGATAATGACATTTATGCGTGGTTTTTGAAAATACAAAAAAAAATTCTCACTGAAATAAGGCCATGAAACCCATACTGATTATTTCTTCACAAGACTTTTGAAAATTGTATGACGTAGCCTAGAATATTTGCTGCAAAACTATGTGAAAATCACCCTGACTGCTCATTCAGATAAGACAATATATTGATTTAAAATTTTTACGACGTGTTTTGTGTGAAAAAGCCTTATGCGAGAGCTCATTAATATGTAAGCTTTTCTCACCTGAGAAAGACAAAGAACCTCCCCTAACAGCCCTTTTAGGAGCTATCAGGCCCCTATCATTCTGAGCAACCTTGCACAATACTGTAAATGAGGAGATTTAAAAAAGAATGGCTTTTAAATTGTTTGGATTTATTTACAACACAACATAATCCAAAGATACACAACAAATGCCAAAAAAGCACTTCAAAGACAGAGACCTTTGTGCCATTCCTAAAAACACTGTACATGCCTTTCATTTCCAAGATTTTCACTTTACCATGTTCACGTACTGAGACTCATGTGAATGTTGAAGTCCTCAGTGGCATCTGGGACCTGAAAAAAAAAAGTGAACATACTGATATCAAGAGAAAGGCCTGCACGATTTTGGAAATAAATATTTGATTTTTCTGGTTAAAATTGCTTTTTAAAATTCCTTTTTAAAATTCACAGAATACACACACACACACACACACGTTTCCAACGATATATAATATAATGAACACCAGGTTTGTTGTGCCTTGTAGGCATAAGGTATATGCGCAGTGCGGATAAAATAATAATAACAATAAATAACCTATAGCAGCCTATAAATCTTCCAAAAGATTTCAGTAACAACTAAGCTAGAGAAAAATATATTGATTATCATGTTACTTCAAATGTTTCCATCCGTTATGATGATATGAAATGAGATAATAATAAAAACATGAAGCCGTTTGGTGCGTTTTGCTTTCATCCAAAATATGATACATTCAAACGCGATCGCTTGCAAAATATGATACATTCAAACGCGATCACGCTCAAATATAAAACATTATGGTTACCATAAACATATCTATGTTTGAGCAGATATCCACAAACACAGTAAACACGGGTCTAAATATTATAATATTCCCCATATATCTAGCAACAGTTCAACTGCAACGTGACATTTATGCAACAATAACAAACTAGGCTATGTAAGAATTTCTTACCTTATCTTTCTTGTCTTCAGATCGCGTTCTTCTTCTTCTGAGGTAGCCTAAATCCAATGTAAGCTCAGGCACGTCTTTCAAACTCGACGAAAAGTGAAGTGAAGTGTTTTGTTGTTGAGGTAACGAGCGCGTTCGCGTTCCATGTGGAGATTTGCATGTGAATATCTTTTGCGCGAGTAGGCGTGGCCAAATTAACTGTAATGAGCAAGCGTTTGAGAAGCTGGACATCTTGTTGGTTTTATACAAATTACGTAAACAGAGAATATTTGTTTTCGTTTTGAATCCGATTATTTAAAAGTACACACTTAAATGTTTATAAAGGTATATGGCTCATAAATGTGTGACAAGTATTCGCTGAGTTTTGTTTCAGTTTATAGACGTGCTCAAGAAAAAAAAGTTCACCGCGACAGAGAGGCAGAACGCACACCCTGTTTATTTTCTTTATTTTACAAAAGCACAATGTTTTGATTTGATTGTAAGTGGACACATACAAAAGGAGAAATATCACAGATTCTTTTTTTATAATTCTTTTTTCTGTATGACCATAAATGATGGAGTAATTTAAGTTTATAGTGCTACAATGTGGAGAAAATCCGGCAAAACGCGCCCGCGCGTTTGCCGACCTCAGAGGGTTAACCCCTAAAAATATATATGGGATACATGAGTCACTTACAAGAATTGGATATAGTGTTAACATTAGGAACGTTTTTGACTTTTTGAAGCCACAAACTAGAAACATTTTAAGCTGTTTGGTGGAGCTGTTTTTGACCTAAGTAATATTAGCGATCAGACACGTGTAATCGCCCAGCCATCATTACCAAACTGTCATCCACATAGGAGGTGTGTTTTATCCACATTAAGCGTTTGCTTTTAAATAGTGTGCCCTCTCTTGACCATAATTGATGGGTTTCCCCGAGACCGCAAGAGTGGTGGTGAGGAACTTTTGGAGAGAGATCAAAATTTGTGAATGAGTCAAAATGCAATTTCTAGCACCACACCTCAGACGAGCTGTCTGTGTCCAAAAGAGGGTGACATCACTGTAGTAACAACTAGTTGTTCATTTCAGCTCCTTACAGTGTTAGTATTAGTATTTTATATATATATTTAAATGGTCACTACATTACCAAAAAGGATGTGCCAAGTGGGTTTTATTGTCTTCAGTATCTCTATGATCCCACTGAAACTATTCTCCCTGTCAAAGGTGACATGCTGGGTCCTCCTCTTCCCGACGTGCCCCTTCTCTCCTCCAGTTTGGACCCCACTGTCAACCCCCATCCTTCCCCAGATGGCAAAGAGAGGAAGAACGGCGCCAAGAAAAAGTGTCTCTTCAACTACCAAGATGCCTTCATGGAGGCCAGTGAAGTGGTGATGGCCACTTCCTCTGCCACCTCCTCTGTCTCCAGTGCCGCCACCACTGTCCAGTCGAGTAATAATCACTTTCACGTTTCTAAATGACCCATCATGAGTCTTAAGATTGAATTTTTGCTTTCATTTGCTGAATTTCCTTTTTTTTTTTTTTTCTTTAGATGAAGTTTTCCATAATTTAGGTAAAGAGGACCATAGACATCCCACTCCTGTTGCTCCTAGGAATAGCCCCACCAGTCTCTCGTCTCTCCCCCCTCTCAGCGGAACCTCACACCCTTCTTCCCCCAACACACACCTACCAAGTATAGGCACCCAGTCCTTTTCAAAGACTGTAACTCAGACTCCAGTCTTCATGGATGTCCATCAGAGTCTGTGCTTGACATCTGGTGAGCAGCCAGCCGCCTCAGTTGAAGGTTTAATCAGTGGTCCAAATAGCGTGTGCAGGTCAGTTCATCATCTATAGTATTTATATGCCTTCTGTGTGATGTTCCTGCTGTCCCATCATCCAAAAAATAGACAGGCTGTTCTAATTTCTATGGCATGTCAAGCTTTTAAAGTGCCCCTATTATGGATTTTTGAAAAAGACCTTTCATGTAGTGTGTAACATAGCTCTAAGTGAATGAAAACATCCTGCAAAGTTTTAAATCTGAAAGTGCACCGTGTATAAAGTTATTGTCTTTCAAATGTAAGAGTCGACTCTGAGTCAATGAAATGAATCGTTTTTCAAACGAGTCATAAGCCGTTTCGTTGTGACGTCAAGACGAAACATTAGCATATTGCCCGCCCACTTATTGCGCGCGCAGACACCAGGGAAAACTTGAATCCCCTCAAACCTGCTGTTGATTCCTGTGGACACTGGATAGCATCATGTCGAGAAGATGCTGTGCTCTACAATGTGAAGCTAAAGACAGTTTTTTTTCACTGCTCAAGGACGAGCATGTGAAGATTCAGTGGTTAAAATTCATCTTTATCACAATACCACTGCAGTATAATCCTAAACTTTTGCTGTGTTCCCTTTATTTTACTGACGACTGCTTCTCAAATCTCGGAGTTCAATGCAGGATTCGCAAACCGAAAGATGATCTTGAAAGATGGTGTTCAAAATACTTAGTTTTGAGTTTTATATTGTGTAGGTCTCCTGCTAACTGGCTAACTCACATTATTACTGTCTTACTGAAATACTTCTGCTAATCAGTTGAGGGCCACTATTAACGTTACCTAAAACTGTGTCTATTAATGCAGATTGTCTGTCGTTCTCACTTCTTTGAGGAAAGATTAAGCATGGAGCAAGATTTGTTTTACCAACGTTTATGTATCATCAGTCATTCACGCTAGAGCTCGGCTAATGTATGCACTATTATTGATACAGTTTCCACATGTTCACCGCAATAAATTAGAAAAATCCTTGGTAAATAAATAAGTACAAGTAAAATAATTGGTTTGTTGATGGACATGCACTTGTTAATGCTGATGGTGAGGAATTACAGTTGCAACATCTCATAATGTCAGTTAAATGTAAGTTAGTGTATCACTGAGAAACATCCTGCTCGAGTTGTCCTTGCGATGGAGGTTCGGGTTGAATAACTAGTTTTTCCAATGTTTCATCATCGGACTCGCGCTCTGATTGATATGGTAAAATCAACGTCATTGTTCGTTACTGTTTATTTTACGGTGTAGGAAGCCTCAGGACACGCAGAGCTGACGTTGTTATGGCAATGGGCTTTTTTGTTTTCGACAGCTGTACGTGATGGACCAATCACAACAGACTGAGCTGTCTGGCCAATCAGAGCAGAGAGTAGCTCGAGGAAAGGAGGGATTTAGAGAGATTGATTCATCTGGCGAGTCGTTTGAGAATCATTGAAAATGTGGTGATGTGCAAAACAGTTTTTTGACCTTTGATGCATGTAAACCTGTTTTAGGAGACTCCAAAACAACATTAGGAAACTTTAAAATAGCATAATAGGGGCACTTTAATATTTAATAAATAAACTGGAATATGAGCTGGAGTTGAGTTCATATACTCACATTTGGAATGTTTTTGTCAGTGATCCAGACTGTGAGGGTCATCGCTGTGAAGGGAACGGAGGCTACGATCACCAGCCATATGAAGGAGAGGAGAGCCAAGATGATGACAGCAGCTCGGAGCACAGTTCATCCACTTCCACCTCAACCAATCAGAAGGAAGGAAAGTACTGTGACTGCTGCTACTGTGAATTCTTCGGTCACGGAGGGGTATGGAAACACTCTCCCTTGGCTTTCACCAAATATAACAATATTAATAATATATTACATAATTACATTATTTATAATAAACAATAGTATTTTGATTGTCAGCTGATATTCAAGCTTTTTTATCTATAGTATCTGTTGATATTGGATATACAGTACAGGGCTCCAGACTAACTTTTTTTATTAGGAGCGCTGTAGCCCCTGACTTAAATTTTAGGAGCGCAAGCAGAAAATTTAGGGGCACACCTTCACATTTTCCCCCTAAATAAACATTACAGACAAATGCTTTGATAATAAATAGACTTAGCCTAGCGTACAGAAATTATGGTGCAGTTTTATTTTAAGATCACAGGGCTCCAGACTAACATCTGAGGGCAGCAGCACTAAGTTCTACAGAAAGTGTTTGGTAGCACTGTGGGATGACAAAGCACTGAGCTTAATTTGAGGTGTATAGATAAAGTTCAATTTAATTATTATCATTCATAATGTCTTAATATTAATTCAAAAGCAAAATGAGTGACAAATAGATATTAGGGAGTGAAAATAGGCAATAAGCGCCCTCAGCAGCTATATGCTTACAATGGTAATTTAGTCTTTCTTTTTTTTTTAAATAAGTGTGAGTTTTCCTACTTCTTGAAACTTTCAGTTTTATAAATAGAGACAATCTTTAAAGGATGAACAAAAATGTTTTGGTCAACACATTAAAAATAACATTTAAATATGATATAGTTTTGAAGTGCTGGAAAAAGATGTGTAGGCTACTTTTATAACCACAGTATACCATAGTTATAGCTATGCCTGGTTCAGATTACACCATTTTTTTGTATGTTACGATAGTCACTGTGTCAGATTACACGATTTTGACTCCTAAAAATCTTGTCATGTCCTGGACAAGAAACATTGTCAGACTACACGTTGCTTTATGACCAGTCATCGCAAGCCGTCTCACACACACATTCACTCGCACATGTAGCCTACACACGCACTCACTCACATACACGCACTCACACTCACATACACGCACTCACACACTCACCACGCTCTCACTCACTCGCACACACACTCACTCACTCACTCTCGCTTGCGCACGCACACACACACTCACTCGCGCACACACTCTCTCACTCACTCTCGCTCGCTCGCGCGCTCGCACGCACGCACGCACGCACGCACGCACACACACACACACACACATTCATTCACTCTTGACGGAACCCGTCGGAGGACCGTTAAAAAATTAAACATGCTACTCTTTTTGTCGTGATGTCGTAAAGCATCGCAGACGCGACGTCGGTTGTCGCCCACTACACACTATACGCGATGAAATTTACTGGTCGCACATGTGCGACTGAATGTAAAATTCAGTCGCACACTCTCAAATTTTGGTCGCAAAATGCGACCATTTGGTCGCAGTCTGGAGCCCTGCAGTAGTTTTGGATATTTCATTGTTTTGCTCACTTCCCTGTTTTTATGTTCAAATTATCTTTGCCATCATCTAACACTCACGTAAAGTTGATCTTTTAAAAACACCTATAATTTTAGCAAATCTCACAATTAAAATCCATTTTTTCATATAGCACATTATAATGCTGTTTTGCCTACATTCTTCTGTTAACTATGGTAACTAATTAACAAACAGGGAAACTAATTAGGAACTGGAAAACAGGAACAGAGTGAAAACTAAACTAAAACAGAACACACATGTGACAGTACGCCTTGGAAAGGCACGTCCTCATGCCGACAACTGAGGCGGCAGGGAGGGGGCTCTGGAGAAGGACGTGGTGCAGGTGACAGTGGGAGAAACCAGGGTGGTAATGACGGTGGGATGAGCCAGGGGAAGGAGTAGCTAGGTGGGGACCCAGAGCGCAGCCAGGACCCTTTGCGGAGTCGATGGAGGGAGGAGCCATGGTGAAGGCTTGGCTGTTGACACCAGGGGGATGAGTGATGGAGATGAGGCAGGCCCTAGGCGCAAACAGAGAGCAGATGGGACCGGGCGACACCGATGGTCCTGGAGGCAGAGGCGGAGTCATAGTGACAAGTGTCCGAGGTGGTGCCAGAGAACTGAGGTGGAGCCGGTGAGCCCGAGGGCCGAGGTGGAGCCAGAGGGAAGGCAGAGCCAGACAGTGCTGAAGGGGTGGAGAGACGGAGCACAGCGGACAGCTCGGAAGTCCGTGGCTCAGGCAGAGCTAAACTTATTTAAACTTAAAATCGAAACTCTTTTGGGCGGTTCCCAGACAGGGTTTAAATTAAGCCAGGAGTAGGCCTTAATTTAGAGTAGTTAATCGTGTCTTAAAAAATGGCTTTCTGAAACACAGATTAAGTACAGAACACCTGGGCTATGAAGTCCTGAACTAATACAAGATTAATTTAAAGCCAGCTGTGCTAATCTGAATTAGCATGACAGAGGTTGCCTATAAAACATGGAATGAACCAAGAAAAGCTTAAAATTGCATGGAACTGAGAAGTAAATCCAAGGAAAACAATGACAGTAGAAAAAAGTCTGCAATCAAAAAAGCTTTACTGAACAAGAGAAAACTCTTAAAGCAAATGGCAAAGAAAAACTGCACACATCAGCTGTGGAATCAACGAAGCCCCTAAACTAAAGGGACATGCTGAAGGGAAAAAATATGAGATGGGAGAAAAAAATATTTATCATTGTTTTTGCATTTTCTAGTGAATGTTTTGCGTTCCCCCAAGAAACTGCATTTGCTTGCAAAATGTTTTGCATTCCCTCGAGAAACTTTTCGTTCACAAAAATGTTGTGAGCGAGCTCAAAGTTTCTTACTCTACCCACTCCGAGCAGGATTCGAACCAGAGTCTCCAGCATGGAGATATGCATGTATGTGTATATATAGGCTATAACACAGCGTTAATCTGAAGTTAAACCTGCCTCCTGGTAGGTTTAATTTAAGTGTCAATTTAGTCCTGGATTAGCTTTAGTCTTCCTCCAGGAAATCAGTTTATTAAACTCTGGTCTAGACCAAGCCTAGGACTATTTAAAAGACCATGACAGAGAAAGCAGATTTCTGTTAATCTGGTTTAAAAGGCCATTTTAGGACTAGGCTTAATCTCTGTCTGGGAAACCGCCTCATGATGTTTTCATATAAAAAAAGTCTGCACTCTCAAACTCGCGCTGAATTACTACTCTTCAAGGTTTGATGATTGAAATAGTTTCTCAATATACAGTGAGGAAAATAAGTATTTGAACACCCTGCTATTTTGCAAGTTCTCCCACTTAGAAATCATGGAGGGGTCTGAAATTGTCATCGTAGGTGCATGTCCACTGTGAGAGACATAATCTAAAAAAAAAATCCAGAAATCACAATGTATGATTTTTTTAACTATTTATTTGTATGATACAGCTGCAAATAAGTATTTGAACACCTGAGAAAATCAATGTTAATATTTGGTACAGTAGCCTTTGTTAGCAATTACAGAGGTCAAACGTTTCCTGTAGTTTTTCACCAGGTTTGCACACACTGTAGGAGGGATTTTGGCCCACTCCTCCACACAGATCTTCTCTAGATCAGTCAGGTTTCTGGGCTGTCGCTGAGAAACACGGAGTTTGAGCTCCCTCCAAAGATTCTCTATTGGGTTTAGGTCTGGAGACTGGCTAGGCCACGCCAGAACCTTGATATGCTTCTTACAGAGCCACTCCTTGGTTATCCTGGCTGTGTGCTTTGGGTCATTGTCATGTTGGAAGACCCAGCCTCGACCCATCTTCAATGCTCTAACTGAGGGAAGGAGGTTGTTCCCCAAAATCTCGCAATACATGGCCCCAGTCATCCTCTCCTTAATACAGTGCAGTCGCCCTGTCCCATGTGCAGAAAAACACCCTCAAAGCATGACGCTACCACCCCCATGCTTCACAGTAGGGATGGTGTTCTTGGGATGGTACTCATCATTCTTCTTCCTCCAAACATGTTTAGTGGAATTATGACCAAAAAGTTATATTTTGGTCTCATCTGACCACATGACTTTCTCCATGACTCCTCTGGATCATCCAAATGGTCATTGGCAAACTTAAGACGGGCTTTGACATGTGCTGGTTTAAGCAGGGGAACCTTCCGTGCCATGCATGATTTCAAACCATGACGTCTTACTGTAGTGTATTACCAACAGTAACCTTGGAAACGGTGGTCCCAGCTCTTTTCAGGTCATTGACCAGCTCCTCCCGTGTAGTTCTGGGCTGATTTCTCACCTTTCTTAGGATCATTGAGACCCCACGAGGTGAGATCTTGCATGGAGCCCCAGTTCGAGGGAGATTGACAGTCATGTTTAGCTTCTTCCATTTTCTAATGATTGCTCCAACAGTGGACCTTTTTTCACCAAGCTGCTTGGCAATTTCCCCGTAGCCCTTTCCAGCCTTGTGGAGGTGTACAATTTTGTCTCTAGTGTCTTTGGACAGCTCTTTGGTCTTGGCCATGTTAGTAGTTGGATTCTTACTGGTTGTATGGGGTGGACAGGTGTCTTTATGCAGCTAACGACCTCAAACAGGTGCATCTAATTTAGGATAATAAATGGAGTGGAGGTGGACATTTTAAAGGCAGACTAACAGGTCAGAATTCTAGCTGATAGACAGGTGTTCAAATACTTATTTGCAGCTGTATCATACAAAGAAATAGTTAAAAAATCATATATTGTGATTTCTGGATTTTTTTTATAGATTATGTCTCTCACAGTGGACATGCACCTACGATGACAATTTCAGACCTCTCCATGATTTCCAAGTGGGAGAACTTGCAAAATAGCAGGGTGTTCAAATACTTATTTTCCTCACTGTAAATATCTGGGATTTTTAATTGATTCCCTCTCTTTGGGCCTTATGTTCACCACCTTGTGAAAAAACTAAAGTTGAAATGGGATTTTTCTTTTGAGTTAAGTCCTATCTTTCTTTTGAAGCAAGGAAGAGATTGGTAGCTGCTACTTTTTTGTCAGTGATGTATTATTTTGATATTTATATTCAGGCGCCTAAGCATTGTTTACAGGTGTTGGATTCTGTTTATCATAGAGAATTAAGGTTTATTACTAATTCAAAAGCCCTTACCTATTGTTTACTGTTCTCGGGATAAATCCCTTAATTAACCAATATACATTAGAGAAAGGGCAAGCAGAATGGGTAGATAAATAACAAATTATTTTTAAATGAATTCTGTGGTTGGGAAAAGATGTCTACCCTTTCAAATCAAGACACGCCCAAGTTGTATTTACAAGGTGCCCAAATGGCCATACTAGACTTACTCATGGGCATTTATTGAAGGGTGAAGAAGCACCAAAATGTCTGTAAAACATATTCTTTTGGACTGCCCAATCTTTAATGTTATGAGACAGCACTTTTTATCAGGACAAACTTTGAAGGACTTATTTATGGATCCAGATTTTAAAAAAAAATATTTTTAGCACAAGTACATTTAAAGAATATTTTATAGAATTGTACTTTCCATTGTTTTCATTATATTGTACTTATGATGTTATGTTTGTTAAATGTATATGTATCTGCCATGTAATAGCCGGTGATGCTGATATGGCAATAAACTCAAATACTACTACTACTACTACTACTACTACTGTACTCTCGGTTGCAAGGCCTGTGTTGTCACTCAAGCACTGGTACATATTTATATATACAATTATTTTGGGTTTGCTTCCCTCTTGCTTACAGCAGCATATCATTCAAAACTATTTATTATTATCTTTTAACCATCTGCTTAAATGTATCTTGTAACAACCAGTAACAAGATAAATTATTTTTAAAAGAGTTGATATCACTAAATTAATTTAAGGGTATTTTAAAGCATTTGATTTTGGATTTACTTGATTGTATTTGTTTTGAGTGATTTGTGTACATTCTTTGTATATGTATATTTATGTTTTTATGTTTAAATAACTGTGCTGCCTGTCTTGGCCAGGTCCCTCTTGTAAAATAGATTTTAAATCTCAAAGAGTTTTATTTCCTGGTTAAATAAAGGTTTCATAAAAATATATAAATGAATAAAAGAGCAACATCTGACCAAGGCAGTGCCGGAGGGATAAGGGAGTCCGGTAGAGTCGTAAGGATGGTGGTCTCTGGTGGAGCCGAGGGAGGAAGGAGCCAAGGCGGAGCCAATATGTCGACAGGCTGGATCCGCAGAGCAGAGTGGAGTAAACCAGGGGCCGATAAGCTGACAGGAACCAGCGGAGACAGAGGACACTTGGAGCTGGGCGGGACCAGCGGAGACACAGGAGACTTAGAGCTGGGCGGAACCAGCAGGGACATGAGAATAAGGGAAATATCCTCTTCCAAATTAAAATAGCCACCAGAGATCAGCAGCAGCTCACCCTTAGCAGTGGGTGAGTGTGGGCAGGGTCTACATCCATTCTCTCAAACTTCACTAGCGGTCCCATGGTGGCACATGATCTAGCCAGCTCACACACCTAATCATACTCACAGTGGGGCTCGGGCTCCGGGGCTATGGTTGGTTCACTCCTTTTCTCTGGCGCTGGCTCATGCATCGCGGCAGGCTCAAGCCCTGCATCTACAGTGGGCTCTGGCATCATGTCCGTGCCACGGGGTGATGGCTGGCTGGGCTCTGGGTCCGGAGTGGGTCTAGTGATGTCTTCCGATGGTGAACACTGATCTGTCTGATCACCCACTCCACAAACAAGTTGAAGGTCCCCCAAGACCGACATTGGGCTGTCGTGCTTTTGTGCGTTCGTTCAAGCTGGTGTAAAAGATGACGCACAGAAGAATGCTCAGGAAAGTTTGTGTGACGCCAGTTCTAAAAATCCTCAGGTGTGGTCCTCAAAAGATTGCTGCTCCTGCTCCAATGAAGCGCACGACGGAAGGAATTCCAGAACAATAAATCAATAAATCCACACAAAAAAATAAAAAAATAAAGGAGATCGTTGGAGATACAGGAAACATAACCACATTAATACTGACGTCGACAATACCAGACAAAGAACTAAAGAAAACCCAGCGCTTAAACATATGCTGAGTAATCAGCGTGAAACAGAACAGGTTTGTGGAATTATGGACTATGGAAACTAATTAACAAACACAGGAAAACAGGAACAGAGTGAAAACTAAACTAAAACGGGACATACATGTGACAAATAGTGATAAACCGGAATTTGTTTAGAGAATAGGAAAGAATATTGATGTGCCATTTATCGGTATCGGTATTTGCAAGAATTGGAACATGATGGAAAGTACAATTTCCTGTCACTTTAACATTATCATAAAGCAGTCCTTACTCACAGATGGTCTTGAAAATATACATCTACCACGGTATAGTAAAATCTCTTCAAGTTGACACTTTTCTGCTCGTACACACTGTATACATCAGAACGGCCAGCTCTATTTCAGTTATAGTCAGTCACTTTGAGGTGTTATCAGAGCTTTTTAATCAGTGTGTGGTGTTCACAATGTCTGATGGATCAGTACATGCTCTTATTTCCTGCACCAAAACAGTTTTGAATGCTCCAGTGCTTTTGTCAACCAGCCCCTATTAATGGAATATTTGTGGATGCAGTTCATGTTAACGTTTACAATAGAAAGTGTCATGAATAAATAAACTAACTACTCATGTTGTTTGTGGTTTGTAGCCTCCTGCCGCACCCACCAGTAGGAACTATGCAGAGATGCGGGAGAAGTTGAGACTCAGGCTGACTAAGCGGAAGGAGGAACAGCCTAAGAAGGAAGAATTGCTGCTGGAACGGGATGGGGTGGAAGACCATCGCAAGGTAGAGGACCTGCTACAGTTCATCAACAGCGCAGACAACAAACCTGTCACCAGCTCCAAAGCAGCCAAACGTGCCCGCCACAAACAGAAGAAGGTAAACTCATGCTTTTTTGTCTGTCTACTAATTTATGCAAAAATACATTAAAAATGCAATACTACTGTTCTGATATCGTAATGAAGAATAAAAGGATTTATGTATATGGGTTCTCTGATTGATCAGGTGCTGATGGTTATTGGCCGATAATAGCTTTATATAGTTTGATCGGTGGTCTCTATAAAGGCTGTTCAGAAAAGTGGATCAGATGATGCAAAACTCGCAAGACAATTTTTCTATACACAGCTAAAATTCCTTCATTGCATTAACTGTCTGACAGTTCTATCAAGCATCTGAAAAACTACAATAAATTTGCAAAGTCTTTGTGTAGAGGGGAGACATTGCAACCTTAGCAACTCCACAACAATGACAGTAAGAAACTAGAGGTGTGTTTTTTAATTTTTTTTAAACATTTTTAGTGAATTTCTTTCCTTCAAAGAGGTGTGCTTTCTTTCCTCCCTAAAAGCCCAAACTTAACATCCAAATCAGCTAGATAAGTGATTGTTGGTAAATACAGTCTACTGTTGCTAAACTGCATGACGTGCTCTAATTAAAAGAGCAATTAAAGGGATAGTGCACCCAAAAATGAAAATTAGCCCATGATTTACTCACCCTGAAGCCATCCTAAGTGTATATGACATTGTTCTTTCAGACTAATACAATCAGAGTTATATAAAAAAAGTCCTGGCTCTTCCAAGCGTTATAATGGGAGTACATGGGTATATTTTTTTCGAAGTCCATCAAACCCTATCCATTCGTGATAAAAGGGCTCGAAACGGCTCTGGGGGGGTTAATAAAGTCTTTCTGAAGCGAAGCGATGCGTTCGTGTAAGAAAAATATCCATATTTAAAACTTTATCAACTAAAATAACTAGCTTCCGGCAGACGGCCGTACGCAAGTCGACCTACGCCAAAAGAGTAACACTTTTAAGAGTAAGTGTTTAAAGCTGCGAAATGTATACTGTTTTCATTCCCCAAGCGACCTTCTGTGCATGTGCTCCGAAATGGTTAAAATCACACATGGCATGTCAAAATGCCCGGCTTGGTGAGTAGTCAGTTATGTGTTAAGTGAACATAAACAGTTGGGAAATGAGTCGCATGTCTAACAGTATATTGAATCCATACAATAGGTCTTAAAGTGACAGCAGCCTAATATTCCTGCTTCTGTCTATGTCCTTAATGTTAATTACACTCACTGCTCTTTAGTCAATTTAGTAGGATTAATGTAAATGTAATTTATAGTGTAAACAATGCAGTGTTGTTTTACATATGATTTCTTTCTGTTGATAAAGACTGTTCTGCGTTTTATTTGTATTTATTTCACAGTGCTGTTTTTAAGGTCTAAAGCTGTTCCCAATTACTTTTAAGAGATGGAATGGAAGACGTTGCACATGTTGCTTGCCAATAAATAAGAGTTGTCAAATCATGATACTTTCTTATCTCTTTTTTTTTTATATACTTAAAATATATTAAGAATAGTATCATTTATTTCGGTGATCGATTCGCCGTTATCAGTGATCGACCCAAAAGTAGAATATATATGTGTGTGGGATCATGTGTGTATATATCTTATTGGGGTTGTCATGAGATTAACTGTCTAGGGGTTTGTTTGGGTGCAGCTGGAGGAGAAATCTCGTCTTGAGGCAGAGGCTCGGGAACTGGAGATGCAGCAGCAGCTTTTAAAGGAACAGAGAAGGCAGCAGCAGGAGGAGGAGGAGGCACTGAAGCAGGAGCTCCTCCGTCTGCAGGAAATGCAGCACTTGAGGGCATCTAAGAAGAAAAAGAAAGACAATAAAGCCAAGGAGGTGACCAAGTCTGAAATTCCTTCTCTCGTTCCAACAACCAACAACCCTCAGCCTCTTCAGCAAACAGCACAGAGCGTTTTAGAAAAGAACATGCAGAACGGCAAAACACAGCTACTGCACAGTCTCATCCGTCTCGGTCCTAAGGAGCCTCGTCTAGAACCTGAATTACCTACCAATGGGAAGAACGGCCCATCGCAACAGCCAAGCCCAAAGACTTGCAAAGAGAGACCCTCAGACTTTCCTGACCTCCAGAATGGCACCACCTCCCACCCAGAGTCCTCCCATACCAAGGTCAAACCCAAACAGCAAACAAATGGCTCCAAAACCAACGGTGAAGCCACAAAGAGGCCAGCCGAGACCTCCAAAGCTCCAGAGCCTCCAAAAGCTGGGAATGCGGCCAGCCCTCAAACTGACGCCAAAGCCAAGCAGAGAGCTTCAGAGGAGTCAGTGACCGAGATCAAGAGGGAAGAGAGGACTAATGGGAGAAAGCCACAGAATGGAGGGAAAGACGAGAGGAACTCTCCAATTATCGAATCTTCAGCTTTAGACCCTCCTCAGCAGAATGGCAAAGTCCCAAACAACGAGTCCCCTCAGCCCAAAAGCAAACCCAAGAAGAATAAGAAGAAAAAAACAGACAAGATGAATAACTCAATAGGTGAGTGTGAACTGCCAAATTGTCTGAAGATAAACGATCAAACGAATGTTTTACAATTTGTTCACTTTTGAACAAGTCAGAATTCTCTTATTGTCCAACAGATGATGTGTTTCTGCCCAAAGACATTGATTTGGACAGCGTAGACATGGACGAGACCGAACGTGAAGTGGAATATTTTAAAAGGTACTGTTTGATAGTATTCAGTAATATTCTGAAGTGCGGTCACATTAGCAAAATTTCGTGCAAAAACAGGTCCATTGTTAATAGCATGCATAAAGGTCTGCTTATACAGTAGACACTTTCAAACCAGGCAGCTTTCTTTTGGTCACTGCGGCAAAATCGTGTGACCAACTTGAACGTGCAAAATCTGCATGGGGAACTTTTTCATCCTCACACGAAACTCCCGGTCGTGTGGATTGGAATGACTCTATTTTGCCATTTGGAATTTCGCTAAGCAATGGTACATGTGACTTTTCTCAGGCATTCATGACCTTTTGTTCCCCAATGACTTTATTCTTCACCCTTTCCGCAGGTTCTGCTTGGACTCTGCGCGACAGACGAGGCAGAGGTTGTCCATCAACTGGTCCAATTTTAGCTTGAAGAAGGCCACGTTTGCTGCCCACTAATGGGTCTTCCAGAGACAATGGCAGGAATCGATAAGCGTTCCTCTGGTTTCTTCTCTCTCTCCCACATTTCTACAGATTGACTGCTGACCCCAGTGCTGCTATGCTTCAACCGCTCCTCTGGTCTACATTATCCATGCCGCCTTGCCTTTTCCTTGTTGCTCTGGTTTCTGCAAAGAACCCAAAGCGGGCTTATATTCCTGCAGTACTTCTGGAGAGAAAAAAAAGAGCAAAGTCAAAAAACAACTCCAAAATGCTACTCTATAAGTTTATCCCTATTATTTTGGTTTCCCTTTTCTTCTTTTAAAAAGCGTGTGCGCTTTTTGTCAGTGAGTGGGCCGTTTCCCTTAGGTCTGTGTGTCATGTTCTGGGTTTTCTCTGGCTTTATGTACATTGGATGAAGGCACTGCAAATGACATGCTTAAAGAAAAAAGCTGAATATGAAAAAAAATCAACTGTGGCTTTGCTCACCTTTGCACCTAGCACTGCACTTCCTCACACCTCATCGTCAAGAGAATCGGACTGGTCAGCTTCACGTCATTGTCCCCTTTCTCTCCCTTTATCAGGAGATTGGCTAATACTTGACAATGTTCACGTCAGTTCCATTTAAAATTGTTCAGAGTAACAACTGTGTTCAAGTTACCATTTTATTTTTGTTTTTTATTTTTCATTTTTTTTTTCAACTTGTACCAAGCTTGTATCAGAATACTTTCAGAATTGAATCGAAAAGAACAATACTCACACTATCAATCTGTTATAGAGTGTATATTGTATTAACACTGAAGCCGGACTGGCTACTTTTTAACATATTGTTAAGTAATATTAAAATCTTGTCTTTCTTTTTGAAAGATGGAATACAGTAGAGTGGCAGGACATTTCTGTGTCAGTTGTCTTTTTTTCCATCTGCATCTTATAAAACTTACCAAATTCCTAACCTCATCCAATCAAGGGGAAATACAGAGCCAACTGCAGATCAACATAACAGGAGCAACCTAACACCCTAATTTGCATGACCTGGCACCTTGCAAACGGGTCCGTCCCCATCGTTCTGGTAAGAACGGATGCGTGTGAAACACCACAACTGTTTCACTCAGTGTTTACGGTTTTACACTGGCTGTATCTGCATACTTAAAGGGTTAGTTCACCCAAAAATGCTGTCATTAATTACTCACCCTCGCTCCATTCCACATCCGTAAGACCTTCGTTAATCTTCGGAATACAAGATATTTTTAATGAAATCCAAGATTTCTGTCCCTCCATAGATATCCAACGCAACTTGCACATTCAAGCCCCAGAAAGGTAGTTAAAGTAATCCATGCGACTCCAGTGGTTCTATCCCAATTTTATGAAGCAACGCGAGTGCTTTGTTTGCGAAAAAAAAACAACCACCATAATTTAGTTTGATTTATTTACTACCTTTCTGGGCCTTGAAAGTGGTAGTTGCGTTGGATCTCTATGGAGGTACAGAAACCTCTCGGATTTCATTTAAAAATATCTTAATTTCTGAAGTCTTATGGGTTTGGCACGACATGAGGGTGAGGAATTAATGACAGAATTTTATTGCTAACACTTTTAGCAATAATAACAGTGATAATAGTTATCCAAACATTTGGGATAATTTGCTCAATTTGAGGTGAAGTCATAAATAGTTTAAGGTTTATTTTTGCTTTGTTTTCTTTCCTCTTTCCTTATTACCAGGGTGTGGCAGGTACAATCCCGGTTCAGGCTGGTGTTTTCACTAATCAGTAAAACCATCTTTTCCAGTGCAATCAATGAGCGTCGTTGGACAGGGTTTCGGCAGTTTCTGCTGAGAGGTAAGTGAATGTTGAAGGTGAAAATAACCTTAAATGTATTTCAGATTTTATCATTTAACACAACTTATTTCAACTAAGCATGCCCTGCTGAAATACATATTGAGATAAAGGTGATGTTTATGCTGGCGGCTGTTTTTGATAAGAAAAAAATGGCGGGAAAATCCCTGCCATCCCATGAAGGGTGTGTTAAAGTCAACATGAAATTAAAATAGACTTTCTAAATGTTCCTTGTGTTATTGTGCATGATTCTCCATTTCAAACTAATCATTTGGTTGTTTCTTTTTATTTCTCTTTTATTTAAGTCTGTCATTACCTTGTCAGAAAGGCTGCCTTCCAAAGGTGAATCATTTTGTTTGATAAGTTGAACTGGAAGTACTGATCAATTTGAAGTTTTTCTGACAAACTCTTCATTTGAGCTAAACTCTTTAATATAAAAATGTTTTATGTTAAAAACTATTTTGTTGATAGTGATCAGAAGTTTGATTTAACTTGGTGTTCAAAGTGACAGATCATTTAGAAGTATTTACATGGTTTTGGCTTTCACTTCTAAAGTGCAACAAAATGATGATTACCTCACTCTTCAAGAAATGTATTGGAATCACATTTTAAAATGGGAGGGAGGGCATATTTTTAAGCTTCGAAACCACTTGACAGACTATTTCTAAACTTACAACTCCCACAGAAAGGGAACTTTTGTCACTATCCGTCATCATCAAACTTTGTTTTATGTAGGGCTTTTTTTTTTCTTCTTTACTTCCTGCCAAAAAAAAACCTTCTTCGCTGTGGTAAACGCCTACCTCCTTTTAGCATGTAACAAAGAAACCGATATAACAGGTTAGAGAGACTGTTGCTTGTCTTGTTCTGGAAGAGATGATCTAATTTTAGTAATTGATAATATATTTAAACATATTTACACCATCATGCCATTCTCAATGGCAAGTATAAATTTAGTGCCTGGTTTATAAAACTTTATCAGGCAATAACTTTATACTTACCATTTAGAATGGCATGATGGTGTAAATATATTATCAGTTACTAAAATGAGATTAGCATAACCGATGGCCATATGCAGACTGATATCTAAAAGTTTTTTTTTTTTCTTTCTTACTCACTAACATTTAGATAATTAAATCAAATAAAAAGAACTAAATAGGTTAGCTGAAGTCCATAGATATCCACATCAGTTCGTACTGCCATTAAAACTTCCTCCAAAAAGTGGAAAAAAATTGTAAACTAAACAATATTTTAGTGTAGTAATCTAGAATTTAAATGTTATTGTAAAATAAATAAAAAATAATAAAAAAAAAATATATATAAAAAAAAAAAATATATATATATATATATATATATATATATATATATATATATATATATATATATATATATATATATATATATATATATGACTTTTTTATTCCTTTATATAAAATAAAAATGTATTACGTTTACATTTAATACATTTAAATTTTATAATGGAAAAATATATAGTAAAATAATTCACTTAATTAAAATAGATTTATTTAAATAATTTAAAAAAAATCAACACGTGTTTGGCTGGGAAACCGGAGAATGAACAATGGGAGATTTTGTGAATCTCCTGGAAGTGCTTCTGTGAGTCTGCCCACTTTTAGTCCCCCGTGATGCAATGCTGGAGTTACCTCATTTATGTAAAATCTTTTTAGTAAGACATTTCTGGTTGAGGCCAGATTCATTTTGTACTTTCAACATGAAGTTTACTTGTTTCGACTGAATAAGAAAAACAACTACACAAGATGACTGCATGCATATCAATACACACATCTTTTCTCTCTCAAACACACACACACAAAAAAAAAGAAGAAAGGAGAAAGAAAATTCTCCTATAGACATTTGGGAATTAAATTTAAGTTGAGTATTAGATAAATGTAACAAGATCCAAGTATGTTCCCTTGCCATATTCATCTGGATATAACAACAACTGTCCTTTATTATCCTGTCTTGACAGGACTATGTGCAGAGCCTAGATGTCTAGAATCAGTCTTCCAAAGAGGGACTTGGACAAGAAAAGGGTCAGAAAGAGAGGGAGAGCTGGGATTATTAAAGAGGAATCAAAGATCGGAGATGAGATAGTGTAGTTTGTAATCACTCATGAAGATCTTTTCATTGAGGATGGACCAGAGTTGAGGAGAAACAGAGAGCTTAATAGGGAAAACCCCCATCGTTCCACATACTGGAATTGACAGTAGAGTTCTGATCGCTCTTATCTAAAAAACAACACAACGGGTCGTGATAACTCTTAAGACAGTCAGAAACAACAACAGTGTAAAATAAAGTGCTGCTCTTTCAAATGAGCTAGCCAGTGCTCGGGAATTCCCTGCGTTGAAGATTAAAGGCCATGTTTATCTGTTTTGGCATGGAATTTGGCAAAGTTTTCCCAGCCGGAACAGCATGGCAGGTAAAGTTGAGGATAATAAAGACTAGACAAGCTACACCATAATAGGCTACTTGTTTTTCTTTTTCTTTTTTCTCTCTTCTCCATTGTACAAGTGCAGGATTCTTGTGAAGTGCTGACCTGGTGTATCTCAATTCTGGAGCTATTGTGTAAGTCTTTACTGTAAAAGTCATGTGATCATTTGACCTAATTATTTCCACTTTCTGAAGGAGGCTTGTGGTGTGCGTGCTTTTCTGCAATAGATGTACAGGCCTCACATTATTATAAATGTGAATGTAGTGTGTGTGTGTGTGTGTGTGTGTGTGTGTGTGTGTGTGTGTGGAGGTGGGGAATCCCTTCCAGCCTACCTTTCACTTCTCCAAGGAAAAAAGGTTTCGTAAAAGAACAAAACACCCCACACATCCATTTACTTCAGCTTTTCGCTAATCTCTAGTAATGTTCTTCACAGCAACACAATTTTCTCAATGACTTTGCAACTAAAATTACTCTGTTCTATGCAGAACTGCTGCGGCTACAAGCATCTTCCGAAGTGTGTACTTGTGCTTGAGCAACGTCATTTCGAGAGTGGTGACTTGACTGAAGTAGAGAGCATGAAACTCCTGCTGGAGTTTTCCCTCCTACCCCCGTGGCAGCTAGCTAGGGCCGTGTGTCTGACCTCATCAGGGGTTTATTGACTCAGGGGACCATGATGTTCCTTTACATGTCTGACTACATCTTGAATAAGCTGAATATGGACCTGAAATGATGACCGGTTTCCCAGATATAACACACACACAAATGCCTACGGAACCATTTAGGAGGCAAATTACTTTTTGTGTTCACAATTCACAGAAATGCTCATCAGGTTAATGGTTAATGCTGTCACTTTAGTAATAATTGTATTTGTATAATATTTATAAATGTCAGCTACTTGTGGTTCCAACTTGTCGCCCACCTAACATTTTTACTCCCAAACAAAGTTTCAATTTGACCTCACTATGCTAAACAATGAACAATTATATATTTTTTAGAATACCATTTATTGCAACATGTTAGGGTTAGTAATGGTTACATGTTAATTTTGATTCCGATTTAATGTATAATGAAAAATTGATTGCAGTTCAGTGATGGAGTCGGTTATAAACTCGGTAGTGATTTACTGATGGAGTGAGTCTGATTTAAAACAATTTCAACGAAAACGTTTTGTCATTTCAATCGCAATTCAGAATTCGAACTACACCATTGCCGCATGTCTGCAATCTCGCCACTATATAAACAACTCTTTAAATCTTTATTTAAAAAACATTTTCCCTTAAAGTTTGAGTTAGAATAGTTTGCAAGCACGCGATTATAAACAATGAGGTTGTCAAAGTTGACTAGCGAGTTTTCGATTCGTTGTGATGTTGAATGTCCATGAAAACATCTGAGGTCACATTTAGCCACTTGTTAGCAACCACCTTTTTCAAGACGAGGTAGTTTGTTTTAGAATAAAATGTGAAAATATCTTGAGCTTGTGACTTCAGGATGATGGAACCGGTAATGCGAAAATTATTCTGAATGTTTGGGTTTTGGACAACAAAAATACATCATCCCAGCGCCACTCTATCAACTAATGCCAAAAGATATAACAAATCACATATCGACACACACAGTGTTTTCCAAACTGTCACCAATGGCCACTATAGTCTATTTTAAATTCATTTTAGTGCACTTTAGTCGGTCTGAATCACTTCATAATGGATGTGTTACTGGCCTCTCAAAGCTACGGCAGCGGTTCAGTTACAGTACTAGGCACAAAATGTTTATCAGACAATAGTTATTTGATTCAGTGAATATGTATTTGATGAGAGATATTAGTTACAGACCTTGTTTGGTCCCATAGCCGCCTCCCCTTTAAATAGCCAGTCCCACTATATCCCTCTACCCGAAAGTCACCTACTTCTCTTCTGCTATTCACTTCCAGGCCTCAGGACAGCTGAGAATTTGCTGCAGTTATAGCCTCTCCACTCAGTTGTGCTTGGGTAGGGGCTTTCCACCACTTGTGCACATCACACACTCTTCAAAATCCCGTGGGACTGGAGTTTAATGCTCTGACACACTATGCCTCATGGTCTTACTAGTATTATCACGACTATCTCATTGTCTGGTTTCCCATATCTTACTAATAATTACCATTGACTGTACAAATACACTCACAAACACAAACAAGGTTACAAATGGCTTAGAAAATGATCTTTAAGCAAATATTTTATTATAAAAATAAATCATCTTATAGTTATCACATTTCTGTTTTATTTTGCCATCCCTGGCATAATGTCTTATTGTCAATTGATTTTTGTTGTTAGTACCTTTTAAACCCTGTAAAAGTGTGCTGCACTAGGAGGCCATTTTGTCAGACGCAGCAACTGAGACGTCACGCCTCAATTTACCAGGATGTAGGGAACTTCCTCTCTTACTTAAAACTAGAATGTTTTTAACTGCAGAGGGGGATCAAATGGCAAGTACCTCACAGTCAAAAGGTGCCTAGAAGTCTGAGAAAGTAATGACGTTATACGTCGTAACCATCTAACATTTATAATCGGAAACTGAAGTTTGATATATACGGTATATGAATCAAATAGTAAAATATCAAAAGATTGTTAATAGTGTGTACTGTGCTGCTCTGTATTTCTTGGTACAAATAATGATCTGATAATTATTTAATGTGATACATTTAACCTGAAGGCAAGTAATAACAATATACCTACAAATGAAATATATAAACATTACAATATACTTTACAAATAGCACCATGACAAAAGTATGAATTATATTCAATAGTCTAATAACAAAGAAGCTTATGTATTAAATATAAAAGAATATGTACTTTTATCATCTGTATTTGGAAATAATTATAATATAGCAAAAAGTGCAAACCAGCTGATAAAGAGAATACATATCAAGTGAGGTATATGATACCCATTTTATGATCCATCTGAACTATACACAGATCTGCAATACAGCATTAAGCAAAATTTGACTGAAGCTCGTGGCATGCTTAAAACCATGACACCAAACAAATGGCAAAACCCAGTGACTTATAAACCACAATTGCTTGACATTGAATAACGTTTCATAACCAAACCATCTGCATTCTATGACAGCCATGTGAGTAAGCCTTTCAACTGGAAATGACCAACCTAAAGTCATATTCTGAGTCCTATGCCACAAGCAGTCTTCTGAACATCAACCAAGTCCACAATTGAAAAGAAAATAGAAAGAGAAAAAAAAAAGAAAGAAAAAAAAAGCTCTTCCTTCGACTCCATCCTGTTTAAACGTGTCCCTGCCTTCATCAACACCCTGTCGCACATCTCACAGTCTGCGAGCTTGTAGTGATTATGTCCTCAGTGCTTTCTGTGCCCTGTGAAAAGTCAGTGAGGTAAAAGACTCACAGCTTGGCACACTCGTCCCAGTGGTTTAGGTATTCGGCCGCGTGCTCATCGTCATATGTGGTGAGACACCGAGGGCACTGCAGTTCAGCGGCTCCCTGTGGTGCAGTGTTACTGATAGTCCTTTTTGAGCTTGCTTCTGGGGGACTGTTCCTTAGTGGTTCGGCAGTGTCCGTTTGTCTGGAAACTTTTTTAAGGCCCATGTGAGGTCGGCGTGAGGATGAGGCGTCTTGGACACTCTGCATGATGAAGAAACAAGGCATGCTATTATAAGGAAATGGCCTTTGGATTAAAAAAGAAAAACTCATGCTAGTTGGGGAGGTGGGGTGGGGGGTAGTTATGCTGGCGTTAAATGAAAATTAATCTCTATTGTAAATACGTTACAGATATTATTGTGAATGAATCATCCATGTATATTACATTTTTTTTTTACCAAGTAATGTTTAATCAAAATGTCATAATGACAGACTTTTCTCTATGATGTATGCTGGACTTCACCAATAATTTAGTCTGCTTTAATTATTGAGTGCAAAGTCATCTCAAAATCAAATCCTCAAACAATGGACAGTGCCCACCCTACATTTTTTTTTATTTTTTATAATCCATTGCACTTGGATGTGTGTGTGTGTGTGTGTATATGTGTGTGTATATATATATATATATATATATATATATATATATATATATATAAAATAAAATAAAATGAAAGAATAGATCTGTTGCTACACCAATTTCATTGTGACTTAAAAAAAAACAAACACTAATTTAAAAACAATTTAATATATATATTTTGAAATATTTTTTAGGTGCTTTTTCAAATATCATGAATTATTGATTCAAAATATGCTTGCTGTTTGGGTTTAGTAGTAAATAACGATACAGAAAAGAAAGGAAAAAATTGCTTTAAATAATTATTTAAAATAATGTTTTAAATACGATTTTTTTTTTTTTGTCATATCCTGAATTATTCATCCATAAATATCATTCGTATTTCGGGGAGTTGCACCACATGACATCTTACATCCCAAATTAGTCTCATCACAAAGATTAAAAATTTTCTTTTCAAGAATATAATTCTTATTTCATAATTTCAAATTTCATTGAGGCTTTTTTAAATGCTACATGCCTGTGTGCGTATTTGCAGTTGAAGTCGCCCAACTTCGTCTTGAAGGTCCAGGATTTTACCCTGAGCCCTCTCTCGGTCTGCCCTCTCCGATTTGAAGTCCTCAATATAGGCCAGAACCTATGAGAGAACAAGGAAAGGACTTGGTTTATGGGCAGCAAACCAAACAAATTACTTCTCATCTTTGCTGTTACAAAAATACACCGACTTCCTGTTTAAGAGGAATTCAAACTCTGCTAGTTGAACTGGTACAGACCTGCTGCTCAAGCATCTGAATGCGCTCCTGGTCTCTTCTTGTACTGTCATCCCTCTCTCTGCCGAGTCTCTCGCACTCCATCATCCTGTCCTGCAGGAGGCCGTTGAGCCGTGCGATCTCCTGCTGGAACAAAGCCATGCTGCCCGCAGCCTGAGTTTGGGTCAGGGTCGGACCTGCAGATGCCAGACCGTTTGACTCTTTCAACTTTTGACACAAACCCCTCACGTACTCCTCTCTACTGGAGTCATACTTCTGCCACTTTGAGTTTAAACTTTCCACCTAAGATGGAACAAAAACATATATTTATGATGTGAACAGAAAAAAATTACATGATATTTTCCAGGAATATTTTTACATTTCCGTAAAATGTACTGAGTGACATTTTCTGACAAATGTCAGTGATCATGTGATCCTTACATAGGCAACTCTCTTTTTAAGCTGGTCATTCTCCTCTTCTAACTTGCTGATGATGACATTTAGATGGGGTATTTCAGGGGAATCTTTTGTCTTATGAAGATACAAAAATGCAAGGTCAAATATAATTGTTAAACAGCAATTTCTACGTTTTTTTAAAAGATGGTCCAGATTTTGTAGAATGCTGATAGTTTCCAACACACCTCATTAACTTGAGCTCTCTGATCGGTCATGGCTGTCTTGCTTTTCTCTTTCTCCATGTGCCCCAAAAGCTCCTGGCACACCTGCACAGTGGCCCCCAGTTGGGCCCTCAACTGCTCTGCTTCTTCAGCAAGAGAGTTGCAAAGGACGGCCCTGGTGGCCTGTGTCCGATCCCTTTCGGCCAAAGTGGAGCGTAGTTGCTGGATCTCCCTCTCTTTCTCCTGCTCGGGCCTTTCCCTGATGGTCTTCAGCTCTTGATCCTTCTCCTTCAACTTTTCTTGCAATCGCTGAATCTCCTGGAACAAGCAAACAGTCAGGAGACTCTCTCACGCAGTTCAGGTGAATGTTAACAAATGCACTTGTTTCGCCACAGCTCAAGCATACACGTATCCAAATACACTCAAAGGCAAACAAACGGTACAAATCTGCTGAAAAACATCTTAAACCATAATAAACTGATTTGCTGGTCTGGCTTATCTGCTTGGATTTTGGGCAATTTTGCAAATTATCACTCTGGGAGACCACCTTAAACCATTAAAAAAAAAAAAAAAATGTGTATATATATATATATATATATATATATATATATATATATATATATATATATATATATATATATATATATATAATCACTATTATTATGTTTTATTTAGTAAGGAATTCAAAAACTTTACAAAGAAGATTCTCTACAGTGGGGTTGTTGGCAAGAAAAAAAAAATGTTGTTGTAAATAATTGCATAGGAGCAGTAGGAAAACAAGTGAGAAATGTGTTGTAACTTACTGTTTTACTGGTTTCCAGTCTCTGGGCGGTGTCCACCTCTGATTCCATGAGTTTTTGCTTTAATTTGCAAATTTCCTTACACAAACTCTCGATTAGAGATTTCGACGGCCCTACAATATAAGGGTCCTCTCCCTCAATGACCACGGTTTTCTCATACTTCCCCAGTCTTGCCTTTAAATCGGCGATAATTCCGTCTTTGGATGTAACCAAGTGATTTAAACGAGCAATTTCTTGTTGTGTTTCGTGGTTAAATGTGTTGAGTGTAGAGCAGCTGCGCAACTTCGCCCTCAGCGCCTCGTTCTCCCTCTTCATCTCATCCATGCTGAATAATCCGCTCGCGCGTTAAAACGAGTACATAAAGTACGAATTTCCCATAGATTGTACAGGTTTGAGTGTTATAGGCTACAGACGTCTGCTGTAGACCAAAAGCAGAAAGCTTAAGCCTGTGAGAGTCTCACTCAATTTCGAAATTATTTTATGAAGAGGGGATTTCCTTGCGGGGACTTCCCCCATCTCAAATTGGGTATATTTTTTCTCGTACTTCACATAAAACATCGAAAAATAGTTAGGTAACAGTCCCTATTTTGGCATTAAAAGAGGTTAACTGTGGAGTCGCGTGTGATTTAATTGTGGTTTTAGACTTTTTAAAGGCAGTTGTCTCTCTTTGGTGTCATATCAGGTTTGGGGAGATCACAGTTCTGCTTGACGCCGCCCGGTGCGTGTGCACGAAGAATGCGCGCTACCCTTCCTGTACGTGTGCCAGTGACGCGACGCGAAAAAAAAAAACTAGTGTAGACATCTTCCTGATTATAATAGGGACGGTTTAGTTTGACAGTGTAAAAACGGGGTGTATACTGGACTTTAACACGCACGCCATAGTCATAAAGTCAATATGTGGCGTCCACGCGCAGAGCGTGTGAAGCTGGGAGCTGCATGTTGAACTTGGCAAGGTGGCACGGCTTTCAGATAACTGAAGACTTAGTGAAGCTTCTCTGTCGACGAATGTAAGGCATGAATGAAAGTAGGGGAAAGAAAAACAGTATTCACATCTCTAAAGTGATAGTCCACCCAAAAATTAAGACTCTGTGATCAAGGCTGCTCACCCTCATGTCGTTCCAATCCAAACCTTTAGCTTATGTCTTCTACTGAACACAAAAGAAGATATTCTGAAGAATGTTTTTAACAAGACAGCTTTGGTTCCTATTAACTCCCACTGTTTATATATATATATATATATATATATATATATATATATATATATATATATATATATATATATATATATATATATATATATATATATATGGGACATTCTACCAGAAACGTACATTTTCTATCCCCCCCCAAAAAAAAAAAAAATAGTATTAACCTTCAACTTTAACACTGACTTTAACAAAGGAGATAGTGAATAATTGTAAATTATTGAAATCCCACCTCTGCACATAATAATTTTTGAATAATAAGCATTTTAATATGCAGTTACTCTTTAAAATGTCAGGCTCCGTCACCGACATGGCTGATAATGTAAGTGTGTTAAAGAATATGCTCTCTTCTGCACAAATATCATCATTTTAATGAGGATCTGTCCCTTATTGAAGGAAACATATAATTCATTAAAAAAAACACAGCTATCAGGCTGATTTTGCTTGTTTTGTGGGCTCTTAGATAAAGAATGACCATCAGGTTCACATAATGTTGTTGAATAAGGGGCTTTTGGGGTAAAAGTATATATATATACCGGAGTTAAACAGTGGGAGTTAATAGGAACCAAAGTTATATAAATATATAGGCTATATAAAAAATTTTTTTTTCTTCCATACAATGGAGGTCAATATAGAATCCACAGAAGAGTGTTGTAATCAAAAATATTCAACCCCCATTGCAAGTCAGACTTTCAGCTGTTTGCAATGAACAAATCAAACAAAAGTAATTGAAATAGCTCAACACAACAAATGTTTTAAGTGGTTTCCCCAAATTCAACTGAAAATGCAACTTTTAATGACTTCTACAGTCTCAAAAATATTCAACACCCTGAACAGAATCTCTCACAACAGGTGTTGTCTCAAGCACACCTGATGCAACTAATCAAGGGCTTCATTAATTGCACCAGGTGTGCTTGACCTAGAACACATGAAAAATCTGAACGGTCTTTGCTGAGTGTCACATTTGAGTCAAATGTGTGGTCCCAAAAGTTAAGCGAATATATCATTGCCATTCACAAACAAGTAATAAGATAGCGAAGTCACTAAATGTTCCTAGAGACACCATTGAAAGCATGGTTCGCAAATTTCTAAGTTATTGGAACAGTGGTAACACTACCTGGATAGGGCAGAAAAAGGAAGTTATTAACGGCTGCAACCAGGTTTCTTAGAAGGCAAGTTCAGAAAAACCCTCTAGCTACAAAAAACCTGCAGCAAGACTTGGTGGCAGCGGGCACTGAGGTTTCAGCTTGCACTGTAAGGCGCGTAATAAACACATGCAGTTTCCATGCCAGAGCTCCACTACTGACCCAAAAGCACAAGAAAAGTCGGCTCCAATTGATGCTCTGGGGCTGCTTTTCATCCTCTGTCACTGGAAACATGCCGTCTGTGGAAGGCAAGATGGATTCATTGAAGTATCAGGAAATCATAGGAGAAACGTCATGCCGTCAGTGAGGAAGCTGAAGCTTGGGTGTCATTTGACCCTCCAACAGGACAATGATTCCAGGCATACCTCAAAATCCACCAAGGCTTGGTTGCAGAAGAATATTATCCTGGAATATTCTACAGTGGCCATCACAGTCACCTGACTTGAACTCCATAAACAAATCTCTGGTGGTATTTGAAGAAGGCGGTTGCAGTACTCAAACCCCAGAATATTACTGAACCGGAGGCCATTGCTCATGAGGAATGGTCTAAGATTCCTCAGAAACGCTAGCCTGGAAATCCAGACCTAAACCTGAAAGATTAATGGTCTGGCATCGACTAATGAAAATCGGCCAGCTCGAGGAGCGTCACCAAGCATGCATTTGAAAATCTCACTGCACGCAATTGGATAACACTACGACCAATCACAACAAGCCCCATACCTTAGCTACCAGCAGAGCTAACTGGTAGATTAGACTCTTGCCGTATCCAGTCGGCAAAAACGCACTTCTTACAAAGGAACGATTCAAGCGCAGTCTTCTGTTCCTCTAAGCCAAGTCTAACTCGTTCATTGTTTCAAACCATCCATCATCCATCTTGCAATGTTTACTAATGACTTTGACGTCACAGCGCTGTCTTCATCTGTTTAGCTCGCCTCTGGCCCGCCTATATCAGATAACACGATGTGATTGGTGCAGCTCGGATACAAGGGCACATTTAATGAGCATCATTACTCGACGCCAGAGTAAACTCGCTGAGCAAATTCACCTTGTGCTCTCGCGAGAACTCTGGATTTCCAGGGTACAGAAACGCTGTGTCTGGTTATATATCTCGTTTGCAGTAGGTCATAACAGCAAAAGGGTGTTCTAGTACTAAAGATGCTTGCCATAAAGGGGTTGAATAATTTTGAGACTGTAGAAGTCATTAAAAGTTGCATTTTCAGTTGAATTTGGGGAACCACTTGAACAGTTTTTTGTGTTGAGCTATTTCAATTACTTTTGTTTTATTTGTTCATTGCAAACAGCTGAAAGTCTGTAAATTTGAAGTCTGTAAACCTGATTTGCAATGGGGGTTGAATAATTCTGATTACAACGGTGCGTACGTACGTATGTATAATATACACACACATTTTACACATTTATCGCCAAACTTTTGGGATAAGAATGTAATGTGCATTGAACATTTAAAATCTCCTATAGATTTTAAATGTACAATGCACATTACATTCTTACCCCAAAAGTTTGGCGATAAATGTGTAAAATGAGTGACATTGTAAATTTGAGCTGATTGGACAAAGTGAGTGTTATAACTGACCCACATTCTCATAAATCTATTGCATAACTTTAAATGAAACATCTAAATATCAAAAAGTCCAATGTGTTATATATAAGTATTTTAGCTGTATCTGTTGAAACAATCCGATATTTAGATTTCCTCCTTGTCAGTATTATTTTTAACTGTAAACTTTGAGAAAAAGCACATCTGACTAATTTATATTGCCTTAGGTTTTCTTTTAAAATTCTTTACTCCACATTTTTGGATTTTTTTTTTTAATACATAATACACTGTTGTCTCTAAAAAAAAAAAAAAACCCTGTATTTAAAGGTTTCATCTTAGACCATCCCTCCTTGTCATAATGGATAATGCCTACCATTATCTTGGATCACATTATGCCAATTGTCTAGACAATGAAAGCCAATGGTGCTTAGTCTGTTATCTGAAGATTGAACCATAAAACAGTAATTTTAATTATACAGTAATTAACAAACTTACAATGTCTAAACCCTCATTCTGGAATCTTTATCCCTCTGCCAAAAGCAGCACACATGAAACAGCAGAAAGTCCCGCTCAGTGTGTAATGTTTGTGTGAGTTCATGATGTTCTTCCTAGGGAAACCCCACCTCTGTTCTTTAAAGTTTGCCACCATCTTGTGGTATCAAAACAGTAATGACATGTGTTTGACAGACATGATATATTACTTGTAAATACAAGTCAATCACACACATAATTGTTGCAATATTCCTTTCTGCTGAAAGTGCTCTTTCATAGCTTGATTTTACACAACAGTCATTTCAGCTCTCTATACACATTTTTATTGTTTAATGTTTAGGCATGCTTTTGCAAAGGCATGAGCTAAATCTGTGAAATTATAGGCAATAAAGTTGGTAATTACTCTTGGATTGCATTAGGGCAACTCTTTCATTTAATGAATGTGGAAGTGTTTGCGTTTGCAACTTTTTAGCATGAAGAGTTCATGGGGAAAAACAGCACTCATGCAATCAACGGCATACTTTTTCGTTACTTTATTTGAAAATGGTTAATACCAACAGTAAAAATAAATGACTATAAAATCTATAAATAATAATAATAAAAAACAATTCTGCACACAATTCGGTAACACTGCGCAATAATTTTTCGTTTGTTAACATTAGTTAACTGCATTAGTTAACATGAACTAACAATGAACAATACTTTTACAATTTTAATACATTTTTTTAAGATAAACACTAGTTAATGCACTGTCAATAAACATTAACATTAATAAGGGTAAATAAACTCTGCAAGAAAATATTGCTCCTTTATAATTCATGTTTGTTAATGCATTGACTAATGTTCACAAATGAGATTATATTGTAAAGTGTTAACAATATGGTAAAGTATAAAAACAAAATATCAATGTATGCCTATAATATATTTTTAATTTTAAGTTAAGAATGATCTAGACTGAGGTACCTTAAAAATAGTATTATTAACATTTACTTAACGGTTTATATTAATATTATATCAATTTCCTTACATACCCTCCTTTAAATATTTTTCTTAATAGAACATTCCCATTTTAATATGTTCCTGGGATTTCCACTTGCAGATATCAGAGCATTGAGTCATGAGATCATGTCTTAAACTGCTGCTAGGGCTCAGTGACATCAGGCATTAGGAAGCCATTGAAAGGGTCGGTTGCACCATCATCACCGATATCCTGAGGAAAGTCTTCCTCGCTGTCACATTCTTGGCTGTCAGCCCCGGGAAGGCACTCAGTTGAGCGACTTTCGCTCTCCACTGCACTGCTTTTGGACTCAGTGCTTTCGCTGCTGCTGCTGCTGCTGCTGCTGTTGCTGTTGCTTGTACTATACTCAGTACCTTCAATGCTTTCACTTGTGTCGGCACCGTTATTCGCTTCCTTTGTGCTCAGAACAACCGTTTCCTGGCTTTCACTTGATTCACTGCTTTCGCTTTTTTTTGATGCATCACTAGTGGATTTGTTGTCCGGCTGGCTGGTCGCTTGCACTTTGCCGCTGTTGTTCGTATGGACCCATTTGAGGGTGTAGATCCAGCCCTGTATGAATGCATCATGATGGTCATTATTCTAGTGTAACCACACATTTTGTATGATGCATACAATTCGATGTTCCTTACCCTACGGACATTCTCTTTACTGCTTTGAGTGTTATCCGATGTCAGCGCAGTCTCGCTTTTTCCAATCTAGATAGATAAAACACAGGACTGTATAAACAGAGAATCCATTTCTATGCAATGTATAGGCTTTAGAGCTTTTTCTTTGTTGTTAGATTTGAGCAACATAACTTACCAGATTTTCCACAGAATGGCTCTCGCTCTCTTTAGAGATCTTGAAACAAAAATGATAAAAAAAAACATTGAAATTTTCAGTCATATTCATCCGTTTAGTGGTTTTGTAAATTTGTGAAAAGATATGAACAGTAATTATTATTTATACCGTTTCATCCGAGTCAGATTCAAGCGATTCTGAGCTCTGTCAAGAAAAAAGAGAAATTGAAGTGAGTCTATATCCTTCACAGAAATATATTTAGTATAGTCATTCAATTTGTTGACATGGGCCTAGTCTTTGCACTTACATTGCTGTCGGAGACATTTTCCTTGGAATTCTGTAAAATAAATAATTTATTTTTATTATAAATTAATATTGTTTGACCTCATAAAGACAAAGACTATTAAAAGTCTAAATCAAAAATAATCTTCAAAGTTTTTTTCTGTTTTTTTCACAGCAGAACTTTTGCATTACATACATGCATTAGTAGCCTATATTGGATATTCTTGGAATGACCAAATACAGATATTCTCCTATATGATATCAGGTGAGAGAACTATTTTTTGTTATACTCTGAAGACGTACACACACTGTAAAAAAAAAAAAAAAAAAAAAAAGTTGCTGCCTTAAATTAAGTACAATCAACTTGGATGTTTAAGTCATTTTAACTTAAATTACATTAAACTGACTTTAAAAATGAGCTGAATCTTGTATAACTTAAAAGAAAAAGTTAAAAATTGCTTAACTTATTTAAAGCAATGTAAAATTGTATGTTGTCAATATATTTTTTTTACAGTGCAGCTGTCTCTCCGTGTAGATACACATTTAAGTTTATTTTTGCATACATGACGTGGAATTTGACTGGAAGCGTACCTCTTCTGAAGGTTCTGAGGTATTACTCTGGTCGGAGGATTCAGATATTGAAGAGCTTTCCGACTGGAATAGAAAAGATTATAAGAACACATTTACTTAAAGCACTCTTAAAGTTAATACAAAGTTTCTTGAAATTAAACCCAGCATCACTTACAGAGTTGGATGCATGTTGAATCATCTCCATAGCCATTTTATGCAAGATCTGTGTGATATAATTCAAAGAAGGAAAAATCTTTACTCCTTGAAACGTATGGAAAGACCATTTAAATGCTTTTTTTAGGTTATTCACTGCATACTCACGGGATTAGCATAGGCTGCTCCCAGCAGACATAGAATCAGTATGGCAGGTTTCATTCTGAAATACAAAAATCTGAAGATTAAAATCTATATTTCTGTTTAGTATTTATTGTTATGTTTTAAGAGTTCTTGAAACCTTTTTACGTAAAAATAATAAATAGGGTTTGAGGACCTTACCTTGCTCTTCTTTTAGTCCAAATGCAAAGTCCAAGAAAGCAGAGGAGATCGAGTAAATGAACGAGTGTTTATAGCTAAAGCTATAGACTGAATTTAATGGAATGTCTAGAGAAAGCGCTATTTAACAGGCTGACTCTTCATTAAGGTAACTGCATCACTTCCTGCTCGCCAACACTCAGATTACTGTGGGGGCACATTAACTCAAGCTGGTATACAAGAAAATGAGAGTGCCACAGTAAGAATGTTTACATAATGCAATGACACACTACAGTGTGCGCTCACCCAAACTTCCTCTCCTGTACGTGTCTATTTTAGGATGCTAAACTATAGGGTGTGTGGCCTCTAAATACTAAGTAAGAGTACAGTCTGGTCCCACACTGGGACAGGAAGTCCATAATGAGAGCATTCCAACCTCCTATTTTTTTTTTTTTCATAGACAAGCAGTACTGTGTATACCTTATATAAATTCTGTTTATTATGCACATTATGGATATATTATTGAAAACAAGAAATGGTATCATTCGTTTTATGCTTGTATAAAATAATATTAACATCCCATGCTTTTTATTTTATTTATATTGCTAAATTCATTACATCACCACTTCCTGGAGCTCCATATTTGGAGTGCTGCTGTTTTTTTGTTTTTGTTTTCTGCCTTGGCGGAGAGTGGAATATTTCCATTTTACAAACATTCCTCACAATTTTACTCATTTAATCATTGCAGTGTACGCCAAAAACCCACATAGAGCTGTGCTCCGAGATGTTTGCTGATAACGGAGCAGAGGAAATATAAAACAATGCACAGTGGTTCACAAATGAATATGCAGCTCTTGCAATTTAAGTGGAATTTGCTTGCAGTTATAATTAGATTTCCTGAGAAAGGTGAATGTGGAAAGGGTAGATGGGACAAATATAGCCTAAGTGAGAGAAAGCGTCTAATATTTAAGAGATCTAACTTAAAGAATTTATTATTATTATGAGAGAATTATTATTATTATTATTATTATTATTATTATTAGATTTCCAGAATAGTTAAGGTTGATTGTTATTGTTAAAACTGATTAAGAATATACCAAGCAGTTTTTCTAGTGTAGCCTACAATGCAATCTTTTATATTACTTTACATTTTTATTTGCTCACAAAATTAAGATATATGTATATACAATATATAATTAGATTTCCTGAGAAAGGTGAATGTGGAAAGGGTAGATGGGACGAAGATAAGTGAGAGAAAGCGTCTAATATTTAAGAGATCTAACTTAAAGAATTTATTATTATTATGAGAGAACAGTAAGCGGCTAAACGGCTTAGCTCCAGTCTATTTAACGGATCTTCTATCGCCCTATAATCCATCGCGCTCTTTAAGATCAATAAATTCGAGGCTTTTGGTCATACCTAGGATATCCAGATCAACCAAAGGAGGGAGAGCATTTTCACATTTGGCTCCGAAACTCTGGAATAGTCTTCCTGATACTGTTCGTTGCTCGGACTCGCTCTCCCAGTTTAAAACTAGATTAAAGACGCATCTTTTCGGCCAGGCATTCATTTAATATTTTTAATCTTACAGTTCAAACTACAATCCGGCCTCTAGTTCATAAATGCCAGAGGAGAACTGGCCCCGACTGAGCCTGGGTTCTCCCAAGGTTTTTTTTTTTTTTTTTTATAGAATATACTGTATGTACAGTATACAATCATTTATTATCCCCACAGCGAACCAGACGTGTGTGCGGTTCAGGTAAACCCTACATTATGGGGAAAAATGTCCCCACAAAGATGGCAATATCCGAAATACTTTTTATTCCAATGAGGAAAACAGGTTATAAATCATACTACGTGATGTTTTTTGAAAATGTAAAAAAAAAAGAAAAAAAAAGTGATGTGTTGGTTAGGGATAGGATATAGAGTTTGTACAGTATAAAATCTAAGTCCCCATAAAACATGAAAACCCAACGTGTGTGTGTGTGTGTGTGTGTAATGTTTATTTTTATTTAAATAAACTGATGCTATAATCAAAATTGGTGCACAGTTAATAAAAGACGCTGATTGGCAAACCAGTTGGCAAAGATTCAAGGTCTGCAAAAGCACTGGGCGCCATCTACAGTTGGCTTTTAATATCTGCTTGTAGCTTTGAATGTCAACATTCCCTGTCCCAGGGCTGTTCAAATGGTTGTGACAATCTGTCAAGTACCAGCAGCAGGGTTTCTTCTTTGTTTTCCCCATAGTTTATTAAATATTTTGGAAGTGCACAACTAGACTGTTAAAATAAAATGTTACAAAAAAAATGTAATCCAAAACTGGTAATAAAATGGAAAGTTAGTTCAAAGTATTACGGTGTATTTTCGTGTCACTCTCCATCTCTCTGTTCTTCACCCCACCCCACCCCCTCTGAAGCTTCAGTTGGTTGTCTCTCTTTGTGGCCCAGTACAGATGAAGGGAATCTGATGAACAGTGCTGAGGGGGAGGCATAAGGGAGTCAGAGGTACTTTGACTGACTGCCTCTCGGTGACTTTCTGCGACGTGAAATTTAAGCATTCCCCCAATTCTATCGGCAACCTCACAGCTCAGGTAAGTGTCAAATTTCCAATTTCTTGTTACTGTAATTGAATTAACTGAAGGATCACTTCTGAAATAATAAGGTAGTGTAAACAATAAATAAAGGAAAAAAAAAGGAAAAAAAAACCTGTATGCATGATGCAAATCATGTTGATGTCATCATTAAGAATATACATACTGCCATTTATTTGCATTTTTTTAATTGCTGTAGAGAGAGTACAACTTTAATCTATTTATTTTTGTACGTTTTCTAAGTATTTGATTTGATAAATATTCAGGTTTTTCTTTGCATTTTTTTCTCTTAAATCTGAATATTACAGACAAAATAGTATAAGAAAAAAAGAAATTTAATTAAATAACGAAAAGTTATTTATCATCTTCAGGAGAGCAGTATCTTCAGTTCATACCATTGCACCCAAGCCATTGTCCACATCAACATGGCCTATAATGGGCATATTGTCTCTGTGCAGGAGGCAAAAAGCTTGTGTACTTAGTCAACTCTTTTTCCAGTCTAGTAGCTTCTGATGTTTGCTTTGCCCCTCCGGACTTTGAATGTGACTTTTGAGCGGGGCTCATCTCTTGGGCCCTGTTGCCACGACAACTGAGGTGGTTGATTTATGCCGGGGTGTCATGGCAGGGGTACGTCCAGCATACAGATGGAGAACTCTGAACCCTGTGTGAGAACGGCCCAGAGGGCAGTGAAGCAGAATTCTTAGATAAAAAGAATAGGGAATGGGGAGATCAAGACACTTCAAGTTTTTCAGGAAGTTTTAAGATAGGACACAGGACTGTGGTCACATCCATACAAATTATGTTTTTTGTTTTTTCTAGAAATGAAGAAAGACCTGTTTCTATTCTGCTTTTTGGTCTCTGCACTGGCTGCTTATGTAAGTAAAATATCCAAACATTCAGCACAAACATTCATTTATATAATCATTCTCTTAATCAGAATCTACAGCATCATGTCCAAAGGTCGAAGAACCAAATGGAATCAAACACCAACCCAAAAGACGTTTCCAAGAACATAGTTCAAAAAGCAAGTATGTGTCCTGGGAATTTGAGAAAAGGAGATTTTAGAAAGCCAATCAAATGATATCAAGTGTATAGATAAATCAGCAGGAACATTGTAAGCAGTAATGAAATACGTTGCAATATATGACCAGGGTCAACCGAGAGGGTTTGACACCGCTTATCACAAACATGGCTATATATTTTTCCATTGCCGTACTCTTGGGATTGGAAAGGGAGTGGACTAACTCTTAAATGGAGTTCTGCTGGGCAGTAAATCAATCCCACAGTCCCACGGCTGGTGATAGGATAATTGTGTAGCTTTAAAATGACAAAATGCCTCACTTAAATCATAAGACTGAGGCATGTTTTGCAATTCAGCTAGGAGAATGTAAGTAATGTAAGTGGACTCTCGACATTAGTTGCTTATCAGGGTATGAAAGACAGTACTTCTCTGAAATAATATCTGCATTCCTCCAGGAAATTAGAGCAGTTTGGAAAAGATAATCTCAAACAATTGAGTTGGAAGGAGATTACATGAAAAGTGATGTTGTAATTGTATGAGTCGTGCAGCTCAAACAAGATTGTTGTCTGGGTAAATACAGTTGGTTCTGTAAAGATAGCAGCGAACATCATGTGCGGTGATGTGTGCATGTGTGGCACATGTATGCAAACTATTCTAAAAAAAAAAAAAAAAAAAATTGAACACTTTTTGCCACCTGGAAATGGTAAGATGAAAGCTGTTTGACAGCTTAGCCTCAACTTTCATAAAGCAAAACAAAAGGCTAAGTTGCTTTTTTTCCTCTTTTTTTTTTAGGTGCAAAGTAAGCCTCGTGGAAAAAATCAGCATGTCAAAAACAACCCAACTCCACAAGAGCAGGTGATTCTTCAAATCAAATTAAATCAAATCAAGTATATTTGTATAGCGCTTTTCACAATACAGATTGCATCAAAGCAGCTTCACAGCATTAAATCAAAACAAAACAATACAACAAGGTTTGTTTCCAGTGGAATTCATTGATTGATAGAATAAAATCAAATATCCCCAAAATATCCCCATATTCTTCAAAAGTTTTATTTTTATAAACGTTAATTCTCGAATTTGAGGAGTTTTTACTGTTTGTGTAATTTTATATTTGTTTCCATGTTTGGTGTTTTTTTATTATTATTATTTTATCAGTGACTCTTTAATCATTTGTAAATCTGTTTAAAAAAACAGATGCATTCAGGAACAAAACAACTGACTGTCTTTATGAGTCATTGAATTATTCACTCAACCGATTTGTTAACACTAATTCAATCAGGAATCATTTTATTTTGTGCATATTTTGTAAATATAATTTGCCGTCTTAAATGTTTTCAATCTGTTATATCTACTTCAATTTATTTATTTATTTATTTAATTTTTTTTACAATTTTGTTTTTAAGTCAGTGAAGCTTCTTGACAGTAAGGATGGAGTTCTGCCCACATTTCTGCCTTTTGAGTCCAGCTCTCAGGATGAGGACATGAGTGAAGAGAAGGAAAGCCATGTGGAGATGAAGCAAGCGGGGGCAGAAGAGCTTGAAGGTTCAGAGGGAGGTGAGAAGAATACACCTTTGCTCCTGAGTGAGGAGGCACTGACTCAACTCCTGCAGGTCTCTGAGGAGGCAGAGGAAACTATGGAGGAGGATGAAGGTGATGATGACAGTCCAGAAAAAGACAAAGAAGTTAAGGAGATTGAGGAGGAGGAGGAGGGAAAGGAAAATGGAGAATCTACAATGGAGAATGAAGATGTAACTGAGAGTGAAGGTGAGGATGCAAAGGAGACTGACAGCAGTACTGAGTCAGAAATACCAATGAATTTGGACTATACAGCTGACCGTGATGCGTCACAGCCACTATCCATCAAGCTAGAGGAGACCAAAGCTTCATCCATCAACACTATGGAAAAAGATGTGGCGGAAACAATAGAAGATGTGATCCCCACAGCTACAATGGACTATGATTCCCAGCAATCCATCAACGACTCAGAGGACATTGCAGAGGAACAGGAAGTGCCAGCAGAGCAAACACAAGCTGAGCTGAAAGAGCCTTTTCAAGACTCTGAGAATGACAATGAAAAAAAGAAGAGTGATCAACAGGATGAGAGGGACAGCATTGAACCTGAGATCACTATTCTTTCTAGTGGCAAGAAGGCAAAGAAGGAGAAGAAGAAGCAGAAGAATGAAAGTAATACACATGGAAAGGCCAAAGCCAAGAAGCAGCGAAACAACCAGCAGCTGGAGAAGATGCAGAGTGACCAAGCCAGAGCAATGGAAGCCGACGAGGAACGTGCACAGAGGCAAGACCCGGAAAAAGTGGTGGAGCCCACTGAAAACACGGAGCCTAAATCCAAAAAGAAGAATGGGAAATGGGTACCAAATGCATCACACATACATTGTTATTATAAAATTAATACAACCAGACTGTAAGCTTTGACAAGCCCTGGCAGCTTATTTTGTGCACATGTGCTTTTTGTAGATTTGAGCCACCTGCTGGTAGCAGGAAGTGTGGCAAATACAAATGACTTTGACATAGTCCTCCTATATTTACATACTGCCCACCATGCTCGGTTTTCCTAAAGCCGCCGGGTGGCGGTGGCACGGGTGCGAGGGCCCTTTTCATCGCTGCTTGCAGCTTTAATAAAGACTTTTTTTCACATGGCTCCTTGCACAATTATGTTATGACCTAAAAACTCTTTTTCCCATAGTGCATGATTTGTAAACCAATATATTTTGGAGTTTGCATCACTTAACCAGCTCCATATGTTCGGTTGTCTGACGTACTAAGGTACATTCGGGTACGAATCCCGTGAAAAGCCCTATTCGGACGGGATTAGTTTAACATGGAGAGGTAGGGTAAAGTAATTATTACCAGAGCTTCTCAATGATTTTAGTCCTGTCTGAATGTGCCAAAAGATGAGTCAAGATAAAAGAGCTCAAAGACAAGTCCAAAAAACAACTAAAATGACATGGTTTCGATCGCGTTTTTATGTCACGTTTGCTTTTGTTAACACTGTCAACCGCTTCCAGTTTTAAACTTGTATTTGTTTTCCTATTGTTTCAATTCATTATCGACATCATAATTATCTGGTTTGCGTGTGGAAATAGTTGACCTTTTACTGCACTTTGTTATTCTACTAGTTTACCATATAGCGGCAATGAATCGGAAGTCTCACACATTCACAGGAAAATAGCTTCTATGGAAAATGGTGAAAAGTGTAAGCAGGTGCACTAGTTTAATGTGTTTGATAGATTGCTATTGCAAATAAAAATTGGTTGTGCCTCTTTACAGACTCGTTTGGTGGGGATGAATCCTGTACAGATTAGGGCCACTATGGAGCTTTACCCTGACATTCGGCCCACACATCGGCCCAGCAGACAGGGGGAGCCAGCTGGTGAGTGTTGTTTCTGTCTCCATAGCGCCAAATTCTTATTAGGAATTTGCTGAGCAGAGTTTTTCTTTAACAGACTGTTAAACAGACCTGGCTTAAGAAGTCAATGAGAGCCTTAGCCCCTGGTTTATGCTCTATCCAAACCAACAGATGCAAAGGAATGTTGGCACTTTTTTACAGGGTGGTTATATATAACCTTTATTAGATGTCTTTTTGAGAGCCTTTTTAAAGCAGCAGTGGATGCCTGAACTGAGGATACACAGTATTTTATAGGATATTTGCACATTCTTTCATTGTTTTATCCAGACCCCTGTGAGAACTTTCGCTGTAAAAGAGGAAAGACATGCAAAATGAACGATGAGAACAAGCCCGTCTGTGTGTGTCAGGAGCCGTCAGAATGTCCTCCCAGTGTAAATGATTTTGACCATGTAAGTATGTGTTATCTAGCAAATTAATATGTTAATCTTAATTCAACTGATTACAATAAAATGGCTTTATTTCCAAATATTTATTTCATTACTGATCAAACTTAAGTAACATATATTGATTAAATGAAAAAGCATAATAACATTTGCTAATAATAAGCTGTTGGCATCGGGACATCTTCACTTTAGGTTTGCGGAACTGACAATAAGACATATGCCACATCCTGTCAGCTCTTTACCACCAAGTGTAGCCTTGACGGGACCAAAATAGGCCACAGACTTCACCTGGACTACACTGGGTCCTGCAAATGTAAGAAACATTTCTGACATGCTTATTTTAATTGTTAGCACATGAGATGTAAAATGTGGTTGGTAGTGATGCTAATGTGATTAATAATTTTAGCAAACCATGTTTCTCATTAGAAAAAGCCCCTATAAATATTGTGTGTCTGAAAAATATTCTGAGCTATCCATATTAGTATTACTATTTAATATTTCCATTTAATTTAATATCATAAGTTCTATACACTTATGTATATCTACAGTTTTTTATGTACATTTTAACCCTTAAATGCATAAATGTTTCTCTCATTATTACATATTCGGGTCTTTTTAGCGACCCAATTCTATATCTAACACGGGTGGATCTCTACTGAGCCCCTAAAAGGACATGGTGGTGGAAAAAGATTGGGATGGGAGGATTTTTTTCCCCTGAGAAACTTTGCGTTCCCTCGCAAAGATATTTGCGTTCCCACGCAAAAACCTGATGTGAGCTCGGACAGACACCTCCAGTTTAATGTCCCGCTGCCAGTGTTTCAGAGCTCCGTACGTTAATGGAGTGTTTCATAGTGTTTGAACTTGGATTCAAATATAAAGAAATGCGGTCAGTGCTTAAAGGCACACTATGCAGTTTCCGTTTTTCTCAAACAGCTACCCCTAGAGTCGCTGTGGAGTACTTTTATTTAACGTTACTGTCGTAAATACCACACACGCAGAGCCGTCGTTTTCTTTTCCTTGACTCTTCCGACCGCGCTTTCTTCGTCGACTCTGCCATGATTCACGTCTGAAATTGGGTTTTGCACTTTGCAGATGGTCCCTTATTCAGACTTGTCTCTCAAACGCCTGGTTAGAGACAAATTTATATTAAAGCTCGTTTTGAGGACAATTGGGTTGTAGCTCGTTGTCTAGGTTACTGTGATTGTAAATAGTGTCATTTGTGTTTTAACGTTCAGCTCACGAATATGATCCGGGAAATTCGAATATATTGCCAACTTCACTGAACTCGAGTTAAGCACTGACCGCATTTCTTGAGTCCAAGTTCAAACACTATGAAACGCTCCATACATATGGAGCTCTGAAACACTGCCAGCGTGGGAACGCAAAAGTTTTCCGAGGGAACGCAAAGTTTCTCGGGGAACGCAAAAGATTTGAAAAAAAAGAAAAGAAAATCTCCCAACCCAATTTTTTTTCTCCCACCAACACGTCCCTTTAGCGCTCTGTAGATCTCTACTACCTGTCGCAATAATATACAACTCTCCTGATATTAGAGTCATTACAGAATAATAAAATAAAGCATGTTTTTTGTTACCTTTTGGGGCTTGGAAGGGTTCAGTTTGAGCAGAATTTATATCATCGTCACTGTCCTCGTCAGAGCTCATTTCCAGTAGCCTATATTCAGCATCTGGCTCATATTCGCAATCTCAAACATATTCTCAAAACTCAATTATGAGGGCTTTTTTTTTCAAGTTATGAAAAATCATTTTCAACGTCTTCAAAATCAATATTTTGATCCCTGACAGCTCCTTCACCAGATCCACCATCAAGTGACAGTGACTCTAATATTTGATTGCGTTCAGTAGGCTACTTGTAGTAAATCGCTGAGCCATTTCAAGTTTTGCTGATGATACTTCCTATTCTTTTGTTTTCTGCCTGTGGTAACTATGAGTGAAACGTCACTTCATAATTGTATATCAGACATTGCCACCTTGTGAAATAAAGGTGAATTGCACTTATTCAGTCATCAAAGATTAAATTATTGTTGTAGAAAAAATATATACTTACACTCATACCATATACAATCTTTGCAAAAAATGAATGGGAAAATAGGCATTATTTTATAATTGTATATATTTTTTTCTTGTTATACTGTGTATAATGAATTGATTGAGGAATACTAAGAAGATTAAAGTCTAACTTTAAAAAATGAATGGGGAGGAGGGTAGTGAATGACGTCCCGGGTCACTAAAGACCTGAGGTATGTGTTTAAGGGTTAATATAGTTGGATACAATGCAACATTTATTTTTGGCCCCGCAACCAAATGTAACCAATTTAAGTTCGACCACCTCTGCACTCAATATATATTCTCTGTTGTTTAATTTTTGTCTATTTTTATTTCTCCTGGCAGTTATTGCTCCATGTCTAGAGTCAGAGCTGGTGCAGTTCCCTCTGCGTATGCGGGATTGGCTGAAGAACGTGCTTCTGCAGTTATACGAGCATGACTCCATGTCTCCTGGCTTTCTCACAGCTAAACAAAGAATCAGGGTATGTATATCAGTGATACTGGACAGACGGTTATTTATTTAGATATTGCATGTCTCCTAAAGAGACAAATAGTAGATTTAAGACAAGAAACTGGAGACAAATTTCACTCAGCTCCCCAACTTCTGACAGTAAAAAATAAACGTAGATGTACTTCTTTGGAAAATAGCTCTTGCCTGTATCTAAACCATCAAATGTGAAAGGATTACAGATGATGAATGCTCTGCTCAACAGGTTCAGAAGATCTATGAGAGCGAGAGGCGTCTTCATGCAGGCGATCACCCCGTCGAGCTTCTACAGCAGGACTTTGAGAAGAACTACAACATGTACATCTATCCAGTGCACTGGCAGTTTGCACAAATGGACCAACATCCTTCAGACAGGTGGGGTGGCTGAGGTTCTGTACAAATTCCGTCTTGCAATATTGTTTTGCTTATCATAAAGGGGAAACCCCAATTATCTTGATAAATTCACTTGACATTTATATCGGCTGTTAAATGCCAGTCTTGTGGAGCCAGACGCTGTGCTAAAAGACTGATAAAAATATCTGCACACTCACTCCTGAAATTGCTTAAAGCTACCCAATCAGATCAGTGCGATTTTGGGAAATGCTTGCCATTTTGGAGTGCATTTGCGAATGGTTCATGAGCAGTTCGTGGGCAAGACGTCTGAGGCTGAGACTATTCTAATTCGAACTTACTCATACAGGAGGTTCAGTAATATTTTTAGCTAGTGTGAGGATGTGGTTGAGGGACATTTACAGAAAAAGAAACACTCAGCGCCAGTATCCTCCACAACGTCAGTGGTCAGCCTTTGAGACAGAGGCCTTAAAGGACAAGTTCGGTATTTTACACTTAAAGCCCTGTTTACAGATCCTTTCTGATGAAATAGAACGGTTAAGATTAAAATTTGGACACATGCTGCTGTCCCGAGAATTTTAGGTTTATTTCGCTTTCCCCCCCACCTACACAATGGCAGCCTATGGGCACTAGAACAATCCTTCATAAAACGCATTAAACTTTCGTTTACAAAGACGTGAAACTCACCGAGTGGTCAGGGGTGTTCACTGATATGCTCACAAAAAAATCGCTGCAAAAGATGCTTTCCCAACAGGTGTTTTACCATTTGTTGTAAAACTGTGGATCTATTTTTCCAAACGTCTCACACCCGTACATTCTTCCGTTGAGAGCTTGAATAATAAACACTCCAGCCCAGTTGGTGGCGATAATGCACCTTTGCCAATTGCAAGCAAACCTGAGTAATACCGTACCTCACACAGCTCATCCAATACAAGTCAATGGAGTTGGACAAAAACTACGATAAAACCTGTTGGAAAGCATCTTTTGCAGCGATTTTTGTGTGAGCATATCAGTGAACACCCCTGACCACTCGGTGAGTTTCACGTCTTTGTAATCGAAAGTTTAATGCGTTTTATGAAGGATTGTTCCAGTGCCCATAGGCTGCCATTGTGTAGGTGGGGGGGAAAGCGAAATAAACCTAAAATACTCGGGACAGCAGCATGTGTCCAAATTTTAATCTTAACTGTTCTATTTCATCAGAAACGATCTGTAAACAGGGCTTTAAGTGTAAAATACCGAACTTGTCCTTTAAAGCTGCAGTGTGTGCTTTTGGGGAAAATCTGCCTGTGAATCAATTACTTATAGATGTATTACACAGGGATACAGGGCTTGACATTAACTTTTTTCTCACCAGCCACTGTGGCTAGTGGTTTTTTAGTTACTCATCATTTTCACTCGCCACAGTTTTGACATCGATACCATAGGGAAAATCTGCCATAGAGATATTAAAAAAATTATCTTATAATTAGGCAGCAGGTATATTAGGCTGCTGTCACTTTAAGATCTGATGCACGGACCCATTATACTGTTTTATATAGCCAATAGTGTATTTATGTGTGCACACTTTGGGTGTGAGCACAAAATCTGCAGGATGAGTAAAATTATGCTCAATACGCGCAATCCCATGCCAAAATTCAAGCCCTGTAAGTAACACCAACAATATTCATCCAAAGCAAATTAAACCAGTGAGTAAAGGGACACGGGGATAAAGGGATATTTCAGTATCGAAAAAAAATATTTTTGACAACACTAGATTGCACTTAGTTTATTATTTCAGATGTCTTTTTAAAAGACTACAATTGAAAATCCACCTGCATTTGGCAGGTTGGCGGGTGTTAGTCAAGCCCTGCTTGGACATAAGAAAATTACACACTGCAGTTTTAAGAATCTTGTGTTGGTTTGTGATTTTAAAGAAAAGGTTCTATATAGAACCTAAAGGGTTTTGTCAGGCACCCATCATGGGATCTTTTTACGGATTTAGTTTTAATTAATTACTTTTGTTATTGTATACATTTTAATTGTAATTAAATTTCATGAATTAAAAAGGTCGTAAACATACATTGTCACTAGATATTTTTTTTTAAATAAATAACCTGTCAAACACAAAAGTATTTATGTAATCATTTAAGACATTTCTCCTTATATTAAACCTTTTTGCCATATGTGACCTTGGATCACAAAACCAGTCACAAGTCGCACAAATTTTGACCCACACAATGTATTGTTGGCTATTGTCACAAATATACATTTACGGCAATAGCCAATACATTGTATGGGTCAAAATTATCTTTTATGTCAAAAATCATTAGGATATTAAGTAAAGATCATGTTCCATGAAGATATTTTGTACAATTCCTACTGTAAAGATATAAAACATTTATTTTTGTGAGTGAATGCAGCACAATCGCGAACATAAATGGACAACTTTAAAGGTGAGTTTCGATTTTTTTGCACACTCAGATTCCAGATTTTCAAATAGTTGTATCTATAGTTGTGTCCTATCCTTACAAACCATACATCAATGGAAATCTTATTTTTTCAGCTTTCAGATGATGTATAAATCTCAATTTCAGAAAATTGACCCATGTGACTGGTTTTGTGTTCCAGGGTCACATATAGCACAAAGTCAAGAACCCTTACGGTTCTATAAAACCCCATTGAACTGTGTGGAAATGAAGTATGTTAATTACAAGATTTTTCTTCTTTCTTCTGTTAATTCATGTTTGTCCTCATGGCAAATTGACAAAACCTGAATCATGATATTAAGTAGGGTTTTTTTCACCAGTGAATATTTATAATACTGTTGCAGGATTCTTTCTCACTCTGAGCTGGCTCCTCTGCGCGTTCCCCTGGTTCCCATGGAGCATTGCACCTCTGTCTTTTTCCAAAAGTGTGATGCTGACAAGGACAAACTAGTCTCCTTCCAAGAGTGGTGCAGCTGCTTTGGCATTAAAGAAGGTATAGGATTTTAAAGGCCTTGCCTTAAACAGCTCAAAGAGTTTTAAATGTATTATTCATTCTCTTTAAATGCATTATTTATGCACACTTTTTAAATAAATGAAAAACTTTATAAACAACCCAGGTTGGTTTTTCAACGTTCTCTGTATTTTCATTCCCACAGAGGATATGAATTCTAATCTGCTGTTCTGAGCATCTCTGGGCTGCAAAAGGAGCAAGTGAAGGTTGTTATCTTTGAAGAAAGCTATAGATAATCCTGGAGGTCTGTTTGTTCAGTGAAATGGTACTGTTTTTTTTATGTGTAATGATCACGATGGACAAGAATATCTAAAACTCTTTTATTTTTTATGCATTATATTGTGTAGCATATTGGTTATTAATAAAAGGAACTATAGTTAATGATTTAGCTAAAAAACAATAAAAAAGTGTAGTTTTAGTTTGAGTGTTTTTGTATGCATTCCAGTGAGGGAAAAGTTTACATAGTGAATAAAATAACAAAATAAAAGTGATTTTATAATGTTTCCAAATTATTTCAGATAATGAAGAAAAATGCCACTCTTATATGTGCTTGTTGTTGAACAATTAGCCTACATATTTATTCCAAATTATATTAATGATTAAATGAATGAATCAAGAATGATTTTTTTAATTCATCAAGCATTTTTTTATGCTCATGTAAAATAAATCTTAAACATGACTTCCTTAAAAATTGATAACTGATAATATCTTATCATTAAAGTTCCGGTTCAATTTGCATAGCAAGTTTTATGTCCTCTGTCACAAGCCTTGGAAGCTTTGTTATGCACACTTACAACGGTTACTGTGTTTGGAAAAGAAATGTGTGGGTTATGACCACTGTAATTAAAACAAATAAAAAACTGTGTCTGGAACAAACCCTTAGGAAGTCATTAAATTACTTTGGTCAGAACTGTGTGTCTAAGTGTGCAGCACAATTCAATGACTTCTGTGTGAGCAGTTGATGCATGGACATTTCTCATCTCACATTCTCAATGCAATGAACAGTACTTCATCATTTGAGGACAATGATCTCGAATAACCTTGTATAATCAGTTTTTGTAGCACGTAAAATCAGAAATATGCACTAAAATGATTAGGAAATACATGTCATCTAAAGCTGTATGAGATACTACCCTTAAGATGTTGGTGGATGGATGGACAAATGCTCTGTTTTTCCTCTTTTTTTTCTTTCTTTTCTGTAAGATGAATGAATAGAAGAAAAACAAAACAAAAAAACAAACTAATACGCACGAAACGAAGTTAAACGAAGTTAAACGAAGAAAAGAAGTTCATTCTTAAAAGTTCACACTTTTGAACTATTTGTTTCCCTTCTTACCGCAGTCTTTTTTGAGTATTGGTGTCAGTATCTCCAGAAACAGAATTTCCACTGGAAGTTAGTTTTTTTTTTTTTCTGAAGCAGTTTAAAAGAGTTGAATAATTTTAGTTCGATTACGGATTTTGCATGCATCTCTCTGTCAGGTTTGATAAGATAAGATCACCTGGTGCTAAGATTTCAGATTTCAGAGGAAGATATAGTCTAAATAAAAAAGTGCAGGAAAGGATTCTGGAGAAAAGTAAAAAGAACCGAGGTCAGTGCACTGGTGGAACAACAAAGATAATGCAAAAGACAAGCCAACGATATAGGCCTATGTTGACTAGAAATACTCTAAATCACTGAAACATCTGCATGCGTTTTACTATGCTGATCATTGATAGGCCTTCACGCTAAGTGAAAAAGGGAAGCTATGAAAGGCAAGACCCAAAAAGAACAATGCATTTGACTAATTAATCTTCAAATTGAAGACAAAGTGATCAATATTTGATTTAGTCTTCAAATTGATTAAATCATTTGATCAATCTTTAAAGCTTCTCTTCCAATTAGAAAAACTGATTGTCTAATCCTAATGTAGCCTAAGACATTCCTCTGGCATATGCATTTTAGCATTTAACATTTAGATAAGGAGTTTCTGAGGATCTTGTTCTGATGTAGGTTTGTTTTTATAAATAAGGGAAACAAATATTAAAACTCTTAATTAAACATTTTTAATGAGAGCAATGTTTTGTGATTATCATTTTCTTCTATGCGTCTTCAGATTAAACGATTGTCTCTAATGTCAAATTGGTCCTCATTAATAGCCTACATAAATAGAAAAGGCCTGGGAGTGGGAGGAATACAATACAAAGCTGTAGCTACAATTTTATTACTTAGCTACAATATTCTTCGCTAACAAAAACAGACGCATAGGTCACGATTTAGTCACCGACGTGTCTGCGTCAGTTGAAAGTGTGCACGCTTGCGGCAACATCACGCTTGGTTTAAAATGGGGCCGGTTATTTTACTTCTATGAGCGATTTTGGAGCGAGGAAGAAACCGAATATAAATGAATCAGAGTAAACTACTTATCGTAGTCCCAGACAGACATTGTTGAATGTCTTCATCTGAGGTAAATCCACACGCGCGCACTCAAGACATTTAGGCCCGTTTAACAGTAACATTAGGCCTATCTGTTTTTAATTCAGTTTATTTCCTGTTTCTATATAGCATACATAAACACATTTACACAAATATATTTAATAAAACAGTTAAACACACACACACACTCACATTGAACGCGCGCTTTTGACAATTCAATACAAACAGTCTCTCAACAATGCAGTAATGCAAATATTTCATATTCATGGTGGTACATTGAGTAGCCTATTCGAGTTTTGGCACAAATGGAATGTCATTTGCGGACAGTGTAATTAAGAGATTTGACGTTTATGGCTTACTCATTACTTGGATGTGTTATTTAGGCTACTGTAAACGGACGCTTCTACAGCTCGAGTAGCCTATATGAATAATTAGAAATACTGATTTAAACACTAAAATGAAATGGAAACACCTGCCCACAAGAATGATCATTGCAAGTACTTTTCCAATAGAGGGCAGCATAACATCAGCGCAATGTTGGCTCGTGACTGCATTAAGTGCTGAGGCTAGTTAAGATATACAAGTTAGCATTTATTAAACACAACTCTTAGGCTATATTTCAACATTATGTAAGAATTTAAAGTGTTATTTTTTGGTGTGTGCTTTTATGAAATATTTCTGAATATGGATTTGCAAGTCTGTTTTGAAGCTCTCTGTGGTTTCATCAGGTCTTGCTCTGGTTCTTGAAAACATGTTAGGCATCTGAATGCTAAAATTACTCTCTTAGGAGAGGATGTTCAAACATGATCTTCGCCGACTTCTGAAAACCAATGTTAGCACTGGCATATTTGTTTGGCCGTGGCCCCAGAGCATTGTATGAAGTAGATGAAACAGCTAATGGTGTACAGCAGGTGAAACTTCAAGGGCTCTCTGGCACTTTAATGGAGTACGAAGAGGGTGCATGTGAGATGTGCTGTTAGGGAATGCAGTTAGAAATTGTGTGTGTGTTTGTGTGACTGGAGTAGCATCTGACTTAAACATCCCCCTTTGATCCCCCATCCGGCTCTTTGTGAGAGTTTCCTCCTCGTATCATCCTGTCCATTTAGCGATCACTGCTGTAAATTACAGAGGAAAGAGGTCATGTGAAACCATGCCATGCATTTGCAAAATTGTGTGTCATTATGGCGCATTATCATAGTTAGCTACTTTGTGTAAGATCATAAAGGTATGCATGGGTTTTTTTTTTTTTGTGTTTGTGTGTGTGTTGGTCTTAGCTAAAATCTGGTACATTTCTTTTCTTTTTCTTTTTCCTTTTAACTTTGATTAATGAATTATTTATAGCCTATAGTTGAAAAGCCTCAATATTAGAAGCCCAGTCTCCTCAGGTCATACCTAGTTGTTTTGGCAGAGATGGTCAGTTTATTGATTTCACATTAAGCTCACAACCTTCCTGCCCTTTCTAGCTCTGAATATTCAGATGAATTTTACTCGGCAAAGAAGACCTCATTAAATATTCATGCCACTTTATCAGCGCAATCAACGAGCGTATTTACTTGTTCGCTAAAATACCATTCTACAAAACCATCTCAGTTCTGACTACCCTCTTGAAACATTGTTTAATTTGACCAAGGAAAAGGATAATAAGTGTTCCTGCACATCTAAGCCAAGGCTGCTGCAGTTGGTCCATGTAACTGGCTTACACGCAGCTTGTAAATTGATTTTTTTGAGTCGCACAAGGTTCAAGGTTGGGATGAAATGTCCTTCTAATGGAATTAAAATTCAATTCAATCAAATGCAGTTGTACTAAAAGCTGTTCATCCAATTTACCCTCACCCTTCTAGCTTGTTTTTGGACACCTCTGTTTTAAATTAGGCTGTAGTTTTATTCTAGTATTTTATTGTATTTTTAAAAAAAAGTTGTGTAGGTTAGCATGACTGATATGTGCTGAGTCTATAAATAGGTGAAATTTAACATGTTACTGTAGTGTTAATATGTAGAAGTAGTATTTGACTGTTATGTTTCTGAACCTATTCAGTTTTTTTCACATTCCGTATGTCATCACATTGAGTGTTATTAACTAAAACTATTTAAAACCATATTTATTCATCAAAATAAAGCTGAAAAAAGTGCTATATATATAAGATATAAGATATATCTTAAGATATATAAATATAAGATATAAGATGAAAAAATAAGCAATTTCTGAGAAACACTGTTGATATTTGAAATGAACCCAAACAAACAGAGGTAACACATTAATTGATAAAGTTACTACATGTATGTTCTATAGTAATATCTATAAATTATGCATAATTACAAGTTCCTAACCCTAACCGTAACTCTATAGTAAGTACATGAAGCTAATTGCTCTACCCCACAAAATGCACAAACAGACAATGCAAGAGTGAATGTCTTTTTATAAAATAAAGCGAAGATGGCGAACGAATGACAAGGAAGAACAAAAAAAATAACACTGCACACAAGAGTATATACAAGCAAGAGTTTGGTGTTGGTCGCCAGCTGCACACCGGCTCCAGACAAACAATGACCCTCAAAACTGACCTGTTACAATAGCTAACATTACAACAACAGCATATAGGCTATTGGTTCTGTGAAACTTAGCAAAACCTACCGTATGGAGCAGAAACAACTCGACCTCGGCGTCCATTTTCAGGCCTTCCCGCTTAGGTCTCTCCAGCGCTGGAAAGCTTTTCTAATAGTCTATTAACGTGGGTCCTAAAGCTTGTGCCTTATCATAACCCTTCTTTTTCCAATGATTATCATTTTCTCTTTTGTAATGTCTCTCAGCCATCTCTCTTTCTACAGTCTTCATATCTCTCTCTTGCTCACTCTTTCCTCTCACATCACGAGTGGACACGCCCCCTACTTCTGATTGGCTACAAGTGTCCTGGTCTGATCCACTTTCAACAGCATTTCTCAGAAATCGCACCTTTAAGTTGAAGTACTAGGCCTAAATTACTAACTGAAATAAAACTAAAAACATATCATTATTTAGAAATATTTTAAAACTAAAAAAAATTATAAAAGCTATTTCACTAATTTACTAAAAGCTAAAATACTAATGAAAACAAGATTAGTATATAAATGATAACACTGGTCACATCCAAGTTTGGTAAACAAACTTCTGCCTGCATTTTCATCAGTGGATCAGTTTTGATTGTTGAAATAGACAAGCCATAATGAAGTAAAAAATGAGGAACTACACTGCTCATATCAAACCCGTCATCTGCCTCAGAATTCACTCTATGTGAAAGTAATAGTGATAAGGGCATCTCTGGTAACGTACTGGAAGTTTACTAATGAGCTTCTGCAGCGAGTTTCTGGCTCTCTTCACCCAAACATTGTTTACATGGTTCCCCTAAAGAGACAAGAACATATTGAAAACCTTTATTGTAGTTTATTCCAGGTCACAAAGAGGTGTAATTAAATGTTTGGTAACATTTTGAAAGTTTCTGGGGCTCATCTTCTTTAGGCCACATAGGGTGAGTATCAGTGTAATGGAGTTATCATTGCTGTCTTTCAGAATGCTCACACAAACTGTACTTCACTGCTGCATATATTGCAATTAGAGATAATTGTTTGTCTCAGTCATTGCATCTAAACTTATGGCTGTTGATTCAGCCAGATAAACAGATGTTAATTGGATTTTCATTTAGTAGGAAGATAACTTACAGCCTAAATGATTTCTGTGGATCGTAGAAAGCTTGTTCATAATCCTAATGAGGCGATTCATTTAAAATAGAAAATAAAAAAAACCCATTAAATTACTCTGTGGGATATCAACACAGTATTGGGTATAGTTTGCATCACAATTCATTGCCATGCTTGCAAAATATGCACTTTTGTTGTGTTTGTTTTCTCTGTTTTGTCACAATAATGAGCTTGTGTCCTTTGATACTCCACAGTCACAGTTTCAGTTAGACCTACTATGAGGCCCTTTGTGATACATAGTCAAGCAACTGATGAATCAATGTAATCAGGATAAATGTTGATTTGAAAAAAAAGAATCAATAAGTGCAGAGATTAATAAATACATTTAATACAATTAAAAAGAAAAATGTTAATATAATAAATATTGAATTGGAAATAACACTGATATAATGTAAAATAAAATATGTAGAGTTTCAAGGTCAATAACTGGGAATCCGTGCTGTCTGACAATAAAAGACCAGTGTTCAGTGAACGTCATCCATCAATTTCAACAACAAACAACTCAAGTTCATTATACTGCATGCTGGCTTTTTTTTTTTCTTTTTTTTTTTCAGTTAGCAACTGGCATATTAAGTCATTTTACAGTTATTTTAAAATGATTAAATAAAAAATATAGTCAGTAAAACAGTTTTATAAATTCTGATGTTTATAATCACAGTTCAGTATGTGAACTGTAAATGGAACTCTATTTCTCCTTCAGAGAGAACATCACACCACTTTTCCATCATCTGTGTTTGAGATGTATAGCTGCTGCAAAAAGTCCAATGCAGATCCACTGGGGTGGGCTTGGAAACCAACCACTAGTTTACTCTAAATTTTCAGAGGAGAGCCCCGTCAGAGTCTATATTAACACAGACTCCTCTCCATCCCACTTGCCAGCTTGGTGAGATCGATGAATGATCCATGTCATAGTGGCAAAATCAATGCTAAACGCATAGACAGAAGCACAGTGTGTCGTTAAGGTTGCGTCTTGGAAAGAATGACTTATTTCCTCGCAGGCTTTTAGTGAGTGTTTTGGTGTTTAGTTTATTTAATGCATGGTTAACAGAGCTACAACAAATGTGGAGAACACTTTGTCTCTAGATTATAATGTGATTTGTAGCCGGTGTTGACCTTGTGGATAATGAGGACAACAATATGTTGCTGAGGTACATCCTCTCTTTTCTTTAGGTCTTTGATTTTGATGTGACGTACTTTTTTTCCCAGCAAAGGCAAAATGACATATCGCAAAATGGTATCCATGGTGATTGTGAGTGAGCATTTTTATGGTGTTGGGTTTAGTCGACAGAACAGTCTGTGCTCGAGTTCCATTCGTTTTCTTCCTGAAGCTGCACTTGAATGTAGCAAATTAGCTCTATGAAATATTAATAATCAATAATAACTGGTTATAATTGATTATGAATATTTGGATCAGTTCATATAATTAACTTACTGTCGTAAATTAATATTACAATCAATTAACCTGTTTGTCCCATGAACACTCAGGATTAATTGTTTATTAACTCTAAGAAATGTACATTTCCGGGGCATGGGAAATGTCTGTCTTAATTTACAGTACTACTAAGAGCAGTAGCAAAAATCTATGATTAGTGACTCCAGTTATGAGCTTGAGACACAGACAACTTTACGTGTGACATGAACAAGATTTTATTAACTAGTCTAAACACTTAAACTACTCTAACATACACACACATACATGCATACAGTTTACCAAGGGAAAGAGAGCTGAAGCGAGGGAAAGCAAGAAGTTATAGTATTGTTTGAAATTCAGCAGATCAACAGCCTTGAGCAAACCATCAGTTTAGTTCTAACACGCCCTTCTTTAAAGGGGTAAGCATACTTAATGTATCAAATAATGAGACTAAGTTTGATACTTGCATGTCTCGCACATTTGAATTAAACTGTCCTGATGCAATTTGTTGAGGCTCCAGTTGATCTTTGCTGATGTGGTCTTGATGAGAGAGAACCAGTGGTTTCCAGAGTATCTTTGGTAAATGGAAAGACAAGGCCGCAGCCTGGTGGGTCCTTAGAAACTTCTAGTTCAACATCTTCTTCACGTCAGCATTCCAGCACAGGAGTAAGAGAGAGAGTAGCTAAAAGCTGATCTTGGGTTTTTAAAGTGTGAAGAAGTAATCCTTCTGGAGGTGCAAGAGCCAATGAGAGGATTTTCCTTTGGAGGGAAATTCTTTTACGACCATTGTCTTTGAACATGTAATCTGATTGGATGTTTAACACAAGAATCTTTAAGGTGCTTATAATACTAATGCGTCACAAAGTTAGCAAAATGTAATGTAGATTTACAAATTGGAGACAAAGATTGGATTTTTTAGAGACCAAACATGCCACACTTATGATTTTAGTTGACCATAATATGCAAAGTCTGAAACATCAACCCAATAGAGTTTACAAAAATACAAAAGCCACACCACATAAAAGAAAATCATGAGATGGGAAAATTAGATACATGTTTACACATTTCTCAAGTGGTTATATATAGAATATATAGGATTGCAGGGTTTATTTCTCCTCCTCTGCCAGAATTTCCTCTCCTCCTCTCCTCTCCAAAAACAGCATCTAAATTCAGTTTAATATAGTTTGTTCATGAGGTACTCCTGTTCTTATTTTGGCAGGCTTCAAATTGATTTGCGCATTGACATTTCACTCTGATTCTCTCATGCACGTCAGAGGCAGTCGTTTAATAAAGCAAGTCACCCCTCTTCCATTCTTAATAGGTGACTGTGACAGACCTCTAACAGAGAAGTCGGCTGGTGTGACACTGGTTGTGTGTGTGGTGGAGGAAAACCTGGGTGGACTTTGCCAAATAATAGATCCTGTTTTCTATTATCTGCAAACAAGATTGGGCTGATTTGTAATATATAGTATTATATAAGGGAACATATAATGTCTGTCATGTTATTGTTCCCATGAAGGTGTAGGTTATTTCAGATACTGAATTTAAAATTGCTAATTATGTGCGAATACATGTTGCAGTTAAGAAATTTTTGCTTTAGCCTACATCTTAATTATTACAATAGTCAATATATGACATTACCGCTGTCTGCTCCGTCCTGCACACACTATATTGTGCCTATTTTTTTTATATCACTGCCCCTTCCCATTCTAAACAGTAGATATAGCCTAGAGGATGGCGGTTTGAGTTTTTTGTGGTAGTTTATTTGTTATATGACTCAATGCTGGATTAAAGCAGTGCTAAAATATGCAGCTTATCGTATCAGAGGCGATACTGCTTTGGTTTGGGCTGGTAAAATGCAGTCTTAAACTTTGCCACAACAGTTTTATAATTTAATTTAGGACTATGTAATATATATAGCCAATGAGGAAAAAAATGTTCAATGGGGTTCTATATTCTTAACTCAATTTTAAATAACCCTTTATGCCAAAAGATAATCTTAAATGGTTATTTTTTATTTATTTTTGCATTATTTTTTATGCATGAGCTCATATTCTCATCATTTCCAGGTTACACTCATTGTCTTTGGGGTCCGTTCGGATTTTTACAGAGCTAAAAATATACATTTTTAAAAATGCAAATATATAATTTATTTGTGTTTAGGCTACTTTACAACTATACGTTTATGCTGTGTTTTGGGGGATGTGTGCTTTTTTCTTTCTTTCTTCCTTTTTTTTTAAATGTACATATTTACCACATAATTACTCAGCTACACCATTACCTTGCATATGAAATGTTAAATTTTTATGAAAAAAATACTTCAACAATGATTTAAACTAAATATAAGTTGTTTATGAATATTGATCTAGGTGTTAGGAACAAAATCCTGCCATCTGCTGGTTAGAGAATTTTGTTTTAGGAGTTGCAGCTATAGATAAAAAAAATTACTGACCATCTTCAGCAGATACCCACAGACATTGATTTTTCTGGAAGCGGCCAAATGCTCTGTGCCCAACTTTTTTTCTTTTTTTTTTTGAGAATAGGCTATATATATATATATATATATATATATATATATATATATATATATATAATATATATATACATATATACATATATGTATATATACATACATATATATATATATATATATATATATATATATATATATATATATATATATATATATATTTAAACATTATAAAATACATTCAAATTAGTGTTTTGACAAAGTTTGTAATTTATTTTTAAGTGTTTTGAACAGTCTTTTTTTTTCAGTAATGTTGCATACATTTGCAAAAATGCCACATAAGTAGCCACTAAAAGATAAGACTTAGTCTGATTGTGTGTGTGTGTATATGTGTGCATGTATGCATGTGTGTCAGTGCTACGTTTCACCCCATAAAATCTGTATTCTGCTTTTATTGTTGATTTTATTCACCAAATTTAATAAAAAAATGCTGTCTGTTGCATTCACACCTGTGCGTGCGTGCGTGCGTGCGTGTGTGTGTGTGTGTGTGTGTGTGTGTGTGTGAGTGCATGTGTGTTAGGTCTCACCCCTTCATATGAGTGTTCTCAATTTGTACCTGATTTCATTTGCGAAATTCTATAAAAATGCTGTCTTGCAGTCACGTGTGTGTGTGTGTGTGTGTGTATAAGTATTTCTTCCACATGGCCTTTCATTTCTGTGTCATTTTTTTTTAATTTTAGGTTTAGATGCAAACGGGCCACAAAGACAATAGGGTTAAAATGTAATTAAAATGAATTAAAAACAAAACCTGTAAAAGGACTGAAGCACCTGACAGAACCCTTTATATCTTTTCTTTTAAGTGTACTTCAGAATTCTGGGAAGTCTGACCTTTTTTTTTTGCCAGCTATCTCCATATAAATAATCATCCTTCAGGTAATTAGCTAGCTTGACACACTAATGCATGATTTGAATGCAAATCCATGCACACAACAAGTGGGTAAGAGCTCCGTTTAGACTGCTTGCATCAAGTATTTAAAAAGCTATCGTGTCGCAACGTGCTCTTCAGGGCAACTCTTCAATATTATACTGAAAAATTTCATGCGATTCACATTTAAAATGCTGTCTTGGTCAGAAAATATTCACTGTTTGTGGGTAATTGATCGGTGGCTCATTGCGTTTTCTTTAAGATCTTGAAAACATTTTTGTATTCAAGCAATATGAATCATTCATTTTACTTATGAGATCCTCATGGACCCTGATGTGCAAGTCATAATATATTACAAACTCAGTAACCCACTGTACATTTGCTCATCCTCTCTTTCACGCTCTGCAGTGCGGTTGCACATTATAAACACACCCTGCACTGAGATTTATCTTGATATCCATAACGGTAATGGTGTGTTAGATGAAACTAGCCCGAATGCTGAGAGGCGCTATAGCATTTTCAGCAGACTTTTGGGTGCTTGTTAACTTTCACCCTTATCACCGCTTTTGCTCAGCCCAGCCTCGCTGGACCAGTCTGAGAAATCAATAACTTATTCCCCAAGCGAAATCCTATTTCTAACCCCTGAAATACCCCGAGCAGAAAACCAGCAGCTTTCTGCAGCCTTTATTATGTGGAGACTGAGGTGCATGTAGGCGTGGAAACAAATAGCCACAATTTAGCAATGGTGCTTTGATGAGACAGAGAAATCTGTCAGACATGCAGAATCTAATTGAGTCTCTAGAGTCTGATGTTCTCTCTCTATCTCTCTGATGCCACTGGATTTTGCTGCAAACCACAAGCTGAATGTATTGCACAACATGAAGCAGTACCATAGGTGCGTTTGAAAGCGACGCGTTTTTAATTCGCCAGAAATTCGTTTCTGTCTATCTTGTACAATAGCGATGTCCGCTAGGATCTCTACTTGCCATAACGAATGGTGACTGACGTGCAGAAGCCGTGGCCAAATTATAACTTGGCAACATGTTTAGACTCTAGCCTTTTATGTTGCATTTTTTGGTTTGATAAGTGTTGCATGATGCCAGCATATTTCTTGTATTACTTGGGCTCAACGTGCACATAAAAAAAGATGCAGAAATCCTTGCTGGCTTGTCTTGAGTTTCTGTAGATGGAGCTATTGGCCTCGTCTCTGAAGCTGGGAATATATCCTCAGGAATCCAAAAGCCCACGGGGCCTGATTAATTTAAAATAGGAAGTGTAGCAAAACAGACTTTTAATCACTTCAAGACTGATATGGTGAACTGGGAGAACATATCTTAAAAACCCTCAGAAATTGATATTTATCGGGGGAAAGAATAATTTAATATTCTGTCAGCAAGAGCTCACTTATCACCATCACTCTATTCATACAGTCATTATTGTAACTGAATGGCACTTCCTTCTGAGGGATTATGAAACATTAGGTCAATTTTGTGTTGTTGTATGCTGTTTTTTATGCTTTTGTGACAAGACATAATACTATAAATTATGCATTTGTAAGCATATGATAATTTATTTCTCTGGGACTGGCTGGTGTGTGTGTGTGTGTGTGTGTGTGTGTGTGTGTGTGTGTGTGTGTGTGTGTTCAACAGCAAAGATCACAGAACTTTGTACTATTCAGTATGTCCTTACCCTAACATTGAATTTTTTAGAGAATCTTTGAGTGTTTTATTTTTTTGCATAAAATTCTTCATTAGTCTTCTGGGAGGGAGAATTAATTGCATATCAGAGAATATTATTGTGCTGGACTAACTTTTACTAATATTTTGACCTTCAGATTGTTTTAAGGGGCTTTCTTTTCATCATTCATAATGATGTGTGTAATGAAGATATTTCAGTTTCATTAGATATGACAGTTTATTTAAATATATAATTTTCTTTCAATAACCAATTTAAACTAAAAGTAATAGAGGTTTGAGACTCAACTGTGCAATTTAATCAACTGCAAATATTCGTTGTTATAAGATTTTGTTTGCTTTGACATTAGATTTATACTGTAAACCATAGCTAGGCTGTCCAGGGCTTCGGTGCAGGTGTTGCCGTGGGCCCTCCATGGTTGAAATTGCGTTCTTCCCCCTCAGTTGAAATCGCGGCGGCCTCGAGAATCATCACAACCTTTCTCCCCTCTAGCGACAGCTCCGCTATAACAAATACTTATTCTTACTTTGAGCTACTGTAAACAGCTTTATTTTTTTCAGCAACATTTGGTGCAGGTGTTTGGCTAGATAGCTGGATGAAATAAAAACATACAGTGAGGCCAGTGACAATTGCGTATGGACACTAGCCAGGATCATATGATTAAACATTTGCAGTTAATAAATGCATTTCTGTGGTGAAAGTTAATAATCTAATACACCAATCCTGGAAGACAACATGACTCTGCAAACAAAGGACACAATTGATCGGTCGCTCGCTTTACTGTAACTGAGGCAGTCATGCAGCCTGCATGCCATTCTAGATTAGAATAATTACAATACTTAATTAAATTAAAATTGACTCGCCATGGCTTACAACATGACTTTGAGAATGAATACAGCAGACATAGCATGACATGTAGTCTGCAAGATTAAAGACCTAATGAAATTGCTTGACTATTGCATTTTTCGGAGATATTTACTATATAGGCTTACTGTATAGTATATATTACTATTGGAATATTTACTGCATATAGCCTACGTGAAGGGGTACACTTGCTTTTGGGTACTCTCAAAAACCACAAAAATCTCAAATTTCGATTGCACGCAACACAACAAAACAATACTAACTCCATGTAGGCTAGATATAATATAACTTTGAAGGTGAGTTCTGGGGAAAAAAAAGAGATGTTTATTTCCTTCAGGGACAGATGGGAGGGGGACAAGTTTTTTCTGAAGGGAAGAGTCACTGTAGGTTTTTTTTTTTTTTTTTTTTACTTGGTTGGAGCTCCTTATGGAGACAGACTGCTGCAGGGTTGAGCATAATGACGCATTGGCAGCCACCGTCCGTGGTTAATTCAGATGACCTTTTCTCATGTTTTCTGCCATGTTGAGCAGGTGTAGAATTGTAAATGCTCATTGCTGAACTTGTTGAATAATTTTTGTATCTAACTGTAACCGCCAATGGTCTTCTCAGAGGCTAACAATACGTTTGGAAGGGGGCAAAAATAGGACAATCTCGGCCATTAACCAGTCCTGTTTTTCTGTGGCTGTGCATGTTTTGGTTACCTAATATATTTATTAGAGAAACAGCATACTGTTCTGGTGGTCTTAGGCTCTTTAAGCATCACTCCTTTACAACGGATTCACTTTTAATGTAATTACATTTGGTGTGTTTGCTCAGAGCTGATAAAAGTAACCTTCAGTGTGGCTTTCATTCTCTGCTGTTCTAAATGGACTGAAAGGAAATTTTGAAAAGAGAACCGTAAGCTGAATTCAGCGACTGTGAGCCAGCGAACAGGAGCTAAATTTGGCCTTGTGATCTACCCACAGTACACCTACAGAAACTTTTCACTAAATAAATAGGTTATTCTGTCATGCACTGTAACATAAGCTTATTCTGTTGGGTGTCCGACTGTAACGTTGAAAGCAGGATTCTAGCATAAACCATTTAAAAATGTACAAATATGTACAATCCAGGACAAGCGGTCAGTCTGTGGACGCGGCAAGAGCGCGCAAGTGGTTTTTCTATTAATATCCAGTTCTCCTGTTGCTCAGTTTATTATTTGCCATGAGGTTAGGCTATTTTTGATTCTCTGCTCATTTTTTAATTTTAGATTCGCAAAAATCTGTTATTTAATTAGACGCGTTCCTATTTAAAATAACAGCCGCGTCTGATAAGTGTTGCAGTTTGAATTTTATTGCACTTAAGTGTAGCGCTGTCAAACAGCTAGTTTCGAACTCTCCCATTTTCAGGACATTCGCATTTGCTGTGCTAATTGCGAGGGCCGAGGCAGCAACTGAACGGATATAAACTAGAGGAAAGTTAGCAGAAGACCAGGACAAGCGGTCAGTCTGTGGACTTGGAAGTGGTTTTTCTCTTAATATCCAGTTCTCCTGTTGCTCAGTTTATTATTTGCCACAGGGTAAGGCTATTTTCGATGCTCTGCTTTTTTAATTTTAGATTCGCAAAAATCTGTATTTTAGTTAGACGTGTTCCTATTTGGCAGTATTACAGAGGGTAGAATGATGTTAATGAAAGTTTGTCTTACAGGTTAGCAGTCCGGTGGAGCACACACCTCAGTATAATGGAGTATGGTGAGCAGGTTGGTAATGCTGAGGAGAATAACACACTAGGAGAAACAAGAGGGAGAATCACAGGTAAGTACGCGGTAGATCATTTACAGGCACGGGAGATCAGAAATGGGTCTGTATTCCTTGTTCAAGGCCAGATGCTGAGGGAACTGAGGTGTGTGCTTTTATAAGGTGGTGATTAGCGGAGAAGATGTGGATCATGTGTCGGTTATGGCTGAGTGAGGGCAGGTGAGGGACGTGAGGGATGATGGGAAATGTAGTGTGCCATGGTGACTGTAGTTATTGACAGTTAAATGTTTTATGTTGATATTTTTTTTTTTGATGTAGGCTATCTCCTTTTAGTCTTTTTTCTTTTTCTTTTGCAACCTCTTTAATATATCTCTGAATCAAGATTGATATATATTATCATGTACAATACATCAGCTAATATTTGGCTTTTTTTTTTTTTTTCAGCATCAGCTAGTGTTTTTTTCTTCTTCTGTTTGATCTATAAGTGTCAGAAGCTGGACTATTATTTTTACAACCAGCGCCTGAGCACAGATGCACATGAGTGCAGATTTTCTATCTTCCTTAAACTGTTTTTATTTTTATTTTTTATAGCTTTGTCTAATAATTGAGGCACTTTTTTCATATCCCTTCGGCATTCAACAAAAAAAGTATTTGAATATCTAAAACATTTAATGATACACTCCAGCCGTTAGATCTTCTATTGTGCATAACCTAGAAAAAAACAAAAAACATGTACTCTGTGTCACAGCCCGTCTGTGTGAAGGATATAAGACGTGGGAATTAGATATGAACAGGACACTTCGGCTGTTGGGAGGCCAACCAATTGGAGTGGAAAAGGGAAATGACGTGCTGTACAAAAAGTTGATGCAAAATCCAAAAATGGTGTTTTATTGGAAGGCGCTAAAATATTTACAGTGCAGGAGAAAACAAAAATAAATAAAAACTGTACAAAAAGAAAAGAAAACAGCAACAATGTGCTAATTTTGGCTAAACCAAGTGGCCCAAGTTCACAACACTGCTCAGTATAAGATTTCTCTGAGTCCACAATCAGAACTGAAAACCTTTCAGCCAGCAAGCCCCACCTATAGGGCATACCAACCATAGGTACAAACTAAAACATTTGTAACAATCAAATTAAATAATATAAACACCCAACACAACACTTAAACCTTCCAAACAGCTAAAACAACAACCATTAACAGAGAAAGAGTTTAACAACAAATTAAATGGCAAAAACAACTGTTTCTAAATTTAAAAAATAAATAAAAATAATGACAAACTTTAAGAAAATCTATAAAGAGTTGAAAACTATAACAAAACACAGCAGTAACAAACTTTAGACTGAACAAAACAAAAAACTCCGTAACACCTTCCTGATGTGTACACAGATGTTACTATTGTCGGCAATGCACAGTATCTGTAAATAACAGTCCAGTTTATAGAGTAACCTGTCACATTTCTCCCCCCTTCCTCAAACATCTGAGGTGTCCTAGAGAGGTAATCTGCTGTATAATTTTGTGACCCAGCTTTGTACAAAATTTCAAAGTCAAATGGCTGGATGGCTAAAAACTATCTGGTGATATGAGCATTTGTGTCTCTCATACCGCCCAACCAATCCAATGTCCTGTGAGGTCTCAAGTGTGAATTTGCATCCCACCAGGTAGTACCTTAAAGCGTCCAATGCCCATTTAATTGCCAGACACTCCTTCTCAACCGTAGAATACCTGGATTCACAGGGAAGGAGCTTTCTGCTGATGTAGGCAATCGGTTGGAGCTGCCCTTGACCTTCCTGAAGCAGTACAGCCCCAATGCCATGCTCAAAAGCATCGGTCTGTACAGTGAAAGGCTTTTCAAAGTCGGGACTGTGCATAAGGAGTCCTTTTGGTCCTGGAAATCCCTCTCACAGTCCAGTTAACTTTATTTGGCTTGTCTTTTTTAGTTAAATCAGTTAGGGTAAAGGCTCGTTCAGAGAAGTTGGGGATAAAACGCCTGTACCACACCACAAGTCCAAGGAAAGAACGGAGCTGTTTCTTGGTCACTGGCCATTCTGCATTCTTGATGGCCTCCACTTTCCCCACCTGTGGACGTATTACTCCATGACCCAGCACATACCCTAGGTACTGTGTCTCAGTCCTGGCTAGGGTGCATTTGTCTGGGCGGATGGTTATGCTGGTACATTCTTAATTTTCAGTAGCATGTCCTTCAGATGACTCATATGCTCCTGCCAAGTTTGACTATAGATGATTATGTCATCTAAGTATGCAGCAGCAAACTTCTCAGTCCCCCGGAGGATCTGGTCCACCATCCTTTGGAAAGTAGCTGGAGCTCTGTGAAGCCCAAAAGAAAGGACACAGAACTGAACATTTCCAAATTGGTGTTTTAATTCACTTCTGTGATGGTTTCAAGAGAGAGACAGGGAGGTTGCCGCTTGGTTATTCTATTTTCAGTAATCAGAGAAAAATGAGTTTACCCATTCATTGCGTCTAGCGACGCAATACCAGTGAACTGTATCGAAAGGGAACTTGGTAACAAAACACTTTTTGCCCTCCTGTCCTGACTTGTATCATGTGCTGTTTTTTCTTTTTCTTTTTTCATATAGGCTTCTGCTCAATCAAAGACATGGTGATATGAGCTGTATGTTTTCTGAAGCTTTTCAGTCCAGTCTCTTTCTGATTTGTGTGTGATCTAAATGTTGCGTTAATACTTATTTGATGTTGCTGTCAGTTAATTATTCAATTTGACAGATAAACCTGTGCTTCATTTGGACTTAATGTTGAATCATCTGTGATAAGACTGGAATTTTGGAAGTCAGCATCTTTGATATTTACTTTTGTCACTGTCGCTATGGTTACATGCATATCCATGGCTAATGTGACAAAAGGCGCTTGACTAAGGTTATTAGTTTCTCAGAATGTATTTGAGCCACACCTGTAAAAAGGGCAAATTGAGTCTCACACCAATAGTGTTTATCACACATGGACTACATTTGCATCTGCTTGGAAATACTGTAGGCATTTACTAACAGATGTGAATAGAGCCTATGTTTGATTATGCACATTTAAAGTGAATCAGAGAGATGTGCTCATGAATCACTGGTGGTGTAAATGAAATCTTCCCGCATTTAAAACAGGGTGCAGCTCCGTCTGCCCTGTCAGATAATTCTACGATATGTTATACAGCTCAGGAGAAGAAGAGGCAACTATTTGCATAGTAATAGCCAGATAATGCCATATGTCCAACTGAACCATGCCATTCTGTACATGGGTGGTTATCTGGAGGCTATTTGAAATGCTTGAACTGAGGAGGAGGATTTTTTTGCCTCTCATACATGAGAATATGAAACAGCTACGTATGTTTTGCACATGTTTTAGATTAAGTCGTGATAATGTGGAATGTGATGGGCCGCAGAACAGGGCAAAAGCTCATTGTTGCTGGTGGGCAACTATAAGATAAAGATTCATCATTCTGTATTAAAATTTCTGTATTAATTTTAAAGATTACACTACTGTTCAAAAGTCTGGAAGACTTTATGGATTTGAAGCTTCTGTTTACCAATGTAGTATTTAATCAAGCAGACAATCAAAATGGGAATAATTGGATATTGTAAATTTTACATAACAATACACTAAACCATTCAAAGCTCTGGGGTCACAAATAATAATAAAAAAATAATAATTATCAAGGATGCATTAAATTGATCAAAATTGATCAAAAGAGATTTGTAATTTTAAAATGAATTGTTCAAACATTTTCTATTCATCAAAGAATCCTGAAAAATGTCTTGATTCCCACAAAACTATACTGTACTGCAGGGTTCACCAATCTCGGTCCTGGAGGGCCGCTGTCCTGCAGAGTTTAGCTCCAACCCCAATTAAACACACCTGAACCAGCTAATCAAGGTCTCACTAGGCATACTAGAAACTTTCAAACAGGTGTGTTGGAGCTGGTTGGAGCTAAACTCTGCAGGGACAGCGGCCCTCCAGGACCGAGATTGGTGAACCCTGCTGTACTGTAACGGTAACTGCTTTCAACATTGTTAATACTAATAATACATGTTTATTGAGCACCAAATCATCATATTACAACAATTTCTGAAGGATCATGTGACCCTAAAGACTGGAATAATGGTGGTGGCGGGAAAATCAGCTTTGCCATCACTGGAATAATTACATTTTAAAATATAGCTGCAAGCAGCCATTAAGGGGCCTAGCTCAAAGAAGGCACAACAAGTCATGACTGCATGGCTGGGAGTATCAGACCCAACTGCAACAATGAACAATTAAAAGCATATTAGTATGATTTTAGGCAAAATGGTTTCGGAGCAACGGCCTAGGAGGAAAATTCAAAACGGCGGAAAATGTACAACACTATACACCAGCTTCGTCTGCAACAGTGCAAATAATCTGGGATGCTGACCCTTTGGGCAGAGTTTCAAAGAAAAAGCCTGACACTGGCAAATCAGAAACAAGTTGGATGTACAGGAGAACATAAAGATTGGATTGGAAACGATTAGGTTGATTAAAAGGATAAAGTATGGATGAATGTAAGTTTCAGGTGTTGAGCTGTTGTGGGAACAGAAGGTCCTTGGGAAGCATCCTACAAGCCAGTCACATCAATGGGAAGTGCATGAGATAAAACGTCTGAATATCTTCTTAAACTGACTGCTAGAATTAATTTAAAACCTTCTTGGTGATTCAAAGTATCAGTTTCTTTCAAAGTTACCTTTCATAGTGATTCCAAATTTTTGAATGTAGTTAGTGAGCTCTGCACAGTCAGGTCTTCTTCCTTATCTTCTTCTTATTCTTTGTCATCGTCTTCATCATCTTATTCTTCTTCATATTAGTCACAGTCATTTTATTCTTCATCTTATTCAGGGCTTGACATTAACTTTTTTGCTCACCAGCCACTGTGGCTACTGGTTTTCCAAAGTTACTAGCCACTCAGCATTTTCACTGGCCACAATTTTGACATCGATACCATGGGGGGGAAATCTGCCATAGATATTTTTAATGTTATCTCATAATCTGGCAGTAGGTTAGGCTGCTGTCACTTTAAGACCTGACACATGGATCTCTTATTCTGTTACACATGCTTTTTTTTCCTCAACTGTTTACGTTCACTTAAAACATAACTGACTGTGTTTACATGAATACTCGTCAAGACCTGCATTTTGACATTTTGCGTGTATTTGACTGTTTAAGCGCAATATGCAGCGAAAAAGAATGAATTTATGAGAATTTAGAAATTTATGTGTGCGCACTTGGGGTGTGAGCACAAAATCTGCAGGATTTAGTAAAATTATGCACAATTCCGAAATGCAATGCCGAAATTCAAGCCTTGTAACAGCAACAATATTCATCCGGATCAAATGAAACGAGTGAGTGAGGGGAGACGGGTTTGTGTGTCAACATTGCTTTCCGAGAGATAAAAAAAGCTGGTTTTGTGTATCTATTCTGCGCAAAATGACTATTGGAAGCGTTTCAAATACTACAATATGTATAGAAAAATCAACACTACATTACACTTAGTTTATTATTTCATATGCCTTTTTAAAAGACTAAAATTTAAAAATGTATTTATTATATATAAAATTCAACCCGCCAAAGTGACTGTTACGCACCACTGCTGAAATCCACTTGCATTTGGCAGGTTGGCGATGTTAATGTCAAGCCCTGATCTTATTCTTCATTGTTTTCTTCGTTGTTGTGGTCTTATTCTTCATCTTTCTCTTACTCTTCATCTTCTTCTTCTTCTTAATTATGCTGGTCGTCTTCGTTGTTGTCTTCATCATCTTTGTCGTAGTTGTTTTTGTCGTCGTCTTCATCATCGTCATCTTATTCTTCATCTTACTCTTAGTCTTCTTGTTCTTCATTTTCTTCTTCATTGTCATCATCATCTTCATTTTCTTGTTCTTTCTTGTCTTCTTCGTTGTCGTCTTCATCGTCGTCTTTGTCTACATTTTCTTCATCTTGTTCTTCATTGTCATCTTCATCATCTTTGTCTTGTTATTGTTCTTCGTTTCCTTCTTTTTTTCATTGTCTTCATCTTTTTTGTCTTCATCGCTGTCTTCTACTTCACCTTTGTTTAAAACAATAATGATGGATGATAATGCAACGAATTCTGCATCACAGCGGCCCCTATTGTAGAGAAGCCCCACTGTTGATGACATATTTATCAATTCTTCTACTGAATTTTTTATTAATCATCATTGTTTAAAAATTATATGGTAATTCTCCAAAAGTAATGTAGCAGCAGGTGCAAACCATGCTGAGACATTTATTCATACTGCTTGTAAGCAGTGTTACATAGCCTATCCCACGCTGAGAACAGGCTCTTACACAGCACATAAATAAACAGCCCACATCAGGCCCATCACATGGCATCCATTACTATGCTTCCCTCATAAGGTGACGTGGCGGTGTGTCTGTGGGACAGTGAGCAGTCTTTTTTATTGATAACAGCAGGTAGACAAACACACAAGGCTTTTATATCACCACCACCAAACACAGAACATCAGTTCTTTGCACTGTGCAAGCTGTTGCAGTTTAATCAGACATGTTTTATCCCAGTAGAGTATTTGCCTTAAAAAATGGTAATAAATATCTAGCCTGTATAATCTACATTATTTAACATAATGCACAGTGTTGTTACAATGATATATAGAGTTCATGTTCAGTTCATGGTTATAGTACAAGAAAACAACATTTTCCTATGTTCATAATTACTCAGAGGGAACGCCCACACAGGCCACCAACAGCCCTTTAAAATTGTAGCAGAACATGAATTGCATTCAAAAACAATTCTTGATCTTTCCAGAACGCCCACATGTTATTGTTTAGTATTAATGCTTCACACTTCCTCCTTTTGGAGTCAAATTTGAGACAGCTTGGTATACTAATGATTACAGAGAATGTAGATGGAATACAAGAGAAAATACATTGTATTAATCACTCATGGGAAGGTCAATAAGAAACATTTTCAGAAATGTACTAAAGCACAGTTCTTGGAGCATGAAATCAGTTTGCTATAGACGAGTTTTTGCAGTGCAGGCATAATTATGGAAAGCAATTCAGTTCAATTTCTTGACCACTTACTGTCAAACGTGACTGTATTAATACTCACCTGCAAAAAGATAATTCATATTTATTTTATTAATAACTGCTGTTAATCAAGCAGCAACATCAGAGCAGTGAGTGCCTGTTAAAGATATATTCAATTCTGATGTGCCCTTGGATTCAGTCTGAGGAGTTAAATACATTCAAATAAAGCTGTGAATGTGAGACGTATAGGCTATATGTTGAAATAAATTAACCTTGACGAGAATCAAGAACTTTCTATGTCTTTTTGTTTTACTGTTTTAATGAAACCTGTCTTTTTAATTCTCTTTAACTTGTCTCTTTACAGTGTAGGATTATCTGATGCAATGTCTTGAAGTGTTTAACTGTAAATTTACTTGTGTATATTATGTAGATTACCTTACATTTCAGCCAGTGACCAAGCAATATCACATGCATGCATGCATATCTGATTTAATTAACACTAAACAAAGTGTCTCAATAGATTCTGTGGTTAAACTGTAAATTACGAGTGTGAATCATTGACCATGAGGGATGTATTAATGAAGATGCAGGGTGAGGTAAGAGTTTCTTTTTACGACCCATCAAAATGCACATTTAATCACACAATCAAAGGGTTTTGTTAACATTACGTTAACAAGCCCTCTCGCACACCATAATGTGATGTTTAAAAAGCATCATCAAGGACATTTCTTGTCAGAGGCTTTGGGCATGTGATGCATACAGAAAGTCTTAACATTATTAACGCAGTGCAAATTCAACCAGATCAATAAAAACCCCTTTAGCCTGCTGACTTACATTTACTCTCTGGCAGGAACAGTAAACTATTGCCCTACATAAGTGAGACAATTAAAGAACGTTGTCATCATCAATTGTTCCCACCTTGCGTGGGTGGTTTCTTTTATGTTGTAATGGTAAGGGATCTGTATAGGGGGTACATTTGTTTTGAGGAGAAAAAGACGAAAATTGCCATCTTGTGGTTCCATGAAGAGCTCCTAATTTTGCTTCAGGTACCCTTGTCTAACCGTTGCATGCATATCTCTCCTGGAAAAAGAGGATAAATTAAGTATATTTAAAATAAATAAATAACATGAGTGGTCTTAAAGGGGCAATGTGTAGGTTTTTACTTAAAAAAATCTTTAAGATAGAGTTTTCATTTGTACATGTATGAGCCAACCATGATGTAATAAAAAGATTGCGAAAATTCACAAAATGTGACGTCATGCGCGTTCTCGTCTACTTGGGCTTACATCCGTACGGCACGGCAGCCATTATTAGTAAGCAGCGGCAATCTGTTGTGTTTTCAAATGGTGTTTTCTTACCTCAAACATTATGCTGGTGAATCTCGATGAGCCGTCAGTGGTTGCTGTGGCAACCCTGGTTGATGTGGTCGTTCTCGTACGAGCGTGTGCGCACCGAGAACGAGCATGAGACTGGCTGCAGTTCCTCTAACGGCCACTGGTGTCAGTAACTGTTAGAAATTTCAGAACCTACGCAATGCTCCTTTAAGGGAAACAAATCATTTAAAAATACACTCTTTATTAGGTACAACTGTTCAATTGCTTATTAACGCAAATATCTGCTCAGCCAATCACATGGCAGCAAATCAATGCATTTAGGCATGTAGACATGGTCAAAACGATCTGCTGAAGTTGAACTGAACTGAGCATCCGAATGGGGAAGAAAGGTGATTTAAGTGACTTTGAACATGGCATGGTTGTTGGTGCCAGATTGGTGGTCTGAGTATTTCAGAAACTATCTACTGGTCTACTGGAATTTTCACGCACAACCAAGAAAGAACTGGAAACTGAGGCTACAATTAGCACAGGCTCACCAAAATTAGACACTAGAATGTTGGAAAAACGATGGTAGGGTCAGAATTTGGTGTAAACAACATGAAATCATAGATCCATCCTGCCTTGTATCAATGGTTCAGGCTGGTGGTGATGGTGTAATGGTATGTATGGGGGATACTTTCTTGGCACTCTTTGCGGCCCTTAGTACCAATTGAGCATTGTTTAAACACCACAGCCTACCTGAGTATTGTTGCTGACCATGTATATCCCTTTATGACCACATTGTACCCATCTTCTGATGGTTACATCCAGCAGAATACTGCGCCATTCACATCCTGGATGTTCAGCCGACAAGTCTGCAGCAACTGCGGGATGCTATCATGTCAATATGGACCAAAACCTCTGAGGAATGTTTCCAGCACCTTGTTGAATCCATGCAATGAAGAATTAAGGCAGTTCTGAAGGTAAAATGGGGTCCAACCCAGTACCAGCAAATATATACCAGCAATATATTTGACAGTATGGATAGAGCTTAGGTTATGTGTAACTATGAATTTTAAAGGGTTCACTAAAAAAATATGGGGGATTTTCTCATGTCACTCTCCAGTTTTGTGTGTGTGTATGTCTGTGCTTTAGGATTTGGGGTAGATTATTCGCATTCATAATATTGATTTTATACAGCACACATGGTTCAGTGTACTGAGGAGATAACCACTGGCCACAGTATATTCTCGTAAATGGGGCATTCTTCTCTGCACAAGTATGAGCACAAAATACTCGATTAGATCATTGTTGTTTTTTCTGGGAGGGATGTTTTGTGTGCTGCTGTAATCTCATTATTCATCAGTGGCGCGTGTTACATGTCTCCCTTCCAGGTTCGATGTCTTTTGAGGATTTTTGTTAGCTTTCAGCAGAGCAGTGCTTTTGCAAGTCTCAGCACTGTGTGTTGGTTATCAGTGCTCCATCCTTAATTGAAGACAAAACCATGCATGGAAGAATGAGATACAAAAGATGATGAAAAGATCTGATAAAAAGCTTGGGAGTTTATCCTCTGGCACTATTTTGTTGTGAGGAAATAAAGTTGGGGAGACAAATAGAACATACTATTGGCCTCTTTTTATAACAATTGACAGTATCTAGGCCTTGCATGTGTTATGTTGTCGTTAGTCACTCACATGAACATGCACGGGAATGTTCAAAAGCAGCCGCCTATCAGTATCAAATTAAGCTGGTACTATGTACTACCGGTACTGCAGAAAACCTGTTATTGTTACATTTTTGAGATTTCATCATCGACTTGTCGAACTACCATTCTGTTTGTCTGTAAGTTTGTTCCAGAATGATGTGATTCTAAGGAGGTAGAGTTTGGTATTAGCATATTGCTAAGCTAAAAGCACAATATGTTAAAGGAACACTCCACCGTTTTTTGAAATAGGGCTTAGTCATATTCTTTCATACATTTAGATAGGTGGGTAAATGCATTGTTTTAGTTTGACAGGGTCGGCGCTAGCTTAGCTTAGCACAATGAATGGAATCCTTTGTTGCCAGCTAGCATGTCCTGAGTAAAAGTGATAAAAAAACACAAAAAAAACACGTAATTACTTCTTGTGGCCTGCGTATTCACAACGAGTACAAATAGCGATGCAGATTAACACTAGGCGATTTCTTAGGCAGATATTCACTTGGGACTATATTATGGGGAAGCACAGGCGAAGCACGGCTACTTAGGCGAAGCACTGCTACTTGGGCGCAGACATATCACGCAACACATGAAATCCCACGACTTCTGTCAACATACCGGTGTGCAAGGAGTCAAAACACAGAAGAACAACACACGTGATCTGCACCGAGTGTCTTCGCTTTTGGATTGTTTTTTTTGAGAAGTTACAGCTACAGTTACAGCAAACATGGTAATTACCTGCGTAGCAAAAGGTTGTGAGAACAAGCAAAGGACACACACGAATGTAATGTTTCACAGAATTCCATCGAATGTGGAACTGAGAAATAAATGGCTAGCTGCTCTGGAGATCTGTACTTCAACGCCTCTTTACAAAATCAAACAGTATCGTGTTTGCAAAGAGCATTTTGCACCGGAGGACTAAGTTACTTTGAAAAAATGGAATATGGGCCCAGAAAGACGGTACTACGTCTGAAACATACCGCTGTCCCCATCCCATCTATTTTCAAAGCACAGGCAGAACAAAGTGCACATGTAAGTTGTCTTTTATTACTCTTCCTTATGTTAATCTGTGTCTTATTCGGTTGTAAGATAGATGCTGAGAAGCTGTATATAGATTACGGTTCAAATAACGTTAGCCTCCTCTAGTATAACCTCATGTTGAATTCAACCTGTTTAGCATGAACAACCAAACAAAAATAAAAACCGCTGTTATCGTTACCTGTAAAATGAAATGACTGAGGGCTAAGTTAGCTATATTTCTCTCACCGAGTTAGGCTCAGGAGTTTTAGTATAACCACTATGAGGAGAAGGCTACAAGCAGTTTACTATACATGTGTCATGTTTAAAATAATCACTTACTCTGTGGACAGCTGTCCATTTGGTCCATTCGGCGTGGGGTGTTTTTTCCAGTTCACTTTATCACACCGGAAAAAAAAATCGAGTACTGCCGGATGGATCAGCACCGTGAAATCCTCGGTAGCTGTGACACAACTGCGGGCACGCTCATCTTGATCTGACACGTTGAGCCTGGTTATCGATGGCAGTAATTTGTCCCACTCGCCACAGCACAGACACTCTATTTCAGTCGGCATATTCCCCCACATTCACACCACCAGTTCGTGTTGGCTCTCATCCTCACGTCCTCGGGCTGTTGAGCGATCGCAACCTCCGCCTGTCGTTCTATTTCCACTAATTTTCTGTAAACTCTTGTATATAGGTATGGTTCTGGCTCACACAAAATCAGCCATGTTCATCGCCATTCATGTACTGTAGGGAAAATAGCCAGGCAGCTACTATTCACACCGGTATGTTGACGGAAGTCGTGGGATTTCATGTGTTGCGTGATATGTCTGCGCCCAAGTAGCAGTGCTTCGCCTAAGTAGCCGTGCTTCGCCTGTGCTTCCCCATAATATAGTCCCAAGTCAATATCTGCCTAAGAAATCACATAGTGTTAATCTGCATCACTATTTGTACTCGTTGTGAATATGCAGGCCACAAGAAGTAATTACGTGGTTTTTTTATTTATTTTTTATCACTTTTACTCAGGACATGCTAGCTGGCAACAAAGGATTCCATTCATTGTGCTAAGCTAAGCTAGCGCCGACCCTGTCAAACTAAAACAATGCATGCACTGAGACAAAAATGCATTTACCCACCTATCTAAATGTATGAAAGAATGTGAATAAGCCCTATTTCACAAAACGGTGGAGTGTTCCTTTAAGAATAAAAATACATGGCACGCACAATCATTGTCTAAAATAATATATATTTTTTTAATTTGTAATTTTTAGTGATACTTTTTCATAAGTGACATTTGTCTCGTCTTGTCTGCCGTCTTGGATTTGTTTTACAGTGAGTGTGGTAGTGTATTGTTGTGGGATTGCATTATCTCTAAAGGATAAATGTGAGCCTTTGCGTTACCTCTTTTAAAGGGGCAATGAACTGCATTTTTGAATTCTTTTGTAATGTTTCCTGAGGTGCACTTATAATGTTAGCATGATTTTTATGTCAAAAAATGTCATAATTTAGAAATATAAGGCCATTTTCTGCCCTGATTTTAGCCCTCTAATATGAACACTCTGTTTGAAGGGGCGTGTCTGCTGTGAGACTCAAAGTAAACGCCCACTGCTATGATTGGCTAACATCCTTGCATATGAAATAAGAATTACATGTGAAACTTTCTCGAAATCATTTACTATGATTTTACTATAACAGCTGTTGAGATTAAATAATCATAAAAAGTGTTGATCATAGCATTCTATTTAGATCTACTCCGGTCGCATGAAAGGTTGCAGCGATGAGCATTGTAGCCGATGACAGACATGAATGCAGTGCTCTCGTCAGTGCAACTCGATTTCTGCCTTCACGAATGCTTTCATCATAATTAACATTTCAGACACGATATAAAAAAGAGATTAATTTTGCAGTGTAGACAGCTTCATTAATTATAACGGGAGTTTTGGCGAGAGTTCAGAACTGATAAACTGGTGCTGTGTGATTGACAGCTCCAGCGATTATAAAAGGGAGGGTTTTTGGATAGCTTTCTGTATATAATTTAATCACAAATTAAATAACAAATTATTTGAATGCTACTACGAGAAACAATGTTTCAAAGTTGATCGTTTAGTCACTGCTTGATTTACTGATGCATAAACAGCAATAAACGATTCTGAGACAAAAACGTCTAATCCATATCTTGCAGTCAAAGTCTGTTTGCAAAGCCTGTGCTGAAATTGCGACTGATTTCCCAAAGAATCCACCTTGAAAAGTACCAAACAAACAAATAATGCTCTACTGAGACATTCACAAAGTTTAAAATAAATAAGTACTTTCCAAGCATTAGGATCCTTTGGAAGGTAATGTTATTTGTAGTCCAGTGATCCTGTAGCGCTCTTCTCTTCTTCTCGTCTTACTAACGTGCCAGTGGGCAGGGCCAAAGATGCAATGATGTAGAGCATTGATTTGAATCTGCAGAGGCGGTCTTTCGTCACACTATGACTTCATAATGTGACACAATTTCAAACGAGTCATTTTCTGAGCTTGGATTCATTCTCTTTCTTTTCCATTGAGGTAAATTTTCGACAACGTTTCCCTGCCATTAATGGAAATTTCTGGCTTTCTGTGTTTTCACTATTATACGATGAGGGCGCTATTAGGCATCTTCGGAAAGAGTGCAGAATCTACGGATCAAAACAGGCGGAAAAGAAGCGTTAGCTTAAGTAAGCAGATGCATATTTAAAATAATACTCCCCCCCCCCCCCCCCCCCCCCCCCCCCCCAAAAAAAAAAAAATACTGACATGGGTAAAGAGTTAAAAGATGTTTTTGGACTAACAAAGAGTTCTGAAAATTAAAGGATGTTGTTTTAGTACAATGACCAGGCTCTTACATGTCAAAAGATCATTTTTGATATTTAGTTTGATATTTACATTAACCTCCATTGGCTTGTATAGGGAGAGGGACTCCAGATCTAATACTGTTCAGCATGAGCAACATTCACCTCCTCTGGAGAGAGATTAAACATCTGCTGAAATTACAGGAGAGCAGAGAGGTAGCCACTGTGATTCTCTCTCTCTCTCTCTCTCTCTCTCTCACACACACACACACTCTCACACACACACACACACACACACACACTCTCTCACACACACACACACACACACACACACACACACACACACACACACACACACACACACCTAGTTTACATTATTCAATTTCTGAAACATTCCTGATGGTCACAGCATGTCTGTAACTTGATTACATCCAGGGCTTTTAAACTTTATTTTTTATGACTCTATTCATTTGGGCAGGACTCATTTACCCAGGATCATCCTCATGAAATTAGAAACTCCAGATGTCTGTATTCTCCTGAGTTCTCTTTCCCTCCTCTAATGAATTTCTATAGTACCTTGTACAGCTAAATTCTTTTGGCCAACTTGCCTCTCAGAGCTTGCAGAGCTGCTTTATAACTGTTTCGACTTTGTTTCATAAATCGACGAATTGTGCAAAATCGACACTGTTATCGAACTGACTCACTCAAGCTGAATTCAACTGAATAATGATACTATAATAATATATATACTACAGGGCCGTTGAATGCTTGAATCTGATTGGTTGACAAACGTTCTAAGGTGTGCATTATTTTCAGGGAAACGCACGGCTAAAGTAGTTCCAGGCAGGTCTTGACCGCATTACAGTTCCATATCACTTCGCGTAGTCAACTGTAATAACGGAAAATAGGATACAATTCATAACAAGAAAAAACATTTAGCCCCATGCGCTTGATCTGCAATTTTCAATGTCTAGCTTACAGTCTATGGTCTAGCTTCACAATCAATGGAAACATGCAGTTTAATTTTAATATATAAAGTATATAGTCCTATATAGTCAACAGAAAATTAAACTGAATATAGGCTAAATAAATGGATAGTCCTGCAGCACGGATTTTTATTGCCGATAATTTAACAAATAAATAATAATTGATAGGCCTACTTGTTAAAAGGGCTTTGTGTTTAATTTATTTGGCTAGTCTACTATCTGTCAATAATAGAAAAAAAAGAACGAATTAATTAAAACGAATTTAATTAATAAATAAATAATAATAATGACGCACATGCTTTTCTGTCTCATTATTGCATCATCTCTCTCTAATAACTGCATTAATAACTGCATTAAGCCGAGGACACACTTTAAGGCCGGTTATGAATGTAATTTGATACTATGACTGACCATGCCCAAACGCGTGTTCAGCGCGTTCAGTCTGTGTTCAAAGTCGGTGTTTAAAATCTGCTGCAGTCGATGAAAACAGTCAGAGAATGTGTCAGCTAGTCGTGTGTCCCAGCATTAGTCTGCTCTCAGTGGCTCAAACCTCCGTTACTAACTCTAAAATGACGTTTTGGAATTAGCAACGGAGGCATTGGATTACATGCGTAAGAAATTAGTCCTACATACAAGAGCGTTTTAATGACAAAAACTTTACAAACGTCTTGAAATACATAATCTGAACAATGTTTCGAGGTGTGGTAACTGTAGTATAAGCGGAATAATTGACTTCAGGCCGTTGAATTATTAGAAAAATAATGCACACCGAGGTGTAACGGCCACTCCGCTTCGCGTCGTGACCGCATTACCACCTCGGGTGTGCATTATTTTTCTAATAATTCAACGGCCTGTCGTCAATTATTCCTTACTTAACATATTACAACCAATGATGATAATTGGGGTTGTGTTTATTAATGAAGCCTCAGCCTTCAAATAAAAACAAAATTTTTTAAATGCCATAAAATACAAATAATGACATGTCACTGGCTACAGAAACCCCAAATTACACAAACTTGTAATTATAAATCATATAGTTACTATATACCAGGGCTCTCCAACCTTTTTGGGTGCGAGGTCTACCTCAAGGGATGAAATAATCTAGAAGGGATTTTTGTTTGTTATACTCAAATATTTATTATATAACATGGTGGTGCTTTTTTTACTTTTCACCATCATATGCGAAATAATAAAATATCTTGATATTCTGGTTCAGACGTTCAAGCGGTTAAAAAAAATCAATTCCTGAAAAATTATGAAAATATTTATTGATTTTTTTTGTTGATTTCCTATAAACCTATTGTATGTGTTATCAAAAACAGTAGCCCAAACATTTAGTATATAAATGCAAAAATAAATAAATAAACTGCCATAACTTCTAAACAAAAACATTACTGCATTACATTTAACACATTTATACATGACTATATTAATATAACAGCATTTTTAATATGAATATATACAGGCACATTTCTGCCAAAAAAGTTTGTTTTACTACAGTTAATTCATAAGTTGTGGAGTGAAATTTCTTCTAACTGGTTTGTTCTTGGAACGATGTTTCGCCTGTTTTTTGCGTCAATATGTTGAGAATATCAGCGTTGTTTCACCTGGCTTTTAACAAGCTTAAATCACATAGTCATCTGTGGGTTTCTCAGTGGTTCGCGCAGCTCTGTGTAATAATGTTCGCGTGATCGAGATCAGCCCGCAGAGCTACTTTGGCCGCGATCGCTGTTTTTTTGGGCCGAGCTGATAATGCTCTGCGCTGCTCATATCCAGGGGCGTAGTTTGTGGGGGGGTTAGGGGGGAGATAACCCCCCCAATATTTAAATCTATGCCTTACAACCCCCCCAATATTTATACCATGATCACATGAAAAATATGCAGAATAATTTTTCAACCCCCCCAATGTTCAAACCAAATCTACGCCCTTGCTCATATCAAACAAGTTTTGTTCCGCTTTTTGGGAACGTTTGCCATTTGATGTTTCTCATACGCAACGCAAATGACAGCGTATAATCAAAGAGTTGGGTAATTATGAAGAGGCAAAAGTGCAAATTGAAAAGTTTAGTTGAAAAGGTCACAAAATTATACCATTTAGTCGAAGTCTGGAGCCCCGATTTACAGTGGATCGCTATTGGCAAGTTGGGGCTATTTATAGAATGTGTTTAAAGGCACAATATGTAACTTTTTTGCTTTAAAATTAGCAAAAATCACTATATCTATGTTATATATATATTTTTTAGTTATGTACTTACATTATCCCGACTGTTTCCAACAACTTTCAAACCAGGAGAAATTTTAATTTAATTTTTAGACACGGCACGTTTCTTTATTTCCGTTTTGTCTGTCAATGGCGTCATATCCGCGTTGTCCCTGGTTTCCGCCTATGGTTTCCGCTCGTACTGCCATGGTAACCAGAGCTATGAGCAGAGCCCTCTGATTAACCAAAGCGACAGACGCAGACAACTGTGGAGTTCGCAATGTCTATTTGCACGCTGTTGTTGTTTCGTTCAAACATTACGGACCATGGCAAGCAGACTTTGGATAAAAAAGGAGAACTAAAACGAGAATCAATATCAGCGCTGGAGCGCAATATCATTCTGGACTTTTCCAGAACGCACAGATTGTCACTCCGTCTCTGGCAGGCTGGCTTTCTGACAGGCTTAGCACATAGACAGCTGCATGTGTATGTAGAAATAACAATTACAGGCACCGTAAGTGGCCTTGACCAAATTGCAGTTTATTTCAATCTGCTCTCAGAAATTCTAATCAGCCACTAAACGTGAACATGAGTTGCACGGATTTTCCTAATGCATTTAAACACACTGTGCTCAGCTTCTTTTCATTAGCCGTCTTTTCTTTTTATAAGATTTTTCAGTTTCTCGAGAGCTCCTTGCTGTTCCAACTAGTTTGGCTTCAAGCTCTACAGCATCTGGGATCTGAGTGCTAGTCAGCTCTCTTGTAATTATAGTGGACTGCATTCTGCCCCTTGGTTCCCTTTGGTTTTAATTGCTGAAAGTGTTCCTTGGTCAAAAAATGGATGCCTTCTGAAATGGTCTTGGTTTCAGATTTTGGTGTAGCTAAAATGTTAAGTTTAAAATCTTTATACTGTAGAAAAAATAAGTGGTATTGGAGAACTTTCAACGTCTATGCAAGCATGCTAATTTATGGAATGATAATCGCAAAACTACAGTAATGGTGTAAAAATAACTATATTAGCATCCAAACCAATGCACAATAAATGTTTATTATAAGCGTGTGCTGCAATTATGTTGTCTGCCTCTTTAAATGCTTGAGGTCTTTTAAGTCAGGTTTGATTGGCTGTCAATGCTTTATCATTCATCAACTGGAAAAAAATTTTTTTGGTGATTTGTCTGCATCATTATTGTAGGATTTATAATCTACAAAACTATATAGCTAAGATATAGTATAATCACCAGACAAACTGACATGATTTCTATCTTTCTCTGAGCCAGGTTTTTTTTGTGTGTGTGTTAAATATCAGCCGATTTTCAAATGTATGAAATTATTTTATGTCTAATCCTAATTTCAAGATTAGGGTTGACAGTGACAGAAGAAAATAAAAACCATGAACTAGATTTCTTTCTTCTTCTTTTTTTTTTTTACATCCAAACAGTGACAGAAAATTACAGATTTTGTAAAAAAAAAAACTTTTTTATAAACTTGTTTTTAGGTGAAGTTCGTTGACATTAAATAGAGTATTTCAACATATTTTTCCACTCCTTTGCAGATTGTAAGTAAAATATGTTTTAAATACTTCTTTTTGTTAATACTTTATTTTTTAATATTTTACATCTTTTGTTATTTTGCATTAAAGCTGATACATGTATAATCCTAATTTTTCTGGAAATGGATGGAAAGTCTTTGTATTCAGCATCATCAAATTAAGTCATATTAGGCCTTTTTGAAGATCAGCAGAAATGGATGCAGGGCTATATAATTTCTAATCAGGCACTGAGTAGAGTAAAAAGTTGTCTCAGTCAATGAAATCTCTTTATGGTCTAAACATCTTTGCAGTAAATGCCATGTAACTAATCACTCCGGAGCTGCAGAAAAATTATGAGTCTTGGCTTTCTCTAGTGGTGGTCCATAAATCTTTGCTCAAAGTGTTTAGGGTTGTAAACAATGTTAACTCTTTCCCCGACAGCATTAGGGCCATAGCCAAATTATGGCCATAATTTCACCCAAAATGTATATATTCTGTTGGATGAATATCTGAACAGAGAATATATCAAAAGAACGAACAGTCCTGCTTTAAAAATAAATACAAAAGTTTTATTCTAGCTTAATGCATTGTTTTTATCAACACTTATATGTGGGTAAGTTTCCTTAAAAAGCAACATTTTGAGCAAAAAGCTGAGAAAATGACTACATCTGGATGGGATTCAGAACGATGATAAAAGCATAGATGGAGTAGATTGAGTCCATCAACACCCCCAAAGCTTCACAGTCCTGTAGCTCGTCCTGGGTCGACATTTCATTCAGTAACATTAGACAGTTTTGATTTATATGCGGTTTAATGATGAGGCTAGATTACATATGCATCTAGCCTACTTGCTTATGCTATCGCTTGTTTCTGCTGTATGTTTTGATCAGGAGATTCTGTACTCTTTCAGAAGATGTGTAATAGCGCCCCCTACCGTATAACACTGAAAACATGGAAAGCCAGAAAATTCCGTCAATGGCGGGGAAGCGTTTTCTAATGGCGGATATTTCAGTCAATGTCGGAGAAAGAGTTAAGGTCAGTGTTCTGTTTGGCTGACAGATGATGTTTTTTTTTTTGTTTTTTTTTAAATAAGATACCTCAGGCACTTGAAGTAAGAATCTGTTTATTAACCTTATTAATTCACTGCTCTTGAGTCTTGACTGAGCTGGGCCATATCAGCGCTTCAGGATATGACCTTACAGGCATCTAGACAGGTGTATTTGTCAGAGGTATTGTGATCCTCACCTAGAATGACATCCTGTTGGCGAGTGTGCAACAAAGAACAAAAAATAGGCCAGTAGATCTAGTCAAGGCTCTTATGATGAGTAGGAGAATGTTTTTCGGGTGAATTCGCTTTTTAACAGCGAAGGAATAGTTGTACTTTTGCATGTATTTGTGGAGAACATATTTTTAAAATTCGACAAAGTAGTAGTTAAATGTATCACATTTCATATTTTATGTGTGTAGTTATGACATTGGGTTAGTTATGGCAGAAATGCATGCCACTTATTGCTTTTGAGCGAAAGCTGGAAAACTTGAGTTTGTTCATTTTTGACCAAAATGACAAGAATGTCACTTCTAATCGTTAATTACATTTTTAATCTGTGTGCTAGAGGACAAACACTAGTGCTAAATCTTAATAAATGAAGCTGATGGGGAGACTTATCCATATGAGAGCTGCACAAACATGAAAATGAAAGTCGATTTGTAACCCAAACAGATGCACAGACAAAATCAGCAGCTCTCCATCACTGCTTCTATAGAGGTGTGCAACCTTCTAACGAATGACACGTTGTAACATGTTCATTAAAAATTATATATTTTTTTATCAGATAGGCTAATGATTTTTTTTTTTTTTGAAATGCCACTTTTAAAGGGATAATTCACCCACAAATGAAAAGGGAAAGATATTGGACCTCACTGACTTTCATTGCATGACAATCTTTAAAGCTCCAGTATGCGACTTTGGTATTTGACCACAAGAGGGCGCAGTTTCCAACAATAACAAAGGCGAAGCTTGATGACGCTATGAAGGAGGTGACGATGGGAGATGTCGTTTTTAATGCGTTTTCACCATCTAGCGATATATCTACATGGAATTAATGAATCATGATCACGGATGAGGTAATTTATTCGTTTTTGTATTACCTGTATGTCTGATCGTATTATTTTATGTCATCATAATTAATGAACTGCAAGGAACGTGAAATGTTATGCTATATTATCCCGTTACAACATACAGCTATTTGTCAAATGATTTGTTTGGTTAATGTTGTGCAGTTTTACGTTTTTATGGTTAATGCCGTGTTGTTTAACGTGTTCAAACCAATATCTAAAAGTAAATTTGAACGAACATTTGCAAGTAATGACTAAATATATTTTTTAACAACATATCCGATTGTATTTAATTGTACTGCCATAATCTCGGTCACCACACGTGATAAAAAGCCTTACCAAAGTACAAAGAGCAATATAACTTTGTTTATAAGTGCTATTATTGACAGTTGTATGTCTTACCTGTCTCAATACACTCGCGAGAGAGTCTCTGTCAAGTCCAAGATAGTCGCGCAGCTCTCTCCATCTCGAAATCGCCTGCCGATATTTATCCGGGTTTTATTCCTCCGTTTGTCACACAGTCCGCGACTCCGTGTGTATCCGAATATGGACGCTTTCGTTTTGTTGGCACTTCAATACTCGCCAAAGAGTTCGTGATCCATAACAGCTATAACCATACAGTCTATGGCTATAACGCTTTAACCACCACTTCCGCATTTGACCATGCGATATTCCGGTGTGGTGGGTCATATTTTTTATTTATTCTTTTTTTATTCTTTGTCAGACGTCTTTATTGTTTATTGTGATAAGAAAAAAAACCTCAATAAAGTTGTTGTAAAAAAAAAAAAAAAAAAAATCCGGTGTGGTGGAATATCCTATCACATGGTCCAAAGGAAAAAAGGATAGAGCGGACATTGCGTCACTGAGGCGCGACATTTCTTTTCCGGGACGGCCAGTTATTTAAAATCGGAATTTCTCTGAAATAAAAAATCTTTGGAGACTTTTGAGATATTGTAAGTACACAACTGGAGGAAATATATCACACTGTGCAAGTTATTTTCGGAAATTTTATTACAAAATTCCTACATATTGGAGCTTTAAAATGTCTTCTTTTGTGATCCACAGAAAAAAAATAATGCGTATGGATTTTCATTTTTGGGTGAACTACTCCTTTTAAATTGCATTGAAAACAACCGTGTATTTAAGCCTGGTGCCTTATCATTATAACACATGTGAACCTTTTTAAATGGTGAGGTGATTTTTATTTATTTTGCGGAGACAAATTCATGTGGCCAAGTGTAAATATGCCCAAATAATGCATGCGGAAGCTAAAACTGTTTCCCTATCTTCCAGTAATCATGAATGAGAGTTAGAAGCTGGCAGATGACTTTGGCCGTCTTCCACATTAATTGCAACAGTAAAGTGTAATTATAATGGGCTTTATAAGTTTGTGTGATATCATAAATCACAGAAAAGAAGACTAGCAGCAGCCTGAAGAGAGAGGAGCTTGTCTTTGGATGACCCTTCTGTTTTGAGAGCGTTTACTTTCTAAAAGTCCTCAGGGACCCATACACGTTTGACTGAAAATGACTGTATATGCAGCAGATTGTTAATGTCTTATTTTCGCATAATCCCATAAGCCAACCACAATCACTGTCAGCTGCATTGATTACCAACTTTACCGTGGTTATGTTTCACCCGTGACAAATGTGACCTCACGCAGTAGATTTAAATGCTGTAAATCTACACATGCTCTGAAGAAAGGAGCCATAAATACAAGAGCCGTCGGTCTCCCGGTCCCAGACACTTAGGTTGAGGAGTCGGTCAAAGCTGCCTTATGAGACAGCAGTAAATCTGTCAGACCCGCTCCTCGTGTCTCTGAGGCATAAAACACGAAATAGAACAATCAAGGCGGAACAATGTCCAACCTGTAATATAACCAATTGCACCCCAATTGCCTGAGATTGAAAGCCTGCAGTTCTGTCATTCAGGAATATAATCTTTCAGTCTGCACTCGACTGCTTTTCATACCTCCGTTTCGATAGAATATAGCTGAGAAATCATTTCGTCCTAAATTGGGTGGCAGACAAACGCCCAATCAAACATGATTATCGGCATCACAATCAAAACCATGTAATCCGTTCAAAATGATGAGGATGCTGAGAAAATATGCCACTATAGAGAGTTTAAAATAAATGTAATATTTATCCTAATATAAGCAGTGCGAGTCCATGAATGTTTTTTGATGAAAATGATTAACATTCACCTCCCAAACTGCTTTCAGCACCTGCCTTTTACCCGCAGGGACCAAAGCCTGTGTATCTGTGCTAATTCAGGTTCAGCCTGTTATATCTACAGGTGGCTTCCTCCCCTAGGAGCCAGAGACTTTGTCTGCTGTGATGCTGGGCGGTTTTAGCCTTTGGAACTCAATAGGTTTTCTAATGAGAGCACCATCTGTTCAAAACAGCCCTCATCTGTTCTCAAGCTAATGTATATCTTATTGGAAGCCCGTGCTTCTAAAAATACCTGGCAAAATGGCTTAGTCCTTCTACCTAACCTGGCACAGACTCCCTCATATTGTAATTAGACCAGGCCTGCGTATCCATCACATAGCTGATGAGAGCATATTTGATATGACAGAGAACAGTAAGCTCATCTAAAGGCAATTTAACAGGGAGGGAAAATAAATATTGAAAAAAATTGAAGGAACGAAAAACATGATTTATCGTCCTTCCAAGCTGAAAACGTGTAGAATATCTGCATGATTGCACAACAGAGTCCCACTGATAGAGGAAGTAAAAGCAATTACAGTTTGATTTGATGACAAATTAACTGCCGTGTAAAATGCACACTATTTCATGAGCTATATGTCACATTCATGCCAGAGTTTGTGTAATTTAACACAGCTGTAGTATGTCATTTTTTACTAGTCAGTTTATTAAAAAATATGTAAAAAAATGCAATGCATAAATATAATAACTTAAGTAAACTTCTTCTATGCTGTCCATGTTTTTAGTTTTGCCGTTAAAATTTAGCACATGAAGTCAAAAATATCAGGGTGATAGAATTGTCCTGAAATCATAATGAAGAGAGGGGGGAAAAAAGCCTAATTAAAAGAACATTTCTTGAAGAAAACCTTTGAGTATTTTGGCATAATCTTTTATTTGTTAATTTAGGGGTTCATTTAGTTCATAAATGTCATGCGGTGCAACTCCCTAAAACCATTAAAAAAAAATGAATTAATAATTCACGATTTGAAAAAAAAAAGAAGCTTTTAGGAAAATGACCTTTTACACCACATGTAATTGACCTGTGAAATAAAGAGAGCCTCTCCACTCTTTGTAAAATTACACAGCAATCCTTTTCATCACTTCTACAGCATAAAAATGCTAAAACTGGAAAGCTGTGAAAATCCTTCCAATTTTATGCCTTAATTTACTGTTTCTTCCCTGTACATTCTTAATTTAACCAACAAAAATAATTGCCGTGTTTCAGACATATTTTAATAAGTCAGCATTACTGGATTATTTATAGACTCACAAAAACTAACCCGAGAGAATGAAATAAGCTTTATTTATTTATTTCTGTAATTTTCATTACCTCTATCTGGAGGATTTGCCCATTGAGAAGGTGCCATACCAGGGGTATTGTTTACCCCAAATAGTCGATGTAATTGGCTCTCTGAAGTCAGAAAATTGCTTTAATAATGCCCTGCAGCTCGCCAGCAAAGAAGATATTAAAAGTAAACATCCTCATCAAAGAAAAGAGGCCGCCACCTGAGGTGCCTCAATACATTAGACTCCGTTAAAGAGCTATGGTCCGCGTCACTGCCACTATTGGCTTTGCCCATACTGCGAGTTAATAACTGTTTCAGGGCTGTACAGCTTGTAATAAATGTTCAGTCTATGCCCTCAATTAACATGATTATGAACCACTCTTGGAAAGTGTTTATTGAATGCCATTCTTAGTGTTTGGCTAGGATGATGATACATGCACATTCCCAGTTGTGTTTTAAACCACCTCAGAATGCTCTTTTATCCCTTATTTAAGTGTAGACAGTAGGTTAACTGAAATCAATGTGGCCAGATGTTATTTAGCAGAGAGAGCCCCCAAACCACATTTTGCCATGGAAACTCATTGTGATTGAATGGGTGAACAATGAAACCTCCCTGAACGCTCCTTTAGTTTTTAGCTGTACTTCGAAATAGCATCATGTTATGGTCTCCTATACTGGCTTATTACAGTCGACAGATATCGAAACAGAGGTTAGGCCAGGTCCTGCCTGAGAAAAGGTCACCTGTCCAAAATATTCCCTTTTCTCTACCCAGTCTCCTGTCTGCACATAGATATCATTACCTATTATGACTGGTTGAGTCTCTTAGCAGCCTCGCTTGGTTCTCAGCATGCAGTATTAATCATGCCCATGGGGCTGTATGGTCTTCAGCACAACCTTTAAAAGACCTCGGTTTTCTTGCAGACTCCAGTCCCTGAATATGTGAGAGCATGGTGTTGAGTTTATCAGTGGCCACATGTTTCTGTTTATATGGTATTTGGGTCCACAATTAGCCTTTGTTAATGAGATGGAAATTAATTCAGAGAGGCAGTTTGGGTCAGGTGGAATGTATCATGATTATGATAAGCTGACAAGCCCCTTAATTGAGGTTTGGGTCAGTTGGGCTATTTATTGAAAGTTAAACTGTGTTTAGGGGTATAATACGCTTATGAAGTTCTACATGCACAGACTTACCAGATTAGAGCATGGAAATCCCTATACATATTTTTGTGTTGGTAAATTATTCGTTTATATCTGCTACTTCTGTCATGTATTGATAAGTGAACAAAACACATGGCCTTCCACTCCATAAAATTGTCAACCCTATTTAGTTTTTGATGCATAATTCTTTAGAATGGTTTACATAACAGGGTATAGAGGACATTTGAGACTGGCTTAATTAGTTACTGTACGTACAATGTCGTGAGACTAAATGCCAAGCCTCAAGCTAATTGCAAAATATGTTTTGTTGGCGTTCAGCTGGAAGAATATGAGGTTATAAGAGGACAAGAAGTTGATGTCAGTTCATTTCTTTTCCAGGATACTCTTGACTCCATGACCATCCTGCCTTCAGTCATTGTGATTTTGCCAAGTAAGACATATTTTGTTGAACCTGGAACAACATTCCTGTCTGAAAATGTAGTGTCATCCCTATCCCTAATCCTAAACCTAATCCTAATCATATACCCATAACTTATCCCTAAATTCAGGGGGAAATTATAGGTAAATAACACTGATGTAGAAGCACCTAACCATTGTTGTAAGCCTAAACTTGACATAAACCATAAAATGATCCCTCAAATCTGATTGGTTGACTGGAATGTTGTTCCAGGATCAACAATGATGTTGATCCAGGAACATGTTGTACTTGGTAAAATCACATTCACCCTGCCCTCTGCCTAATCAAATATGATTTAGAGAGATGGATAAATTAGAATGATGCCTGTCTGTCACTCAGTCAAGTCCAGCTTTAGATGTTGCCACTCTCAAGACAGTTTTGAACGGAAGGTCCACTGCAGGAGATGAAAGCTGTAGATTAACACATGCAGTATTTGCTGCTTGAATCGATGCCACAGCCTTCTGCATGTGCATAGATAAGAGAGGAGAGCATGCGGATCCTCAAGAGCCTGCTGGAAAAGAACTCCCAGGTTCATCTCCAATCGAAATTACATCTCCTAACTGAGTTTTGCAGCACAGCCAATCAATGCTCTTAAACTTCAAAGTAGAACTGCCGACATCTCCCAGCACATGATCAGATATAGACAGGTGAGTTATTCAGCGTGATGGGCCTAGATTTGAAACTGAATGCGAACCCCTCACGCGTCTCACTTAGTCCAGGTGCTGAAATAATAGTAAATCCATGAAATGATTGATAAGTCATACTCCAAAACCCAATGTGAAATATTTTGCTTTTATTACTGTGGATTTAAGTGAAGTCTTAAAATGTGACAAGGTCAAAGAACAAGGAGTATGTTTTCTCGCTTCACTGATAATGCTGACATTTTATTATATGATAATGAACAGAGAATAAATATTCAGGTGACTGAAAAAAAGATGACATAAAGCCAGACCCACACAATGAGAGGATGCACATGTAGGTGGATATAGAAGCTTATACATATTCAAATTCTGCTGCAGTGTTTTGCATTCTCATGCTTGATCTTGTCTAATCATTTCAAGGGTAAAGATTATTAATTAACAGATGCAGGCCCCGCTTTATTTACAGCCGTAGAGGTTCTGAATGTCCTTGAAACCATGTTTATCTTTTAAAGCTAAAGTTTTTGCATTAGTTTAACATTTTGCATCGAGGTCACGTGAAGTGCACTCATCTGCAGTGAATTTCGACATCACTTAAGTGTTATGATTTAGGGAAAAATTTACTGCATACTGTGCACAGTCCCTTTCGCTAATCTCCATAAGCACTGGTATGAAATATTCTTTTTCTGTCATGAGATTAGGAAAAAAAAATCTTATGATGAGATTTTTATATTAACCTGTTATCAATGTGTCAAACATTGCTGATTTAACTTCCTCCCTCTGTTATGACAAGGGCTTCGATTCACAATGCTGCATTTGGGATCTTGATGACAGACACATTAAATTGAGTAATGACAGTGTCAGCTGCCTTGATTATGAGGTACTAAAAGAGATGGGATGTAGACATTTCCAAGCTGGGTGTGGCGTTCTGGAGGAGGGAACTGCATTACTTCATGCGTCAATATTGAGTGATGCAGGCTCAATAAAGACAAGCAATATTTGGGCCATTAACATAAAAACGCACTCGAGTTTTACACGGTTTGCTTGAGTGCAGAAAGTGTTGTTAAACCATTCACGGTAATGTAATGGAGATTGTTGCTGTTTGCAACAAAACTGTTTCACAGCTGTGCGAAACTGGCGTGGGATGGCTATTGACGAGGCCTTTTGAAAGAATCTTTTACTTTTTTATTTCTTTTAAGATCATTTTCAGCTGGGTACTGGTACTGCAACTGAACTGTTAATGCTTTTGACACTGTGGTTAACCCCCAGTTATGTTTCACACTTAGTGCTTTTTACCCGGGATTATGAAACTCTGCTTCGGAGCAGCGTTAAGTGCTTTTGGAGTGTTAACTCTGCATTGCGGTTCCAAACTTGTACAATGTGGAACGATGTGGTGTTAGAATATTATGACTAGATGTTTACCAACTGACAGTCAATTGCCTGACTCATATTCACTTGCTTTTAGACAGTCACGGAAACTGTCCATACAATGGAAATCAGTGGTCACCAAAAGTAAAAAAAAACATTTTGTATTCTGGTTTAGTGAGGGTGAGTAAAGGATGACAGTATTTTCATTTTTGATGAACTATCTCTATGAGTCTTCTGAAGTCATGAGAAACAGACTAAAATAAAAGTTATTTCCTGATAATCTTAATTTCTAGTCAGTTTATAACTGCTTTGACTGGATCATTGATTCGGTGAGTTGAACACGCAAACTGGATTGGTCTAGTTTAAGAAGTAATCATTCAGACTGCTTAGGTGTACCACATTATGACACTTTGAGTTATTGATTTGTTTAGAAATCACACACAACTGCTTATTTTATGAACTTCAATGAATGCACCAAGGAGAGCTACAGTGGATCTCAGCATTTTTAAATTTTAAAACAAAATTTTTAGTGAATGAGTCAAAATCAGCTAAGGAGTTTTAATGGAAAAAAAGTATTTAAAAAATCACTATTATTTACAACAGCATCTGCATTTTCATGGGTTTAAATAAAATATTTGAGTTATAAGAGACAATAAAAACAACTTTGTAATTTTTTTTTTTTTTACTTGATTTTCAAAAGTCGACGAATTTGGACAGCTGAATGTGAATTTTTTGACAAGCCCAACATGTCAGACTCTGAGTAACATGTAATTTATAAAATAAACATTGTTCTGTAAAATAAGTACAATGAACTATGCAAAAAGCACTTTAAACATCTCCAGGACATTTTATAATTACCCAAATTTCACCATGTCTGTGCCAAACTTAGGCTGGCTGTCGGTCCGAAAATTAAAACTATTTGAACTAAAAACATCGACATTACACAATCATGGACATCAATCATTTCACTGAATACTTTGCTGGCTAAAAACATATTTAATTATTACTTTACAATCCATCTGTTTCGACATGCTAGCATATTTGTTAGAGACGATAATGCACGTGGCTGTAAATTTGTTGTTCACTTACAGAAATTCAATCTGAATGACCATGGAACCGAATGAAATACTTTACACTGTATGCTAAAGGGAATAAACACCAATCCAATTGAAGAACTTTGCGGGGTTAGTGAACATCGTTCATGTGTTGGTTTTGACAGACATTTTGTTATGCATGAACTATGCATTCCGATTCTGACATGCCTGATTTTAATATTTTTCTATTTTTGACTGATCTTTTTTTCATAATTTTGGCAAAAGGTGAACTGTTAAAAAAAAGTGATCTTGAGACAAGTCCCTGTAGTCGTACAATTTGACTCTCATATTATATATGAGATAGCAGACTTTTTTTTTGTTTTGGAAAAGCTTCCATTTTGAAGACGTAATTAAATTAATTGTAATTGCATGGGAAAAAAAAGGTCTTCAAAATTTCTCCACAGCAAAAAGAAAGTCATACACGTTCGGGAAGGTGAATGACAATTTTCATTTTTGGGTGAACTATCCCGTTAATAATATATTTTACTCGTTAGCTTGTGCCACAAAGAGAGATAATGTGTGCAGCCATGATTACTGTTAACCTGATCATATGGGATTCCTGTGGAGATGTCGCTGCAGACATATCCTCCCCCTGGTAAAGCGGTGGTCCAGGTGAGAAGCTTGGCCTTGTTCATTACTCTTCATTAGTCTGGACTTCATCCCTCAGTGGGACTCTGTGGCGTGATCAGGGGAGAGCAGCATTTTATTCGTTCCGTAGCTTTCCTGCTCTCAGTGTGATAATGAGGCCATCACATACTGTGTTCAGGGGTCACAGACGTCATTTCTCTCTGCAGAGAGGCTGGATCTCTCTCACGTACTGTGCTGCCAGATTCTCAATCTTCTCGCTTCACTAAACTATCTCTCAGTTAAGCCAGTAAGAACAGAGTGTTTTGAAGAGCTGTGAATATTACAAGTCTATATCTTTCCCCCTGAAGTCCTGTGTGTAGGTGTGTGTATGTGAATAATATCATTGTGTGTATTCTATTAGCAGGAGCCAAATGAAATCCAAATTTGTATTTGAAATATCTGAATGCATATCAAAAAGTTGGAGAATTATTGGCAGATAACTCTTATGTTCTCTCCAATATGCCGGCCACTCTTTTCACATGTTTTCCAAAAATTTAGAATGCTAAAAGAATTTCTAAAACAAGCGTTATAAACTATGGCACTTTTTTGGGGCCTTTTTTGAAAAAGGTTTGAAAGTTTGAAAGTTGGATTTGTCAGTATCTTTTGTTGTATGGCAAAGATCAGCCTTAAAGGGATATAGTTCACCCAAAAATGAATTTACACTTAAAGTTCCGAACCGGTTTGGAATTCTTACTTCTGGGGACCATAGAGAAAACATATTTTGAGAAATGTCTCTGTGTTTTTTCTCCGTACAAGAAGTCAATGGTAACCAAAAAAATCTTTACAACATCTACTTTTGTGTTTCACAGAAGAAAGTCAGTCATACATGTTTAGAATGACATGAGGGTGTGTAAATTGTCAGAATGTTAATTTTTTAGGTGAACTACCATTTTAAAATTCTGCTAAACTTTTATTTCTTTTCAGCTTAATAAACCTAATATTTTACAGTTTTAGAATGACATGATTGTGAGTAAATAATGACGTTAAATAGTCTTGTTAGCATTCACCAGCGCAAATTGTCTCTGTCCTCCCTTGCGCTTTTGACAAGTGGCTTTGAGGCGAGAGGTATTCGCTTGTCAGCATCAAAATAATGGCCAATCAAATCAAAGAAGGTCAACTTTAGAGGAGCCGAGAGTGAATTTTAGCACACTGCTTAAGTTTTAACTGTCAAAAAGTGAGATTTAATATGTAGCTAAACATTTAATATTTGACAACTTTATCATGGTAGAAATGTTAAATTGCTGACAGTTATATCCAGGGATGTAAACCCAGCCATATTAGCATGAGATTAAGAAAGAATGTGTACATAGTGTGAATGCATTTTTTAGCAGAAAATTTTCCCTGATAGCCTTTCTGTAAATTTACTCAGACCTACACTAGAAAATGGTTAAACATGTGGCTTTGACAAGTGCATTTATATATAGGCTGTGGTTAGGACAGTCATTTAGCCTATTAAATTAAGAATATTATTTGCAAATAGATCAAATGCTTTAATTTATAGTAAATTATAATAACTCTTAAGCTACAACTCTGCAACCTTTGTATTGATATGGCTGGTCTGTCCTCAAAATCTAACGGTATAGTTCACCTAAAAATCTACGTTCTGTTATCATTTACCTATTTTAATTTTGTCATTACAAACCAAAATATTTTTTTTCATATTTTTTTTTCATGACCGTGTGCTTACTTTGTCACTGACAGAATTCTTGTGTGTAAAGCTGATCAGTCTACACATGTTGAATGCTGTGAACAAATTCACAGGTTGTTAATTTTAAAACTAAAATGGATGAATTCTTACAACACAGTTTTATTTAATATTGACACAAACACTAGAGTGTACACGTGTAATTTTTCTGCGCATTTACACACGTTTTTCTGTATTCTTTTGCATTCAACTGAAAAACCCTCAAAAAACCCTCTAAAAAATGCTGGGTTATTTAATCTACCCAACTGCTGGGTTATTAAATTCTTTACCCATTATGGGTTATTTAAATGGAAGTTGGGTATTTTTTTTAAATGCTGGGTTATTTAATCTAACCAACCGCTGGGTTATGAAATTCTTTACCCATTATGGGTTATTTATATGGAAGTTGGGTTATTTTGTGCAACTCATGTGTTGAGTCAAAATCCATCAACCCAACATTATATCGTTTGACCCAGCACGTGGGTTGTTTGTGCTTCGAACGTCATCATATCGTCACCAGAGTCCACACACCGAGCGCTCGTCACAGCAGAGAACCTGACTGATCATCCAGCGAGGCAAACAAATAATAAAAGGTATGTGTACACTACATGTCTAATTCACATTGTCTGTGTTGCGTTACCTATTAAATTACTATCTGTATATTGTCGATGTCGAGGCTAGTTGGTTGGGCTAACAACGTAGCTAACGTTAGCCATTTAGCCGTTATCAGCACGGATAGCCTGCTTATTTGGTCTGAATTACATTTTTGTAAGGTATTATACATTAAGCAAAAGTTTATTTTTATTTATGCGGAGATGTGCGACTTGAAAGTAAATCATTACAGGATTAGTGTAAGAATAGTCTTTTGTGGTGAGAAACCGGGACAATTTTGAAAACTGAAAGGAGGACTCTGTGCGCGCCTGCGCCCCCTCACATCTTCTGAGGATTTGGTGCGACGTGACGCGGTGTCTCCTGTTTCATCAATTTGTCCTGTTATTTTGCAGGTACTATTGTTACAGCAACTTGATAATATGCACTGTAATGTAAATGTATATGTTCATACCGCAGATATTTCGGGTAACGTTAATGACGTTCGGGGTTGTGAATATGTTGAATATAGGTCTATGCAGACTGTCCGCCATTTTGTGAACGCTGTAACACACGAGGTTATTGTGAAATGCGTTTAATTCGATTCAAATTGACTCCAGTTACAAGGTTATAGTGTTCATTATGAGTTTACTTTTATTTGTGTTTGGTTTAAGTTATGTATACATATAAAGATCGGATGCACTTATTTTGCAGAACTGTCTCTCTAACGTTACTTGGCCTTCTGCGCGGGGCCTGTAACATTAATAAATATATAATATATTTCTGTGCCCTATGCAGTGAGCAGCCACAAATATTATTGTGCAGTAAAAACATAGACAATTTACATGTAACTTTATGCAATTTGTCATATGAATTGTAGAGAGGGAGGATTGTTTTCTTTATATTTTGTATAACTTAAGTTGATGGCGCTCTTGCAAGGGCTCTCATACCAGGTAATTATTAAACGGAATAATTATTTGATGAAGCAAAACAATCATATTTCAGTGACTGACAACTTTGTTCTTTTTTACAGAATGTACCATATCAGACGAACGTGCGTCACAGCTTAAATAATGGTTGAGAAACAATTCTCAGCCCCTCAGCCAGATAGAGACCTACATGCAGAACACGCAGTCTACAGGGCCAAGTGGATTAGGGACTACAATTGGACCATCGATCAGATCCTCGAAGAGTTCCCTCGCCCGATGACCAAAGGCATGGTAGGTATAGGGAAATATGATCTTGAATATGAGGATGCATTGTTTAAAACGTTTTATTAGTGTGCTACATTGAATTAATTTTAAAAATGTGTTTTCCATTTTATAGATTGCACAGAACTTTCTTGTCCTGCATTGGGATGCTGCATCAAAGTTGTTTGAAACATGGCTACCCATCTATGCTGAGAAGATCCTGTACCTGGCAAGACAGAGCTGACATTGCCCCTGGATGGATTAACACCAGGTAATATATTCATAATATAATATATTAATATATTAGCATTCCTCTTTCCAACATTTTTAAAGTTTTTTGACCAAAAACTTTTCACATAATTTTGGCCAGAATAGTGACTTAGTGAATAGAGAATAGTGAGTGATATCATCATAGGAATAGTTAAATAAATCCGTCAGCCTTTTTATGCTAATTGGGTACAAAAAATGCCAAGTTTTCACAGCAGAGTCAACACAGCGGTACCGGTGTAACTAATAACATTAACCAGTCCCTCCAGAAAAACGCAGAGTTTTTTTGTGATTGTTGCGGGCAAAAATCCTTGATTATGTGGCACGTTTTCTTAAAAAATGCGATGGAATATGCAGGATATTTATGCAACGATATTGCGGGGATTGTGAAATCACAGGTATGCCATTCCACATTGTATTGACGCCTATGTCTTACAGATGGTGTTGGGGAACTCGCCCTGAGGCAGCTGCCAGCCTTGCTTCCACCTACAACTTGGAGAGTTGGCCTTGGCCGCGGTGCGAAAGTGGTTTGCCACACCATTCAGGAATGCAGCTTGGCCTTCATCGACCATAAGCCTGTAAGTCCTCAAGCACATCTAAAGGGGAAACTTTATTCATTTTATCAACATATCTGAGCTCAAGACTGTGCACGCACACATGCATATCCAGGTGTTTTTTTACTATACTTTTGGGGACAGGCATCACATATAGCCTGACAGTATTCGGAAAATGGCTGTTCTATAAGCTTAAGTTGGTCACTATGAAAGCATCCTAGGCTTCTGGAACACCTCAGCAGTGCCACAGGCTGGTTACCTCTGTACCACACCGCACTGATGCAGTAATTTGTTCTAAAACAGGCACCAACAAAGTATTGAGTGCAGAAATTAACATAATTATCAGAAAGTTGACACTGTTGTATTTTAACCAATTTGGATCTGACTCTATGAGGTTGACTCTAAAGAAGTCTTCTAAATCTACAAAGCATTTGCGGCCCATCTATCTGACCACCTAACCCCGCTGCCCATCGGCCAGATAGGATAGTCAGATAGGTGGGCCACATTCGTTTTCTGAGCATGTTTATTGTAATGATATATCATCAATCAATTTATGGCTTTTTAGGTCAATTGAGGTCTGAATCGTTTTTTTAAATTGTTTTCTGTAATGTTGTTATGTGCAATGAGATGTAGACTATTACAGTTCAACTTTTTGAATTATAAATGCACCGAATCTTTTCCAAATTGTAAAGTTAACTAGACTTTATCATAAAACAATTTCTCTAGTGAGGACCAGGAAAATGGTCCTCACAATGTCTATATTTTAATTATACTATAGTAGTCGGTAGACATTTGGTCCTTACTCACTTGCACTCTCTAACTCTCGCTCTCTTGTATTCTTTCTTTTTTAGCCTGGAATAAACATGGTGGAGTACTACCTTCATGAGGCCAAGGCATGCAAATCTCCACTGCACCAGTTCCACTATATTTTTTTATATGAACTGCACCAGTTCCACTATATTGTTGCAATTAATTAATGTTAATAAAAAAAATTCAGAGATTACATTGTTGTTTTGTTTTTGTATTATTTAAGTGTTTATTGCATAATATATGCATAAATCTAGCATGTATTCTGTTCTAAGTTTGTAGTTTAACAGTTTTATAGCTATGGGTAGTCTATTGCAATTTATTTTCATAAATTGTACTGTAATGTGTTAGAAGGTTAATTTAGGTTAATTTTACCCAGAATTTGGGTACACTTTATAACAAGTATGTAGTTGAATCAACCCAGAATTGTAATTAATTTGACCCAGCATTTGGGTACACTATATAACTAATATGTAGTTAAATCAACCCATAATTGTAATTAAATTGACCCAACATTTGGGTACACTATTTAACCAAAGTATGTAGTTAAATCAACCCATAATTGTAATTAGTTTGACCCAGCATTTGGGTAGAATATTTAACTCATCTGTTGGGTTAAATATGACCGACCCATCTTGCTGGGTCAAATTAACTACTGCTGGGCTGGTGCAATATTTAACCAGCGGCAGAGTTATAAAACAACCCAAGTTGAGTTATTTTTAACCCAGCATTTTTTACAGTCATCAGCTTTTTATCCACTACGTTGGCTCACTAACTGGCATTCAGAATTTAATTATTTATCAACTTAGTTTTCAGAGTTACCAAGAACACTTATAACTGTACTCAACAGTCCTTGAGTTGCTTAAAACGATAGTTCACCCACAAATCTAAATTCTGCTTCTGTGGCACACACCAGAGGTGTCAAGTAACGAAGTACAACCCGTAATGTATACTTCGTTGCATTACTTAAGTAGATATTTTGGGTATCTATACTTTACTGGAGTAATTATTTTTCAGACGACTTTTTACTTCTACTCCTTACATTTTCACGCAATTATCTGTACTTTCTACTCCTTACATTTTAAAAATAGCCTTGTTACTCCTAGTTCATTTCGGCTTGTTTTCATTCCGGCAAAAAATCCCCACAAAGATGTCAATATCCGAAATCCTTGTCCTTTTGGGGATTTTTTTTCTTCTTCAGAAAACAGCTTATAAATCAGACTTTTGTTTATTGAAAATGTAAAAATGCAGACAGTTTTCTGTGATAGGTAAGGTTAGTCTATGGGGGGTAGAATACACAGTTTGTTTGTACAGTATAAAAATCATTATGTCTATGGAAAGTCCCCATAAAACATGAAAAAATAACATTGCTTGGTCTGTTGAAGGCTGGTCTTGTTGAAATGAGAGGCCTGTTGATCAAATCATCCCAGTCTCATCAGCTGGACTGAAAGAAGTTTCAGTGCTCTTAGGACACTGAAAACATGGCTCAGAGCAATGGTCACAAGTGACTCTTGACAGTATTGCTGTGTGTCGTGTCCAACAGGACAAACTAGACAGTATTGATGTGAAACATATGCCAACAGTTAATTTCGGTTAAATGATTAGTTCACTTAGTTAAAAATGAAAATTCTGTCATCATTTACTCACTCTCGAGTTGTTTCAAACCAGTTTCTTTCTTCTGCTGAACACAAAAGAAGATATTTTGAAGAATGTCGATAACCAGACAGTTGATGGTAGCTATTGACTTCCATAGTATTTTTTTTTTTCCTACTATGGAAGTCAAAGGGGTCCATCCACTGTCTGGTTATCGACATTCTTCAAAATATGTTCTTTTGTGTTTATCAGAAGAAAGAAATTCATACAGGATTGAAACAGTTTGAGGGTGAGTAAATGATTTTCATTTTTGGGTAAACTATATCCCTTTAATGAAAGATGCAGACATGTGTTTGGCTTCTTCAAAAAGCAAGGAACAAGACAGTATTGCACTATGAGCGGAGTAAAGTTAAGTCTCTGTTAAACTTCTACCATGTCTTTATTAGATATTTGTAACATTACAGAATTAAATAATTTACGTATTGTTAAGGTCAATATAGACTAAAAACCTTAATACATTACCCTATTAATTTCCTGATTCCTCCGCTTATTTAGCTTATTTATTTAGAAAATGATTTTTCTATGGGCATATATACGGCTGAAACAGGTAGCCTAGTGCATCATCCCAAATTTTTCAACATCAACATTTTAATATAATTATAGTCAAATATGGCCTTTAGAAAAATGTGTTTTTTTGAGGAGCTGGGGTAGTGCACTATATAGGCCCCTGTGGCGCGGCCTAAGCTTTTGTCCTTAATGGCATTTTTTTCCTTACATTACTTTTACTTTTATACTTTAAGTAGTTTTGAAACCAGTACTTTTATACTTTTACTTGAGTAAAAAGCTTGAGTTGATACTTCAACTTCTACAGAAGTCTTTTTAAACCCTAGTATCTATACTTCTACTTGAGTAATGAATGTGGATACTTTTGACACCTCTGGCACACACACACACACACGCACACACACGCACGCACGCACGCACACACGCACACACACACACACACACACATATCTCTGGTGCATAAGGTATATAAAAGCAGTCCATACAACTTGTGCATTTTGTTGGAAGTCTTCTAAAAACAGATAGTCATTTTATGTGAGGAACAGAATGAAAGGTAAAGGGGTCATGAATTGCATTTTCTGAACTTTATATATCTACGTCCAGGGACAGAACAGCATCAGACAGTTTTACTCGACAGCAATATGACAGACATGAAGAGCACACATCCTTGATTTACAGACACATGTTAATGGGCGTGTAGAGGAAAATTGTGATGTCACAAGTTCAAATACTGGCATTTCTGGAGAGAGGAAAATAAAAACTCAGAAACTAGGGAGCAAGCTTTGAGGTATGAAAGTGCAGTGATTTTATTAGAGTAAACTCATATATGTAAATATCAAAGACATTATGATTTTTTTTATGACTTTACGTTGTTATTAAATGAAAATATTGCCCTCTGCTCTAGCTGTCAAATGTAATTTGCTTTGAAGATGCGTGAAGTATACGAGAACATGGGTGAGATTTAAAAGATGTTTGTTGTATGTCAGTAATGAAATTTTGAGCAAACTACTTTCATTTATTGGAGCTTGACAGCACCAGCCACCATTTACTTTCATTAAAAAAAAACCCTCCTTTTCATGTTGCAAGGAAAACATACGGCAAATATGTTTTTGTAAATGTTGACAATTTCCCGTTCTTTCATTTGGTGCTGACTTTGTTGCTAGATCCTTTTTAAGGATGGACTTATTATTCTGATTGAAACTTTGGATGTACAAAAGAAGAAACAACCTAGACAAAAATCCAGAGCTGTGCACTTCAACAAAGACACCAACCAGCCGAGTGATTTACTGTAGTCATATAAAATTCTATTCTACTCATAATTTTGTTATACGAGGGTGACATCACATCCATGTTCTCTCTATTTTGTCATCCTCTTTCTCTATCTCGCCCCCTCTCTCAGTGTCAGTGTAATAGAGCATTTGATTTGAGAGTCTTGGAAAGACTGTGCTGTTATTGATAAGATCGGCCACCTGCCGCAGTGCCGCAACCACAGAGATGAACGGCCCCAGACTTTTCATTACTGAACACCAACACGTTTATAAATCTTTCATGTGACCGGCGTGGCCACACCAACCAGCCTTCTCTGAATGTGCTCAGTGTGCACATCACTCTTTGATTAAGACCAGAAAGGTCCAACATGGATATAAGGTAATGCAATATTCATGCGTATTAGTCATTTGATCAGCAAGCTGACGGACTTTAAAAATACATTGTCATTGACTCATGTTCCCTCTAGTATAAATGTCAGCTAGTGTAAAGCTCATCCAAAATAAGTCATCTGAAACATTTTTTCCCCCTAACTGATGAATAATGCATTTGGAATGGTGTGTTTTCAACTATAATATGAATAATTAATTATAAATATTTGGATCAGATAATGGGATTATCTTGATGTAGCAGAATTAATATTAAAATCAATGAACATGTTCGTCCAGCGAACACTCAGTATAACGTTTCTTTTTTTGTGGCCACAGAAAATTAACTCTTTCTTACTGAGCACAGTACTACAGAACATGTAGCTGTGATCACATTGTTTTGCAAGCAGTGACCACAGAATCAACATTTGACTCGATCTACACTCTTGTGAATGTGCACAAAAGTTTTATTTAACTAAAACGAAGTAGACTAAACAAACACGCACACAGACCACGCATACATGGGTAAAAAAGTGAATGAATGAAATCAAAACAAAAACCGAATGAAGCTATGGAAAAATGAGTCAGTTAACCTCCTGAACAACCATCCGTTTCTTAATTCAAAGCACCTTGCTAACAAGGGTTCTACAGCTTATACTAAACCTCCAACTAGTCAGTTAAATGTACGATACTTTTACGATACGCAATTCCTAAGCAATTGAACGAGTGTCCTGTATATGCAGTCTCAGAAGAAAGTCTTGATGGTTCAGTAGTTCGATGGTAGTGAAGTTGCAACAGGTTCTTCCACATTGAAGAATGATGCACTTCAGTGATGTTAGTATGACTTGTTTGTGGTCGGGAGAGTTCTTTCTCCTGAATGGGAAATATGGCTGGTTGTAACTTTGAGACCCCTCCAGCTGCACGTCGGGACAAAGTGAAGTCCCGCGGTGCTGTGGTCAGACCAGATGTCTCCTGTCTTTCCCATATGAACAGCAACTAGAAGAGAGAGGGAGGGTCACTCAGATAGTGCCCTTTTAACTTCTGTAGAGGTCACACCTCTATAATTTGGCTTGACTGATGAAAAGGGTGCAATTTCAGGCGGGAAAAGTTCCTTTGTTTGAAAGCTGACTCATTTGCATGATCATAGTGGGTTTAGGGTGAACAGATTTCTCATGATGAAATATGGCAGCGGTTTTCAAACCCTGGGTCGCGAGACTTAAAAAATGGGTCGCCAGGATGATTTAAGGAAAATATAATTAAATTAAAAAACAAAATTTGTTTTCATAAAATCATAGTCTATAGGCCTATATAAAAGACACGCGAAATATGGCTATTTAAACAATTAATAGATTAATAAAACGAAAGAACAAACTGACAGCATGTTGATGAGTTTGGTTCATTTCTGTGAGGCGCGGCGCCTCACAAACAAGTTGACGGAAAGGAAACCGAGACGGCAGTTTGTTTGTTTTCTTTATTTTACAAAAGCACAATGTTGTGTTTTATTGCGAGTGTACACAAATATAAATAAATACTTTGCAGTTTCGAATGATGTCCTGTATGAACAAAATAACGGAGTATATTTTTATGATTCCATCGCGCCGGCGCCTCACACACACACAACATATTCCAGCATTGCAATCTTGACATCGCAGCCGGTTCATTATCAAAATAAAATAGTCAACCTAACATAAAAATTACACTGCTCTGTTTAAATAGTCAGTAGACTACAATTCGTGCCATTCAGCGTAAGCACCGCTCCACTGTGATGTTTCCAAGCAGGGGAGAGCGGGGCACAAAGTAACGCTTTTTGACTTTCTCAGTTTGTGTAAATCTACTTATGGTTCAGAGTATTTATTTTTTCCCACATTAATTTCCCACATGTCTAGTACAATTATGTGTTTTTGTTTTATTAATACAGTATATACTTTTTTCTTGATATACCCCGAAAGAATGGAAGTGAAATGTGACAACATGCCCCATAGGTGGGGTACATTGTACCATGTGTGGGGCACATTGTAACATAACATATGACAGCTTAAAATGTACAAAACAAACTAAAATATTTTCTAAATAAAATACAATTAAAAAACTTTTTCATATAAAAAAATGACAATTTTTAATAATTAAATATAAACTCGTTTTTGAGTTTTGACTACGAACACATGAAAACACAGCTATACAACATAGTTCAAAACAAATAAATAATTAGTAATTTCTGAACATTGACTCTCAGTCTTTATTCACCTTTTTCTCACGTTTTGTCAATAAAATTAATAAAAGTATAGAATATAATGGCATATTTCTAATAGGGGCACATTGTAACGCAGTGTTACAACATGCCCCGCCTGCACAACTGGGATTTAAACCCTGCTAGTGTCTTCTGCTAGTTAGCGAAACATTAAAGAACTATCTCAACTGTTAAATAACATCTTGGAGATTAAAATAATATCAGATTTGTCTTATTTTAAATAAACACAAAAAATAGAGATGAAAAATTAACTTAAGTAAGAAATTTACTTTTGCTATGGTTTAATAAATGTCTATGGATATCTTCCAAAAAAAATAATAATTTTGGCGGAATTTTTTTTTCTATATAGTGTTGATATGGCAACTAGTAAATACACAAAGTTTCGTCATCCAAGCATGTGCGGAAGTATTTAAAACAAGCGTGTTACAACTAGCCCCGTGTTACGTTGTGCCCCGCGCTCCCCCACATTTTTGCGCGTGTGAAGAGGGTGATTTTTTTGAAGAGGGATCGATATTGGAACGTGAGTGAAGTAGGCCTACAAAGAAGCCCACAGGCGTAATTTCCTATGGGGACAGGGGGGACTATGCTTATTTTTTAAGAATACAGCAATGATAGTAGGCTATTAATTGGTTAAAATTCTTACAATGGTTAATGGTTAACCGGTTAATTAGCATCCCTGTAGCTTTAGCTAGATCAAAAGAGGGCAGAATCAACTTTGCGTTGCGATCGCGTCACGGATAAGCCACTGCACGTGCATCATCAAAAGCGGTTGTTAAGAAAAGTGCTGAGCTGATTTTTGTGCCAGCTGTGCACAACAGAGCACTTTTAAATGAGAATAAAGTCTAATGCGCCTTTAGCCCCATTGTATTCTGTATGCTTGACTTAAGAATAGGCCTATATAGGCCTATGAGACTCGCGTCAATTAAAAACAAAACAAAAAAAGGGTCGCTCTTGAAAAAGTTTGAAAACCACTGAAATATGGGACTGGATTAACAGGCAATATGGGACTGGATTAAATTTTTGTTAAAAAAATAATAATAGGGCAAATACGATGAGTTACAAATGAAATAAACTAAGTTTTTCAGGTATGTTTATTTAACATGTATACATTTATTTAATATCCTTTGTTGTTTGATTAGCATTAATGACACAGATAGGTATTTTAGGCTGCTGTCACTTTAAGACCGAATGCTAGGATCTAATATACTGACTCAAATCTGGTTTTCACGGAGCTGCTTACGTTCACTTAAGCCATAATCAACTGTATTTGCATGAGATACTCTCTCCGTCTGAGAGAGAGCTTCTGGTGTGCGTCATTCAGCGCGATACCACATTGAGTTCTTTTTTCACAACTTACTCCATATAATAACTTGATAAACTCTTTTTGAAAATTCTCCAGTAATTATACAGACAGTGTCCTGGGAATATGCTTATTCATTCATAGAAAGGTTTGTCTATGAATCTATGATTTTTGGGTCGTAAAACCAGTCTTATCTTTGTTGTATCCAGGGGGGGACTGTTCTGCATTTTGGGTTGTCACAGACATTTTAGCACCTTCTTTTGTTACTGGGTAATGGGTCTGTTGGATTATTCATTAAATATAACAAATAATTGTGTGTCTGATTGGTCCAGCCGCTACACTGAGAAATTATGAATTGCACAAATTATGAAATTACTATTAATGGGGAACTAGTACAGTTATTTATGATTGTATCCAATAATTTCCCTGCCCCATGCTCCATTTTCTTTTCTTTCTTTCTTTTTTTTTTTTTTGCTCAAGGCTTTCAGAACTTTTACAATAATCATTTCACTCCTTCTGAGGGAGAAGCACTCTGTAATGACTTTAACTTTCATAACCTCTCTCGGTCTCGCTTCACATGTCGGTCGGTGATATTGGCACAGAATAAGTGACATTGCGATACAATCTGCTTTTTATCCAGCACTGGATTTTGACAAGTGCAATTAAAGCTCCTTTAGCTGTCGTCTGGTAGGACAATGCACATTCACCTTCTCTTGCCTTGACGTGCAACATCTCTTTCTTACTTCCCTCCCTAACTCATTGTGTCTGCCCGACTTTCTCTCCTTCACTGTCTCAATCTCACTTTAGCTCAAATACATATTTCAGCTCAGAAAACTGATGTTCTATTGTCAGACGTCTCTTGCCCTTTTTTTCATTTAAAAAAAGGTGTGGGTGTGTGTGTGTGTGTGTTTGTGTGTATATATATATATATATATATATATATATGAAGAGTTCAGATGCAAAAGCCTCTAAGTGCCATCTGGAATTTTCTTCTAGAATGATCATTTTTATCAAGCTCGTATATTTAAGTTCAATAATTTCACTTAAATGGCAATGCAAATTACCTATTAATTGTCATTTAAGTGAAATTACTTTACTTAAATATACAAGCTTTATAAAAATGATCATTCTAGAAGAAAATTTCAGATGGCACTTAGAGGCTTTTGCATCTTAACTCTTCATATATATATACATACTGTATATATGTATTGCCACTTACAACAGCAATGTACTAAAGAAATTCTTGGAAAGTACGTGTTTTGAGCACCAGCAATTCTGAAAAGACTGCCCGTATGTGGTGCCATATGCCTTGCATTTTATGCCAAAGACTGACAAGAGAAAAAGTGCTTGCAGCACTTAAGTTAAAATACTCCCCATAAAAGGTATATGTACGCTCTTATCATTTTGAGGACAACCCCCCCCCCAAACTTCACCCGATCAGGAACTGTGTAGGATATGAGCGCCCATCTTTTCTATGTAGTTAACTTCAGGCTGCTTCATGTCATCTAGACCCTCATTAAACTTTGATTTAATGAGTGAGGCACTGACAAAAGATGGTCATTGCGACACTATAAAGTTACATTATCAGCTTGGAAAATACTCTAATTTGACTAGAAACACCGGAGACCAGAAATGTAAAGGATAATTCCGCTATGAGTCGGGTGAGACTTGTTCAGGAAAACAGTGAATATGCACAGAATCTGATTTTAGAATTCACCCCACAAACAAAGCTGCAAAATATTAAACGCTTCTTTACTTGCCAGTTGATATCCAGCATTGCTTATATTTACTGTAAGTACATATATAAATAATGGATTGAAATAAATGCATGCATACTGTTTTACGGTGTGTTTGACACCTTTACCTTATTTTTATTTTTATTATTCTCAGGTTAAGCAAGTCGAATCTGACCTAAATTATAAGCACTTTAAAATACTCACAATTGGACAGAAGACTTCTCCGTGGTCTGTTCTGGCTCAACGTCATAAATCAATGCCCCTGAAGGCAGAATTTGTTATAAAATATTTATTTATTGCAATTAATTTCTCTAGCGGTACAAGTTTTCTACAAATACTCTATAAAAGTTAAAGTACAAATAGCAAAAAAATTAATTCAATCAAGGTAATTTCAGCGATGATTCTGGTGCCAGAGACGCTCTTCATTTGATGTCACTGTTGTCGTCACAGAACACCCCCTTTTAAAAAGGCCTGTTTTATGTGTTCTCCTTCGCATTTGGCGAGCTCCTCTCCTCTTGTCTGCATCACTTTTTTTTTCATTCACGGCAACATGCTTAAAGGGATACTCCACTTTTTTTTGGAAATAGGCTCATTTTACAACTCCCCCAGAGGTAAACAGTTGAGTTTTACCGTTTTCGAATCCATTCAGCCGAACTCCGGGTCTGGCGGTTCCACTTTTAGCATAGCTTAGCATAGATCATTGAATCGGACAGGACCATTAGCATCTCTCTCAAAAAAATGACCAAAGAGTTTCGATATTTTTCCTATTTAAAACTCGACTCTTCTGTAGTTACATTGTGTACTAAGACCGACGGAAAATGTAAAGTTGCGATTTTCTAGGCTGATATGGCTAGGAACTATACTCTCATTCCTGCGTAATAATCAAGAAACTTTGCTGCCGTACCATGAGTCCAGCAGTCGTAATGATATGACGCAGTGCCTGAAAATAGGTCTAATAGGTTAGACAAACTTAGTCCCGGTCACATTGGAAGTTACCGAGCTGGGGACTATTTTCAGGCGCTGCATCATATCATTACTCCTGCTGGACTCATGGTACGGCAGCAAAGTTTCTTGATTATTACGCAGGAATGATAGTATAGTTCCTAGCCATATCAGCCTAGAAAATCGCAACTTTTCATTTTCCGCCATTTTCTACAATTCATAATTATAAAATTACCATGTTGTTACATTTTAGATAAATTAATTGTACACTATATTCTGTGGTCAGTGCATGAATTTGTACAATGTTATGTTGAACAAGAGGCCAATGTGTTAGCTTCAGCTGGACATGAGTGATACAACAAGTCTGCTTCTGTCATTGACAACCTCTTTCTACACTTTCAGGCCAATCTACTTTCTATGTTACTTGCCTGTATGTACAATGCAGTGTGTCAGAGAGAGAGAGAGAGAGAGAGAGAGAGAGAGAGAGAGAGAGAGAGAGAGAGACAATAAGTGATAAAAAACAAGTGAAAGTGAGGTTAGTTTCAGACCTGCTAGTGGAAGAGTTCTTATTTCGAATCATTTAATTACTGCTATTGATTAAAAAAAAAAAAAAAAGCTCTTAAAATGTATTTACTCTACATTCACAAAACCCCAGGGCCAAGCTGAATGAAGAACTGTGCTAAACAACATATTGAACTTATCAAATCATTACTCAGTGGATTCCATAGGTTTCTTATAGCTTACCAGACCAACTTTTTTTGCATTTACAATTGCTCATATTTGTCAGAATTTCTTGGAATTTTTAGAATATGTATTATTAATGGGTTCTATCTTAATTGTACTTTGCATGCAGTATTTGAGGGTTATTCAACTGTTCTCTGTGTTTATGTGCTTGTGCAAAATGTACATTTCTATGTGCTTGCATCCTTTATGATGCCATGATGCATCACCATGCCACAGTGGTTGTAATGGGAAAGAAGAAAGACATGAAGAAAAATAGTTAATAGTTAGATAAGGAGATGTCAGAAAGCATCCCTCACCTGCTGCAGTTGAGAGACACGATTCCTGTGAGATGTAACAAATATGAACACTAAGTGTGTGTGTGTGTGTGCGTGATTCAGGTAAACCCTACATTATGGGAAAAAAATGTCCAGACAAAGATGGCACTATCCAAAATCCTTGTCCTTGTGTGAGGACATTTTTAGTCCCCATGTGAAAAATGGCTTATAAATCATACTAAGTGATGTTTTTTGAAAATGTTAAAATACAGAAAGTTTTATGTGAGGGCTGTGTTTAAGGGGTAGGGTTAAGGGATATAATATACAGTTTGTACAAACGGAAAGTACAAACGTGAAAACTGCGATACATTTTTTTCATGATCCTTAAGCATTTATTTGAAATTAGATTTTTTTGTTAAAATGTAAGCCTTTAACTGTCACTGTTGATCAATTAAATTCTTCCTTTTTTTATTTCACTGCATAAATCAGCTACACATTAACTGTACTACTTTCAACTGAACTTACTAGGTTTCAAGTTCAGAGAGTTGAGCACATACGACTCAGAAAATAAAAGCACTTGTATAATGCAGAGCTATTCAACGTGTGTTTTTTGGGTTTCATTTTATTTTGCAGTATGTGCACTTACGTGTACTTACAGTAGGCAAAGTACTGAGTAATATAAGGTAACTACAAAGTTATGTTTAGAGGTAGGTTCAGGGTTAGAACCTAGGTATTACCCAGTTATTGCAATTACTATAATAAGTACAAAGTGTACATGGGGAACAGGACTGTAAAATTAAGTGCTACCGTTTTTTTTTTTTTTTTTTTTCTAGTGAGCAGATATGCTCTCGAAAGGGGAAATGAAAAAGATCAATGTTGGAGAGTTTAATGAGGATATAAGATGTCTCTGGAGGCAGTTTTTCTTCCTATGAATTTTAAGAACGTTTCAGGCCCAGTCCAATGTCAGGCAGATTTGCATTTGATTTATAGTCACTGTCACTGAGATTTTGACAGATGAGTAAAACCAAAATATTCCCATCTTTTGCTCTATTCACCCGGGAACATAAACACAACCATACATTTTTAGCTTGCCCTTGCTTTTATTAATAAGTTTCAGAGGATAAACCACAGGACAGTATTACATTTGAAAGAAGCATTATTGCATTATAGCTGATGATGAATCTTCCCTTTGAGACTGGAATAAATTACATGCTTCAGTATTAAACAGAAATGAACAAAAAAAATCTTTCCCAATTGCTCTTTGTGTTAAATTACTTGTACTACATGCTGAGAGTCTGAACTTAGTTAAATCTTTTTTTTATGCATTTTTATGGACCTGTGGACATATAAATAAGAATGAAGAAATCACTTCACATCCAGAGCTCTCCAAGAACAGCTTGAGAAAGCAATATACTTCAACATCAATACATCAGAAGCAAAGGCATACCTTCATCTCCTCTGAATGAGCCCAGTGGTCTCCTCCCACATTTCAGGCTCTCATTTTACCGCAGTTCATTCGCCTGAAGGGCTAAATTGCCCCCTCTGGAATATTGGCTCCAAATATACTATTACAAAGCAATTTTGTTGGTAAAATAAGCATGATGTGAATGCTGTTTTTGAGGCAGCAGTCTTTTTTCATTATTAAAAACTTCAACCCTCCTGAGATGTGCAGTAGTGTCACATTTAACACAATTCACCAACACATACTATTCATTATATAGATCTATTCTGGTAGAGAGAAGATGTGTATGCTGTGTTGTTTTGATTTTTTTTTTTTTTTTAAACAGACTTATATTGTGGTCATTACTGCCTTCCTTACAAAAATACAAACATCACAATTTTTTTGAGCCAAACAATTTTTAACTTCCCTTGAACCATATACAGTATATAAAAAAATACTGAGCACTGCTTTTGTTGATCCTTTCTTAAGTGTGTGGTTAACCCAAAGAAAGCAATGCTCGGGGAGTCCGTATCCACACGGGACTCAATTAAACCTTATGACTTTCTGTAGCAAAAGCATTTAATTGTGTCCATGTGTTATATATTCCTAAAAGTTCAGGGTGTTTGGTGACTAAATCCCTGCTAAGTCATCACATAATATTTTATTCTGCTCAGAAGTTGTTTGCCTTAGTACACAGATGAGGTTGTATCAGGAGACTTCCTGCCTTATTTGCATTGTAAAGATAAAACATAAAAAAAAAAAAACCTTGAATCATTTTCTACACTGAAATTACCTAGATGGTGCTAATTATGATGATTATGATTATGATGATTATGGATGCTGAATGATTTGGATCACTGTCATATAGGTTTGGATTGTTGAATCGTTCATTGATTCCGTTCATTGATTAATGAAACCAGTTTGCATTATCATAAAAGTTGCATCCTGCAGTACAATAACTATGACAACCAAAGAGAAAGCTTGCATTATCATTACTGATTAAACCGGTTCCGGTCACGGACGGCTATCTGGAGCCAATCAAAGTCCCACCGCGGTATCGTTCCTTCTAGGCGGGATTCTGACTTAGTCATAAGTCAGAGTTCAGTCATAATCCTGCAGATGGTAGCTTCGCACCAGTGGCTCCTCAGCCAAGCACACGCACCAAATGTCTGAACCTGGTAAAACTAACCTGTCTCACGACGGTCTGATACATAAAATGGTAACACTTTACAATAAGGTCCATTAGTTAACATTAGTTAATGCAGTAATACAAATAAACTGTAATGTTAAGTAACTGTTGTAAACTGTTGGTTCAATATGGTTCCAAAAAACATATTTCTCTATTGACAGCCATTTAAAATGAGCTTTGTAGTCAGATTTTTACATACATAGTTCAGTAACATGTCACCCTTGTATAATTAATGTTTATGTAAATGTATGCACACACACACACACACACACACACACACACACACACACACACACACACATTGTAGAGAAATATATGATTTTTAGAACCACACATTGTAGTTACATCTACTATTAGGAGCTACCAAGTTCATGGTAATCAATAACAAAGTACAAGGGTTTTACTTTGCTCTAGAGTGTTTGAAATCAAATTGACTTCAGATATGTGTTACTTCACACCTGAATTGAATTGCATACATTTCAGGAAAATTTAAAAAAAAATGCTTTCACCTCCAAACCAACTTACAGTTGCCCTCTGTTTTGACAGAATTGGCAACATTTCACATCCTGTCTGTTATAGAATTTAGCACATGCATCTCTTAGACCTCTACATAATAAATTGTCATATCACATACTTGTCTTTAGTAATGGTTTTTTATTTCGCCTTCACATTCACCATTTCTGGTTGCCTGATGGATTGTTATTGCACTCTAGAAGTCTGGATTCTATTCTAACTTATTTGCTAAGGGCATAACTCAACCTGATCCAATCTACTCAACACCAGACCTCGCTGAAAACAAAAATGGGGGAAAAGCTAGTCAGCATCACTCCTGATCCACATCAGTCTGTTTGGGTTATTTTGCATTGCTTAAAATGAAAACATGCATCCTGGGTTCATATTAAGCATGCTAATCATTCCCTGACCATAAATGTTTGCTATAATTAGCTGCTTTTGTCTTCTGGTGCATTCAAGATGATGTTTACACCCTAGAATGGAGAGAACAAGCCTCTGTACATCTGAAGCCCAATGGTTTCACCCCAGGAGAGACAATTAGGCATGGTTTTTCATGCCTTCTGTAATGACTGTGTACATTGTTTCTCAGCGCTCTGCAGGCGAGCTGTCCTATCATTCTTCAGCTGTCAAACTGTGCTCTGGGTCAACAATGCACTAAATGCATGCTAAATGCCATCACATTCAAATTTAAAGAATTTATCCCTAGACACAATCAGCATTCTGACAGCAGAAACTTAACTAGCAGTAATTACTTCATTCTCGGAATATTTTTTCAGTGTCAGACCTAAAATTAGATTGTAAAACATTTTATGTGAATCATTAATTGGACCATAACATACTTTGCAATCTTAGATCGCCTCTGAGATGGATCCAAAATCCTGCATTCACAATATAGTTATCTATAGTTATCACAATATAGTTATCTAACTATATTGTGAACGCAAAGTATGTTATGGTCACTATGCCAAAAACTTTGATACCCATATATAGTAGTACTCACACAAAATATGGGGAATCTTAATATATCAGAACCATATATTATATTAGAATTTTTAAAATATCAATCAATATTGGATATATTTTTGCTGATATTGGGTTACAAATGCATGATAATTTCCCCTATTTTTACATTTAGATTACCTTATTGTCATCATCTAACAAATTTTCACTATAGTACATACTGTAATGTTGTAATGCCTAAATTCATCTTTGATATTTAATTATTATTATTTATTTTTTATATCTTTAATAATGGCCATTTATTGGTTATTGGCCAGTAACACGATAAAATAGTCATTGACTTATCGGTATTGGTCAGATCTTTAATATTGTGCATCCTAAACAAAATACATTTGCCTTAGTTATGTGTAAGACACTCATGGATTGTTTCACATTAAAAATGTGATAATTGTTCTTTCTGTTATACAATATAAAAATGTGCTTTATGGTTAATCACTAATTCAAATTTGCCTGAAATATTAAATAAATAGTGTAATGTCAGATGGTAGATACATTTCCTGTAAAGAAAGTGGCACATGCTGTCACTTTTTTAATTAGCTTTATGTGACCAGTTAATTATGCTGTAACTATAACGTGCATCAGCGTTCAACGGAAGGTTTCACATGCAATTTGCCAAACTTTAGATCCAAAAGCCCCCCACATATGCATTTGCGAGTTAAATATAGTGTCAAAGATCCTCCCATGCTGAAGCCAGAGCCAGAGTTTGTAACATAAAGAGCCACTAATATCACTTACTGTATTATAAATAATAATGCTTCAGTCCTGCCTACTTAGTCTTCTAATGAAAGAGAAATATCAACAAGTCAATTTAAATTTCCATGACTTCTGAAATATTTTGAATGTGAAACTTTCATTTAAATTTGAAGGTTGAGTTTGTGGTCAGTATCCCGGTACCCTCATTATACTTTCCTAGAAAACATACAAGTATCGGTGTTCTTTAATGATTCCATCCATATAGTTTCCACAGGTTCATAGGATTGCACTGCAGCAGCTGTAAAGGTGAATGACTGGCCGCAGAAGCGAAGAGGAAGCCAATAAAGTGCCGCCCTTGAGTGTGAGCCAAACGCCCTGTGACACACTCAACCCTCCACAGAACAAGGTCTGCCAATACAATTCATTAGGCAGCCAATTACTCACTGCCAAGGTTTTTTTTTTTTTTTTTTACAGTAACACTCCCTGACCCACAAAGAGCTTGCTACTGGAAAGGAGGTTGTTATCTTGCCTGTGTCTTACCTGTTTGGCTTTCCAGACATGGAAATTACTTGACTTTGCCCTGCATTGAGGGCGGGATATTTTGAGAGCGGAGGCCTGTTCCTTCATCGGTTCTTTTCCTTATTGGTGTCCTTTCAGCATGAAGCGTGTCAGCCAAATCAATACAGGACTCTGAGGGAGATAGATGAAGCAGACAGTGATTATAGGACCATGTTTTATGTGTTTGCTGCATTATTAACCAAGAGATTTAATTTAGAATGCTTCTCTCCTCCTGAAAGGCCTGAGAGCTTAATTACAGAAGAACAGCCTTGACCATCTGCTTTCATACAGCCTTGCCTCAGACCTCAGACTGCAAAACCGGAGGCACCTCTGTCTTACATCAATTGTGTAATAAAATTTTGATTGAAATTCTGGCCCTGTGCACAATATGATATGAATCTGATGCAAACTTGATGTAAAAAATCCTTCTTCATGAAATAAGGCTAGAGGTTGCTACTGAATTAAGGTGAACATCAGAAACATTTTAATTGTCATTATTATTTTTTACATATTCTGTATACGTGTCATATTAAATAACCCATGGAATCAAAATTGGAGTTTTGTGGCATTTAATTCATACTGTATCTGCTAGTTTTGAAGACATTTATATGCTAATGCAGGGGTTTTCAAACTTCATGCCACGAGAGAGTTCGGGTTGGGGGGTTTGGTACCATTCAGGGCTGCGTTTCCCGAAACCTTCTTAACGCTACGTCGTTCTTAAGTTACACCTTAAGCTGTACCTTATCGATAATACGTGTTTCCCGAAACGTTCCTAGCTAAGTATACCTTCTGTGGGCCCTTTTTTAACGATCTGGGCCCGGTTCCCCGATAACGCTCACTCTTAGCGCGCTAAGAAGACTCGAAAGACATATCTTACCAAAGTTGTTTACCAAAGTCGGTGCTCGGCAGTGATCAAAAAGGGTTTAAACAGTGGATTTTGAATCTCTTCTTGTAAACTCAGAGATGTGGATTCAGACTGCAATTAAATTAACACACGACATGTTTGTCAAAAAACAGTAGGTATTAATTTGCCCAGGGATTTTTACGCGGGTTGGGTGAGAAAAAACACTGACATTATGGATTCGGAAGGCAATAAAATCACCGACTCACCCCTATAAATGTTTAAAATACCATACAAGCCCATGAGAAACAATATTAGCGTCCGAATAGGACTTAACTGACAGTAGCCTATGCTTTCACTGGCCTTTAAAAGTGCTTTTTAATTAAATTAATAATATTGTATAATAATATAATTAAAAATCTAACAACAATCAGTGTAATAACAATTTTATTCTTTGCATGAAAACACTTGAATTAGCCTAATTGAATACTGTCTGGGTGTATTAAAACTTTAGAATTATATTCGTATAGACCTGCAACAGTGATAAGGTAAAGCTAAGAGTGGTCCAGACCAACCTTACGAAAGTGTGACTTACAGAAGATATACTTAGCGTATGAACGTGTCGGGAATCGTGCCATAACGTTAAGAGAGAGGTTAAGGAATAGGTTAAGAACTACTTAGCGATAAGAACGTTTTGGGGAACCGGGCCCTGAAACGCAAGTATCAAGCGCGAAACGCAAGCAACTTTGTGGGCGGGTCTTGGGCGCTGTTGCTATTATACCGGCGGGATAAATGACTCTTGCGCCCGACGCAAATCTAAAATGGGTTGGTCTGAAGTAGCTTCATTATTCATAGGTGTGGTTTGGGCGTAACGTGAAATAAACCAATCAGAGCGACATCTCACATTCCCTTTAAGAGCAGGCGCGCTTGTTCTAAAGCGGATTCCAATTATAACGGCGGATTTGCCAGGCGTGCGCCGGCAGCGGTTCACAGCCGAGGAGACCGACGTTCTCGTCAGGGCCGTAAAACACAGAGAAGTGACGTTATAAGTGATCGTAATAATGTATGATTTGCAAAAATTAAAACTGCTGCTTCTGTGTAGATGAGAGAATCAAAGTGTATGCGCGTTGTGCACACGCTACATTGATTATGGCCAAGCATGCGCCCTTAAAATAGCATATGAATAACATGCGCAACGCGCCACTGACTTTAAACTAGTTTTTTTCGGTCAGTGGCGGAATTGTTTTCTAAACCTGCAAAATAGCATGAGGGAACGTTTGCGCCGGAACACGCCTCCTCTTTGCGCTGAACCGCCCCCGGGAGCGCAAGTGTATTTCTTAGTTAACCGACGTGCTTCTGTGGAGGGAAAAGTCCGCTGTGCGCGGGTGCAAAATAGGAATGATACATGCGTCGGTGTACAAAGTCAATTGCGCTGGGTGCAAGATAGGGCCCTGTAAGTCATACGTTCGGAAGGTTGGTCTGGACCACTCTTAGCTTTACCTTATCACTGTTGCAGGTCTATACGAATATAATTCTGAAGTTTTAATACACTCAGACAGTGTTTAATTAGGCTAATTCAAGTGTTTTCATGCAAAGAATAAAATTGTCATTACAATGATTGTTGTTAGAATTTTAATTATATTATTATATATTATTAATTTAATAAAAGAGCGCTTTTAAAGGCCAGTGAAAGCATAGGCTACTGTCAGTTAAGTCCTATTCAGACGCTAATTGTTTCTCATAGGCTCGTACGGTATTTTAAACATTTACAGGGGTAAGTCTGTGATTTTAGTGCCGTCCGAATCAATAATATCAGTGTTTTTTCTCACCCAACCCGCGTAAAAATCCCTGGCCAAATTAGTACCTACTGTAAGGACCACCCATTGGCCCAACGACGGAATCCAACGGCCTGGCGAAGGTTTAATGCGTGTATGTCTTTTCAGCGCTCCAGTGAAGTTCCCTTAATTTATTGGAATTTAGTTTTAGTATTACTTTAGCTCTACGCTTAATCTGACTCCCAATTTCAAATGATAATCAAATTTAGATCATATTTCTGATTAGAAAATAATCATAAATATTGATTATGAATTAATTTAGATCTTTGATTATTCTGATTATCCCATACTTTCAATTATTCGTTCATTACGGACCTAGTGTCGCTTTGAGACGTCACGTCGCGACAGTGCGTTCACGATCACAAACTAGCCAGTCCTGAAATAGTCAGAGGGTGCAGTGCAAGTATTTTACCCTATGCAGCCGCTCACTGCAGACCCATAGGTGTAATTTTTTATAAAATTTGCAGCGTACAACATGCTAAGTCAGGAGATAGTCAGAAATCAGAAGGTCTTCCTAAGATGTGCCCCATGCTCCATTCATAGTGCCTTCAGTTTGATCTATCCTGGACAAAGATTTGCAGAAACCCCAGACTACACATTAATCTACTAAAATTAATGATTTCTAAAACTTCAGAATAAATCAAGATGTAACATTTATTTGTCAGGTAAAAATGTATCATGCCAATTACAGAAGTAAATGATTAAAAACCAATTCAGAAAATATATGACATCATTTACTCAAAGATGACTCTAAAAGTAAGCAATGTTTTCCTGACAGAGACACACAGTAATGTGTCAGGGCTTTCCAACAGGAAAACACTGAAACATCACTGTGGGGGATGATCCTGGCAAAGAGTCCCAAAGACTGCTCTGTCACCTCGCCTTAAGTACCAGACCAGAACAAAAGGGGTTATACAAATGTTGTTTAGAGTTGTTTGGGCCAGGGGGGTACTAGCACCTGGTTTCAGGAGATATCGTAAAGAGATATCAGCCAGAGAGGAGAAACAGGATTCTCCTAAGTTCTCAATCTTTCTCATTAAACCAATGACTGCAATGAAATTAAGACCATTTTACCAATCGCACTGTGACACTTAAAATGATACCAAACATGAAAAGTAAAAAACAACATATTCACAAGATACACCATATGTGTTATATAGACATTCTTAATGAACTTTCAGTGCCTTGAGGAGGGAGAAAAGGAGGGAGAGGGGGGATGAGTTGAAGTCAAACAAGGGGACAAGGAGATAAGTTTGGGCAGGACAAGGTTCTGTGCTCTGTCTTTGCTATCTGCTGTCCAGGGTGCATTTTATGGCTTTATTGCAGGGTGCGTTTTGTTTTAGCAGGAAACTCAGTTCTTACACTACTGTTTTTCGACAAACAGGTCGTGTGGTAATTTAATTGCCGTCTGAATCCACATCTCTGAGTTTACAAGAAGAGATTCAAAATTCACTGTTTAAATCCTTTTTGATCACTGTACACTTTTATTACTGAAATGCTGGAAAGTATTTACAAGGACAAAATTTCATCGCAGCTCCACCTCAGCAAACAAAAATGGGAAAGAGAAGAAAGCACGTAAAAATTTGAAATGGTTATCATGGCAGCAATATATGATACAATTTAAAAATATGTAGGCTAAGCTATTATAGGCTATTATAGTTTGGATTATTTGTTATAATATACCATGAGTCCTAATTACGGAAGAGGATTAGGGCCAATCAATAATAAAAAAAATAAAACCATCTCGAGATTAAAGTCACTATAATGCGAGATTAAACTTGTTAAATTTCGAGAAAAAAAGTCGAAATACAATCTTGAGAATAAACTCATTAAATATCGAGAATAAAGTCGTTGTGTTTCGAGAAAAAACTCGTTAAATTTCGAGAAAAAAGTCGAAATACAATCTTGAGAATAAACTCATTACATATCGAGAATAAAGTAGTTGTGTTTCGAGAAAAAACTCGTTAAATTTCGAGAAAAAAACTCGAAATACAATCTTGAGAATAAACTCATTAAATTTCGAGAATAAAGTAGTTGTGTTTCGAGAAAAAACTCGTTAAATTTCGAGAAAAAAACTCGAAATACAATCTTGAGAATAAACTCATTACATTTCGAGAATAAAGTAGTTGTGTTTCGAGGAAAAACTCGTTAAATTTCGAGAAAAAAACTCGAAATACAATCTTGAGAATAAACTCATTAAATTTCGAGAATAAAGTCGTTGTGTTGTGAGAAAAAAACTCGTTAAATTGCGAGAAAAAAAGTCGAAATAATCGTGAGAATAAACTCATTAAATTTCGAGAATAAAGTCATTGTGTTTCGAGAAAAAAAGTCGAAATGTAATGTAGAGAATAACGCATTCGATCAGTGTTTATTCTCACGATTATTTCGACTTTTTTTCTCGAAATTTAACGATTTTTTTTCTCGAAACACAACGACTTTATTCTCGAAATTTAATGAGTTTATTCTCAAGATTGTATATCGAGTTTTTTTTCTCGAAATTTAACGAGTTTTTTCTCGAAACACAACTACTTTATTCTCGATATTTAATGAGTTTATTCTCAAGATTGTATTTCGACTTTTTCTCTCGAAATTTAACGAGTTTAATCTCGCATTATAATGATTTTAATCTCGAGATGGTTTTATTTTTTTATTATTGCTTGGCCCTAATCCTCTTCCGTACCTAATAAATGCAATTTCAACTATTTCTGAAGTGCTTCTTTTATAAAGAACACCGCTTTCTCACATAATGCAGTGAAACAGCCACTGCACGAAAGAATAATTGATTCTCGAGCCATCGATATCAACCAATTCAGCACCATCGCCACGGACAGCACTGGTTAACGTCGCACGTAAGAAGGTATATCTTAAGCAGCTTCCTAAGGTATGGCTCGGGGAACACGCCTAGCAATGGCATACCTTTAGTTAAAGGGGTCATATAATGGTACATGAACTTTTACAAGTTGATTGTACTGAAATGTGTGTTGGCAGTGCCTGTACACAACCATCATAAAATGATAAAAATCCATCCAGTGTTTTTTTTTAAATCTTCTTATATGTTTCCTCCTGTCTCAAATCAAGCTGTTCGATATTGTGACGTCACAATATCGACGCCCCTCCCACGATGGCTGATTGACAGCAGCATTTCAAACACAGACCCGCCCTCGTGAGCGAGCTGTCAATCATAGCATGCGCCGACCGGCGCGTTCATTGTTGATAGCTGGAGTGCTGAGCAGAATGGCGTCTAACGATTGTGGTGTTCTGTTCTTAGGTGTAATAACGAACACAGCAGTCATATTGATGATGTTTCTAAATCCGTACAGCTGAAGACGCAGTGGCTGAGTTTGTTTTCGAAGGGAATATTCCCCACGATCAACGTCAATGCTGTCATGTTTGCGCAAATCATTTCACCAGACTCGAGACTGCTTTAACGTTACAAACGAGGGTCAGTATAAAGCTGTTTTTGCTAAGAAGCTGCTCCAGAAAAAAGGATCAGTACCAACTATTCGTGTTCCTGCTGAACCTCCAGAAGAACAAGTGAGTGTAACGTTTTATTGACCTTTATATTAATCTTTATATTAATCTTTGCAAATAGCTTGCACGCTTCACGATGAATGTGGCTATTTTTACACTCAGGGTACATTATGGCATGTTTTCTATGTATGACGTTCTCAATATAATTCATAATCCCACGTTTATAATGAACAACGCGTTATGGTTTTTGTATTATTATTTTAAACGGTGTACGCACAGAACAGAGGGGCGGGGTGAGCAAAGCTCATTATCATTTAAAGACACATGCACTGAAATGGCGTGCTGAAAACAGAGCTGTTTTTGACCAGGTAAAATTAGTGTTTTCTTACAATACTAATGAGAATTTTTAATTAAAGTATATTACAAACTTTTAATTTAGACCCTAAAGAATCATATTAGCTTGTACAAAAATGACATTATATGACCCCTTTAAGTTATACCTTAAGAGTCTTCGTAGATAAGACTAAGAGATAACGTTATCGGGAAACTCAGCCCTGGGCATTATTAGTGGGGTAATTTACGAGATACAACCTTGGATCCATTAGCGCCTTCACTTAGCCATTCGGCTGATATCTCTAAATAAGCTCTAACTTTAATAATGTTCGACCAAGGGAAAAAAAGCTTCTGGGGGGGGGGGGGGTGTTTGGCTCGAGGTCATGGTGCAAAGGACCCTAGGTTGAAATTACTCCAAACCATCCCTTTAAGTTTATACGTCATATCTATATGTTATGTACCCTATATGTTAGACAGGCCCAATCACTTTCAGCTTTTAAATCCAGTCTTAAAACTTTTATAATTTGGCGTTTAATTCATAACATAATATTAACATAATAACATAATATTTTGAGTATGAAATGTTGATGACTTTTTCTGCATTTGCTCATTATGCCCAATCAAATGTGCTCTACACTGAGAATGTTCCACTACTAATAACACCTCAACTGAATAGAAAGCAACAAATCAATGCCTGTGGCATAACTAAAGCCATTTGGCTATTTTTAAAAGGAAAAAATAGGAAACACATTAGAAGAGGAAATTGCGCTTGCTATTTAATGGGCTATTTTAATGTACATCTGATGAAAAAATCTGATTTTTTATATATTTTTTTGTAAAACAAAACCGAATTCTTATTTATACTCCATAGTTTTTGTGATTTGTAGAACAGCTGGTCCAACATGCAGGTTTGTATAGATACAATTGGATTATATATGCCATTATCATGTAAATTATTTAATATTTAATATCTTGTTGAGGTGGCTGCTTCCATCTCTTCATGCCATTGCTATTCGGCATGTGGCATTAATCATGTAATTATCGCTGTTTGCTTGGTGACATCCAGTCAGTGTTTTGGTGGCTTTTACCTCAGCTTCATTATTCAACACTGAAAAGGTTACATTGATTTGGATTTTCTCTAAGGGCGTGGGGGAGGGGGCCATTTTGCAGTCTCAGGAACGAATCTTAATATATCATATCATTTTTGACAGTTGTGGCGAGGGCCTTCAGGACACGTGGGTATTGGGTTTTTTTGTGTCATGGGATTGTGTTTGTATTGCAGAGCAGCCATTGGTATTAAGAGTAATGACCAAGTGACACAGATAATGTCAGGGTGGAATTTTCTGCATGCATGGTGGCAGGTGAAATGACAAGCCTTTATTTACGACACGACAATCTTTGCGCTTTCAATTTGCCCAAGTTGCTGCCTAATGACCTTTCTCAGAATGATATTTCTGTGCAATGTTGGACAGCATTTCATATAAACCCCTTTCATGCCCCCCACACCCACCACCCACCACCACCGACCACCGATTAATCTTGTTCTCTATTTTCTGTCTCCTTTTCTTGTGTGTGTGTTTTTTTTTTTAAGAATTTGCTGGATTTTTATAATGCTTATGCAATGTCTTCTCCTGTCTCTGCATTCATTGTGTCCATTACGGTCAAAACTGAATAGGCTTGTATTATTATGTTTCATATAACAGCTCTGTCTCGCTTGCGTCATCTATTTAAAACTGAAGTGAAAGAAACAACGCTTTCTGTTTTGAAGGATTGCTGTGGTCCTGAGCTACAAATGTTAAGACTTAAATGCAAGCGACATTACACCATCTTCTCTCTGATCTGGTGATCTGAAACATTGGATCAAAATGTTGCGTGGGGTGCAGCACAATGTAATATTGGTGAAAAAAAATATTATCCACTGACTCAGAAGAAAGGTGTGTTCCAACATGATCTCATTAGTATTCATTGCTGTTGGTGGTTGTAACACATGGATTTTCCCACATTTGCATAGACTCTGCGGCATACATTGTTACTTATTAACAAGTGGTTATATTCGTATTATGGGTGAAGTTATAGACTCTTATTATGGAGTATTATATTATATTATATCATTTTCAGGGTAAACCTCACTCAAAGACAGATATAAACCAATCCAAACAGTTGTTTATTGAACAGAACTCGGGAGAGAGTGAGCGCTGTGTGTGTGTAACTATAGAGCCTGTGGATACTGTGACAATAATATAATATAATAGAATTGTCACGTTATGTTTAGTTCTATGGACTCTTATTTTGACATGCTGTTCTGTTTCCCTTACTTTCTATTTCCCTGATCTGTTTAGTTTCGGTTTCTTTGGTTTGGCTAGGCCTACTTATTATTACCAGCTGTGTGTTATTTAGTTCCTTTGTTAACTCCTGCATATACTCCATGTTCAGTTGTCGAATGTGTAATGTATTATTTACTCCACCTTTTCACAAGATGTAATATAAATCTATTGTGTCCCCAGAATGTGTCTGTGAAATTTCAGCTCAAAATAACACCCAGATAATTTATTATAGATTGTCAAATTTGCCCCTTTTTGGGTGTGAGCAACAACTTTTGTATGTGTCCCTTTAAATGCAAATGAGTTGCTGCTCCCCGCCTCAGTTCAAAAGACGGCCAATCCTTTACACGAGCTTCGGATACTCTGGGGGAGCCGCTAGCAATTTTGGGCCCTATGAAAGAATATGAGGTTGGGCCCCTTACCGCACCCATTCCATTAATAAAATCGATCTCTGGGGGCCACAAAAGTGCATGGGCCCTTAGAATCGCCCTTTGCCATTGCGTTAGAACTGGTTACACTGTTGTTGCTTGCGAAAACAAATGGCAGCGCTGTGGGTGGAAACGTGCATATTAAGGGGTGGTAATATTATAACAAGATCCCCTTCCTATGTCAGAAGGGGAGCGAAATCTGATCGGCTTATTTTTTGACATGCTTGCAGAGAAAGTCTTACCAAAACAAAGTTACTGGGTTGTCACTTTTCACGTTTTCTGGGTTGGTAGATGCACCAGGGACCCGATTACAGCACTTAAACAAGTCAGATTTTCATATTATGTCCCCTTTAAAGACTTATATTCCTTGTTTGTGCGTGTTGCTTACTACACCAACTCATTAATATAATATAATATAATATCCATTCCATGCTGTCAAAATGAGTAGGAATGTGCACAGGCTAATTATGAGCTACAAGCAAAACAAGTGAAATGTCAATTTTGGTCAAATTTGAGGTTTTCACAAATAATTAGTTCATTAAGCCCTAATCTAGTAATCCTGATGCTCCAAATAGCAAACAAACATCTAAAATAATTTATTTGTACCTTTTCTGAGAGGTGTACTTTCTTAAATCTTTCCTTTGTTTTAACAATCCATGAAAAATTTCAGTTTTTCTCTGCTGGCTTCTCGACGACTGGTGCGTCCTCTCAGCATAAGTTTGGGGTCGTTGTAAAGCGCAGCATTACATCTTTGTGAATATTTATAGCGAATTCTCGATGGCATGAGTCTTAACAAATGAAATGTGATTTTCAAACCCATGCTGATGTAAACAAAACCAGCTCGTTGCTAACCAGTCGTAATAACGCCTTCGGTGATTAATCAAAACACACCACGCGGTGCATTGTGGTATCATGGAAGCGTCCATCCTCTGAAGACATGAAAAGTAAACTTTTAATTAATGGATATGGAAGATAGTGAGAGTGCTCAGTCGGTGGCTAATGCTTTAAATGCACTATAAGGTCGGTGAATCTTTTCAGAGCAACTGACATGGAACATTTTGCTACACTTATTAATGACTACTTCTGTGATAATGAGCCACCACCTAAACAGGATGATTATGGACATTAATGTAAGCAAATCTTGAACTATGGTTGGGCATGGACACAATATGAAACTGTGATGTCTGTAATAAAATGAACTTTGCTCACTGTGTTGATCACTATTAATCTTGCCACACATAAATGCAGGAAAATCATGAAAATTATTTTTTATATTTTTTTACAATTTTTTATAAACTTGTTAACATGAGATGGGCAATTTGTTATTTAATGCTGTTATTGATATTTTATTGCATAATTTTGCTACATGGATTGCCCTTAACCAGTGACACGCTTCTCAAACTGACTTGCTAAGCAGACAAATCAGTTATTATTATACAATATTCTATATATACAATATTCTATTATATATATAATAGTTGGTTATACTTTATTTTAAGGTGTCTTTGTTACAGTGTATTTATACATTTAAGTACTGAGTAATATTAATTAACTACATGTACTTACTATAGGGTTAGGATTAGGTTTGGTTTAGGGTTAGTTGCATGTAATTATGCATAATTTATAGTAATTACTATATAAACTACATGTAATGTGTAACAAGGTCACTGTAAAATAAAGACTTACCAAATTTGGTGTTATTACCAGGGATTTTAAGGGATGGTTGCTAGGTGATTTTGTTTTGGAACCTTAAAAAAATCTAACTTCATCATTTTTGTTGTCTGATTCCAACAAATAATATTGTTTTGAAGGTTTTGTTTATGGAGAACTCGTTTAAAAAAAAACAAAAAAAAACTCATTCTATCTCATTTTGCCAGCACGGGTCACATGCAATACTAAAAATCGAATATACCAATACATTTAGAATATAATAAAAGCATTCATATTTTTAATGGTCTTAAAGGTGCTCTAGGTAACTTTTTAACCTTAACTGAACAGCTTTGGAGTCAGTGGAATGGTTATATTACTTATTTCGAGTTGAATGGTGGTGGTTTCGCACCCCCCTGGTGCCCGAGAGCGGAAAAAACTCACTTGCAACTTTTTATTTTTATTTTATTTTGTTTTATTGCATAACAACATACATATACAGAGGAAACACAATGTATTATTATCTATTACATTCATAATAGCATCAAAGAAACAATAAAAAAAAAAAAAAAAAAAAATGAACACAGGGGAAAAATAAAAAAAAAATTACAAAGAAAAGGATTCAAAAATTTTATACATCCGTTTCGCTTTTTTATTTCTTGCATCTTTTAGGGCTTCAATATAATGTTTAAGCTCAATTTTAAATAATATAATGTTAGGTTTATTATTTGTCCATTTCTGCTTATGTATATGGTATTTTCCATACATAATTATTAAGTTAACAACTAAATTTTGCTCCACACTCTTATTTTTGATAGATCGGCGTCAGGAAGTATCGCGTGATATCAGGTCTCGCGATGTAACGAATTGCTTGACGGCACTGCACACGTACACGCCCCCATTCAAGCACCGGCTAGCTATAAGCAAAGGGCAACGATAGATTGAGTTATGGCTGAGGCTGTAAAAAAGATGCAGAAAGCTAGGAAATCTTTGTCGGAGGACCAATGAAAGAGGAAACGGGAGACTGACCGAGCAAGAAGTCAGACTCGAGTAAATATCGGACCGGCTTTTTCAGAATGGCGAGAACTGAGAGAAACAGAAGCCTTGCAAAACGGATGCTGACCTTGCTGTCTTGCTGTTGCACTTGTAAGTATCTTTGGAATAAACTGTGTTTAATATTTAAATTTCAAGTAATTGTGACCTCGGGATGTTTGCTATTGTCTGTAAAGGTTTTTATTATGATCGCTGTCTGTTACGGGCTTACTACGCTAGATACTATAACTTTGATGTTAGCATTGTCATTAGCAAACACGTTTGATTTCTGTAGTTTGGCCGCTCCTCTGTCGGTTTTATTTGTGTAACTTACACTTTTATTTTATGTCACTAAGTCAACGCGTCTGATAATAGGCAATAAACATGTTGCACATATCATGATCGAGCTAGAAAAAACGTTCTGATGTTTTCTTAGACAAGCAAAGGTAAACCGTCATTCTACCAGATTAACTTATAGACCTTACTAATATAACTTTAGACAAATATTAGCCTCCGATATATATATATATTTATGCTCATGCCCATTCTCCCCAAAACAAACAAAGACCAAAGCAGTAGTTCGCCTCGTTCATATTGTTCGTTCCCGGTAAAAATAATAGTATGCATGACAACACAATAAAAAAAATAAATAAAAAAATCGCCATCAGTTGGAAAGAAAATATTGCTTTACTTGCCTCGGTAGACCTAACTGGTTTTGAAATAGCCTGTTCCTCTGCTCAGCTGGGTTGCTCATGGCGAGGGGGGGAGGGACAACAGTTCGTTTTTACGACAGAGTGTTTGAAAGCATTTACTACCAGACACTAGGGGGAGCTACGTAGAGAAAAAACACTTAGACTTGCCTGGTGTCCCTTTAAATCATACACAAGTAAATCTACATTTTAGATACTGTCAGTATTGTACATTTTTGGCTTATGTCCACATTTTTAATGTTAGATATGCAAATTTCTACAAATATGAGTTCAGGCTTTGTATTCAGAGTACAACTAAAGTACAACTTCAAACTAAAGTACAACTATGTATTTTATTTGAAAATTATGATAGCATCACAAAAAAAGGTTCATCCACCCAAACAATATCTTTACGGTGAGATTCTTTAGGTAACAGCTGCATAATTGAACAGACTTTTTGGGTGGTATTCTCTGTGATTGCCTTCAAGGTAGCTCTTCTCTTATAAAATGGGCATATAGCAATTTCGTGACAGTGTAGCATCTTTGTGACTATAGCAAATGGATCTATGAAATAGCTTGGCTTTTTGTTTATGATCTTTATAAAGGATATTTGGTGAAACTATAATATCATTGGCTTTGATAGTCACAAATTCTTGGTTCTTGTTTGGTGTATGAAATGATGTGTCTGGATGTTCAATTTCATGCAGAAGCAGTTTCATCTTAAGTGAAACTTTATAGAAAATAAAGATATACGTTTGACGGTTTGTGTGTGTGTGTGTTTAGGAGACTCTGGAAGGCTGTTAAATTTGGCCATGAAAATGGGTTTACAGCCAGTCTCTCATCCATTTCATGAGGGCTAGAGCTGGTTGCCCAAGAACAGGCATTTGGGTCACTTTAACCTCTCTGCTTTTCCATGCTACATTAATCTACTATCCACCTCAAATCTGCTGTGAAATTAGCCTGTCTAAATACAGATGACTTAGATATTGGGTGTTCTTGCTCTGTCCAAACATCTAAGAAAGATGTGTGTACATGTTTGTGTACATGAAAGGAACAGAGTTAGGCACTGATTTCACAGTAAATTTCTGAATACAGTAATTTATTGTAAAATAATAACTTTAATTCTGTATATTCCTGGCCAGTGTACTAGAAGACAAATTGTTTTATTAATATTAGATAGGCTACTTGGATGATATAAATCACAAGTTTAAGAGCAAATTTTACATTTTGCAAACAACAAACAAAAGTTTATTATACTTACACATTTTGTCCATCAAAATAATTTTCTCAGACTAACACAACATTTATGAATTTTAAAGCCTAAATGCAGTTGCCCAAAGTAAAAAGCTAAAGGTAGGCTATAAACAAACTACACCATGGTCCCACGGCTTCAGTGACTGACAACTCTTTCAGTTTTTACCTAAAAACATTTTCCCAGAATGCTTGAGTTAGAATAGTTTATAAGAGCTCAATTAAGCATAACAAGGCTATAAAAGCAGACAGAGCATACCTGTTCTTCGTGATGACATTTAATCTTCTCGAAAGCCTCTGTTAGCAACTGCCTTTTTCAAGACATGTAACAGCTTAAAAAAATCACGAGTGGGGTAATGATATATTTTATGTCGTAGAATAAAACATGAAAGTGTCTTGGGCTTGTGTACACCACAGACCTTATTTAAGCCATTTAACCAAAATACCATTAAAAAACCTGTTGACTTCAGGACAATTGAACCGGAAGTGCTAAAATGCTAACTCGTTCCACGCTAACTTGAACTTCGATGGTTGATGATGACGTAGTACAAGAACAATATCACTTAAGAGCGCATATTGAGAAATGGCCCCTAGCAACCATATAGTAACACCTCAGCAACTGCATAGCAAGAGACTAGCAACCACCCAGCAACACTTAAGCAAACACCCAAAACATATTCTGACCTAACGACATCAAACTATTTTACATTTTTAAACAAGACTCTGGCTTTAAGACAAGCCAGTTATTTTATTTTTTTCAATCTTGTTAATTAATATTAGATTCTAACCTAACTCTGCTGTTAGTTTTCGTGATCTTATTGATTTCATTTTTTCGTCGGACGGCAAAAAGCAAAGTACAGCAAATGGATATATCCTATCTAGATGGGATTAGAATATCTCAGAGGACCTCTGAGTTAGCCAAGAAAAGGTAATTTTCAGATTCACAAACAAATGGGAAAACAATCAATTTGTATGTGAATTTTGGCCTCACTGTCTTTTTTGACTCACAAAGGACCGGTTCAATAGAGTCATTTGCAACCCGCTATAGGACAATTTATAGAAAGACTTGTTTTTGCCATTATTTTGTGGTATGCTTGATAGCGCCTCTGTTGAAAAGTGATACAGGAAGCACTGCTTACATTTTTATTTTATACTGGGAAAATTGTGGGGTGGCAGATGTGGTGGCAAAGCTTTTTCTTAGGGTGGCAGCTGGATCCCCGGAAGATCCGCCTCTGAGAGACAATGAAGGACAGGCTAGGGCCACACAAAGGTGTGTTTGTTTGTTTGTTTGTTTGTTTTTCTTTTTTTACGGTTTTATGCTACATTTACAGTAAAATAAATGTTAAGACAATAGATAGACCTGAATGGGAGTCTGTAATCGAAACATTTCACTATAAGTTAAATGTGGCAACTGTAATTGTAATCTTGATTATTTATAAATCATTTACATTATTGGCTATTTGAATATTATAAAGCAAAATATTGAATGGAAAAAGAGAAAATATTCACTGGTATCAAAATATTTAGATCTCTTATATGACGAAATATTCTGCATTTACATTCTTTTTGTAGACACTTTTATCCAAAGTGACTTACAAACGAGGAACTTCAAAAGCGAGATACTGTAATGGCCACAATGTTTGCAGTATTGAGATGTTTCTAAATTTAAATGTGCATTCTGTAATTTTAGGTTTTCACACGCAAAGAAATGGACAGGACATATTCAACATATGAACTGAAGACTCCAATCATATACGTAGACAAAATAAAAGCTTTTATTCATAGAATAAATGAATCATGGTGCATTTTTTCAGCCAAAAAATATCGCATTGTCTTGTGCAAAGCTGTATCCACAGAAGTAAGTGTCAGTACGTAGTCAAAAGTGATGCCAGTGCAACCTAAAAAAAATACTAGTTCACATTGTAGCCTTTAATTCATGCACATGGATGTTGTAATAAAACACACCAGCCAGTTATTGTAATATCCTATAAGAAAGAAAATACAACAGTTGGAAGACGCAGTACAACCTGCCAGACCATGTCTAAGACAATGTGTTCTACACATTGACAGCATTTGGTGCTCTAGATAGAAGGGTTATAAAGCCGAGAAGGACATTTACGGGAGTAAGTGGGGCAGTTAGGATTGTGTCGTGGTTGAGGAAGATTGATTATTTCAGCAGAGGATGCTGCTGTGATTTCCTTCAATGGTTAAATCTTGGTTCTTCTACTGGGGTGATCACAGTCTAGGTGGAGGTTTACTGCTTTTTTCTTTTTTTTTTAAACTAAGCAAAGACTCTTGTGCTCTGACCCTGTATTCATCAGAAAGGAAACTGCATGTCCACAAACACTGGTTGCTAAAGGCATCAGGACAGAATCTTTCAGAGGGTCATTACAGCTGTCATGCCATTTCGAAAAATTGTTTTGTGTTTCTGTTATTCCAGTTTGCTCTGGTGTCATTAAAAAAAAAGAAAAGAAGAAGAATTCAAAGCTTCGAAAGTAGACTAACCTTTTTTAATAATCCAGTTCTGTGTATCCTGTTGTATCCTATATTTGCAGGAATATATTTTAATCTATATTGTGAAATAGTCATTAGATACATGCACTTTTCCTCCTTGCCAGTTGTTTCTCTACATGAAAATGAGCAAAGGTGGCGAACTTCTGCTGTTGTACTGAGAGAGAAGTTTTCATACATAAGGTTTGCTGCATGACTGGTGTTAGAAATTCTCTTTGTGAATTGAAATGGATGGTTTTCTCTCCTGTTTTGCAGAAATATTCATCACAAACTTGTAACATCATTTATATAGAGGAGTTCTTGCTTCGGTACACTTAGTGCTGCCTCATTAGTATTCACTATTTAACAGGTACTTTACGGACTGCAATCAGATGCCACTTTAACTTTTCCTCAAACACCATCCTGAGCATCTCAACCGCACAAACCTCTTGTCTACAGGGGAAAACATTTTTTAATGAGAAATGGGTTCTGACGGTAGCACTCGTGCTGAATGGAACAGCCATGCAAAATGAGGTCATGCTAGTGAAAATGTTAAGCAAGTATCATAAATGGTTGCATTTTCTGCTTCCCGTGTTTTTTAAAGAAGCAAGTCCAATGTAGAGCTTGTTCACTATCCAAGTGCAGGAAACAGCATCTGGCTCAACATAAGCCTTTTAATTAGTCGAAATGTTATGTGCATGGATGTGGAGGATTAAACCAGTGCTTCATTTAGGTTTGACTGCACATATGGCAAAATCAAGTTAAATGTAATCCTTTTAGTGCGTGTAGGCTATGTCTTTCACTACAGGCTACTGGTAAAAATAACCCCACAACTCCACACGGAAAGTTAACACTGAGTAAAATTGATAGGCAATCTGGAACAATGATTGGGCAGCCTTGCCTGATCTTTAACTGCTTGCTACAGGGATGATAGAAATGGTCTCTTTCACTAAACCAGCCCAGACACCATTTTACGACCATGACCACTGTTTCGTTCAATGATTCAGTGTCCAACAATCAAGGACCTTCTGTTCTGTGATATATCAGCTAACTCAAATGACTTGATTACTATATAACAGATAAAAAAATGCTCTGTTCTCTAGCCATATTTGGGCACATACCAAAATGTGGTCAATTCTGCAGGTATTTTGTTGATGCAAACCTGTTATAAGACAACATTTCCAGAGAAAACCATTTATTTCTGGTTTGTAGAAAAGTAAATATGACAGCACATATGTAGGACTCATCAATAATGATGTCTGCTGGCTGAAAGCCAGTGTGAAAGCGGTTGTGGAATGGTCACTTGCCCATTTGTGTCAGTGCTGCATTCCTACTGAAAATCTTGCCTTTGTTGATGTTTCTTTGAAATACATAAACATACATACACAAACTGTATACACTACCAGTCAAAGGTCTGAAATAATTAAGTCTTTTGAAATAAGTCTCTTATGCTCACTAAGGCTGCATTTATTTGATCAAAAATACAGTAAAAACAGTAATATTGTGAAATTTTATTACATTTTAAAGGGGTGGTTGATTATGATTTCACTTTTCTAACTTTAGTTAGTGTGTAATGTTGCTGTTTGAGCATAAACAACATCTGCAAATTTACGACACTCAAAGTTCAAAGCAAAAGGGGGCTTTTTAAGGACTACAACAAACGGCTGCTAGGGACTACACAAGCTTCCTCCCGGGTTAGTGACATCACTAACTCTAAAATTTACATAAACCCCGCCCCCGGAGCACGATTTATAGATGACTAGAAGATAACTACACATAAGCTACATAAATACATTAACTAACCATTCAGAAAACATGTTGTCTCTTCTTCTTGAGTCTCTCCATCTTTGGCTGACTCCAGTTTGAACATAAAAGGCTAAAAGTTTTTTTACATTTCCAGTGTGTGTCTGTGTGAGGTAATGGAAGCTGCTAAGAATGAGCTTTTGAAGCTCTGCCCTCAGTGCTGTGAGCAGCAGCTCATTTGCATTTAAAGGGACAGACACAAAAACGGTGCGTTTTTGCTCACCCTCAAAAAGTGACAATTTTAACATGCTATATAAAAATATCTGTGGGATATTTTGAGCTAAAACTTCACATACACATACACATACTGTCACGGTTGTTGAATGCATTGTTTCCTTCTTGCCTCGTGTCGTTGTTGTTTTTGTGTGAGTGGGCGTTGTCCCGCTCACGTGTCTGTCAGCGCTCCAGCTGATCATCATCATCATCAATCACTGTTCACAGCTGCTATTCATTTCCATTCCCTATATATACTCACACCATTCTCTGTTCCAGTGTCGGATTGTTTGTTGAGGTCCTGTGTTTGCCGTGTCTGTGTTTCCCGTGGAGTTGCCGTGTCTTTGTTCGCCTGCCGTGTCTTCCTGCCGTTCCTGTTCTTTGTCATTGGACTCACCGCACTCCAGCACCGGGATCGGGATTCATCACAGTCACAGCACCAGCGCACCACAGACCATCAAGTCCCTGCACGAGCCTGAGTCGCCGCCGATCATGACAGAACAATCCGACCAATCCATGGAAGCAGCAGGTGCCGCCGCCGCAACAATGGATGACTTTGTTCGTGCAAGTATTCAAAGGATGGACGCTCAGGACCGTCATCAAGGGGAGGCGGCGCGCGCGATTCAGGCTCTCGTCACGCAGGTGTCCGAGCTGACCCAGCGTTTTCAACAGCTGCAACCTCCCGCTGCGCCAGCCGCACCGCCCGTCCCTCCCACACCACCGATGCCCGCCTCCCAGTCGGAACCTCGCCTTCCGACTCCTGAGCCATACTCTGGTGAGCCTAACTTTTGCCGGCCGTTTTTGACTCGATGCGGCATGCATTTTGCACTCCAGCCCCGGACATTTGAGAGAGAGGAGACGAAGGTGGCATTCGTACTCACTTTACTGACTGGGAGAGCGGCACTATGGGGGACGGCGGTGTGGGAGAATCAAGAACCATGCTGTTCCTCGTTCCAGGCGCTCTCTTCGGAGATGAGAAGAGTTTTCGACCGCGCGGTCGCGGGAAGAGAGGCTGCCAGGGTCTTGTCTGATCTACGCCAGGGAGAACGATCTGTTTCAGATTACGCCATTGAGTTCAAGACCCTGGCGGCCGAGTGTCGCTGGAACGAGGAAGCGCAGTGGGATAGGTTCCTGCATGGGCTGGCCGACCGCGTCCAGAGGGAGATCTACGCCCTGGACCTACCCCCCTCACTGAATGGACTCATCGATCTGGCGCTGAGGGTGGACGCCCGACTAGCCCGGGTCGGACCACGCGCTCCACCCAGCCTGCCTCGTGGGGGGGTGGAACATCAGTGGTCCAGTGGCATGGACACGGCCGGTCCCTACGATCCCGAGCCCATGCAGGTGGGTCGAGCTCGACTTTCCCGGGAGGAAAGGGAGAGGCGGAGATCCCTTGGCCTTTGCCTGTACTGCGGGAGAGCGGGACACTTTGCTAACAACTGCCCGGTAAAAGGTCAAGCCCGATAGTAAGTATGAGGCTACTATCGGGTGGGATCTCCGCCGAAAAGTCCTCATCTACATCCACCATCCTCCCGGGAAGACTTAGATGGTCTGTCCACGATCATCACTGCACCGCACTGGTGGACTCTGGGGCCGAGGGTAATTTTATGGATCGCACCTTTGCACTACAGTTTCAAGTCCCACTCAGAACACTTCCCCAGAGAATCACTGTACATGCACTCAATGGACAGTCACTACCAACCATCTCCCAGGCCACCGAGAACATTACACTCATCACCTCAGGGAACCATGCAGAGACAATATCATTCTACATCACGGACTCCCATCACACCCCCATTGTCTTGGGTCACCCCTGGCTCCATCAACACAACCCCCGCATTGACTGGAAACAGAGAACCATATCAGCCTGGAGCGCTGAATGTCATAGTTCTTGTCTTGTGTCTGCCTGTTCTGTTGTCTCTGTTCCTGTATTGCAGGAGGAAGCAGTGGATTTATCAAACGTGCCCGCGGAGTACCGTGACCTGAGGGAAGTGTTCAGTAAGTCAAGGGCTGCTTCTCTCCCTCCGCACCGTCCCTACGACTGTGCTATAGATTTACTGTCAGGTAAGTCTCCGCCTAAGGGCAAGATTTATTCACTCTCGGTTCCGGAGAGGGAGGCTATGGAGAAATATATTTCTGATTCTCTAGCATCCGAGTTCATCCAACCTTCCTCATCTCCAGCGGGGGCGGGGTTCTTTTTTGTGGGGAAGAAGGATGGGTCGCTGCGACCTTGTATTGATTACCGGGGGCTGAACAACATCACGGTAAAGAATACTTATCCTTTGCCGCTGATGTCTTCAGCCTTCGAGAGGTTGCAGGGAGCATCCATCTTCACAAAGCTGGACTTACGTAATGCTTATCATTTGGTCCGTATCAGGAAGGGGGATGAATGGAAGACTGCCTTTAACACCCCTAGGGGGCACTTTGAATACTTGGTCATGCCCTTCGGTTTGTCCAACAGTCCCGCAGTCTTCCAGGCACTCGTCAATGACGTGCTGCGAGACATGATCGATCAGTTTATTTATGTTTACCTGGATGACATTCTGATTTTTTCCTCGTCTCTCCAGGAACACGTGCAGCACGTCCGACGAGTACTCCAGAGGTTGCTAGAGAATGGGCTTTTTGTCAAGGCGGAGAAATGCGCTTTTCATGCACAGTCGGTTCCTTTCTTAGGACACATCGTGTCGGCTGAGGGTATGCGTATGGATCCTGACAAAGTTAAGGCTGTGGTAGAGTGGCCAAACCCAGATTCCCGTAAGGCCCTACAGAGGTTTCTGGGGTTCGCCAATTTCTACCGGCGTTTTATTCGCAACTTTAGCCAACTAGCCGCACCTCTGACTGCCTTGACCTCCCCCAGAACTGCGTTCAGGTGGTCGGAAGCAGCCGAGACTGCTTTTTCCAACCTCAAGAGCCGCTTTGTTTCGGCTCCCATCTTAATCGCCCCTGATTCCTCACGTCAGTTTGTGGTGGAGGTCGACGCGTCAGAGGTGGGGGTAGGCGCAGTTCTTTCACAACGCTCACCTTCAGACAACAAGATGCATCCATGCGCGTTTTTATCCCATCGCTTATCACCAGCTGAACAGAATTACGACATTGGCAACAGGGAGTTGTTGGCGGTCAAGTTAGCCTTGGAAGAATGGCGTCATTGGTTAGAGGGGTCCGGGGTACCCTTTATTGTCTGGACGGATCATAAGAATCTGGAGTACATTAGATCCGCTAAAAGGTTGAACTCCAGGCAGGCGCGGTGGGCACTTTTTTTCGGCCGTTTTGATTTTACCCTCTCGTATCGTCCGGGTTCCAAAAACATCAAACCCGATTCTTTGTCGCGTATTTTTGATCGATCCGAACACGCACCTACTCCCGAGCGTATTTTTCCTGAGACCCTAATTATCTCTACGCTCACTTGGGAGGTCGAATCGAGAGTCAAGAAGGCTCTAGAAGGGGTAACGCCTCCGATCCGGTGCCCACCGAACCGCTTATTTGTGCCGGAGGAACTACGTCCAGACGTTATTCGGTGGGGCCATTGTTCTAGTCTAGCCTGTCATCCAGGAGTTAGTCGCACCCTCTATTTGGTCAAACAACGATTCTGGTGGCCGCTTATGGCTCGCGACGTTCACGATTTTGTTTTGGCTTGCTCAGTTTGTGCTATTGGTAAGTCGTCTAATCGACCCCCAGATGGGTTACTCCAACCGCTGTCGGTGCCTTCGAGACCCTGGTCCCATATCGCTCTAGATTTTGTTACCGCCCTCCCACCCTCCCAGGGTAACACGGTAGTTTTAACCGTGGTGGACCGATTCTCGAAGGCAGCCCACTTTGTTCCCTTGCCCAAATTACCCTCAGCCAAGGAGACAGCGGTTGCAGTCGTTAATCACGTCTTTCGGTTACATGGCCTCCCGACAGACGTGGTTTCCGACAGGGGTCCCCAATTTGTGTCCAAATTTTGGCGAGAGTTTTGTAAGTTACTGGGGGCGACGGTTAGTCTGTCTTCCGGGTTTCACCCTCAGAGCAATGGTCAAACTGAGAGAGCCAACCAAGATCTGGAGAGAACCTTGCGATGTACGGCTGCCAGGAATCCTTCCTCCTGGAGTCAGCAACTGCCTATGGTGGAGTACGCCCACAATTCGTTGCCAGTGTCAGCTATGGGCCTATCTCCTTTTGAGTGTAGTATAGGATACCAGCCACCGGTCTTTCCCAGTCTGGAATCCGAAGTCGCGGTCCCCTCCGCTCACGCCTTTGTCCAGAGGTGTCACCGCACATGGACAAGAGCCCGTGAGACTCTCCTCCGTGTGCGGGCGCGCATCAAGGCCAAGGCCGATCGCCACCGGTCTAGGCCTCCCGTATACGTCGTCGGTTCCAAAGTGTGGCTTTCTACTAAGAACATTCCGCTCCGCTCCGTATCCAATAAACTGGCTCCTAAATTCATTGGCCCGTTTTCTGTCACCAAAATTGTTAGTCCGGTGGCAGTCCGCCTCAACCTCCCTCCAGTGTACAGGAGAATTCATCCGGTATTCCACGTGTCCAAAATTAAACCCGTTTTTTTTTCCCGCATTAATCCGCCTGCCCCGGTTCCCCCACCGCCGCGACTCGTAGATGGGGAACCTTCCTATTCGGTCCGTCGCATTATGGACTCTAGGCGGAGGGGACGCGGATTCCAGTACCTGGTGGACTGGGAAGGTTACGGTCCGGAGGAGAGAAGTTGGGTTCCGGCTCGTGACATCCTGGATCACTCTCTTATCGATGATTACAATCGACAGGTAAGGGGGTCTGGGAACGCCGTGAGGCGTTCCTAGAGGAGGGGGTACTGTCACGGTTGTTGAATGCATTGTTTCCTTCTTGCCTCGTGTCGTTGTTGTTTTTGTGTGAGTGGGCGTTGTCCCGCTCACGTGTCTGTCAGCGCTCCAGCTGATCATCATCATCATCAATCACTGTTCACAGCTGCTATTCATTTCCATTCCCTATATATACTCACACCATTCTCTGTTCCAGTGTCGGATTGTTTGTTGAGGTCCTGTGTTTGCCGTGTCTGTGTTTCCCGTGGAGTTGCCGTGTCTTTGTTCGCCTGCCGTGTCTTCCTGCCGTTCCTGTTCTTTGTCATTGGACTCACCGCACTCCAGCACCGGGATCGGGATTCATCACAGTCACAGCACCAGCGCACCACAGACCATCAAGTCCCTGCACGAGCCTGAGTCGCCGCCCTCCGTTGTTCTGAACTGTTTGTCTGACCCTTTTGAGCTTAATAAACACTTTTGAGAACCTGCAACTGTTTCCAGTTTTGTCCGATCATGACACATACACACTCTGGGGACATCAGAGATTTATTTAACATCTTGTGAAAAGGGCATTATACCACCCCTTTAAAATAATAGCTTTCTATTTGAATATATTTTAAAATGTAATTCATTCCTGTGTCCAAATATGCCTATAGTAGGCAAAAAAAGATGCTGCATCCGATTGACTTTATTATCCTGTAAGGCCATGGTTGGGGATTTGTGAATGGAGGTGAAGCGACAGTGACAACTTGGCAGATACTTTATTTTGATGGTCCCCTTTAGACATTCTGTTGACTGTAAGTAGCATTGGCCTGCATGCCAACTAACTCTTAGTAAAGTATTAGTAGACTATGCTTAATAGGGCTGCCCCCTAATCATTAGTCGACTAGAAGAGGCTTAGTCAACCAAAAATGGTATTAGTCGAAATCACACAGTCCGTAAGGGTCAGGCTGTTAACGGAGGGTCTTTGTGGTAATTACAGTATGTCGGGCAGGAAATCCAAACGTTCGGTTATTATCCATCGACCTCAAATATGGTTTATAATTTGAAACATGTAAGTAACTTGGCCGCTAGCTCTAACGTTAACACAATAACAAGAAAACGTTGTACCTTTGTAAAATAAAGAAGACAAACATGACCGGTCTCTGTGAACTTGAGTGCGTCAAAAAAATAATAATCATTGTATACTTGCCTCACAGACATGAGAAATATATCAAATAAAAAGCTTGAAATGTCAAGTGATTGTCAACCAATTCAAGTGGAAAACAATATTCTCAGATTATGTAATCCCTATGAAACATGCATACATGCACGTCCACTACTGCGTAGATGACTAGTCAGCATTGTTGACTTAATCTCTGCAGTTGAAAAGACAGAAAACATTATCAATAAATTATTAACATTTTTAGACTGTCTCTTTGCTGTTTTTTCACAACACGTTCATAATCATTACTTTTACCGGTGCGCTGTTGCAAGCTTTATGCGTGCAATTGGCTATGTATTATACTGTATATAGGCAATTAATGGCTTATTATTTTGGTTTATATGGCTTATTAAAGGGATAGTTCGCCCAAAAATGATATTTAAGCCATGATTTACTCACCCTCAAGCCGTTCGAGATGCATATGTCAATCTTTTTTCAGACGAACACATTTTCAGTTATTTTAGAAAATGTCTTAGATCTTTCAGTGGTTATAATGTGAAGCAATGGGGTCCAGCTGATTCAAGTCGCAAAATGTGCATGCATCCTTCACAAAAATAATCCATCCGGCTCCAGGGGGATAAACGAAGGCCTTCTGAGGGTAATCCGTGCGGTTTTGTCGTAAAATATACATATTTAAAACTTTATAAACAAAAATAACTGGCTTCCGGTGGCGGTCGGTGCGCGTTCATGGAGATGGTTGCTGGCATATGACGTAGGACGTAATGCAGGAAGCGTCGTGACGTAGACCGAGCGTGACAGCGCAGCCAGAGAGCAGAGCAAAACAAAACTCTACGTTCGCTCTACGTCACGACGTCATTCATCTCCATGAACGCGCGCCGACCGCCACCGGAAGCCAGTTATTTTCGTTTATAAAGTTTTAAATATGTATATTTTTACGACAAAACCGCACGGATTACCCTCAGAAGGCCTTCGTTTATCCCCCTGGAGCCGGATGGATTATTTTTGTGAAGGATGCATGCACATTTTGAATCTGCTGGACCCCATTGCTTCACATTATAACCACTGAAAGATCTAAGACATTTTCTAAAATAACTGAAAATGTGTTCGTCTGAAAAAAGATTGAAATATGCATCTCGAATGGCTTGAGGGTGAGTAAATCATGGCTTAAATATCATTTTTGGGCGAACTATCCCTTTAATTGCGTGCGATTGGTCGACTAATTGCTTAAATGAATGACTACTAGTCGACTAGAAAAATCTTTAGTAGAGGGCAGCCCTAATGCTTAATATCTGCTAACACTTTATTATGATTGTCCACCAACAGAGATTCTACTGACTTTAAGTAACTTGTCAACATGTTCTGCTAACTCTAACCCTAACCTAACAGTCTACTAATACTCACCTAAAGTTAGTTGACATGTACAGTATGTGTTTATTATTATGTTATATGTATGTCATAGTAGTATGCTATTTATAGTCAACAGACTGTCTAAAGGGGACCCTCAAAATAAAGTTTAACCCACAGATGTTGTATGGCCAAATTTCATTAATATTACATGCATTCATACTATATAGAACATACTATACAGTATGCAATTCTGGATGTGGCATAGTTTTTCTTGCATTTTTTATTACAGTTATTAAAAAAAGTTGTCCTCCTGTGACCTAAAAAAATATCATCACACCTATGTCATGTCCATGTCCTAGAACAGACACATGGCCTTATTAGCAGACTCACACTGAATCCGCACCCACTGAATCCTTTAGAAAGCACCACAGATTTCCACAGAATTAGAACATCCGTCATTCCATTGCCTGTTGATTTATCAAATGTTATTGGCTTATTCAATTATGCTTTCAGCTACCAATTAGGAGTGTGGTTCTTGGCTAACATATTTTGCCATATTTAAAAGCATTTCACATATTTCCCCCCAGTCAGTGCAGGAAAAATTAAACCTCTGCTGATTCAATCTGTACGAGTTTTCTTATTAGTATGCATCTTTCATTGACATGCAGTAGGCTATTGGTTAGAACTGAGATGGATCTTCTTAATTCTCTGTAAACATTCAATTAGGGACTCATATATGGATTTACGTAGACAAATAGGCTAATTATAACTAAATTATACTTGGCATATTTGCTCAAGCAGGATGGCTTTTTCATCCATAGATCTTCCTTTGCAAATATGTCTTGATATCCGCAATCTAGCCTGGTTTGCGAGAACCCTTAACACATGACTGCAATAGGTCCCTGGTGCAATGCAGTAATAATTAGGTTTGAATCCCTTGTGCTGTTGTGCTCCTTAGAGGCTGAACCCCATCAGAGCCTGGACAGAAGCACAGAGGACACGTCAACTCCTCGTGTCCCTGAGAACCAGAGGCTCAAATGCTGCTTTACAGGAAATCAATACAAGCAGGGACCCTACCGGCTGTCCTAGGATCAATGGGAGAGCAGATAGACAAGCTTTTTTGACTGTTCGCTCAGAAGAGAAACTAGCAGAAAATGTCGTATGCTTTTCTACTGAGGTTGGCTCACATTCTATAGTAATTCACTTAAGAATGTGCTATATAAAGTTGCTACAGAGATTTGACTTGGCAAAGGAGGGAAATACAAATTGTGCATTTAAGGAATGAGCACATGAGCTGTGGTTGCTTATTCAGGGGAAAGAAAATATGTAAACATGACTGTAGTAGAAGGTTACAGCCTTCTATTTTGATGTTTGTCTGTAAAACCCAGCAACAAAACTTAATATACACAGGTAATTGACCTTTGCTCAACCTTGCCCAACATGATACATACCAGTTGTACCTTCAGACTTTGTGTAATGAAAGTCTTTGGAGGGTCTATGTATTTAGATACTTTGTTGTCAGGTTGATAATAAGGTTTAGTTTGTTCGTTCATCTGTCCGTCTATTTATGTATTTGTTTGTTTATTATTATTATTTTTTATTCTTTAAATATATTTTGAGAAGTACATGCTGTTTAAACCATGTGTCATCCCTCATTCTAATATAGCCCTCATTCTTCAAATATACCTGTATGACATCAATATAAAAACCCACATTTAGGTAAATTAAAGGTTGTGAAGAGTTCACAGTATCATAGTGAATGTTGAATAACAAAATAATAAATGTTTCTCTGTCTCTGTCATTCACTCTGATAAGCAGTTTAAATCAGTGCATTGACTGAGTGCTGTTTGCCACTGCTCTTTAAAACATATTTTCATAATTTCTTATTACAACTTTTCACATCTTTTGTCAAATCAGCTTAGATTCACAAACATTTTACAGATAACACAATATTTTGAGTTTCTGTTGAATAAACTAATTTCTTTTTTTTTGTATCAACTCAAACTTTTAGTTTAAATGAACTCCAAATTTTAAGGCAACCAGTATAGGCTACTTCAAGTAAAATCAGCAAATCATTTTTACAGTGTGATCGTGTCTTCAATAATTTCTGCGCGTGATGCTAATCTAATGCCACATCCACAAAAATATGTTTTAATGTAAAAATGTAATTTTCAAATGAAAACAACATTTTCTAAAGTGTCTTCATGTTCTGTTTTCGCTGGAGGAAAACAAAAGTGTGATGAGGGGTGAACGCAGGGAAAATGTTACAGGACGGGAAACAGTCTCGTATTGGATTCCATCAAATAACACTGTCTCTGAAGAAACAAATATGCAATCAAATTTAAGATGAAAAAAAAAAAAACAAGCAGGGAAAGGAAGATTCATTGTGGAATACAAGGCCTCAACGATAAGACCACACTGTCAGTTACACAAAATAGCTCTCATCACACAGAGGCTGTTTGCGATCAATAGCTCTTTTCTGCTTCTCTCTCAGTCATTCACATTTACAGTTTTTTTTTTTTTTTTTCTCAGGGAAGATGGGTGGACACCGTCTGCCTGCTTGCATCCAGCATGGATCCATTTTTAATTTGATGTTCTAGGAGCTGCTGACAGTCCCCATATCTTCAGATAAAGTAGGAGGATTATTAATGTATGGCTTCAATATAATGATTTTCCCATCTGCCAATCAGGCAGCCTCATTTTGTGGCAGCCCAACACAAATGGCTTCACTGATGGCATTTACAGAATCCCATTATGTCAGTCTGCAATATAACGAACATTAGAATAGACTTTCGAATCAATGGCTGGTAATTAATTTTATCTCGCCAAATAAGTCAATAGAAGTCACCTAGCTGAGAATAACACTGCCTATTAATTTGAGGGGTTCATTTTTGGAAGTTCCATTGTAGTAAACATCAAAGAAGAACAAAGAGGAAAAACAGAAACAGCTATATTACATTTATGAGCTACAGTACAATGCAGGATGAACTTTTTGATAATATACAATTAATTTCCCTAGATATTTATTAAGATAATATAAGGAGCTAGATTAATATTATTTTTTATGCAATATGGGTCTTATGGGTCTTCTATTTTAAACTATATTTAATTATACTCTACTCTAATAATGTGGAAATAGCACTTCGAGAAGGGTGAGATTTTCTCATTCATTTAATCCTCTGGTGACTGGAAATGGAATTTATATAGATGCAATACAATTTTTCTTCACTAACTGAAAGGTTCTCATATATTTTATTGATGAAAGTAATATCCTATTCAGTCTACAACTTTAGGTCCTGCATGCACGATCACATTCCAGAGGATGCTTAAGTGGCACGTCCACAGTCCACACTTCACTGCCAGTTTGATGCATATAGCACACAAGCCATTTCTCCATCTGGCTAACTCTACTCTGACTGGCTGGTTTGATGCAACCTCATTGAGTAAGGCCCTGCTTGAGTAAGTTATTGGTAACACTTTACAATAAGGATACATAACTAATCATGAACAAATGAAGAGCTATCCTTAACTACGACAGGAGTCACAAGTATTCATGCATGAATAACAGCAGCCTTAACTACATGTTAGTACATGTTTGGTAGTTTATGCATTAATTAACATTTAGGGGTAAACTAAATCAATCAGGCTCCGTAATATTTTGACTTTGAAATACATTTAAACAATTTATTAATGCCATAATTTAAACTATTGACATCAACAGCTTCATCATACACATTACTGAAAGGCACAGGATTAGTTTGTTATTAATTTCACTGATCCTCCTTATCAAACATAGAAAATATTAAATACACTAATCATTTATCTTAAAAGGTCTTAATCTGTTTTGTGATATTCTCTTTCTCATCAAACTAAACCTACTGTGACTTACAAAAGTTCCTGAGGAATCGGTTGCCAAAAAAATAACCAAACAGGAAACATGAACTAAGGTCAGGGGAATGTTTGCTCTGATCAGTAGTTCAGTCTCCATCAAGACACAGGTTGTGATTATACTGTACCTCTGTTCTCTGACTTTTTGAAAAGCCACACAGCATCACCAATGGTTATTATGGGCAAACAGCAGGAAACTGTATATATTTGTGCATGTCAAAAAAATCTATCCTGATTTGAAGCTTGTGATAAACATGCACATCAACCCGATCACGTTTAGCGTTAATGTAAACACTATGTTCAGATTCATCAATCGGAATTAATTCAGTCCAATTGAAACAAAAGTTGTGCATGTAAACGTAGCCAATGATTAACTAAAATATGAATAAACATATGCACTGTGTGCCATCCCTATTCCTTCACACCCATGGTACAAAAAACAAAGATAAAAAATATTTGTGGTTATTTTATTTTTATTTATATAATTAAACATAATGGACTTAAACGAAAGCCCAAACATACCTGTAAAGACACACATAAGGCACATTTGCATGTAAAATATGTCATATCCAAAAGCTAATGCTAATCGAAGCATATACATTAAAGCGACAAAGAATACAGTTAATTACTGTACATGACTTCCTGAAAACTCCCAATACAACATATATGCAAACATCAAAGTCTTTAATTATTAATTCTGTTTACCAAAGCAGTCAACATTTATTAGATTAAAATGCCAGCATTACCATAGGAACACGACTTACATGCCGAATTGTTAACGTGTCCCACCAGAAACAAATCCCACATACTGTAGTTCCTGGAAGAAAAGTAGCTATTACTAAACATAGGCTGTATCTCGTTTTAGGTCAAGGTGTGTATTACGAGGTCCTATAATTAGCTAAATGTGCAACATTAGCCTCTGGACTGAGAACAGGTAGCCATATTAATGGTAAATAGAGGTACTCCTCGTTATCTTTAGTATATAAGTTGTGTTCCCTTTGAGTTTGTCTGGTCTCGTTTCAGTTAAGTGTGTGTGTATGTCTCCTGCTACCTGTTTGGATTTATACCTATTTGGATTCTTATATTAAACCTTGTATTGGAACTTTATTCATCTTTGTCTTCATCAGTCTGTCGACACACAGTCGCACACACGTTATATGTATTTTAGATGAATTCGCTCTGACCTTGGTCAGAATAAATGTGACCCTGGACCACAAAACCAGTCACATGGGTCAATTTTTTTTTTAAATTGAGATTTATACATTATAAATAAGCTTTTCATTGATATATGGTTTGTTAGGATAGGACAATATTTGGCCGAGATACAGCTATTTGAACATCTGGAATCTGAGGGTGCAAAAAAAAGAAGAATTTTTAAAAAAAGATTCCAGATGTTCAAATAGTTGTATTCGGATCGAATGTAATGATTGAACAAACATTTTATGGTCCTACGCCACCCACAGATGATATATATGTATAAAAATACATTTAGACCGCTTCGAAACAAAATCGAAACATTGTGAAAATCGCCTTTAAAGTTGTCCATTTATGTTCGCGGTTGTGCTGCATTCACTCACAAAAATAAATGTTTACTTAATATCCTAATGATTTTTGGCATAAAAGAAAAATCGATAATTTTGACCCATACAATGTATTGTTGGCTATTGCCACAAATTTACCCGTGCGACTTGTGACTGGTTTTGTGTTCCAGGGTCACAAATGGCATTTTTTTGTAGTCAAAATTGTCTTGCAGGACAATTTTTCCCAATTTTCACTTCATATTGTATCTCACAGCACGTCATTGTTTCTAAAAGGGACTTTATCTTGCATTGCAAATCACAAATTATAAAACTAAAACTTTTTCTCATAATTGCTTTATCTCACAACTGCCACTCACACAGTTTGACTTTCTTAATTTGAACTTGATCTCACAATTACCTTGCTTACTCTGAGACAGAAACAGGCGTCTGTAAATATAGGACTTTTTTTTTAAAGCAAATTTGTGTGCAACCTTTGACATGGTGGTATTTGCTGGGGTATTTTAATCCAATCACTGTCTTCTCTGTGAGTTTTTTTTTTCTTTTTTTGCCCATTCCACTCTGTGATATGCCTCATATTCTCATATCAAGAAGACAAACATGTTGTTCAGAAAATACAACTCATCCTTTCAGTTACACTTCAGCTGACAAAATTACTTGTTGAGATGAAGGCACACACCTTGTTCCAACAAGACAGACTGAAGCTTAGCTTTAGATGTGTCAGATATGGAGCTTTATATAGCAAAATGTCAAGACAGGAGTTGTTGTTTTTGTGGGAAATATTTACAGCATAGTCATCTTTAAAGTAATATGCATTCTTTAAAAGCATCTAAATTACGTAACTGAATTAGTGGTGTGTTTTAGGTCAAGGTGTGTATTACGAGGTCCTTAATGTGCAACGCTAGCCTCTGGACTGAGAACAGGTAGCCATATTAATGGTAAATAGAGGTACTCATTAACCCGGGCAGTGACACTGACGGTAACATCATCTAATTACAGCTGCTGCGGGTCCCGTTGGGGCAACCATGTGTGGAGGGCTGAGGAAAAGGTCTAAGTCATTATTAGCTTTTCCACACATCTCACACAGTAATAGTGTTCTGGTTTAGTGGCGAGTGCAACAATTACCGTAAAACTTCAAATAATAGGCCGGGCTTTTATTTTCCCAAATCGCCGAACTGCACCGGCTTGTATTTGAGACAGGCGTCTATATGAGACAGGCCTTTAATTTAGTGTTGAGATGAGCATGACAGTAGGAGGTTACCAAATCTGTGTTTGTGTTTTACAGATCAGTTAATGTAAGAATTAGCCTACTATATTTCCGTATGTCTAAAGGGGGTCGCACACCAGATGAGAAGCGCAGCGCCACACATTATTCTCTATGAGTGTACATTGTCTCAAATCATTGTTAATGTATATACTGACTTCACCCTGTGCTGCAATATACATTCAGTTTTACATTCATTTACAGAAATCAGCTGCTTGAATGAAAATTGCTGATGTTATCGGATTTTCAGGTGATATTCTCAATTCATTCAGTTAACGGACGCTCTGAGGTAAAGTGAATTCAGACTGCAGACTAAGCAACGATTGTATTTAATTGTACAGTACAATCATAACATAGTACAGACATGATCTTAATTCCATAATATCCTTAAACATAACTATATTGCTGGCCATAAACTGACAAAGTGCGCATCCGGTGTGCGATACCTCAAGTTGTCATAGACGAATTCCTCCTCCTCGTCGGTCTCCTCCACCTTTCCCTCTCCGGCCTCTGCTAACTCTGCCTGCCTCGCTTGCGCTAACAGCTCCCGGCCAGATGCGCAGGGCTCTCTTGCAGGCGCAATCTGCTCTATAGAACAGGTTTTAGAAGATTAAATAGCCTACAACCTGAAACTAAAAAACAGACCGGGCCTCTATTTGAGACCGGCCTTTATTTATCCAAACCTGTAGCCACACCAGGCGTGTAAAAGAGACAGGCGTCTATTTGGGACTCGGCTATTATTTGAAAATAACTGCTAATTGAAAGTATTTACTTAGTCAGCTGTGGATGTTCAGCCTGCAGTTGCAGTCTGATCACAATGAATGATGTGAACATCAACAGTGCTATCACGGTGTAGCCTTTATAGATCAGTGTGAAACAGACCTCTGTTCTACAATTGACTGTCTTCTGAGTCCATAGATTAAATCACCCTCTTGTCTTGCAGTTGGGCTTTTCTATTACGAAAGACAGAGGGAGGCGGCTTCTTTTGCACTGACTTGCCAGACTTGTGCTCGCCACTAACATGTCAATTTGTTTAGGCTTTGGCCATGGAATACTAATGATCCTGCAGTTATCTAAAATCAGGTTTTATGTAGCCATTCCAGAATGTGTAAAGCTTTAAATATAGGTTAAAACATGATTGTTTGTTATGCAAGCAAATATTTAATTAGCTTATTCACTGAACTTAAAAAAGTACCATAATGCCCAAATTTATTCTGGTTTCCATACAAAACAATTGAATGAAAATTGTATCTGATTATTGTTGAAAATTGGTTAATATTGTACTTACCCAAGCATAATTCCAGCTTTTTTTTTATGCACTCATTCTGTGCATTTTGAAAAATAAAAAGATTCATAATAACTACATTTAGGCTTACTTTCATACAAGGAAATCATAGTAAAAAATATTGAAAATTGTAAATGATTATTGATGAAAACGTATTATTGTAATTTATTCTAACATGATTCCAGGAAATCAGGATAAAACTTGCAACAATACCAAAAATCAACATATCTAGCTATTTTAATTGACTCATTCTGTGAACTTAAAAAAAAATAATTATCCATAATGCCTACAATTTAGGTCATTTGCAGACATATAGGCTATTAGAAATTATATATATCAGTTCAGTTCAGTTCATCTTTATTTGTTTCCCGAAGGCAATTTGGTTGCAGCATACAAGCATACACATAAAACAATGTCACACACACATACAAGAAAAAAAAAAGAAAAAAGTACCCAATAAATACATTTACCTTGAGTTTAAAAACTTTACAGCTGAGGGGATAAATGAATTTTTGAACCGATTTGTTTTACTAAGCGGAGTTCTGTACCGGCTACCAGAAGGGAGGAGATGGAACTCATAATACAAGGGGTGGGAATCGTCTAACAAAATGGTCTGGGCTTTACCCAAAGCCTGTCTATGGTATAACTGGGCCATAGTCATCTGCTTCCTCCCCGTTATTTTATTTCCCTGATTTACAATCCTCTCAATACGATTTTTATTTTTCACGTTCAGAGAATTGAACCAGCACAACAAAGAAAAGGATAAAAGCGACTCAATATAGGATCTGTAAAACATGCACATCAATGTTTTATCCACATTAACTGACCTTAGTTTCCGCAAACAATACAATCTTGCTGCCCCCTCTTGCACAAAGCATCAGTATTTGCGGAAAAAGTCAATTTACAATCTAAGACAGTACCCAAATACTGTTCAACACTTTGGATACCCGCTCCATTAATACTTATTTGCTTATCATTCATTGATTTCCCCCTCAATCTAAAATCAATAGTCATCTCTTTAGTTTTCAGAACATTAAGTTTTAAAAAAGCATTCTGACACCAAACAATAAAATCATCAACCACAGAACTGTGCATAGAATCCTCCTCACTCAATAAGCTAACAATTACAGAGTCATCAGCAAATTTTATGATATGCCCAGGGTGCGATTTGCCGGGGGGGATGCGTGGGATTTCCCCCTTTCTGGTCAATGTATCCCTGCCTCTGCTTAATAATTTGTATCCCCGGTGGGGATAAATTTATCCCCCCCTCAAAGTGATCAGTGCTACTACACTAGTGGAGAGACGGATCACAAAACTCATCCCGGATCCGTGGTTTGATTAAAGTCAATTTTATTTTAAAATGCGCTACTTTGGCTGGCTCTGACCATAGACTGTAAAAAATGGCTCTGACATAGCTGCCGCAGCCTCTTACCACTCTGCAGACTTGTTCAATGTCCCGCCCACGGCGCTATCTGATTGGTTACACCTCACGAGTAATAGCCTATCAACACTTGCGAGACGCCACCCACTTTTCAACAGGCCCACCCAAAGCTAAAAAAAAAAAAAAAAAAACTTTTAATATATTCTAATTTTGTCAAGAATTATAAAAAATCGTCAATCATAATGTGTACTAAAATAGTCTAAATGTTTAGTTTTAAAATCAATTTGAAAAAGCTGGCTATGTCTATTTTGATGTTTCTGCGCAAGTTCTGCAGACAGTGAGGTTCGGGTTTGTTCCGATCAGAGCTCGTGAGCGCATTTCTGAATATTCCGCTCCGCTCGCTCATTCCGCAGGGTCGCTCGCTCAACCCAGAATGGCCTGCTGGTTCGAAAATATGTGGAATAAGGGCTCCCTCCGACTAATTTTTTTTTTCTAGTCGACTAGTAGTTGTTCATTTAAGCCATTCGTGGACAAATCGCCTCTTTATATTAATTTAATTACTTAAATATGCTATATAACCAAATATTAAATATGCTATATACAGGATAATGAGCGTTATGACAGCACGCATAAAGCTTGCCACAAAGAACCGGTTAAAGTAATGATTATGAATGTGTCTAAATTAGCAAGGAGACATTTAATTGTTTATTAATAAACTGGTGTTTTCTGTGTCGCTGCAAAGATGAAGTTGACGATGCGGACTCGCCATGAACGCCAGAGAGAAATGCACATTTCATGGATTACATAATCAGAGAGTAGCCTATTTATTTTGGTTTGAATATTTTCGTTTAAAAGTAGACATTTCAAGCTTTCTTTAATATATAGCCTATATTTCTCAAATCTGTGAGGTACAAGCTGAGCTTCGGCGCCCTCCAGTTCACGTGCAATGCAAGTGATTGTGCCTGCGCCTTATTACATTGTCTGCTATATATTTGCTTCTTATTTATTAAATACGGGCAATTGGTTGATAAAACATTGATCAAAATTAAGATACAATTTATATGCGATGTAAAGTTAACGTTATTACTTTAACAGCAGCAGTAAAACTGTTTCTACTGTGATGGTTTAACTTTGTAATCAATCCGTGGTTCAGCAGAGGCTGATATATGACAATAGATGACATTGCGGCTAATTTATCTGATCCTGTCCATTAGCTTTGATCCATGTACGGCTTTTCAGAATGTCACCAAGTACAAATATTTATGTAATTTCAGCGCGAAAACTCTAGCTAGCTAGCTGGGAACAATGAAAAGGGTCCAGAGCAGCATATCATCATATTTTACAGGACCGTCACAAAAAACAAACAAAAAAAACTAAAACTGCAAATGAGAATGTTACTACAGGTAGGATGGACGGCAACTCCCAGCTTCAGCAGAATTCACAGTCCCAGGTTGACTCAAATGAACAAGGACCACAGTGTTGGGAAAGATAAGCTATAGAGTAAAAATATTGCGTTAGGCTACTTCATGAGTTAATAAGAAAAAAGATTTTACAATTCCTGCAAATGCAGTGATGAAGTTCATGTTCTCATGATTTATTTTTATGAATAAAAATGTTTCAAAACATCCCCCCCTCTGTTTTTTTCACAAATCGCACCCTGGATATGCCTATTACTAAACCTACTCTTACAATCATTAGTGTACAGAATAAATAATAAGGGAGAGAGGACACATCCTTGAGGTGACCCAGTAGATGACACCAGCCATTCAGAAAAACAGTCATTTACTTTGACTCTCTGTGTTCTCTGCACAAGGAAATCTAAAATCCAGCCTACCAAATAAAAATCCAACCCAAACTCTTTAATGAGTTTCTCAACTAAAATATGTGGCTGAATGGTGTTGAAGGCAGATGAAAAATCAATAAAAAGTAATTTAACAAAAGTTGTCGGCTTAAAAATATTAAATGTAAGCGAGTTGCAACTGCATCCATTAGCCGCAATGTCATATATATTGTTATTCCATAAATAACAATAACAATAATAATCAATTTTCAGCAATAACCAGTTGCAATTTTTTTTTAAATACTGCAAATGATATATATATACAGAATTTTTAAAAAAAGTTGCAACTGGTTATTGCTGAAAATTGATTATTATTGTTATTGTTATTTATTCTAGCATAATTAAAATTACTCAGATTCTGTTTATTTCTTGAAAAATTCACTCATTTTTGCAACCTAAAATAAAAAGATTTATAATGCCTAAATTTAAGCTGGTATCCATGCGAAACAACTGTAGAAAAAGTTTGAGTCTACCGTGTTTTTTTCACAGGTATGCTTCGAGACTGCATTAAGTTTACTTCAAACACGAGTTTTATATTTCTCTGCATGAGATACATTTACAAGCCTTCAGAAATGCCATGCAGAGAACCACATTAAACCTTTTTTTTTTTTTTACTGAAAAGCTCCCATGAGAGAACGATTTCCCACAAGGTTTTGAAATTTCATAGCAGTTCACTTGTTGAATTGCGTCTTACTTGCCTAACCTGTCTCCAAAAATATGTTTGTACAGTACATCACCTAAAGCCTTTTTCCTTCTCGCTTATTTCAAAGTTAGGTATTCCTACATGGTTCTTTTCAGAGCTTGCCTCGTACACTCTTTTATGACTTTGCGCTACGGTCCTTTCTGGTGAGTGTGAAACTTAATTTGTGTGAATCTATCTAGTCCATTGCACTGTTTGACAAAGAATATCCCAAGAAGCATGTGTTTTGAATTTTCTGAAGGATTTGTTGTGTTTTTTTCCTCCTATTTCCAGCTCTCTGGAAGAGCAGTTGAGTGACAGCATAAATTGACAATCCGCAGATTTTTTTAATTTGTCTTAAGATAATGAGAGCTGCACAGTGAGTTTTAATAATGAGATGTTTGTACAGCCCAAATAATACCCCATTACCCCATTCACTTCCATTGTAAGTGTCTCATCTTAACCTGAATTATTATTATTTTTCTTAAGAAAACAAAGGAATAGTTGAAATTATTTTTTTTGTGATAATAAACATTATGCCATATAATACATGATGGTGGTTAAGCTCATCTTGTTTTGAACCCAGAAAAAAACAGCTTCCCACATGCCCATTCTCTCACAGATCTTCATCTTACAGGTCTCTCTCTGTCTTATACTGGCATTAGGCCCAGGCCATAAGAATAGTCCCTCATTGACCTATGTGATTTATTTAGAAAGAGGAAAGGCATCACCTCCAGCTTGAAGCAAAATGATAGCCTCTCAGTCTGCCTGCTAAATAGGGCCCCCAGTATATACTGTGTAAATAAGGGAATTCCTCACTTCCAAACAGCTGGCAGGTAATAACACACGTTGTGTTCCCTGGGCACCGCAAGGTATGTGAGTCTGGCCGCTGTTATAATCCAGTGACAAGAGCAGATGAAGGGTGACTCTGTTTGTGTGTGTGTAGAGAGAGACTGCACTCTGGCCCTTCTGCTGTAATGCATATACGTTAGAGGAGTGGGATTTTCAGTGGAGGTAGAGTGTAACGAGCTGTCAGCTGGTCCGGCTCATTGTTTATTCCACCAGCGTTGTTTATTAACATTCAGGAGATGGTTCATTTTTAAATGGGCAAGTTTTTAGGAGACACAGAGCTTCATGGATTCCTGGCAAGCAGTGCTTGAACTGTGCCGTCATTGAAGTCGAACATAGGATCAGACAATCACAACACAATACTGCAGTTACATTTAGAATAGCCTAATTGCTGACTGTTCTCTCTATGTCTGCAAAACCTTCATCTGACTAAATTCGCAATATATCAGAAATCCCAAGTTCCTTATTGCTTTAAAACATTGTTACTATATAATAATGTTTTTATTTTATTTTTTTATCTGAACTTTAAACTTCACATTCTCTTAATGAACTTCTTGAAGCATCATAGTTGTGGTGGATTGGACTGTCAATGGAGGGACCGGAATCTCTCAGGTTTCATTAAAAAATATCTTCATTTGTGTTTCAAAGATGAGTAAAAGTCTTATGGATTTGAAATGGCATAAGGGTGAGCAAATGATGACAGAATTTAAATTTATGGGTGAAGTGTTCTCACTGTGCCTGCAAAACCTTCATCTGTGACAAGAGATGGAATATAGCACAAATCTCAAATTCCTTATTGCATATCAAGAAATGGTTGCTATGTAATACAAATAATATATAAGTAATATATAATAAATAAATAAATCAGTTAATCATATAAATTGATCATGTTTCTTTGGAAGACTTGATATGGATTTCTTTTACGTTCTCTACGACTCTACTTCCTGCTCAGCTACTGTTCGGACGCTCTTGCTTACTGCTCCGCGCTTTGCTCTATCACTTTTATATTTTTATATTTCATCTCCTTTTATCACCTAATTTTAATTTCAGAAAATCAGCACAGTGCTGAAAACACAATGCCTACATTCAAAAAGATGAGAGAGAAAATGCCTCTTCTGGCTCAAGAATCTACTTTCTGCACAAACTGCCACAGACTTTTACAAAGGATTGCAGTTCTTGAAACAAAGTTACTTGCGGGACCACCAAACCAGATGGAACACACAACAGAGCTTTGTCAGCATACAGCTGGTGAGTCCCATGAATCTAGTGCTCCTCGACAAGCCATACTGAGTGTAGGGAAACAAGCCGTAACTGATCGACATACAAATCAATGGCAAAAACAGGGAGCGAGACCCAAAGGCACTCGAGACATCAGATTGTCACGAGCATCACATATTGCCGCAGTAGCATCCTCTACCCCAGATACGGCTCTGACGAGGATTGCAAACACTGGTTTCCTACCACCGCCTATACATCTTGTGAACAGATTTGAAGTATTAATGGATGTAGATGAGGAATCCCCAAACGTGATGAATGTGATCAAACAAAGATCGAATCAGCCTGTAGCTAACTCTAATGCTAACTGGCGCTCAAGGGTGAGCAGACAGCGGCAGCACAGCCAAACACAGGACTCTGATAGTGGGTGACTCCATAATTATAAACATTAGCAGTAGGGATACAACTACGTGCTGCCTTCCACAAGCAACAACTTCTGATGTAAACAGGGAACTTCAGAACATTCTGATGAAACATAAGACTGCAAATCGACTTATCATTCATGTGGGGAAGAATGATATTCATAAAGAGTAGTCAGAACTCCTTAAGAAGGATTTCAATGAACTTTTTGAAACACTTAAAAACTGAAAGTTCAGACATTCATCAGTGGACCACTCTCAGGAAGAGGAACAAACAGGTTTTCACGGTTGCTTGGGCTTAATACATGGCTGTAAAAAACCTGCAATATAAAAGGAGTGAACTTCATTGACAACTTCAATCTTTTCTGGAGTCAGAGACAACTGTTTCAACAGGATGGCCACCACCCTAACAAACTTGGTTCAAGAGTGCTAAAGGACAATATCTGCTTCTCCCTCCATCATCCTTCTGCAGTGTGTGCCAATCCACTCAACCTGAATGGAACACACACACCTGGACACAGTATGAATGACCACAGGACTTCACTTCAGCACCTGAATGGACATGCGGTTGACAAATCACACAAGGACAATGATAACACCATGCAGCCCCAACAACCTCTGCTCATGGACACAATCTCAGCTGAGCCCTGCCCACAGAGCTCACCACAGACAGACTGTGACATATTAGAACTGCTCCAAGATTCAGCACCCAAGGACGACTTCTTGGAAAACAGCCAGGGAAGCCAGGACAGCATATTACAGCCTCCAATAACACCAGAGCAACAGCCCCTTTCACCAGACATGTTATCCCTCTCTCCAGCATCTCCACTTCTGTGGTTCTCAGAGAAAATGGAAGAACTGGTGTATGCTGGAACCAAACTATCCCACTCTTTTGCTGCGAGCCCCCAGATATCAACCAAAAAACGTCAGGCCCCACAACCTCCTGTGAGAGCTCTTTGGCCTCTGCCACAACGCCAGGGCCCACACCCTCCCCCATCTGCTCGAGGTGAACAAAAAACAACTGATACCAGCTCTCAGTGATATGTGTCGGGTCCCCGCTATGATAACAGTAACTTTCTCAAATGTTTACAGAACAAGCGGGAACCCAGTGTGCCTGTATCTTTCTCTATTCAGGGCTCGACATTAAGGCTTGTCCGCTTGTCCGGGACAAGTGGATTTTTTTTTAGGACAAGTGGAAGAGAAAATTAGTTGTCCCACTGGACAAGTTAAATTTCAAACAAAATAAAATGCCATGTTACTTCACGTTATGTGCCACTCACTCGCATAACTGCCAGATTCAAACTGTGCTTTCGCGCTTTGGCTGGCACTGAGCCAGAGTCGGACGCGTTCAGCGCTGTCATATATCACAACTAAGCAGTGTTTTCAACCTCATAATGTTTATTTTAGGTTTCAGATATTTAAATACACATAAGCATGAGTAAAACAATACATTTGGAGTTTGTAAAATACACACTGATGTCTGTGGAAGCAGCAATAACAATCTATTCAAATATAATTTGCCGACATGTGTTATTCATATCAGACGAACATAGTGGAAGTAACGTTAACTATAAATTTTACTCTATTCTTCTCAGTTCACCGGCCGCTTTCTTGCATTTATTTCGGGAGAAACTGATGAATTCACGTGCTGTTAATCCGACTGACAGGACAACATTGCGGCGCCCATCTCATGTTATAGAATAGATCAAGATTATTTATAAAGGTTTTTAAACGACCAAACACACTCACTCACACGTATTTGAGAATCGGAATAAAAGCGACACATCTGTCGTACAGTATTATTGTGGCTGCGGTGTATCGGGTGACGCGTTGCCATGGAAACATTAAAGGGAACGTTCGCCTTGAAAAAACTCACTCTGGGGGTGGGGGTGTCAGTTAGAATATTTTAAACTTACGCGTGAAAGGGTTAAAGAAAAGATCGAAAATAAATATTTGTGTGTGCTGTAAAGTGGTTAGAATTTTTTTTAATCGGAATCGGCTTAAATCGGTATCAGCAGGTCAAACTCAATGAAAAATCGGAATCGGCCTAGAAAATTGTAATCGGTGCATCTCTAATTGTTATGTCTACAAAATTATTTTAGATATAGTATACAGTAAGTCTAGCTAGCTTGTCTAGCTAGCTTGCAAATACTGAGGATACCTACAAGAGTCACCACTACCTCTGGTGATACACTGCACACCAGCGTGCAAAGTATTACTTTGTATTATGGAGTCTGGAGATCCTTATTTCTTGTTGAAGGGGAACTCTATTCTTGGGACACGTTCCTTTCTACTGTTTCAACTGAATTTTATTAATATTGATAGTGTTTGGATGCTTTCAACGGTTTGTTCGAATTCTGCATTAGCAAAACACACAAAAATAAATGATAAAATTATAAATCTTTACCCGGACAAGTGACTTTTGTGCACGGACAAGTAAAACATAAATTTACTTGTCCGAAGGACAAGTGCCTCAAAAAGTTAATGTCAAGCCCTTTCTATTGATGTTCTATTACATGATAGAAAGTCTAAGGCCTTCAAAAGCCGTACAGCAAACCCAACTAATCTGGTGCCTATTACACATCAAACTAAGACTGCTGTGGGGACAAAAAGTAAGACTGTTAAGTTAGCACTTTTAAACATCTGCTCACTTAAAAAAAACTTCTAGTCAACGACTTAATAACCACAAACAACCTGGATTTTATGTTTCTAAATGAAACATGGCTAGACTAGACGACAGCTGCAGTGCAACAATCCTCAATGAAACATCCCCTCTTAACTTTACTTTTATGAGTGTCTGCAGAGCTGTTAGGAGAGGTGGGGGTGTAGCTGCTCTTTTTAAAGATGTCTATCAGTGTGAGCAAATATAATTTGGGAATTACCCGTCTTTCTAAATTGATGGCAAAATTTTGGAAGAAGCCATACAGCACCTTAAAACATCAACCTGCGCCTTTGACGCACGTCCCACATCTTTTTTCAAAAGTGTGTTAAACTGTTTAGAAGCAGATCTCCTAGAAGTGGTAAATGCCTCACTTCTCTCTGGGAGTTTTCCAAACTCCCTGAAAACTGCAGTTGTTAAGCCCCTCCTGAAAAAGAGCAATCTGGATAAGACCATATTAAGCAACTATAGACCAATCTCAAATCTTCCTTTCATAGGCAAGATCATTGAAATCGTTGTCTTCAATCAGCTGAACATATTCTTAAGCTCGAATGGATACATTGACAATTTTCAATCTGGTTTCCGACCACATCACAGCACAGAGACAGCGCTCATAAAGATAATAAACGATATTCGCTTAAATACTGATACAGTCAAATTATCAGTGCTGGTACTACTCGACCTCAGTGCTGCATTTGACACTGTCGATCATAACATACTTCTTGACAGGCTGGAAAACTGGGTCAGGCTTTCTGGGATAGTCCTAAAATGATTCAGGTCATACTTAGGAGGGAGAGGTTATTATGTGAGTACAGGAGACCATAAGTCTGAGTGGACATCCATGACATGCAGAGTCCCTCAAGGCTCAATTCTTGCACCACTCCTATTCAACCTGTATATGCTCCCAATGAGCCAAATAATGAGAAAGAACCAAATTGATGACAGATGACACACACACAGATCTACTTAGCCCTATCGCCTAACGATCACAGCCCCATTGACTTCCTGTGCCAATGCATTGATGAAGTGAACAAAACTGAAGTCATTGCGTTTGGAAACAAAGATGAAGTTCTCAAGGTGAATGCATACCTTCACTTTAGGGGTCAAACAACTAAAAATTAAGTCAGGAATCTTGGCGTGACTCTAGAGTCAGAGCTTAGTTTCAGTAGTCATGTCAAAGCAATAACTAAATCAGCATACTATCATCTGAAAAATATTGCAAGAATTAGATGCTTTGTTTCCAGTCAAGACTTGGAGAAACTTGTTCATGCTTTCATCACCAGCAGGGTGGATTATTGTAATGGACTCCTCACTGGCCTTCCCAAAAAGACCATAAGACAGTTGCAGCTCATACAGAACGCTGCCGCCAGGATTCTGAGCAGAACCAGAAAATATGAACATATCACACCAGTCCTCAGGTCTTTACACTGGCTCCCAGTTAGATTTAGGATTGATTTTAAAGTATTATTACTGGTATATAAATTATTCAATGGCCTAGGACCTCAATACATTGCATATATGCTCACTGAATATAAACCCAACAGATCACTCAGATCATTAGGATCACATCAGCTAGAAATACCAAGGGTTCACTCTAAGTATGGTGAGTCCGCTTTTAGCTATTATGCCAGCCGCAGCTGGAACCAGGTTCCAGAAGAGATGAGATGTCAGATGATGAAGAGATGAGATGTCCTATAGTAGTCACATTCAAATCCAGACTCAAAACACATCTGTTTAGCTATGCAATTCCTGAATGAGCACTGTACCACTGTTTGTCCGACTATTTGTACTGTATTTTCTTTTTTTTAATTCTAAACTCATTTTATTCTTATTCATTTTGATTATTTTAATTTCTTCTATGTAAATCTCTTTTAATTACCATTGTGTATGAAATGTGCTATATAAATAAACTTGCCTTGCCTCTATGTACTTTTTGAAACATCAAAGGATTGGTGGATTGGACTTTCAATGGAGGGCCAGAAATCTCGCAGGCTTCATTAAAAATATCTTTATTTATGTTTCAAAGATTGATGATGCGATTTTTATTTTTATTTTATTGAACCTACCCTTTGCGTATAAATTATCATCAATACAATCAGAAGAAAAAAAATGAAAATCTGTCATCATTTAATCTCCCTTTATCATTCTAAAACTTGATTGACTTTATTTCTTCTGTGGAAAACAAAAGTAGACATTGTATTTTGAAGAATGTTTCAACTGTTTTTGTTCATACAATGAAAGCTAATTGGGTCCAAAACAACATTGGACTGAGACTGACTGTCATTGTATGGACCTAAAAATAACTTCTTTTATGTTCCACAGAAGAAAAAAACTCATAATCCATTATCATTTGCTAATTAAAATCTCTTAATTGAAATCTGCCTCAATTAATTAACATGTACTAAATATAATAATCATTCCTTTTATTTGTTCTTTTGTGTCTTGCTGAGACACTCTCGCTCTTTTTTGAGGCTTCATCTCCCCCCCCCCCCCCCCATAGATGCTTGTTTAAAGAGACGTGCTGAGTCTCCCACATCAGCATTTTACCTCCTGGAATCAGATCCAATTTGTTGATTTAAGTCACACACTGAGTGGAGATGGATGGCTCTGGAACTGCAGGACTCCTTATCGATTGATCAAAGAGCCTGTGGATATGTGCACCGAATCGTTCGTCATTGTAAAGTGCGTGCATAAACACCCAATGAAAGTGCTTAAGTCTACGTAAGAATGCATCGAATGATTTCACGAGAATTCAATAGGATGCACAAAAATGAATGTCGGAATGGGCCATGCAGATATTTGGGGCGCTATTTTAGTGAATTGCCATCATTTTCTTTTTCCTGTTTCTTTTTGGAAAACTGTTCTTGCTGAAATGTCATATTTCATACGAGAAGCATGGAAAGCAAAATGTCTTTTTGAGAGCATGACATATCCTTAATTTTTTTTTTCAAAACAATCACCATGTGTTGGTGGATCATTTAGCTGTAAATAGATCAATTCTGTTCATGTGCTCTGTTCCCATGTATTAGAGGGAGCTGGCATGTCACTGAGCTTCTGTGCTTTGCATATGTGTTGTGTGATTACAGCGGTGGAAGCAGCCAGCTGTCCATGAAGACAGCAGAGGCTTACAGATTTGCTGCACAGCTCTGGGGCAATGGCATTACACAACACGTTGGCAGGAAGAGCTTTGTGCACACGAGAGACTGTGGCCATCGAAGCTCTGGATGAGACCAGAGAAACTGTCATACAGCTGGCTCTAGGTAGGAGGCCTGTGGGTGTTTTTTTTTTTTTTTTGTGAGTTCATCTTAAATTTCTGAATCATAAACAAAAATCTCACTGCAAAACCATAGCAAGCATGAGACAGTGCAGTAGCGACTGATCATGTGAAGAGTTTTAAGCCTTGAACCAAAGCATCCAGCTCCTAGATGAATCACAGCCTATTATCCGAAGCAAAACCATCTGAAATATTTTCAAAGATCACAGTATATAACTTCGCAACTTTAACAGAATGAATAAATGACAGTGCATCGACTATTGAGTACAATATGAGTAATATGTATTACGAAGTATTCAAATATGCACAACGCAGTATTTTATTTTTCAAATATACACAAATATACACAAATCACAACACTTTATTATGAAATCAGAGAAGCAAATGATCTTGGATATAATGAGCATTGATGGTGCAATATAAAACTATTATATGTTAGTATAATTTTACAATATCTATAACAAAATAAATTAAGTTAATGCTAAGTTATTGCTGTCAAATGGTATTTTAACCTAATCTATAAATGGATAAAGACAAGCATTTAGCAAAAAAGTGTGATCCCACTATATATTAGGTGTCTTTAACTACTATGCACTAACATTTAAACTGATAATTTGATTGTTCAATTTGATTGTACCTGTTCAATTTACCAATTTGGCCATTTGATTTCTTAATTTTATGTTTAAGTATGACCCCAGTCCTCCAAAGGGACTGCAGATTGATTGAGAGTGTGGGGTGACAGATTCAGTTATTTTGAACAATTTGAGACCAAACCATCTGTGGTTCTGTCTAACATTTTCTTTCCTTAGCATCTCATTTTTGCATGTAGATATGAATATGTATGAATAAGTACAGCATGCATTATCACAACACACAAGTCGGCGCTGTCAGTAATTGAAACGACTCTATCGGATTGCGAGGAGAGTTTATTTTGGTTGCGTTCTAAACCCTCCCTTGTAATAAAAGTCACTTGAGAAATTGTGAGGAGCCATAAATATGCAATTACATGCGCTGCGCTGCATAAGAAGAGCCAGAGTTGCAGATGCTGCGTTTGTGACCATATTAATATGCACCTGTCTGGCTTTCTCAATAGACAAGCATTGTTTAAGCACAGCAGGGAGACGTCGAGAGAAAACAGCTCCTCATTCATATTCATCTCTCTCTCTCTCTCTCTCTCTCTCTCTATCTCTCCCTTCCTCAAACACATATTTAGCACCGCTGACTTGCAGGAAGAGTTGTATTCACGTATTCTGGACAGCTGGCTGCACTTATTCTGTCAGAAGCAAACTAAACTTCACTCTTCATTTGCTTTTCATGGAGCTCCTTTTTGTATATTATAAATAACATAAATATAATGTAATACAATATAATATTTATTGAATATTATCTTTCATTTTATTCCATTATTATTATTATTATTACAAAAATGGAGCTACATGAAAAACACAAAACACACTGAAGAGTGAAGCTGAAAAACGTAAAGAATCCGTCCAAACACAATATTACAATATTATTATAATTATTATTATTGTAAGTTTTTTTGTTTTGTTTTTTTTGTCATATACTGTAGCTGTCTCAAGAATCACACACATTGAGAGAAATGCTCTAAATTAAGTCCTTCTTCATCAAATCTCTCTGAGAGGGGGAGAAAATTAATAATTTGAAAGCTGGGTGTATATTGTCTTTTCCCATCATGGTTACTGTAATAGTCAGAACAGTGAATTTCCATCAGCACTGAAGTAAGACATGCCAATTTGAAACAAATTATTTTGTGATTATTGGATGGAATTCTTGTGCTGAGTTAAAACAAATAAATTTTATGGTTTGCTCAGACTATGAGCATGATTCTTGAACCCAAACAAATTTTTTTTCTCATCATTTTGTCTTAATAAACTAACTTGTAAGGCTGACAATTTCACAAAAAGACTGTTTTATCACTCACACTTTTGCTTGGTTTGTCTTCCTTTTCACTGTACTTCATTTTCCTACCTGCAATTTTATGAAGAGGCCCATTGAGGCCCTGACCTCATTTTTCAGTAGTCTATGCTGATGATATTTCATGTGAATCCAGACATACGGTAAAGGCAGATATAAAATGTTCAGTGACTACAACAGCTAAACTGTCACAAGGTATATTAAATAAAATTGTAACACTTTACAATAAGGTCACATTAGTTAACGTTAGTTAAAGCATTTACTAGCAATAACTAACAATACATTTGTTACAGTATTTATTTATCTTTCTTAACATTAGTTAATAAAAATACAGCTGTTTATCAACAATCAGAAGAACCATTATTGTAAATTGTTACCATTGAAAATACCATGAAAACTCTGGTCAGAGTTCACTCTTCGACCAGAACTCGACTCGCGTATGGCCGTTACAAGAAGGAGTGATTTTAGTTTATAAAAATTGATATTTTTCTTACAAAAACGCATTTTATTAACCCCCCAGAACCTTATGGATTACTTTTATGATGGATGGATGTGCTTTTTTGGGCTTCAAAATCTAAGGTACCATTCATTAGAGCCAGGATATTTTTTAATTTAACTCTGATTGTTTTCGGCTGAAAGAAGAAAGTCATATACCTATGTGTCATAGGATGGCTTGAGGATGAGTAAATTATGGGATTTTTTTATTTAATTAAATTTTTGGGGGTGAACTAACCCTTTAAGCCTTTAAAGTGTCCCATAGTATAAAGCTATTGGAACAGAAAAGTTTATCTGCCTCTACTTTTCAGTGAAATGTCCACATCTCAAAATCCAATCAACAACCAAAGGATAAAACCAAGTCCCTAACCTACATTTCTTTTTAAACTTTTCCGACAATCCATCACACCTGGATGTACGTCACAATAAATTATGTCGCTACATCCGTTTAATCATGACTTTAAAAACAACATTCCCCTCTTGTAGTGCTGCAGTCCAGCACAGCTAAATGCCATCTGCCGTCATGCTGCATTAGTGATGCCACATTACACCAGGTGGACAATTCTTGTGGATCACTCGATAAACTTAATTTATTGTTATTTAATACACAAACAGACGCCTTTATAGATTGTAAGCATAAATAATAAATAATGAAAAGTGTCACTCGCATTATCAGGGAAATGTAGATGTGTGACAGAAGGACACATCAGTTTGTTCACCTCAGCATCCTGTCTGGCGATTAAGCTTAAACAAAGAGCCGTTTCCCCATCACCCCTGTCGTGAGCCGGCCAATCAGAGGCCAGTAAAGAGCAGTGTTTTATTAGCCTGCATCTGCTGTGCAGCTGCTCTCTTCCCATCAGGAGATTCTCTTTTTGGCAGGTGTCACCGGCCGCCAGATGCATTAACCACCTCCCAGAGACCTGTCGCATCATTAAGCCATCAGCACATCACTGCGGACAGAGAGAAAACAGGCCATGGCAGGGACTAATCCAGCTGCAAACCTGTCCAGATGAATAATACATCAGCCCGCCAGACGATTGTTCAGCTAAGCAGGAGTGGACCACCGCGACCTGCTCGAGAGATTGACTTCCTCCCATCAGGGCTAGTAAGCAGAAAACACTCTTCTTTTATGCTGAGCTTCAGCTTGTTGTACAGAGAGGGAGATTCTCATGGGCCGACGACTCCTGTCTGTTTGAGCTGATTTTTATCCTCCTCACTCGCTCAGCTGTTTTTCTCTTCTCTTCAGGTTAGCTGCAGGTCACATTATCCTACAACGCCTGATAAGAAGTTGACTTGAGATTGTTGAGACCATAACAGTTGTTCATAACAACAAATACGAAAATTTAAACATCATACTTTCTGCACTTTTCTTGTCAACCTGTCAAACTTGAGAATAATCTAAGCAGGCAGCTGACAGTGCTGTAATAACCAGAAATGCTCCTCTTCTCTCATTACTGAGAGCTACCGCAGGATTGCTGTCTCAACCATTTGTCCACAACCAGGGTGAATTGATCATTTTTACTAACACAAATTCACCATCAGTGCAGGAAAAGAAGATTGTCATTTGAGTAAGTATTTGACTCTGTCAGGTTCATACTAAGCATGACTGTCACGAAGAACGGAAGAAGGAGGCAGGAACCGGCGAACGTTCAATGTAACTTGATAGTAAAATAAACATAAAAAACTAAAGGAAAGGAAAGCGACAGCCCCTCATGGACGATTGCCGCATAAACTAAAACATCAAAATAAAGTCCAGGCCTGGTCCTCTCTCGTCTTCCACTGTCATCACTCCTCTTTTTATCTTTTCTGAGCTCCTCCATGAGACTCGAGACCGGTGTTGCATGCAGGTCATACTCATAAACTCTCGCTCTGTTCCCAGCTTCATAGATGTGTATAATTAAATCAGTTCATAATTAGCTAATCAATGATATGCTCAAATTAGCCATTGGTGACAAACTAACTTGCCAGCAGGAAACTATTCAGTCGGTGTCAGCAGTGTTTGGGTATTGTGTGGACACAAGATGTTTTATTAACCTGTATGTTTGTTGACATCTGTTTTTCCATTATTTTATAGAAAGTTTGGTCACACTTTAGAAAAGGGTCCAATTCTCACTATTAACTAACTATTAACTTTGACTTTTGCCTTAATAAACTCATAATTACTGCTTATTAATAAGTTAGTAAGGTAGTTGTTACATTTAGGTATTGGGTAGGATTAAGGGATGTAGAATATCATGCAGAGGTGCTAATAGGTGCTAAAGTGCTAATAAACAGCCAATATCCTAGTAATATGCCTGCTAATAAGCAACTTAATAGTGAGAACTGGACCTTAAACTAAAGTGTTTCCAAAAGTTCAAACAGGCTTTGTTATGCAGACCCGGGACAGTCAACAAAAGCATGCGGGTTTGCAGCAACATAAGGGTAAAAAGTAAATAGCCTAATTTCAAAATGTTAAGGTTTGGCAGGTAAGCAGTTAGAGCCTGCTAGTAGATGCCATGACTATGCTGTTTTGGTGGCAAAAATCCCAATTCCAAATACACTTTCAAACTGAAAATACTGTTTGTGTCTGTGTCAAAATAATTTCTTCACTTTTCTACAAACAATAAGGGGAAAAAGCTCAAAATGAAACGGTAGTCTTCCCATTTTGAATTTGCTAATACTCTATCCTCTTATATCTGATCAGCTATGTACTGTATTTGTTTTCCAGTTTTAGTCCAGCATATTATTGTCTTCCGCATGAGCTAACCACCTCACTCCATCAGTTTCCTCATTAGTAATCAGCTGCATGCCGGTGATGTTTAATTGCTGGAATATGTCAGGATGTAATTATTGCAATCATCTCCATTAAAAAAACGGCTGCCTTTCTGAGCGAAAACGAGCCCAGTGACACAGTGATGATTCCACAGCTGTCAAAGCAGGTTTTAGTTGCCAGATCTCCGATTCCGCTCATCCTCTTTCATTATGTAACGAATTACGCAGAGGCCACGAGGTTAACCAGATCGGATTTAGCACACTGCTGTAAGTTTCTACAAAACACGCTTGTCGCATATTGACCAGCTTTAGACAGGGGGCTGGCAATTAACGCTGTTGTCTAGCACATGCATGGGAATTTTGAGCTTTTGAGTTATTATCCAGGGATTGGTGGAACAGAAGAGGGACGCTGTAGAATTCTGCTTTTTTGTTGAGGTCATTTTTAACCAGTGCAGTCACTGTTATATGCTGCTCTAAAAACCATAGCGGAGGCAGTAGTGACATGGGAAATGCTGTGAGCTGTTGCAATCCATCTAATCTAGGTTGAGCGATTGTTCACCTTTCTCACCCTTATCCATCAGCCAGGCTTTTTGCAAAGGATACAAACAGTGGCAGGACAAAGATTATGCTGTGAAGACACGTATGAGAATGCTTGCAAATGTGCAATAGACTAAGTTTCTCTCGGACGAAATGTCATGGGTTGTTTAATTCTCATCATGTGGTTGAAAAATCACTCGGACAATTCTTTCTTTCAGTCTTCAGCATCTCAACGGATGTTTTAATCCTTTTTAACCAAAGTCCTCAAAGCCTTCAGAACAGCCGATAACAGAGCATATTGTAATATATTATCTTATTATAACCTGGGAACTGTTGAATGCCTTGTTCAATGTTTAAATGGACTTTGCTCATATGCTTTATGGTTGTCACGCTAATGTCTTGTTTAGTTTCATTATCTTGTTCTGTTTTCTTTTTCCCTGTCACCATTTGCCTGAGTTTTTGTTCATAGTTGGTAACTACGGTTTCTAATTGAGTTACACATCTGTTTCTTGTTACGTTTATTATTCCTTCTGTGTATTTAAGACACCTTCATTTATATAGCACTTTTTACAATACAGATTGTTTCAAAGAAACTTTACATTGATAATAGGAAATTAATGCAACAAAATTGTTTTGACTGTACAGCAGCTCTATAAGAAAGTCATTGTCCAGCTTAGGTAAGTTTTTGATTAAATCATTTCCATTGTAAAAAATAGTTTAATTAGTTATTAACTTAGGGGACGCTTACACAACACCGTTTACAACTGAAAACAGAAAACTTTTAATGTGCTCTCGCCGTTCATTTCCATAACAACAGTGTTTTGGTGGCCTGAGAATCCAAACTTTGAAATAGGTTTCAAGCCCTCAGTTATTTTTGTTCATAGTTTTTTGGTGTTATATATTTATATTTATCTTTCTTTGGTTTTATCATCACTATATCATAGAAAAACACTTTGGACAAAAACTAAACGGTGACCTCATACAGATTGGAAGCATTGTGACTTCAGTGCATTTCCAAAGGAGTTTCATCATGCTTTGTTTTTGTAAGATGCTGGTAATTATGGATTCTGAACAAATCAGATTAATTAGGTTTCTGTTGCATAACTTTAGAAGTTCCCACACTAATACTTTTATGTGCACAGTTTCAAAAGAAGAAGGAAAAGTAAATAAGATGCCATGTGAATTTTAAAATGTGACAGGTGCTTTGAAATGCAAATATTTTGCTAATCAAAAAAATGTGTGTGCTTGGTAATACATTAAAATATTGTTTAAAATGTCATTTCCAAAGGGGAATATAAAATACTGATCTTAAATTAAAATGCTTTAAATGTTGAGGCATTGATTTGGGCCACAGTGAAATGTCTATATCAGTCAAACAGACCAAGATGCGTTTACATAGAAAGTTTATTCTGACATTACAGCATATAATATACAAAGTGTTGCATTTATCACTTCAGAAGCCACACATGGATTCTGCATCCACAGAACACTTCACAGATTTCTTCAGAATTTGAACACCCATCATTCATGTGCTCATTTTGAAATACTAAAGCTAACGATTTCAGCAATAAGAGTGTATAACTTTCTGTTTAAATCATTGTATGATGTTTAAATCTATTCCACAGAATTCTTCACCCCAAAGACTCTTCATATTCCATCTGGGTTTGCATATAACAGTCTCACAGCAGATTCTCGAGTTGGTATTTCCAGAAAGCTGTGCTTCAAAGCACCATTTACATTTGATGCAAGCATTAAGGATTTTTTTATTTTTAAAAACTCTTTTTGTTCAATTATTCAAAACACAGACTTATCCAAGCACTAAATCAAGGCATAGGTGCCCCATGACAACATTATCAAATACTTTTAAAGTGTGTTTAACCACAGACCAAATATCCATCCCATGTGTTAGTCGAAAATAAATAGGTTAAAATGGCCTTTTTAAGGAAGTGTGTAGATGCTAGGCAAGTTGCTAAGTATAAGTTTATTGAGGTTTATCTTGCATGAAATGTCACAGTGGCAGTGTTAATCACTAGCTGTGGTTATAGGCCTAGTTAAATGAATGCCATACAATTTTACAAATTTCAGCTTGCACACCCTCAAGCAGTGATAGTTTACACACAAGTGTCAGCAATCCAAAAGATTTGAGTCACATGGGAGGATCGTGCACAAGATGAATGATATGAGTGTGCGAATCACACGCTGAGCCTGAAATCACAGGGTTTTAGATCTGCCGACAAGCATTCCTGACTCGATAATGCAGGGGGGCTTGTGAGGTGGAAACTTACTTCTGCTTATAATGTGAAAGTTTACAGTCTGATAAAAAAAAAAAAAACTATGAATATTATGAACTAATATTTAAGGATCTTTAAAGTTCAGTTGTTTTGTAAAAAAAATATATATTTATCATTTTTATATGAACAGTTTTATGTAAAACATGTTGGGGTCATTCTTGTTTGATCATTATCTAACATCAGGTCAGCAAAAAAGTGCATGCCGCTTTGAACACTTTTAAAAGCCTAAATTCCATGCAATAGACCGGGGAAAAACACATTAATAGCTTTAATGCATATAGTCCCATAGCAAAAGCTAAATTGTGCTAATTGAATGTGAATGTGAATCCAAGTGTGTGAGAAAGAGAATTACTCTAATTTACATGATTACACCTGAGTTCCACTCTTCCTGCACTATAACTTTGTGAGAAAATAACCTATAGTGCAAATGGTCAGTTTCTAAAATGTTTAACTTGCAACTTTCAAAACTTTAAACCCACTTAATACACTGATATATTGATCTGTCTACTTAACTGTGACATTATAAATCCAACATGTAGCTACCAAACATGGACTGTTATCTGCCCTTGTGGTTGTTTTTTGCAACATAGAATCCCTTTGACACTTTAATATATTGTTGTAAAGGGCTCACAAGGTTCTGACATGAAGGATCAGTTACCCTGTAATTTTCTTTTATGGCATAGTTATATTGTTTGTGCAAATTCAAATGTTTACACAGCAATTTTTTTTTTGTCAGCTTAAAATCAGATAAAATCAGAAAAGGCAGCATGTGAGAATGCCGCACAAGCTTGTTTCCGCCTCAGTTTAAACAATAAAAAAGATAATTGCGACTTTTTATCTCACAATTCTGACTTTTTTAAACTTAGAATCATGTGATATAAACTCGCAATTGTGAATTTATGAAGAAAGAAAGTTAAAATTATGCACAAGTATGCACAAGTCCATCAGTGGAAGAAGGGAGGTGGTTTATAAGGAGGGCGAGGCCTGCAGGCCCCGAAGGGCTGAGGTGACGTTGACAGCTCAAGGTGGAGGTGAGGGCCTGGCAGAATGGGAGCGAGGACCAAGGCGGAACTGGAGGGAAGGAGGATCCGGGTGAAGCTGGAGGGGTGGAGGGCTGATGCAGAGGCCCGGAAGTCCGCTGAAAACCTGGGTCACTATAGACCAAGGTGGAGCTGGTGGGACGAGGGAACCCGGTGGAGCCTTAGCGATGGCTGACCATGGCAGATCTGAGGGAGTACAGAGCCAAGGTGTAGCCGAAGGGCTGACAGGTCGAGGTGGAGAAAGGGGCCTGGAGGCCTGAGGTGTAGCCAGGCACTTCACAGAGCCATGCTGGTGGTGAAGGAACCAGAGGCGGAGCCAAAAAGCTGGCGGTAATAACCGGGATAGGGAAGAGCCGAGGAGCTTCAAGACACCAGTGGGACAGGTGAGTCCGGGGAAATAGACGGATTCAGTGGAGAGGATGGTGAGAATGGAGTCTTTCTTCTTCTTTGATCCCTAGCTGGTGATTGGTTTGGATAGTTTCCTAAGACCATATGCTGCTAACTGGGTGCTAATGGTTGCCAGATTTCCAGAGCAGTTTGAATGCTAGCCTGCTGTCAGTCATTCTTCAGACATGGCCAAACCATTGCAGTCGCTGTTTCTGAATCTGCAACGAATATGGAGTTGGAGATGTTGGTTCACTTCCACAGGCACTAATTGAGGGAAGCAAAGGCCATGGTTGCTTGACCAGTTCGAGTGTGGACCTCTGCTGTGGTCGCTACTTTCTTCTCTTTTTCCATCGTTCTCAGGTATTTGAATTTTTTAACTTGCTTGATTTTTGTAGCCATTAAGATGAACGATGGCCACTGATCCATCTGTCAATACTTTTGTCTTGTCCGCATTAATCTTGAGACCGTATGACTAGGCGACGTGGGCGATATCATAGAGGATGTCTGTGGCCTCGGCATCGTTGTTAGCCAGTATGGCATTGTTGTCAGCGAACATTAAATCTGTCATTAAAATTGTCCTCATAGTACCGTGCCTGTTTTGGAATGCTTTTCTCATTATGGCATCCATCACGATGTTGAAGAGGAGAGGAATGACTCCCATGTGACTCCATTTAACCCCAAATATCAAATGCATATTATTCATTAGACTTGCTCTCTACTTATTCATATAATGACACCATAATTAAAAACAATGGACTATGGAATTGAAACATGCAATGAATATTATTGTATTAATATTTAATCTGATGAAAAAAAAATGACATGCAGTAAGAACAGAAAACTGTACTGTGCTCTCTTTTATGTTGGGATTTGGTGAAACATTTTCATATGTTAGATTTCATATCTTGTACACCAGTCTTGGAGAATGAAATAGCTCCCTCAACATAAGAAAGTTTTTTTATTTAATTGCATTAAGATATTCAGTGTGCAGCCAATAGCTTTTTCTGAACTAAAAACATTATTTGTAAATTTTCCATTTTGAGACTTGAAGAAAGAAGAGGTGTACAGTGAAAGGTGAAAGAGTACAGTGAGAGTGTTTTCACATACGGCTGGGTTTTCATCTGCCCATGATTGATTTCCGGTGGAAATAAAAGCAGCAAAGCTTCAGGGCATCGGAAGGGCACATCTCTTTCACAAGTCAACCGTAATAGATGTGTCCATGAACATAGAATTAGAGTGTGTGTGTGTGTGTGTGTGTGTGTGTGTGTGTGTGTGTGTGTGTGTTGTCAGGCTGGTCCCTGTCCTCAGAGGCCCTGTCTTTCTCGCTGATTGAGAGGAGCTTTAATTAAGATAAATAGGCTGTGCTTAGTCATCTGTTTAATACCAGGCCTGGAAAGTGAGTGCTTTATCCTCTTACAGGTTTACAGAGGTAATAGGGAATTATTGTTTTGGAGATGAAAAAGAAAATCCCATTAGCGGCCAACTTTTTGCATTTCATCTAAACTTCATTAAGACAATGGCACCACTGCAACAGAAAAAATAGATTATAATGATTTGATGAGTACACCTCTAGGTAAGCATAAGTTTCATTAAAGGTTTCTTCATTTTCCCCTGGTGCTTCAATAGCTCTGGTTGTGCCTCTGTCTTATTGTTCACATTAGAAGTTAATGAGCTTAATGTGATGTAGACAAGGAGGACATGTTGCTGAATCAACATCTTTGTTGGTCCTGAAAGAATATTTTCATCTGCTAATCAGGTTTAATGGGTTATGTTTATATTTATGCAGGTTAGGGATGTAGTGTCTGCACCAAGCGTGTCGCACAAGCGCTGAAAAGTGAAGCCAAAACATCTCGATCGCCCCCCGGTGACTGGTCCTAGTATAGGTCATAAACCCCGCCTCCCTGTGTTATTAAACGGGACTTGAGACCAACTAAACAATTTAATTACACTTCAAACATCTTTTTTCCGAAGGTGGTTTCTGTCATTTACTGTAGTTTTTATCACGCTGATAAAATAAGTTTGTTTTTAGTTAGTTATTTGATGCTATAAAAACGGTGGTGTGACGTCATGATTGACAGCTGTGATTGACAGGTTCTCTGAGCGAAGTAGTCACTGAAGCACCAACAGACTTTTTTTCGGGATCTTCTGAGGACTGAGGAGACTGGAGCTTTAAATTTAATATCTAAATTTCTATAATTAATTATTTCACACCGAGAGTGAGGGCGGGGCCTTGATTTCACGGCTTTACTTCCTGCTCACTACTGTGCAGGTCTGGTCCCGAAATCGCTACTGCGCAGACTCAAACCCCAAGATGTCAGCGCCATATCGGGACACTGCAGGGGGCCAATGTTTCATAAAACATTGAAGCTTCCCCGGGCGCCGCCATTGATTAGCGGACCATCACCTACTGTTAGCATTCCATTGACTCCCATTCATTTTGGCGTCACTTTGACAGCGAATAACTTTACATCTGAGGCGTTTAAAGACTCCATTTGTCCATTATTTATTTCTAAACAAACACGAAAATGTATAAAAGGCTCCATTACCTTGTATCTTACGTTATGGCCCAGTAGAAGCATTTTTTGTAAAAATAGGCTAACGATTGCATCATAACCACGCGACTCTCTGTCGCACAGTAGAGAGATTACCGTATGGACAGGAGGAGAAGCTCGCAGGCAATCGGGGGGATGTGGAGACAAAATGACAAAATAATTAATCAGAATACATAGCAAAAGTTTCTCCTGCTCCTAGCTCATGGACACCTCCTACTCACACTCTCCGTTTCTGCACAATTCGGAAGGGAATGATTCAGATTTGGCACAGCTACTAGAAGACAGACGGGTTGCTTACGTCACATCTACGTAATCAAGCTCAGTTTGAGTCTGCGCAGTACACTCAGCCATCAGGAAGTGAGTGCTTCTAATTGACTTCACTTTTCTCCGTTGAATCCAATGGGGTCGCTGTGTCCATTTTTTTATACTGTCTATGGGACACTGGCGGCTTCAGTTCTCACCAATGGAAGAGAGCGAAGGGGCGTCATCCATATTTTTTTTACAGTCTATGGTCTGCACCATGTGGAATGCGTTTGGTTTGTCACAATGTTTCATGCAGTCTAATGCAGTGTTTCACTCGATGAACAGACACATCTTTGAAATGCTTAAATTGTAACAATATTTGACTAAATGAACACTTTGAACATAATTTTGATCAAATAAATGCAGTCTTGGTGAGTCTTCTTTCAAAAACATGGGTGGGGGGATCATACTGACCCCAAACTTTTGGTTTGGAATGGTTGTGTATATTATATTATATTATATTATATTATATTATATTATATTATATTATATTATATTATATTATATTATATTATTAAACACCATATGTGTGTAGTTGTAATAGTATTTTGTAATTGTAATAGTAAAATTATTTTGTATGCCAACTGAATTCCTGGAAAATTATGTAGGGTTAGGGTTATTTATTTTACTGTAGGTTTTAGGTTCAGCTTTGAGTTAATTAATATTCCGAGATGTTGTGCTTATTTAATGCTTCCAGTGCAGACAGCCTCAAGCTGTTTTGGCATGACACATCATGTGATGGTGTAGGCAGGAATGCTTGGCTTATGATTGTTATGAAAATATGCTGAATGTGTTAAATTACACATTATTGAATGTGTTAAATCACATTGTGCAGATTATTAACACAACTAAAACATAAAACATATTGTTGTAATAAAAGGGTTTAATAATACTTGTATTGTAATATTAATAATATTTAAAATATTTGAAAATGTAATTTATTCCTATGATGCAAAGCTGAATTCTCAGCATCATTACTCCAGTCTTAGGTGTAACATGATCCTTCAGAAATCATTCTAATATGCTGATTTGGAAGAAACATTTCTTATTATTTTCAATATGATCAATTCTGCTTAATGTCGTAACAGTGATACTTTTTTTTCAGGATTATTTGATGAATGGAAAGTTCAAAAGAACAGTATTTATCTTTAAATGTATATATTTTGTAACACTATAAATGTCTTTACTGTCACTTTTGATCAATTTAATCCTTTCTTAGTGGTAGTAGTATTAAAGGTCCAATAGGCGAATCTATACAGAAACATTTTTTGTTATGTTGGTAGAAAGTCTCCTCATATCCAGCAATCACTATGTTAAGCAGTCTAGATGTATTTTTACACATACTGTATATATAATTTGTGGGAGGCGTAGGACCATAAAATGTTCAATCATTACTTTCGATCTGAATGAAATGATGCCATGTGTTCCCTGTGTCAGTCAACGTGTGTTTGCATATCACTGTGCAGGCTGTTCACACAGACATCTTACGTCACTAGCGTGTTTCACATACACTGTGCAGAGAATGGCAGGCAAACAGTTGTTTATGTTCATTATTGTAATACTGTTACTCACTGTACTGTAAAATGACACATGATGTAATCCAATAATGTTGTCTCTGGTCGTCTTGCTTCTGGTCTGTGCGCCTCCATCTGTTTTGGAGGAGGCGTGGCTTTGGACGGCGATTTGCAGGGAGGGTGGGCTCATATGCTTTCAGTGCTAGCAGGCTAAAGTTAGCATTTCCCATATCACCTATTGCACCTTTAATTCCCTTAAAACTTAAACACTAAAACATATAGTGTATGCATGGGCGTCGGAACCATTGTATATGGGTGGGACAAGACCCACCCACTTTTTAAGACCAATGATATTGGACCCACTTACTTTTACCGTCTCTGATTCAGCGCATTTGTCTTTTCATAGCGCTGTCAGTCAAATCCAATTATTAGGGAATTCCCTAATAAATTAAACTCCACTGAATCGCTACATTATATTTCTCAACGAGCCGCAACTGACGAAAGTAACCGCCCGTTGTACCTTTCCAGTCAAATATTGTGTTGCAAACATCAATTACAGCTTTAAATTGTCATTGCTGGCAGATGACCATGGTATTAGCGGGATAATCCACGGATAGCTGTGCATTTAATGCACGACTTGGAGGCAAAGAACCGCCCGACGTGAAGTGGAGTTTAGTTTACTTGTTTTAATTAAAAGGCACCAGAATAGCCTACATGAAATGGTATTTACTCCAGTAACATTTTTCTGGGGGAGGACCCACCCACTTTTTTTTTTCTTCCGACGCCCATGAGTGTATGTCACTAATCATCATTTTCATTATAATACATACTTTTTAATAACCAGTGTATGATTGTTTAGAGGGCTCTTAAAGCATTAAATATATGTATGTATGTATGTAGCTGTATCTATGTATGTATGTATGTCCCTTTCTCCTCATAACATAACTTGTTATGCTGGGAATGTAACGCATTTTATGGTCCCATCATCTAGTCAGTGTTGCTATGGCATCATTTCCTCTTGCTTCAACTCAATAAGTCACATGACATTTAAGGCTCAGTTTATTTGTGTCAAAAGCTCTGTGGTGCTAACGTAAAACTTACTAAGGGATAACTTTATCCAAGTAATTACAACATTATTGGTTGTAACATTATACATTTAGGGCAAGATTTACTAAACAAGGCAAATTAGCATTAAAACACAATTCCAAAAAAGCGCCAATGGGAGTGGAAAGTTCTGCACGTGATCTACTGACAACACACAAATTAAAGAACACAGACACAGCCGGATCATTTCCATAATGACCAACGCAATCTACCAAGGAGCAGCGCAAATTGGCGTCTGGTTAAATATGCTTTTTTGGCCGTTTAATAATGCCACAAAATCCAGTAAATACCTTAGTAAATCATATTGCGTGATTTATTTAAATACTCTTCTCCTATAAATATTGTGTCTGAAAGGGAAACTCCTACAAATCCATAATGCAATAAGGTCAGTCGCAAAAATAACCCTGTCCAAACCTTTTCAGCGCTAACTTTTCACTGTGTTTTTAGTAAATCCTGACAGTAGGAGGGTTTGCGCTGGTGCAAGCCGTTAGTAAATCTGGCCCTTATTTTGTAATTTATGAATTCACGTATCTGAGCTTGCAGATTGCTATGTAAACTGCCAGTGCATGATTCAGCCGTTCTCTGACCCCTCTGTGAAAATGCCCATGGATGTGGATAGAAATCTCACTGGAGCATGAGACAGACACTGAAGATGTCACTTCTGGTATTGAGCACCGCTGCAAACATCATACGTGCGTCTCTCTCCTCAACCTGTCACTGAATCACATCCGTAGCCTTCACACACACGCAGTCTCACCTTGCTGCAGGCTGCTGTTATCCTCACCCTCTTCCATCCTCTACTGACACGTGGAGAGAGTTCGAGAGGTGTGTGTGCGAGTGCGAGTTTCTAAGTGTACTCACTCTGTGTACACACATCCCCAGGCTCTGCTCTTGTTCTCACCTTACAGTCTGTTGGACTGCAGAGGAGAAATGAATCACACTGTCAGATGCTCTGAAAATAAGCAGCATCAAGCTCAAGCCCTGCTGACTTGCAGCCACACCAGCGCAGCGGACGAGACCTCTCCTCTGAATTCCCCTGAATTACTTCACCTTCGCTAGTGGCAGGTGTGAACTGGCTTGCCATTTTGCTTGCCATTGTGAAGCATGCTGGCAGTGTGACCTGAAAACAAACGGGCAGAATAATTGAATTAGGAAACAACTGGAGTGTTAGACGGCATCTGTTGCTCACCTGATGTGCTGCTGTGTAGGTGATTAGCGTGACAGAAAGACTCAAATGCGGGAGGTCTCCAATCAGAAAAAAACTCACAAACGCACACACACACACGCATGGATGCTTGTAGGATGTTCCCTCAACCACAACAATAGCTGTGCAAGGTACTGTTTGCAAGGTATTCTGAGTGGTTGCTAGTTTATTGGTAGTTTGTTGCTAGGGGTTTCTGGATGGTTTTTAGGGGGTTACTAGAGTGTTCGGGGTGGTTGCTAGGCTGTTAGCACTGTAGATGGTTGATGATGGGTATTTACACCGTGTCCTAAAGATGTGATGCTGAGACACATGAGAAAAGGTATATTTTCCATGTTAATCAGTTTTTTTTTTCTTTTTCTTTTTCTTTTTCGACCAGCCATGATAACGATATGCAGCAAGCGCCATGGGTTTCTATTTTAGAAAAGTTTCACGAGTTCACACTTACAAATAAGTCAGATAGAATAAATGCGTATTTGGCGTGCTGTCCGAGGAGAGGAGAGGGCTCCGGGCTCGGTATTCGGCCCGAACCCAGAGTACTCCCCCCGTATTCCTGGCTGTGAAAGAACAAGCCAAGAGTGAGGAGTCGGGATGGTGGAGGGATGCTGAAAACTGTCAAGGAATGTTAGGTGAGTTGACAGTGAATATATATATATATGCTTCCTCTCATGCTGATAGGGTAGACATGGTAATTGTTTGATGACGAGTTGATTGATTGATTATTTGAACGTGCTCCTCCCGAACTTTGTTTATAAAACATCATTTCTATTTCTTCGACGTTACGGCTGTAACAACAACATCTAAAGTGAGTTTGTGATAATTTTGCATGACCTTTATAGCCATACTGAAAACGACAATGGATAATTCACCTCAGATCTTGAAAATAAATGAAAGGAAACAAAAATGTTCAAACTGTGAACTCACAAACAAATGTATTCTATGACAAAGATTGACTCATAGTCATTGACCCATAGACTCTTGATTGACCCATAGACTCTTTTGAGTAGATGGGATTTTTGATCGATTTTTGTCATGTCTCATAGCAGTGTAAAAATTGCTTGTCGCTGTCCGATCACACCTCTCTTTAACAAGTCACACGATTTGAAGTATCATTCATGCCTTTGTGGACAAGTAACTTGCCAACGATTATTTCCTGGAAAACATAAGCACCACATAGCAAGCACCACTATTAACCGCAATAAGCCAATGATCATTGTACACATGCAGCTGCACAGCTGCAGGCAGTGTTGGTGCAGTAAAATTTATTCTCTCTGAAAAACACATGCACATCGAGGGAAAACACATTCTGTTGAGTGGTGTGTCCTAAGCCATTCCACACTGGCAGGAGTGCTCGACTAGTGGTGGATGTTGCCATGTGCGACGGAGACTGGATGTGCCCAGACATGATGCCAGGGGAGACGAGGTGACGAGTGAATGTGAAAATGGTGCCAAAAGAAGAGAAGTAAAAACGAATGGCAGAATGTGGGAGAGGGGAACAGGGAGAGTTCAAGCTGAAAGGGATGTGTTGAGAAGACAGATGAGCTGTGGGAGAGGAAGCAAAAGCTCTTTGCAGTTCAGCATGGAAATATGAGGTTGAAGGTGAGCATGGAATGGAAAGAAGCAGACACGAGAAGCTACAGGAAGAACAGAAGCGTGCTGGAGGAAAAAAGTCGAGGAACCTTGTCTGGCCTTCTCAGTCTTGATGAATGTGCCCTGTGCGGGAAAAGTTGCGCCCTGTTCAAGATAACAAGCTTTCCACCTGTGTCTTTGCTCACACGGCAAACCTCCACAAGCAACAGTGCTACATCAGGGTGCCTTGCAAGCACAAAGATGCTAAGTAAACAAATAAATAACCTTTGCCAGTCTTAGAAAGTTCACAAAGAGTTTGCATCACTTTTGTTGGAGCTTTCCACTTCAGGGTACAGTCAGGGACTAGCTTTGTGCCCGCTGAACATCATATGCGAAGTGCAGTTGTAAAATACTTATTTTTCCTATTTTTCAGATCTCTTTTCCATTATGTATGAAGGTGCTTGTGGCTGAGGCACAGAGCAATGAACTCCACTTTCAGTTATTTGTCGATGTGATTTTTCAGATGTACAATATGCAGGCTGTGCTTATATGACGGGACGCTGCAGGTACCGGCAGTGCAGCTTCAATTTAGTTTTTTTTTTTTTTTCTCCAGCACAGGTTGCAAGGTGAGTGATTCTAGGGCACTGTAGAGAGCTTGCTTTAGTCATAATCCTTTCCTTTATTGAGCAACAGTTTTGGCAACATTCAGAATTTAAGAATTGGTTCAGTTTATATGTTTGGATTTTATTTGAATTGTTCACGCTCAACATGATGTTGAAATGTAATGGGTAAGAATGACAGGAAGTGGAATTGCTATTCAAAGAAATTCAACAGTCACTCAAAAGAGATATTTCATTTGTCAAACGCAATAACAAAATCAGCAAGAATAGTTTTCTTTGGTTTGCTGTTTATGATCTTCATCTTGATTTAGTTTGGCTTGATTTCAAATACTTTTGAGGAAAGTATTAATGTATTTTGGAAAATTAATTTGTGTTTTTCTATGGTTCATTATATCACACACACACACACACACACACACACACACACACACACACACACACACACACACACACCATGATCCTTCAAAAATCATTCCAATGATTCCAATGTGCATCTTCCCAATCCTAATTTTATGAACAATACATATATATATATATATATATATATATATATATATATATATACACATACATACACACACACACACACACACACATATATATATATATATATATGTATATGTATATATATCTATATATTAGTACAGTTAAATTACATTTACACAAAAGATTATCTTGTAATTTTTCGAATTTTTCTATTCGGGCAAAGGAAAATAAAAACGGTAACACTTTACAATAAGGTTCATTAGTTAACATTAGTTAACATATTAACTAACATGAACTAACAATGAGAAATACATTTGTTACAGTATTTATTAATCTTTGTTAATGTTAGTTAATAGAAATACAGCTGTTCATTGTTTGTTCATGTTAGTTCACAGTGCATTAACTAATGTTAACAAATACGACCTTTAGTTTTAATAACGTATTAGTAAATGTTGAAATTAATATTAACTAAGATTAATAAATGCTGAAGAAGTATTGTTCATTCTTAGTTCATGTTAACTAAGGTAGTTAACTAATGTTAACTAATGAACCTTATTGTAAAGTGTTACCATAAAAACCCACAAAAACAGATTGACAAATGCAAGATAAAGAGTTTGCGGAGTTCCAAATGGTTCCATATGGATATGGCACAAATCTCTTTTATGAGAACATCTTGGATTTGACAGTTGAACTGAGCTGTGATCCTAACAGCTCAACATTCTGACTCTACTGAATCCCTTGCTGAAGAGACAAATTGGTGGATTTCAAAGCGCAAGATTTGTTTGATCAGCTGTTGGAACCTGCACTTCACAAAACCACCACTACCATCTGTTGTCTTTTTATGGTGAAATAAAAATTTTGCAGCTCTTATTAGCACATTTCAAAACAATACCAAAAGTGTACAAATTATAGTATTTTTATATTGCTCCATACATAGCCTAAATCAGTTTTGAACAGTTTTGAACTTACTTTGTATCAGTACAAAATAAAGAGGGGAAATAGACTGAATGACAGAAAGTGAAGGACTGAGTGAGAGAGAGGAAGCTGGTACATCACACAGACAGTCTGATGGAACGTGGACATCTTAGCTGTTGACAACCGAGGGGAGTGTTTATCAGGCTTGTCAAGATCCAACGATGGATAAAGAATGAATCACAGTTGCTGAGTCACTTATTCCGAGGGAATATCAAATAAATATTCTGACATGCATAGCAAAATATAGAGAAGTTATGAAATCTAGCATTAACCTCTATAGGGGTGATCACACTCCAGGTTTCTATGTTAGCAGAAAATTTGTCAGATTGTGGATCTTCTACTGAGATGATTTCAAGCAAATCATGGTCGAGTCGCATGCAGTTGCATCACTTAATGTATGTTGTTCATGAGTTGTAGATTCTACTTCCTCTTAACCGTCTATTGCATGATGTTGCCTCAGGGTAGCACAGATTTTCTTCACTCTGCAAACACATGATGCATACAGAATGCCTGTAAAATGGTTAATAGTGACAGGATGGATTTGACTAAACCAATAAAATCTTTTTGTTGGTCACACATCTTGGCAGTCATTTTAAATTATTTTTCTGGCATGGTACACTGTGGTGATGCACATTTGTGCTCTGGAGAACACTGCCCTCATACTGTCCTTTTTCAATTAAATTTTTCAGCTAAAAAATATTATTCACATTTGTTAGAGAGCGATTACACCACTCCATCAGACGTTTGGCATCGGACTTGGTGACGTGAGGCTTGCATGCAGCTGCTCGGACATGGAAACCCATTCTGTAAAGCTCCCGTCACACATTTTTGTGCAAGTTTGGAACTCTTCGGCTATGGCAGAGCGCTGGCAACTTTTACGCACCATTTTGCTAGGGCTGTGCGATGGGTCGTTATCGATTTTGGCTTCCAACGATTATGAAAACAAGATAATTCATGACATATGTGCACTTTCATTCCTCCCTAAAAGCCCAAACTTAACATCCAAATCAGCCAAATAAGTGTGTGATGTAAAATGCAGTCTACTGTTGCTAAACTGCGGAATGTGTTTGGTATCAAACAATGTTATTAAAAGCGCATTAAGCTGCAAAAGAAACACTGTTCCCGTGTCAGCTTTCTGTGAGCGCGCTCCGAGTAGGAGCCGAACGCATACACACAAAAATGTCAAAATACCATTTTGGAGAGTATTCACGTAAACACAGTGGGCTATGTCTTAAGTAAACGTACAAAGTTGAATAAGAAAACGCGCATGTAACAGTAGGCTATATTCAGTTCTCTGAAAGTGACAGCTGCCTTATATACCTGCAGCAGTCTGTCATTAATGATAATCAATTAAACAACAAATGACAAAGGAAAATCACTCACTGATCTTGACTGAATAACTTAAGTAGCTTTAATAAGGATTAATCTATACTTAATGTGTACAGTAAGACTATGCAGTGTTATTTTACATTTGATTATTACATTTTTGTTGTAGGCAAAATGTTGTATCTGAATACCACTGTACATCACCCTGTTTGTAGTAAATCCATTTGGTTTGTAATTAGTTTCTTTGTTCTTATTGTATTGCTGTTAACTTGTTTTATGTAATTGTTTTAAGGGCATTTTTCTTACATTAGTGAACCTAATATTAGTTTTTGCTGAAGTATTGACAATTGTGAAATTTCACTGATATTTAAAAGTACTCATATCATGTAATACGACTTTGATCATATCGCCCACCAATAATCGTTTGAAATAATCAATAATTCAATACTGACCAAAAATAACCATGATTATGATTTTTGCCATAATCGAGCAGCCCTACCATATGTCTCAGCGATCGGTGAGCCCCGCTCTGTGACTTTACATGGTCTTCCACTTCGTGGCTGAGTTGTTACTGTTCCTAAACACTTCCACTTTCACAATAATACCACTTACAGTTGACCGTGGAATTTCTAGCAGGGATGAAATTTCATCAACTGACTTATTGCAATGGTGGCATCCTAGCACAGTACCACGCTTGAATTTATATAAAAAAAAATATTTTGTAACATTGCTTTCATAATGTGTGCAACAGAGGGTTAAAGCTCAGTTTGCTCTGGTGGTTCCTCTTCCTGCAGTTATGCTGTGCACGTGGCTGTGCCTCATTCGAAAGCGCTTGCTGATGTTTTACATTGATCGTGACTTATGAAGGCGATTCAGCATGACAGTTAACAGGGCAGTGAGTTACAGGAGGGTTGATGTCCAATTAGCGCCGTCTCCTCGGCTTTAATGAGTGGTGGTAAATTTCAACTCCATCTCCCTGGCACAGTTTAATTAGCTGTAATTACATGTGGCCTGACCTTTGCAGAGCCCTGTCCTGTTGATTTACAGGGCTGCAGGTCTCTTGATTTATCCCCCTGGGAGGCTGAAGGAAGGCCAGAGAACGTGAGGGACAAGATAGTTCAGCCTGATAGAGCTCTTCAGGTATCTTGGCTCAGGCTTACTGTTGATCTTGGATAAGCTGTTTTTTTGTATTTGGGAGCATTTTCCATTGATTGAATGGTTGCTAGTTACCATAAATAAACATCTTTAATATTGGCTTGGGGAATATTAATAAGGTATAATGTACAGTCTTCCAGTTATTGTTGCAATATAAACCCTGACAGAGTGATCAGACCGCCAGTAGAATAGGGGGAAGGTGGCACGATGGTAACAAGGAGCCACAGGGGGTTCCACAAATATTGGCACCCAATTTGAGTAAAACTGACTGTGGCCACAGGCCGAGTGCCATAGGTAATCACAGAGTGCTGATATACAGCCATATCGCACAGCTACGAGTGTCTTTAAAACCCCCTTTTTTTTGGTGCACAACTAATTTCTTTCGCCTCGGATTCAAATCTCAATTTGACAGTTTAACAGTTGAGCTGAAGCCTCAGTTACTAATTCTAAAACTGTCACGATCCACACTAGGAAACACAGGAGAAGATCCAAATGCAGTAAGTATCTTTAATGAGGGAAATCCGTTACTCAAAATCCAGTCCAGGCAGAGGTCATAACCAGGGTAGCAAACAAACATAAACATAAACAAACAACGGGCAATAACAGACTTAGAAACAGAACTCAGAAGTGGCGTGATAATTACAAGGACTCCGTGACACATACTAAAACAGACAGGGTTATATACACAGGGAAATGACAATGCTAATGGGGAATTAGCTGAGTGCAATGATTAGTGACAAGGGACAGCTGAGTGCAATGAAGAACAAGGATCGTGGGGAATGTAGTTCAGAATGTGACAGACACCGTGGTAGGGGTGTGCTCAAAATATAGATTCTTAGATACATACCGATATAATAAAAAAAGATACAGTATCGACATTCTAGCCCTTAGTATCGATACTCCGCCCAGCCATTAGGGGGCGCAGCGGCGCCCGCGAGTTTAAAAAAACTCATGGAAAATGTCGAAGATTTTAGAAGCGCCGTTGTCCCTAAAGGCAGATGTTTGGACACATTTTGGTTTTAAAGCAAAGGAAGGAAACCAAGGGATCGATAAAACAAATGCAATCTGCAAGCATTGCCAGGCTTCTATACGCTACACCGGTAATACAACTAACCTGCGCGCCCACCTGCAAAGACACCATGCAGACAAGCTAGCTTCGCCGCAGCCCAAAAAAACACGGGACCCCACGCAAACTACTTTGGACAACACAACATCCAAGCTTCCATCTAACTCAGTCCGTGCACAGAAGATTACGGAGTCTGTGGTGCATTATATTTGCAAAGGTTTATGTCCCTACAGTGTTGTCGAGAACACAGGCTTTCACTTTATGATCAACACGTTAGATCCCCGTTATGTGATCCCTACCTACATGACCGACAAAGCAGTACCGAGGATGTATGACAAAGTCAAAGACAATGTTAAGTCAGCCCTGAGTTCTGCCCCACGAGTGGCACTGACTTGTGATGGGTGGACATCGCGAGCCACGGAAGCTTTTGTTACAATCACTTGCCATTACGTTAACGAGGAGTGGGAACTGATGTCGCACGTTTTACAAACGCGAGCCATGCACGAGAGCCATACGGGGTCAAACATTGCAGAGTTACTGAAAGCGGCGCTGGAGGAGTGGGACCTCGTATCCAAAGACCCAGCTATTGTGACTGACAACGCCGCAAATATGAGCGTCGCAGCGGAGCTTGCCGGTATGTGCATTTCAGGTGCTTCGCTCACACTTTAAACCTTGCCTCGCAGCGTGCACTGAAGCTTCCTGCTGTCGCTCGTTTATTGGGACGTGTTAGACGGATATCCACCTTTTTTAAGCGCAGTACCACAGCCAGCCACGTACTTCGACAGAAGCAGAAGTTGCTCGAGTTGCCTGAACATAAACTGATCACTGATGTTGTGACGCGCTGGAATAGCGCGCATGATAAGCTTGAGCGCTTTCTTGAGCAGCAACCCGCTGTCTCCGCTGCTCTTCTGTCCAACGAGCTTAGGAAAACCGAGAAAGAAGTTTGCACCCTATGTGAGTCGGACATTACATCTGCGGAGGAGATAGTGGATGCAATGAAGCCCATGAAGATTGCTACTCTTGTAATGTCAAAAGAAAGCTCTCCAACACTGTCAGTTGTGGCCCCTCTTCATGCTCAGCTCATCCAGGATTTCCAAGAGAGCAGAGCAGATAGTGAGATAGTGAAAGAAATCAAAGCGGCTATTTGCCAAGATTTGAGCAAGAGGTACATGGATCAGCAGAAAGAGACCATGTATGTATGTTCAGCACTCGATCCAAGATTCAAAGCTTTGCCCTTCCTTCCTGATGATGAACGAGAGGAAATATACTTGAGAAGAAACTGCAGAAGCTCGAAGAATTCAAGAACTATTTCAGGTAAGCCCTTTCACTGTGTCATTAACATTAGCATTACATGGTTAAAAAACATAACAAACAAACAAACAAACAAACACACACACACACACACACACACACACACACATATATATATACACCAAGTGTAATAAAACGAAATATTCAGTTCATAATTTCAAATTCATAATAGTATGTTAGAGCTTAAAAAACTAAATGGTTTCAAACATATACTTCATGTAAAGCACTATACTAGCAAAACAATATATTGTAAAGGTTTGTCAGTTCATCGCATTAAATAAAAGGCAAACTAACTATTATATGTCTTTGAATATGCTCTTTATAGAATTAACTATGGGTTTATTGATAAAAAAATCTGTATTTTGCATAATAGGAAGAGGCTGAAGTGATACCAGGAGAGGAGGAAGACAAAATGTGGAAGACAAGGATGACATTCCTGCCAGCCCACCACCCAAGAAGAAAAAGGACTTGTGCTGTTTGGCTGATCTGCTTGGTTCAACTTACAGTGCAGGTCCTGCGGTGAGACACAGAACCACACAGGCCCAGGCAGAAGAGGAGATGTCAAGGTACAAGGAGGCACCACCCCTGTCTCTTGCTGAGGGAAGTCCACTCAGTTGGTGGAAAGAGCACCAGAATGAATATCCACTAATGTCACGCCTTGCCAAAGTGTACCTGTGCATTCCAGGGACTAGTGTCTCCTCGGAGCGCGTTTTCTCTACGGCAGGCGATATTGTAACCGCACAGAGAAGTGTACTAAGCTCAAAGCATGTTGACCAACTTCTGTTTTTGAACAAAAATCTTAAGTCATAGGATAAAGCTAGCATTACCAAGAGTATCCTCAGGTTATTGTTTTGTTGCTGCAGTGATTTTTGTTCAACCTGCCTTTTTGAGGACAAACCTGGTTTAGCCTTAAGATTTTAAAAATCCATCCTGTTATGAGGTAAATTTGTTGTTGTGCCAAATGTTAAAGCAAGATGTAGCATTTAAGTGATTTCATAGTGAAATATGTTATGGCAGTACATGGTGTCACAAAAAAGAATTCTAAGAAGATTTAATAAGAAGTTAAGAATAAGAAGAATAATAAGAAGAAGATTTTGTGCTTGTGTGAGCTCAGACTGTACCCTTGGAAAGTTAAATGTTGACTTGTGGTAATTTCCAGATTAATACAATTTGTGTACAATTAATCAGAGCACTTAAAGTTGCAAATATTTAAGCAAAATGCACTTTGTTATAATGCACTTTTGTCTTCAATAAATTGAAGAAAAATGCAGAGTTCTGTTTGTTGAGTAAATATGTTCAGCATTAACTAATTGGCTCTGGCCCATGTATTTTTATTGAATCGTATCGAATCGTGTCACATTGTATCAAATCGTATTGAGACAGCTCTGTATCGAGGTACGTATCGCATCGTGACCTGTGTATCGAGGTATATATCGTATCGCCAGGTTCTCCAAGGTATACAGCCCTACACCGTGGGGAAGGAGGACATCTAGTGGTGACCCAGGGAACTCAAACCAGACACTGTGACATAACCCCCCCTCTACGGAGCGGCTACCAGACGCTCCAAGACATGACAGACAAAACAAGAGTCCAGGCGGGAGGTGGACTGGTGGAGGATCAGGGGGAGGGATGGGGGGCCAGGTCCATGGAGGGAAACGGGGACAGGGAGTGACAGTTCATCTGGCGGCCAGGGCGGAGACGACAGTCCATCGGGCGACCAGGGTGAAGCAGACGACTCACCGGGCGGCCAGGGCAAAGCAGACTTTCCCTCGAGTGGCCAGGGCGGAGCAGGTCGTGCAGGTGGCCAGGGCTGAAACGACACTCCATCGGGCGGCCAGGGCAGAGACTCTCCCTCGGGCGGCCAGGGTGGAGACGACCCCTCGGGCGGCCACGGCGGCGACGACCCTTCAGGCGGCCAGGGAGGAGACGACCCTTCAGGCGGCCATGGCACTAGAACAGACACCGGCTCAGGAACAGACACCACCGGCTCAGGAACCGACACCACCGGCTCAGGAACCAACACCACCGGCTCAGGAACAGACACCACCGGCTCAGGAACAGACACCACCGGCTCGGCGGCGGCCATCTTGTCTGAAGACACAGGTTCGGCGGCGGTCATCTTCTCCGAAGACACAGGCTCGGCAGACGTGACGTGAACAGTCTCGGCGGCGGCCATCTTGTCCGAAGACACAGGCTCAGCAGACGTGACGTGAACAATCTCTGTGGCAGCCATCTTGTCTGAAGACACAGGCTCGGCAGACGTGACGTGAACAGGCTCTGTGGCGGCCATCTTGTCCGAAGACACAGGCTCAGGAACAGTCTCTGGCTGGGCAGACGTAACGTGAACAGTCTCTGGCTGGGCGGAACTCAAGTGCTTCCTCCAAGCGTGCAGAACCGCCAATGCGTAAAACCCAAAGACAGCTCTCCTGGCCGTGGCAGGACTGATGGTGGGCTGCTCCAGGACGACCTCCGGGACGACAGTGGGCTGCTCGGGCACTGCCTCCGGGACGACAGCGGACTGCTCTGGCACGGTCTCCGGGACGACATGCTTCCTCCATGCATGCAGAACTGCCAATGCGTGGAACAGGAAGACAGCTCTCTTGGTCGTGGCAGGACTGATGGTGGGCTGCTCCAGGACGACCTCCGGGACGACAGCGGGCTGCTCGGGCACTGCCTCCGGGACGACAGCGGGCTGCTCGGGCACTGCCTCCGGGACGACAGCGGGCTGCTCGGTCACTGCCTCCGGGACGACAGCGGGCTGCACGGGCACGACCTCTGGGATGACAGCGTGCTGCACGGGGACGGCCTCTGGGATGATAGCGGGCTGCACAGGCACGACCTCTGGGGTGAGATCAGTCTCCGGACTGGCAGACTACCCCCTCTCCGTCTACGACGGCAAGACGGTGGCTCCGACCCGTCCCTCACCAGCCCAGAGTCGAAGGGGGGCCATGGTGGAGAGTGGTGTTGGATTCCCTCTCGACCAACCACTCCTCTGCAACCTCCCCGGGTCCCACGAAAAATGACCAGACGGGTTCCCTCAAAACGCTCTCTCCTCTCCCGCTCGGTGGCTGGGGCAGAGAAGTTGGCGAACATACCGCTGGATCTTTGTGTGTGACGGAGTCCTTCTGTCACGATCCACACTAGTCCACAATCCACATTACTCAAAATCCAGTCCAGGCAGAGGTCATAACTAGGGTAGCAAACATAAACATAAACATAAACATAAACATAAACAACGGGCAATAACAGACTTAGAAACAGAACTCAGAAGTGGCATGATAATTACAAGGACTCCGTGACACATACTAAAACAGACAGGGTTATATACACAGGGAAATGACAATGCTAATGGGGAATTGGCTGAGTGCAATGATTAGTGACAAGGGACAGCTGAGTGCAATGAAGAACAAGGATCGTGGGGAATGTAGTTCAGAATGTGACAGACACCGTGGGGAAGGAGGACATCTAGTGGTGACCCAGGGAACTCAAACCAGACACTGTGACAAAAACGTCACTTTAGATCTAGTAAAGAAGGAACACTGTGTCGCTTCATTGAAGCTTATTGTAGAGTAGCCTATAGAGTAGAGTATTATGGTATTATGAGAGAAAGATTGACTAAACAAGTGTATTACCTGCATCTGATATAGCATTCATTATTCAGGTCGATGTCCATAACATTATATCCATTATAAAGTCAGTTTGAATGTCCGCTGAGGAAAGTGATATCTTTGTCTGTGTCCTTTGACAGTGCTAAAACAACTTCCTTGTTCTGACTCACTCATAAAGACAGTCTTTGCTGCCATTTAATGGCGGAATAATGTAACTTTCACTGAAGGCCATATCACAATCACTAATGGACCATTTCTCAATACCAAATGTATTGTTTATATAAAATAATATTTATTGAGCAACCATTTTAAATGAACAACAATAGCCACTATAAAAGACAATAGGAAATAAACACGAGCAAACAATTCAGTCAAACATACAAAAGCAGCGCACTAGTACAGGATTTCTGTTAAATATAGCCTAAATATAAAGTTATTAAACTTAATTTTCCCCTTGCGAGACATCATGGCTTGCAAACGAGCGAAGCATGGGAGTTGCTCAGTGTTTGGATGTACAAATGAACACAAAAGTATTTTTTTAGTTCCTTCATCCGAGCCTCTGAAGAACCAGTGGGTTATGTGAATTTCTGATGTGTAATTGTTCAAGTTCAGACAGATAATCTTTCTCTCAAAGTCGTTCAATACTGTTTATGCATCAGTAAATCAAGCCAGTGACTAAATGATCAACTTCACGTTGTTTCTCTTAGTATGAAAATAATCTTACTTAAACTGTGATTAATATATACAGAAAGTGATCAAAGAACAATCCCTTTCCAATCGCCCAAGCTGTCAATCACACAGCGTGAGTTTATCTGGACATTTGCCAAAACTCGTTATGAAATCAATGACACTGTTACACTGCACAACGAAGCTCTTACTGTACTTACCTCATGTTTGCATTGGTGAAATCATTAATGAGAGTGCAGAAACTGCGTTGCAATGATAAGATCTTCATTCACGCGATCAACAGGCTGTCATCTGCTCAATGCTCATCACTGCAACCTTTTATGTGATGGGAATAGATCTAAATACTTAAAAAACTTCTCACAATTCGTTAATAGCTGTAATAGTAAAAACGTATAATAGCTGTAATAGTAAAAGTATTTGAGAGAGTTCCACATGTAATGCTAGATATTTCATATGCAAGCATGTCAGCCAATCACAGCAGTGGGCGTTTACACTGAAGTCTCACAGCAGACACGCCCCTTCAAACAGAGCGTTCAAATCAGAGGCTAAAATCAGGCTAGGAAATATGCCTTTTATTTCTAAATTATAACAACTTTTGATCTAAAAAACATACTAACATTATAAGGGCACCCCAGGAAACATTCTAAAATAATAAAATAATCCATGCAATGGGACCTTTAATAAATATGGCCGCAAGCAGAGTCATACAAAGGGTGAAACAGTTCCGGTGCTGATACTGGGGCAATATCGGACGGCTGGAAAAGGCTCTCAGCCAATCATATTCGAGAACCAGAAAGAACTGTTGTTTAGTATAATAGTGTGTGGTGGGCTTTAAGCTGTGAAGACTCGCCTCCAGCTCGCTCTGTAACATGTAAAGCATGTTCCACTCGTGAATTTTGTGTAAAAAGCAGTCCATACACTATAAGCGCCATTTCTTATTGCCGGTTGTCCACCATGTTTGTTTACGTTAAAGGGATGCGAGAGATTATGCAATATTTCCTATGTTCACAGGCAGGACTCTGGTTGTTTGTGAATGGAATCTGTTAGTGTGTAGTGTGCTTTCCTGGTCACATTGCGGCACTCCACACACTAGATGAACAAAATGGTTAAATCTATTATTTCTTGTCGTCATGTTTGTGGTCTCTCACATTTTGAAAATGGCCACACTCAACCTCTGAATCAGCCAATAGTTAGCCTGGAAGGTTAGTCATGGCAGCATGACTCCAGTCATTTAATGTAATTATAATTAAATCATTTAATTAAGACACTGAAACATTTAATAAAGTATTGATGATGTGGAGATGTCTCCTTATTTACAGTTGGAGCGATGATGCGAACACGAGTTCCAAAAATAGCTCTAACAACTCCAAGGAAGCTTGCAATCCTCATAAAATCGGCTTGCTTTGCTGCATGGTTTGAACTTCAGTTGGGAAGTCAATGAATTGCCATGCAGTAGTGGCAAAAAGTGATGCCCGACCTAGGAAAATTTACATATTCACCCTTTATCCAAATATTATAATATCAAACAATTTGTAAGCATATTGTGTAGTTGTGCTTGGAGTCAATTGTTTTAGTTGTGATAACGCAATGAAACATGCCAAATTATGCAGACATCATTTTTGGCCAGGATGTCATACAAAGAAATTATGAACACATGCAAAAATGAGAGAACCAACAAAATATTAATAACTAATTATGTTGAAGTCAATGCTTTGTGTGCTTTTTTCTTTCTTTTGCATATTAAACTTAAAACTGTAGTTTGACTTTTTTTGCCAAATTATTTTGTCTGATAAATACCTTAACCAAGTTACCAAGGTAAAAAAAATTGATTTTTGGATGGTTTAAACAAACTTGTAGGTAATTAAAAAACAAATATCCCCATCAGGACATCACTTTTGTAAGTTTGGTTTGGTTAGTGCCACAATAGTTCTATTTAAGACCCAGCTTACTGTGGACTGATGAGCCCAACTCATCACCAGTGCACTGATGCATTTATTCAGTCCCCAAAAATGTCATTATTTCATTCAATTCTGCAGTCAGAGCATTGCTTTTGTAGAGTAGGAGAAGTTCTTAGTTCATTCTTAGAATTTTTACACTTAAGACAAAAATTTTAACGGCTAATACATGTGGCCCCAGAGGTGGGTTTGGCATAGACATAGCCATGTAGAAAAGTAACTCATCCCCACTGTGAAGTATGGTGGTGGATCTTTAATGATGCAGGGCTAATTTTCTTCCAAAGACACTGGACAACTTCCATCAGGTACCAGCAATTATAAACACTTGACTGACCCTGTCAGGAAGCTTAACCTGGGCCGTGGTTGGATCTTCCGGCAGTATTAAATGAAGGAGTGCCAATAATTGTGAAATACGTAAATTTCAGTCTAAACATAAAAATAAAACTGATTTGCGATAAGACCTTTTTTCCCCACTATTCGACTTTAATCAAAAAGTCCCATTCACTTAGCTACATTGATAGTGCCTCAACTTTAATCCAATATTTTTCGTAGAAAATGGAAAACAAAATGCTGCAAAATGCTGTCCTATTGAGCTCAACTTGTTCCGAACCCCAATTTTCAATGATTACAGTTGAAATCCTGGCAATTGGAAAACAAAATGAAGTCTCAAAGGCATGATCAAACATTTGGGTATAGTCACATATTCACATTCAAATTGGCGAATCACTACCATTATTGGCTAATTAGCATTAATTACTGCTTCCTAGGAAGATCAGATACTCCAGAGTGATTGACATCTTTTTGCACTGGATTTATGAATGTGCTTAATGCCATGACTAAACTAAGTGTTGCATTACATAGCTTTGTTTTTCATGTAACATCTGCTTGCAATCAGCTCTCTCCGGTATCCACAGGTTCTCCAGCACTAATTTAAAGTCAAAGTGCAGAACTCCTGAGCGGGAGGTGAATGATTATGTCTCATTGGCTCGACTGAGACAAACGACTCCGGCACGTTAGACGCCATGAGACGTAAAGAGAAGCTTTGCAGACTGGAATATCAAATAGCCGCGGAGACTTAAAGGGCCTCAGGGCCCGAGGAAAGAATGGACATCACACTGTGGAGCACAGAGAAATGCAGAGGGAAATGACGTCTGTGACCCCTGAACACAGAGTATGTGATGGTCTCATTATCACACAGAGGGCAGGAAATCTATGAAGCGAATAAAATGCAGCTCTCCCCTGATCACGTCACAGAGTCCCACTGAGGGATGAAGTCCAGACTAATGAAGAGTAATGAACAAGGCCAAGCTTCTCAACTGGACCATCGCTCCATCCCATGAGTATTGAGGTGGTGGGATAAAACCGACAACACTAGTGGACAATATCACACCTGTTTAAAGGGTGATAATTCAACCTACTAATGGGTCAGTGGTCAAATAACACAAATTTAAATTCCCACCACATGTACATCAAGCATTTTTTTTTTTTGTCTAGCTACAATTTATCACTTTTTTTTATTTTTATCTCCAACACATGCCAACTGGCTGATACCTAATAGCATTTCTTTGTAATATGATGTAAACAAAAGGAAGTTGCTCTCGCCCTTACGTGGACTCCCTGAGCCTGATATAGATATCATTTCATTCCAGCGATGTACCTGTGTCAAATATTCTACCTCAGGGGTATTCTTTCCCACAGAAGAAGAAATTGAAATTCAATAGATTTCCCACTTCCAAAAGGTTGAAGAGAGCATGTTAGAGAGAGAGAGAGAGAGAGAGAGAGAGAGAGAGAGATGCCCAGCGGGAGAGCTGTCATGCAGAGAAAGATGGTGCCCGACATTTAGTTATGCATTCCTATCTATTTTCACCCACAAAATTAGAGCTATTTGCCAGCCGCCGTCCGTCTCATGTTACTGCAAGGGACATTTTTCCTCACCTTTAGCTTTTGCCCCGTAAATTCAGTCTGCATGCGGTGTTGGTTGAAAGTGTCTTTATGGAAAATACCATCTCATGCTATCTAGTTTATGTTTATTATGCTCAACAAATTGTATTTTGGGTTCAGCAGAAGTCATAGCACTGTTGTTTTTACGCTTTATTTGTCTCCATAAACACGGATGGATATGACTTCATTTTACAAGAACACAGATCTAGATTTGGTGATATTTTGGATTGACTTAGAACTGGAGAACACTGAGGCAAGCCGATTAAAGAAGTGTCAATCAACAACACGATATTAAATGCGCAGGTCATTAACAATATATGACAGAGATTTGATTTTCCTGACAGCAGAGCATCTGTGCTTCCGAGATGAGGCGAGTGGACTGCATGTCATAGCACTACGCTTTATTTGTCTCCATAAACACATATGGATAATACAAAAAGGAATAGTCTAGTTAGTGTGCATTTTGATGTACACAATTGAGCATTTAGTTTGAATGTTTGATGGATTTTATTTTAGACATTTTTCATACTATTAAGACGTTTCAGAAGCCAAAATGTGACAATGCCAACAGCTCATTTACGTCGGTGTTCCATAATGGTGCACACTGGACAGTCTAATTTGTCATTTCAGACATGTTCGGGATAATATAATAGAGTACATTTCCCTTGGGACAAACTTCAACAATGAAAAACACAAATGAGCAGTTAAATATCTTTTTCATGAAGTCGAAATTAATCACATTGCATTACAGCCCTATATAAGAGTATTTATACAGCCATTTTGTTTTGAAGGACCAGTCATGGACGGCTCTTTAGCACTTCGCTTTTTATTGAGTCATTAAAACAAACCTGCATAAACTATCTTCTCACATAATGGTGCCAATCTCTGTTCTAGAGGCACCTAAGAGATGCATAATAATGTCAGTTAAAAAAAAGGCCACCAACATTGATCAAAACCACATTATTATGTAAACTTGATGATTTTTGACTGAATCACTTTTATAAAATGTATGGCCTTTATTTTACTGGTGCATACAATCAATAGGCAGCTAACATTTGCACAGGGCCTTTCACCATAAGGGTGAAACGGATGACTATAGACTGTGCTTTTCAATTGCACACTCCAGTTTTCTCACTAGGGACCCTCCGAAACCTAACCTCTTGATTTTGGCAGACTGGATCAGAAGGTAGCCTGTGTCCTCAGGCTAAGCCTGGAGCCAGAGGCTCGCTTAAATGGAAACACACTCTCCGTGCTTAAAAAAAAAAAAAAAAAAAAATTAATCAGTGAAATGAATGTTAATATGGCACTTCAAAGCACTTTTGGGGACAATGTTCAGGCCCTAAGATCACGATGTGTCTGTGTGTGTGATAGCAAATTCGGCACTATTGCATTTCAAGTAGTTTGTTCATTAAAGTGTAGGATTATTGTATGTTTTTTGTGTCAGTATCAAACGGCCCATTTTTTTAAAATAATTTAACTTTAACAGCATGAGATCAAATGTCCCTAAAATCTAAATTTTTAACAATTTTGGATGATTTACTGTATTGGTTGGTAACAGGGTGTAGGTTACATTCCTTAACTATCCTATAATTCTAGAACTATTGCCCATGTCTTGCAAAGTCAGCACATAACACAAGCAGCCTAAACGACTGATCTGACCTTCACAAAAAAAGAACTTGAATTGTTTCCAACAGAGATAAAAGATAAATGTCTGCATTTTTGATGTTTTCAATACAAGGCCCTGTGTTTTTTCTTTGACGGGCAGCTATGTTAAAGTCCCACCAGACATTTCCGATTGTACTCAAGTCTGCTCTTTGACAGACAAGGACATACGATCTCTATTGAAGCCGTCTAATGCATATTTTTCCTGTATGTCTGGTAGTTTCCCTGCTGAGTGGTGGATGTTTATCAAAGTTATAAATCTTTTGAGAACTGAGGTGGACTTCGGCTGAATTAGACCATCTTTCCCCCTCTGTTTTCCAGATTGACGTTTCTGGCTGATCGAAAGCACAGTTCCACAATGTAATTTATAGTCCTGTTGTTAAATTGATTCGCCACAATGGGTGTAATAAATCTGATGCACGAAAAGTTTTGCTACTAATTTCAGGCACAAAACTTTTAGTACCAGAGACATCAGAAAGATATCTATCTATCTATCTATCTATCTATCTATCTATCTATCTATCTATCTATCTATCTATCTATCTATCTATCTATCTATCTATCTATCTATCTATCTATCTATCTATCTATCTATCTATCTATCTATCTATCTATCTATCTATCATTTAAAATAAATACAAGTTTTAGTTTTTAAAGAAACTACCTAATCAGTCAAATATGCATAATAAAATAGCTAGTTTGCTAACACAAAATAAACATTGTCATACAAAACAATTCATGATCTACCAAAATTATTGTTCATAATTGAAATTGAAGACTGTAATCTGAAGTAAACATTCATTCATTCATTCATTCATTTACATTACATACATACATGCATACATACACACATACATAGAGTAAAGTAAACAAATGATCAACTTAAGTAACCTCGAGAAGTATTTGGTCCAGATTATGATCTCTGGTCATGTGATGTGCACTGTCACTCCTCTCTCCCCCTGTTTGAGGACCATTGCTATGCTGTCTCAAACTCAGTCGGGAGATTTATTTTCGATTGAAGCTGAACCTGGGTGTTCTTTTCCAGCGGGCTCTGGAGGGCTCTCACGCTGTCCTTTTCCTTATCACTGCACATGCAGGCAGCTGCAGCATCCATTTGAACGGCAACTGTCTGGTTTATCCTCGGCTTTCATCTCTTACGGTAGACCTGTGCTCAAAGAACTGCAGCAGCAGCACCGATCCAGCCCACTCGCCTCATCTCGGAGGCACAGATCTGCTGTCAGGAAAATCAAATCTCTGTCATATATTGTTAATGACGTGTGCATTTAATATCGTGTTGTTGATTGACACTTCTTTAATCGGCTTGCCTCAGTGTTCTCCAGTTCTAAGTCAATCCAAAATATCACCAAATCTAGATCTGTGTTCTTGTGAAATGAAGCAAAGCTGTCTAGTCTCTACAAACTAGGCCTGTGAAACATTAGTGTTGCGCCGGCAGCATATTTGGTAGATGGGAATTTTAGATGCGTTCCGTGAAATATTGTGTCGAGCAGTGTCCGGTTAACAAGCGTAAGAGGAAATCCCTGTTCCCAGTCAAGAGGGATTAAGTAGGGCTCCATTCTCTCTGCTCTCGGCAGTCATTTCCTCTGTTCAGCGTGGAGAACATGTTGATGTGAATAGACCTCAGTCATGTACACTGGAACCATAACACCTGGTAGAAAGGTTGCGCAATGAAGGGCTGTGCAGAACAGCCATGGAATCGCTCACCCCTCCAGATTTTGTGAGTTTGCATGAGGTCTTGCATCCATTAACATTTATTTTTTATTGATGTTAACAATTTAGTAACTATACTGGCACATTCCCTATTAAATATGACCTTCTTCTACCCAGGCGAATGAATGTTATGAAATCGTTCAGCCCTTTGTGAAATGATTTATGAATTCGTACAGTCTGTCAAGGCCTATTTCCACTTCAAAGGGCCGTCTAATGAACAAAGTTTGTGTTTCGCCCTGGGTCCCTGTGATGATTTTCTGATATATGAATCAAAGTGTTACTGAAAATTGCCACAGTTTAACTTATTGTTTATATTTAAGTAGATGCCTACTCTTGCTTAAACTTTTATCTTTAATAATTATCTGCATATTTTTTTCTCTGCATAGTGTAGCCAATATATATATATATATAATGCTTGTGATAGTCTAAACATAATGTTTGGTCTCTGTTATCAAGATACTGTATGCATTATATTAAAGCTTCTGATAAGAACAAATCACTCTATTACAATGTACATAATAATCGCCTTAGTAACAAGACAAATACTACAAAAAAGTACAGTGATATTAATATTGGTTTGTATGAAACCAGAAAGAGTCTCTGTGGTGACGTGCATCATAATCTTAACATACCTGTAGGAGCGTTGAATGTTGATTTTTATGTGCAAGGCTTCCATTGAAAAAAAAAACGATCTATAATGCTGATTGATGTTGCAATGGTTTGTAGCACCTCTTTTGGTTTTAAATTGCTGCACATTGTTATTCTTTTAGTTATTTAACAACAGCTTGCACATTCACATGAAATAGCGTACTTACGCATTGAAAAATAAGGTGGATGGAAAGTGCATTCACGTGCATTCATGGAGATTCCAAAAACCAATCACGTCCTTCTAGAACTCATAATTACAACTTGTAAACTTGTACCACTTAACCACTGCAACATCATGTGAAAACACTTTTTGATTGGAGTCTAACTTAGGATGACGGAATTTCCTGTGAATTTGCAAGGAATGCATGCATGTACTGTACAGTGTTGCTATAGACCTTATTCAGAGCAGCGCCATGGCAGGTATGAAAGCGAGGCTGTGAGGGATAGACTTTTTTTCAATGGCATCCACTGTAAAAAAGTTGTATAAAGCTCCTAATCACTTATAATTTTCCACAGCTCATGTTGTCTGGAGTTTTTTGTCTCTTGAAATTGCTTGGAAAGGTATTTTTGCAGTGTTTCGTCTGCAGAGAAATCCAAAAATACTCGCATACTCTCTTGAGTAGGTACTTATTTTGAATAAATTACTTCACAACCGCTAAAAAAGTATGTTCTATATAGTATGAATGTGTGTGGTATGAATGTAATCCGGACGTACTACATTGGCTATGCTGTCATTATCATGTGACCTACCAGCGTCACAGCCTCACTTTCATTCTCGTTACAATTCAAGATGGTGCTGCTGTGAATAAGGTCTATGGATGACACTTTCTCTTGTTTTGAGTTGTTGTATCCTTTATAGGCTGTCATAAACAGACATATTTCAGTGTGTGTTTGTTTATACGCACAAAAAGCTGTCGGGGTTTTTACTCCCCTCCCCCCCCCCACCCCTCCTAAAATCCTTCACATGTACGCTCTTAGGCAAACAATTTGTCTGTTTCTCCTCAGATGAACACTCATTTGTCACATTTCACAATTAGCTGCAGGCATGGCATTTAGCTCATTGCGTTGTGATTAGAATAACTTATTGTGCTTGTCCTCCACAGCATCTGCACACATGACTGCTGAATATTAGCATGCCCATTATTTGTCACTTGATCAGTTTAAACTGATGCTGAATACATTTGATGGAAACTATATTTGTGCTGTGATTTGTGTGTGGCTGTCATCCAATATTCATCCCAACCATTTATGTATGTCACTTGCTTTATGGTGCATTAATTTTGCGCGCAAGACAGTTTACTTGGGGATCTTGGTTGATGGCTTGGAAATAAGTAATAACTTTTTGAAGGGACGCAGAGTAGACAGTCAAACTCACAGTTACAGAGTAGAATAAAAACAAAAGCTCATACCCAGAGGGCTAGAGTCAAATCCTGTGAAATTACAGTTACAGTGTAAACCAAATGTAAGACCTTGGCATTTGACCCCAATTTTCTCCAGGGGTAATGTTGTAGCAGACCCTTTGGTTTGACCTTAGAGCTAACAACACTCCCTGTGAACATCTATTTGTGGCTTTGAGAGGCTGACTAAACTTACTGTCGCAAATAGTAGCAAGTTGTCACATATCCAGTGTTAGAAATTACTCATGAGTAAATGATCAAGCCCAGCTGATGCATTTTTACATTGTCATATGTTGATCCCTTAACACCTTTCAGTTCAATTTTGGTTCAGTCTTGCACAAGTCACAAGAAACCCATTAAACTGATTTTCTTTCTTTATACATTTTGATATTTGTAAGGTGTACAAGTCAGTCACATTGTCTCTATAAGTGGAGGGATTGTGTCTATCATAGTTCATAAAATAAGAAATACATTGTATTTTATCACAAAGAATTGTTTATTGCTGAAACAATATGAAAAAGGTATTGCATTCTTGTTTTCTATCAGAACAACAGTATGGTGATGTTATTACACTTCTCACATTGTGAGCATCATAAAACATGCTTTCTTTCCCCCTCTCTTGCAAAGCCATAGGCAGAATTAAATTTATGTGGAAGATTGAGATGGCTCATTCTTCTTTGTCACAGTCAATATGCTGCATCAAATGGTTTGACTGATGTGCTGCACCGTAATAATTAAGACAAAGGGGGGGCATAGTGAATTTTTGCCTCAAACTAATGATTTTATCTAGTGTGAGTGCTGCCTGATGCCTTGGGAAGATGTGTGCCATTGTGTCTTTTCAGGTAGATTTTAGATTTTATTTAATTGTTTTTCTATATGTTTTCAAACAGAGGTAGATTAAATTTAAAGTTCTGAGTAGAGAGGCAGAGTCATGTTTTCACATTGCCTCTTAGCTTAACTTGCCTGTTTTACTGTGCTTGGCGCTGTCCATGGTGCTGAAGCAAACAGGCTGAAGCTTTGCTTGAATGGAGTACTCCGTTCAAGCAAAGCTTCAGCCTGTTCTCTAGTGCAAATGCAGCCTTCAGCCTGCCTCTCTAGTGCAAATGCAGCATATATATATATATATATATATATATATATACTATAATAATAATAATAATTTGTTACATTTATATTTCTGGGTACTCAAAGCGCTTTACATAGAACGGGGAAAACCACCTCCTCAACCACCACAAATGTGCAGCATCCACCTGGATGATGCAACGGCAGCCATATAGCGCCAGAACGCCCACTTATAGAACACCTACTATATGTTACTTCTGAAACATTGTAATGTGATTTGTAATTCTACAGTACATTGCATATAGGCCTACTATTTTTAGAGCAGGCTGTGCCTAATGGCCCCCTCTGTTGGTGGTGTTAGAAATTCAAACTGCACCAGCACAAAGTTTCTTTTTGCATATTTTATTTACAATAGCAAGGGAAAAGATTTTGGTTAGATTGTGTATCAATATTCAGGACCAGATCCAACCTGTTATTGACAAAATTCATGAAGTTCTGCAATTCACTTAGAAACATCAGGTGATCCCTTGTGAATGCTGTCTCCATATGCTGTGCTGCAGTTGCCTTTGGCATAAGCGTACCCCCACCCCACCCCCATCTGTCTCCCTTTCGTTCCCATCAAGTATAGCAGCATTCAACAATAAATAAACAACTTCAAAGAAATGCATGCCTATTCAATATGAATTTATTCTACAAAAAAAGAGAAAAGATCATAATTATAAGTTTGTCTTGATTAACTTATTCGGCATAAAGGATTCTTAGAGCACAGCAGCAGAATTAATGATTCTAATGATGCACAGTGAACATAAGAATTCATAATAGTATATATCATTAATAGTATAACAATAGTAGCATTGACTAATACAGTGGTTATATACTAAGCTGCACTACTAAAAACTTTTTACCTTTAAAATGTGCCGACCCAAAAATCAAATCCTCCAGAAAGTTAAAATTCATTAAAATGTTTGGTCTCAATTTGGTTCAGGGTCCAATTCTCACTACTAACTATTAACTATGACTTTTGCCTCAATCAACTCCTAATTACTGCCTTTTAATAGTTAATAAGGTAGTTGTTAAATTAAGATATTGGGTAGGATTAAGGGATGTAGAATATGGTCATGCAGAATAAGCCATTAATAACGTTATGTGCTTTATAAGTAAAACAGTAATATGCGTGTTAATAAGCAACGAGTTAATAATGAGAACTGGACCCTAAATTAAAGTGTTACAAATTTTTCAGGAGAAAAAAAAAAAGCAGTTAATGAAAATGTATAGACAAAGTACAGCGTCACACACACAAAAATAATGTGTAACACTTTACAATAAGTTTTCATTAGTTAACATTAGTTAACAAATTTAGTTAACATAAAAAAAATAACAATACTTCTACAGCATTTATTAATCTTAGATAGTTAATTTCAAAACTTACTAATACATTATTAAAGTCAAAAGTTGTATTTGTTAACATTAGTTAGTGCACTCTGTACTAACATGAACAAACAATGAAAAGCTGGATTTTTATTTACTAACATTAAAACAGATTACTAAATACTGTAACAAATGTATTGCTCATTGTTCGTTCATTTTAATACATTAATGTTAACATATGATACCTTATTGTAAAGTGTTACCAAATAATGCAAAAAATATGAACTAGATTACTTACAATGAAAAATAAAAGACCATAATGTGCATATATCATTACAAAAATTATATAAATATAATGTGATGTCAAAAAATGCATTACTTCTGGGGTCTTCTTCCTTTCAAAGGTAAAACAAATAAAATAAACAAAACTGTAAATTTTTATTATAATAGAAGAAGCCAAAATGGTCACACTTAAAATTAGGGTCCAGTTCTCAATATTTACTAAGTATGAATGAACTTTTGCCTCAATAAACACCTAATTACTGCTTATAAGATAGTTGTTACGTTTAGGTATTTGGTATAGGATTAGGGATGTAGAATAATGTCATGCAGAATAATGCATTAATATGTGCTTTATGCATGCTAATAAGCAACTAGTTAGTAGTGAGAACTGGACTCTAAACTAAAGTGTTACCGCCAAAATAATGTCACCAGAATAGCTAGAGTTTCGCAGGGTTATTGACTTGAACTTACGAACACAAAAGAAGCAGAGCTACAGCTGAACCAAACCTAAGAATCCCTCACCTCTTTACTCTGTGAGCTCGTATTTGGTGGAAAGACTGCTGCTACACTGTGTTGTCCCACACATCGCAAAGCATCGCCCGGCTGCGAGGATGTTTTTATATTAATGCGCATCACACGTGGTTTAAAACCGCAATATCTAAAAGCTGAGGGCATTGAGAAGTCGCCTAAAGAGGAAAGAGGGAAAAAAATCCGTAAACCTTCAGTAGGTGGTACGCGCGCGAGGGTTTTAATGAAGAGCACGAGACGATTTCAAATTTGATCTCGAGCGCATTGCCACAGATAAAAACGCAGCGCTCGTCGTTGTTCAGCAATTATCGTACTCGGAAACGTTCCCCTTGCGTGTCTTCAACAAAGGAGAGGGGATTGCCGAGCAACATATATGTCTCAACATGCAAATAACCCTCTACTGTAAGTCCTTTTCATAGTATTGCTTTCGCTCGTTGCGTCTCGCGGGAATGATAAAAGCAGGCTCGGGCTGTTTTGTCTTAGCGATAGTGGCTGTTACAGAATTGTCTCAATTATTGATAATCTATGCTTATTCTATAGAGTGTTCAGTTAATGTTTGCTTAATTGCCTATGTCATTTAAGCGATAGCTAGTGTTGCTCACGAGCCTGATATCATTGCGCGTAATAATACACTATGTTGCTTCGTTTCATTTAGGAGTGTTTGTTTATATGACGCGGCGACTCTGTCTTCCTTACAGGTGAAAGTTTGTCGTCTTCTGCGAGGGGGGATACGGAGCTTGAGTCCACAAACGGCATACTCGCGTCTATCTAGCGCTGGATTGTGTCTCATTTGCGTCTTCAAAATGAAGAGAAGGCAAAAGCGCGTTCTGCAGATGGCATTTATATTCATGGTGGCTTTAATTTTTCTGCCAAACGTCGGCCTTTGGTCAATGTACAGAGACAAGAACCTTATGAAGTCGCATGAGCCAGGAGAACAGGTGAGCACACACACCTTTGATATCTATGTGTATAGGCTAAGTTATTACTGTCAATCAGATATGGTGCATGCAGCATAACCTCTGTAAATAACAAGCCTGTATAAGCCATAGCTCACCTGGACTAGTACTGTACTGAAAAACATTCTTTAAAAAAAAAAAAAAAAAAAAAGTATTCTTCATGCCAGAAAAAAGTTCATGCCAGACTAGCTATCTTTACTTTCAAAAGATATATCACTGGAAGTGCAGCAAGTCATAGTGCTTTTCTCTCTTTGAAGTAATGTTAAAAAGTGTTACAATTTTCATAATTTCTGTATTAAACACAGCATCAATTTCTTAAAAGGGCTTTCAGGATTAATTCTACCTCACATTAGTTTGTCTGTTTGCAAAATAATTTTTATACGCATTATTTAAAGAGTTGGAAATGTTCTACATTATTGTGTTTGGCCAATTCTATAGTGTTGGAAATGTTTATCATCCCCATTTTAATCAAAAGTTGTTAGTTACCAATCTAAGAGGTGTTGGGAATTGTTGCTTTTGACATCCCATCTTCTCTAACTAACCCAACAGTACTCTAATTAAACTTTTAGAATACAAAAACACATCTTTATGCGCCTTGTTCAGCTGTTAATGAATAGTTAACATACCATTATTGTGTGTTTGCCTCCCACAAGATTATGCATTTAGGAGCACTTAAGAAGTCAGCAGTTTTGCCTTGAGGGAAACATAAATCACCAGTCAAAAATGAAAAAAACATTTTCTTGCAAGGCGTGCAGAAATGAAAAGGATGAAGCTCTATCTAATGCTAATATTGAATATTTATTGTTGATCTCTGCTTAATGCTCTCAAAGAGTCGGAGAGAACAATTCAGCCTACTGAATGTTTTATTTTCAAGAGATTTGGGATTATAGCATCATTTTCATACAGTAGGTTGAATTCCTTAATCACGTTTAGCTCTCAGAGAACAACATTCATAAGCTCATTTGCTCTGCAACTGGCTGCTGCTTGTGATGAGAGTGCAATCAGTGATTCTCTCAGCCAGATGCCATTGTGACATATTTAGTCCCCTAAAAGCATCTTGCATGTGGAAAATCACTTGGGCTGGGTTGGCTGCACTCACTTACGTACATCACTACTAGATGACATTCATCTCAACATTACAGGACTAGCGTTCCCGTCTACTGAATTCCCTCTCTTCATGTATGTGTGTACCCCTCAACCGGCTGCTGAGGGGTGCTGTTGGTTCATTTGATTCCACCCTTGGGTACCTGGTTGCTTTTGGTTTCTGCAACTCTGATGTAGTTCTAGCGCTCAAGGGAAAATGCTGATTCTGTTTATTGCGTCTTGTAATTGCTCCTTTTTCATTTGTTTTGCCGGGGTTGCATGACTTTAGCCTTGGGTGAGCACAACTGCACAAATCCAGTCTCTTCATTAAAATTAAACCAGTGAAGCAGGCACCACGATATTGACAGGGCCAAAGAAATCTGAGCACCTAATGCAGGATGCTGTCCTTTCGCTCTCTGCTGACCTCCCCATTCCGATTTCCTCAAAGAGGCATTCTCATGCAAAACAACCTCACTTGGCTCTGTGGGAACTTTGTAGGTGAGACAGGTGGGCCTTTGCATAGAAGCTTGGTGAAACATTCTACAAGTGCCTCAGATAGAGGACTCAATATGTAGACTCTGTCGTCTGAATATTTATTGCCATCTAATGAAGTAAATCAGGCGGACTATTGATTCCTCAGCAGTTTTTAAGAGAATATGATTAGTGGAATGAGAGCATATTCCATTAGAAAAAAAAGATGGGGAGGGCAGCGCAGGGATGAGAGCAGTCTGGAATCAGACTCTCAATCCCCTCATGTCACACACTTTCCGGACTCAAAAGAAGCTTGAGTTTACCAGCTCAATAGAAATATCCCAGCGCCTGTTATTGTGTACCTGTCAGAGCGGGAGAGATAATTGACAGCAGAGATATTGTGTGAATAAGCCCCCAAGAATCCCGGTGAATAAACCCACCTTGTGTGTCCTCTTTTATTATCCAATAGCAATTACCCATGATTGAATCAGCCCTCGAATCCCAAAAAATCCTCCCTCAGTGATGTTAACCGAGGTTTAACAAAATAGCGACGGGAAGCGTAGACTCAATGCACCGGCTCCCTTTCTTCTGGGAAGACGTGCGTTGAGCTCTGTCCCTCCTTCCCTGTCAAAATCTCGGCTTTCTGTCCTTTGGGAGACAATCATGTTGAATTAGCTGTGGCGGCCCACTCCTGGCGCGGGTAAACAGCATCTGTGTACTTCGGTGGGTGGTGTGCACAGCGCCAGTGCTACGAGATGGATGTGTGCTGATAAGCGTGTGTCAGGACTGATAACCTTCCCTCAGCTCCTAACAAGAGCCCTCCGTTGAGCATGACATTGCCCACAAGCATTATGAAGAGAGTGTCTATGCAATTCTATCTCGACGCGCTACTGCTCATCGGTGTGTTGACAACGGTGTGCATGCAACACTGTCACTGATAGCATGGTGGATAACGAGAGCTTCGCCATTGTTAACTACCTGGGGTGGAAGCACAACAAGGTGGAGGGCAAGGTGACCTCAAGAATCTTTAAGCTTTCCAGTTTTCAAGCCGACCATGTTTATGCCATTCTAAACGAAGGAATCTTATTGTCGCTTTCCATTTGCCAGCAAAGTGACAAGGGGAAGAGAGATGTAGTAATTGCAATTACCCTCAGTGTCATACTGGAGAGATACATTATGGTAATGTACACGTCAAGCTGACAGTGAGAGCATGGGTGAAGAGTGCACAAGATGATTTGAACTAAATTGTGGTCTGGGGACACTGAAGGATCAAACAAAATAGTATTGTAGAGAGGCTTGGATAACCAAGGATGGAAATCGTATAGTTCTCGGATAGTTTGCAGTTCTTGTCGGGAAGCATTGAGAGGATTCCGCAATAAGCAGCACCATTCGGTGTGATGCGAGGGCAAGGTTCAATTTGGAAATGGAATGGATTTGATGATATCCAAGTTAATGCTAACCATGTTGGCACGACACGTGTTTTTTCTCCTCATCATTTCCATTGCACAGAATATAAATTAAATTGTGCTGTCATTAGGGAGGGGGTCAGCCAAGTGATCAGTCCCAGGAGATATTATGTAATTGAATATTCCACCTTGCAGTGATAGTGTCCGGTCCTCAAATCTCATACAACATATATCTTCTCTCCACGATCCTATGGCATTCTGTTATCGAAAGTCATCAGCGTCACATTGTCTTCCTGTAATTGCGTTCTTCCCAGGAAAAAGGGTAAAGATAACTGAATTTCTGCCTGACTGTTTTTTCTTTGGTTTATGTAGAACAGCGTTGTAGTCCTCAAGTCTGATTCCAAGACAACATTTTCAGGAGGTTTTTGGACTCAACTATTCATAGAAAATATGGTTTTGGACTCGGACTTGAGACCGAGTCCGGCTTGTCCTTGTAGTAGATCACTAAGGCACAAACCCACCTTCCTTCATACACTCACTTTGGTTTCATGTTAAACATTCTGCTCTCTGTCATTACCACCTGCAGTCGCACTTGATGGCCCATGCCCCTAATATGAACAGCAGCGTGACCCTCTCGAGAAAGAGACAATTTAAACTTGATTACTCTGATGTGCCTCATGAGGTGAGGATGGAGCAATGTCTCGGGCTGTTCGCCGTGGCTCCCAAGAGTAATGCGCATTTCATATTGAGCGGCGGCCATATAGCAGAGCAGGGTAATATAAAACCACTTACTCTCAGGCTCACAAAACAAAGGGACACGGACCTTTCCAGTCTTGTGTGTTTGGCACCTCCATTAAGATAATAACACTATTACAAGAGATTGAAAGCCTCTGAAGGGCTCTTACTTTCTCTCTTGGTCTTTAGCCATGAGAGTGACACACACACACACACACACACACACACACACACACACACACACACACACACACACACACACTTATAATGGCCATGTGCATGATTGTTCAGTGTGTACTGATTAGAATGAATTTAATTAATGTATTTCCATTTCCCTTAAATGGCCCTTGTTTGTCCTTGATGGTGAATAGTTTTGAAAAAATATATATATAATATACATATAGTTATTAGCATTATAATAATAATAATAATAATTTGTTACATTTATATAGCGCTTTTTCTGAGATCTCAAAGCGCTTTACATAGAAGGGGGGAATCTCGTCAACCACCACCAATGTGCCACTTGGATGATGTGACGGCAGCCATATTGCGCCAGAACGCCCACCACACACCAGCTTATTGGTGGAGAGGAGACAGTGATGAAGCCAATCAGTATATGAGGATGATTAGAAGGCCATGATAGACAGAGGCCAAGGGGCAAATTTGGCCAGGATGCCGGGGTTACACCCCTACTCTTTTTTGAAGGACATCCTGGGATTTTTAATGACCACAGAGAGTCAGGACCTCGGTTTAACGTCTCATCCGAAGGACGGTGCTCTTTTGGCAGTATAGTATCCCCGTCACTATACTGGGGCGTTAGGACCCACACAGACCACAGGGTGAGCGCCCCCTGCTGGCCTCACTAACACCTCTTCCAGCAGCAACCTGGTTTTCCCAGGAGGTCTCCCATCCAGGTACTAACCAGGCTCAGCCCTGCTTAGCTTCAGTGGGCAACCAGTCTTGGGCTACAGGGTGATATGGCTATTATCTAATCAACATTATATTCATGACTATGCTGTCCAATTTGTCCAAGCAAAGTTATCATAGGAGGGAGCAAAATAAGAACAGTCGTTGTACTGGGTGCTTACAGTAATGATTCCTTAAAATACTACCTATTTATGCAGCACTTTCTTTAAATGAGAACCTATAGCTCACACTGATCAGACCAAAGAGGTCTTTGTATTTACTGCATGTGAAATGTTCAAAATCAAATTGTAATAAATAATGATATCATTACTGAGCCATAGGTCACAAAAATAAGCATGCACACAAAACATAGGCACCTGGATGGTATTAAATGAAATAGGTAAACGTAATAGTATTACCGGTATGTATCATTATGTATGTCAATGCTGTTGTACATTATGTAAGCGTCTGTATGCAGCAGTGTGTTAATCTTCTCTTTATTTGTCCCGAGGTGATCTGAAAGCTCTTTGCGTTGAATTATGGCCGTTTGAACTGGCAGATTTCACTGACTCCTCCACCCGAGTGATTGTTATCTAAGAAAAGTGAGGTCTGTTATATTTTATGGCTCCTCTCTGAGCATGTAGAGATTTATGGCATTAAAATCCGCAGTGTAAGGTGATGTTTGTCTTTGGCAAAAAAATACAGTAAAATTGGGCGGCCAGTTTAATGGTGTAGCCCAGTAAAGGATGTTATCATCAGACCTGAGGGATAGTGGGTGGTTATGCAAAATGTGTGGCGAATGCACAATTTAGAATCACCTTTTGATGTTTTTTTTCCAGCAACGGATGGTTTATTTAAGCCATATATTTGCTGACCATAAAATTAATGTTTAAGACTTGCTGGCACGCATAATCAATTTTCCTAATTATGGTAAACTATGGAGAACAAGACTATTGGAGAAGTTTTGATGAGCTACAGAAATTCAGAACATTGTTTTTCATTCATCTTTTGCAGGAAAATGTGCCATTTGGCTACAGATCGTGTTTAAAACAGAAAGCAGTCAGGTACACATACAGATAGAAAATTATAAAAGCTTTTCATAACCTCAATGTGGAAGTTGGACTCAAGGTTATGTCATTTTTTTAAATGATTTGTGTGCTTGCTGTTTATTCATCATCCAGGCCCCGGCCCCTCTCTCAAGGATAAGGTGGAAAAGGTCATGCGAAGCAATCCAGTTTTTCTATTGTTAGATGTGATGATTTACAATCAATCTCATCTTGTGTATTTAATCGACTTACATGCTCTCTTGAGCTTTCATTTTTGTGGAGTAATCATATCACTCCTATGTTTTCTCACCTCATAATAACATTGAGTTCAGTTGATTCTCAACTTTAAGTGGTTCACACTGTCTCAGTAAAAAAAAAAAAAATATTCACTAACTAAAACGGACTGTTATAACTGTTATTGTATTTGTCAATAGAAATTTATTTTGCATATGCTAACTTTAAAAAATGTTGAGTAAGTTTATAATAATATAATTTAATATTATAACCCTTTTGATTGCAAGTAACTGTTAAAAAAACAAGTGCAGTAAAATGGAACTGTGGAGAGTTTAATCCGCAGTGGACCGGTGGGAAACGGTTCAGTTTTTCTCTGAGTATTGGTATTTCCAGATATTATTTCAACAGCGAGAGACTATTTAAAAGTAATTTTATTACTCCAGTGAATGTTTTACCTTCTTACCATTTCAAATGAACTGATTGGAATCTTTTAATATTGCGGGAAATCCTCCAGGCTTGTTAGAGGGTCTCAAAAATACATTTTCAAATTCATTTATTCTCCTTTAAAAATGAACTCATTTTACTCTCTGCCTTTGTCTCTATCTCCCTCTCCCTTTAATTTATTGGCACAGACCGAAAAAAAAGAGAAAAAGTCAGCTGGGCCCACTAACAAGAAAGACCTTGATGCTTATTAGGATATTTTTTGAGTCATTTTGAAACATTATCCAATTTAATTAACGCCCCACAGAACATCTTTGATCTCTTAATGGGGAAAATAGGCCTGAATTTGATGAATGTTTGCTAGGTGATGTCAATGAATCTTTATTAGGGGATGAATATGTTTTTCCATTGTGCTCGATTCTGAATTCATCAGAAGGACGAGCACAGGTTCAGTTGCCATACTGCACAGCCAGACAGATGATAGAACTAGCAGGGGAACAGCTTGAGACCAATCACACCACTGTAGGGAAAACTAAGACAGATAATAGTCTGTAAAGTTAGGAGCAAATTGCTGCCCACCCACCAGTTTATCTTGAGGTTAGGCCAATGTATGTGCCGTGGAGGAATGGATAGGGTGGACTGAGAGAGGAGAGGTATACAGCGAGATATGTGACAACAGAAGGACAAACAGCTATTTGTGGCATCATCACCCTCAGAGAGTTGCAGTGACATGAAGTCTTGTACATGTGTGCTCACTTGTTCGATGTGGGGAGTTTTTTGTCCACTCTTAAAGGAGTAGTACACCCCAAAAAATGAAAATTTTGCCATCGTTTATTCACGATGTTCTTTCTTTGTTTCTTTGTTTGTTTGTTTGTTTCTTCTTTCTTTCTTTCTGGGCAACCCTTAAATACATTTTTTTTTTAATATTTACCAGTGGCAAAGGAGTTCATTATTTATTTATTTATTTATTTATTTATCATTTTTCTTTCTTTCTTTCTTTCTTTCTTATATTCTTAATATTATAATTTATAATATATATATATATATATATATAGAGAGAGAGAGAGAGAGAGAGAGAGAGAGAGAGAGAGAGAGACACGAGTAGCAGTGCGATATGGCTGTATATCAGCACAGCAGGCAGAGTGCCGCAGGTAATTACAGCGTGCTGATATACAGCCATTTTGCATGTGTGTGTAGTATTGCGTTTATACAGCAGTTTGACGGCATACGTGAGTAAATTAATAAGAAACAACAACAGGTCTTTAAAAACCCTCTTTTGTGCAGAACTACTGAGCTGAAGCCTCCGTTACTAACTCTAAAACGTCACTTTAGAACTAGTAACGAAGGAACGTTGAGTCGCTTCATTGAAGCTTGTTGTATTATGTAGAGTACATTATGGTATTATGAGAGAGAGATCGACTAAACGTGTGTATTACCTGCATCTGATATAGCATTCATTCTTCAGGTCAATGTCCATAATATTATATCCAAAAAAATCAGTTTGAATGGAAAAGCGGTATGTTCGTCTTTGTCCTTCCCATGACAGCGCTAAAACAACTTCCTAGTTCTGACTCAGTCATAAAGACAGTATTTGCTGCCATCTAATGGTGTAATAAAGTAACTTTCACTGAAGTCCATATCACAATCCTTTCTCAATATTTATTCAAACAACAATATTTAAATTAACAATAATAGCCATTATAAAAGACAATTGGAAATTAACACAAGCAAACAATTCAGTCAAACATACAAGCAGCACTCTAGTACAGGATTTAAGTGAAATGTAGCCTAAATATAAAAACTTATTTTTTCCCTTAAAGGGGTGGTATAATGCCGTTTTCACAATATGTAAAATAAGTCTTTGATGTCCCCAGAGTGTGTATGTGAAGTTTTACCTCAAAATACCCACAAATATTTTTATATAGCATGTTACTTTTTGAGGGTGAGTAAAAACGCACCGTTTTGTGTCTGTCCCGTTAAATGCAAATGAGCTGCTGCTCCCAGCACAGGGGGCGGAGCTCACACCGACATGCACTGAAAATTTCAAAAACTTTTAGCCTTTTATGTTAAAACCGGAGTCAAGACAATGATGAGAGACTCAAGAAGAAGTGACAACATGTAGAAGCAACAGGACATTTCTGAATGGTTAGTTGATGAATTTATGTAGCTGATGTGGAGTTAACTATCTTCTAGTCATTGATTAGCATATTCTGTCATGATAATTTATAAATCGCGTTCACGGGGGCGGGTTTATGTAAATTCTAGGGTTGGTGATGTCACTAACCCGGGAGGAATGTCGTGTAGTCCCTACCAGCCATTTGTTGTAGTCCTTAAAAAAGCAATTTCTTTAAAAGCAAATATCTCCCTTTGCTTTGAACTTTAAGCTTTGTAACTTTGCAGATGTTGTTTATGCTCAAACAGCAACATTACACACTAACTAAAGTTAGAAAAGTGAAATCATAGTCAACCACCCCTTTAACCAAAATCGATTTGCTCTGGAACAAGTAATAGATTAATAAGACCAAAGATCGCCCGTTTGATATACCCCAAATGAATTATATCTCGTTTAACCACTATCTACAAATTCCCAAAGGACTGCCCGAGATGAATCTTTTCTCTGCGGGTACATGAGCGCTGAAAAGCCGCTGACGGTCTGGAGCTCGCATCTGCAAAAGTGTTTTCACATATTGTAAAATAGGCACTATGATTATATATTAGTGACATATTTGAGGTCTAAATAAATACATTCCGCCTAAAAAACTCTTAAAACTACATTTCGTGACATAACAACAGTAGTTTTTTTTTTAAATATGGTGGATTTGCTCGACCGCCATGACAGTCGCCGCAAGCGAAGTGATACAAACAGTAAAATGGTTAGAGTGTTGTTACTGGGTAAATATTGCACGTCTTTCGAGAACCAGAAAGAACTGTTGTAAATATACTGTAGACTTCTTTTATGGTATTTGTTGTCCTTTTTTTGAAGGTCGCTAAATGTAATGGTCAAATAACAGCATAATGGGTTTGGAATGGCATGAGGAAATAATGGCAGAATTTTCAATGTGCTTTGTTTTATAATGTGCTTTGACCCTGGTGCATCAGCGCATGTTATTTAAAATAAAATAAAAAGTTCTTAAAACTTTTTTTTTTTTTTTTTTTTTTGGCTTCTGAAATGATTGATGACATCACAATATATCAAATGCATTGCTAATGCCATTTCAAGTCACGCTTGTTTAATCTTAGTTTGCTGTTGACTATCTGGTATCAGTGTCAGGTGTGCTGTAACTGCATACTGTAACTGCTTTGAAGCCACATGCAGCACCAGCAATTGATCCTTTTAGAGAATGTGGCTTTGTGCTACTCAGATTTCAGCTGTCTATTGATCGGAATGCTGGCTGCAGCCTTCGCGTCGCGTAGGTTTGTTATTAAGCTAATTTATCCTTGAAATCAGTAGAAAGTTGAATTAAGTGTGCCATACAGTTAAATTACCTTTCTTGTACTCAATAGCTTATCCATAAATATTTAGCCACAGAAGCTCTCTGTAGGACTTCATCTGCCGTGTTGCCAACTGTTCATTATGTAGAAATAAAGCACAGCAGACACATGCATCAAAACCCTCGTTGACACCTGGCTGTTCTCACAAGCTCTTCGGGTCATTAGAAGACAAGCTTCTCTCTCCTCAGGCTGCTGCTCCTGTGCTTTCCTTTTATTTATGACATCACGTGAACTCATAAAGTCCATCCTAATTACACTTCACTCTTAAGATTAATGGGCGATCTCAGCCACATGCATCTGCCAAGCTTACCTTTGTCCCACCCGACTGATGGATGTTTCTGTGGCTCCTCGAGATTCCCTGTTGCCACTGGACGCTAGTTTATTAGCCAAATAATTGGAAAGGGCTCAAACACCCTCATTCAACCTGTACAACACGTGTGGACCTACTTGAAAGCAATTTCTTTGCTGAAGTTGAATTGATTGGTGTAACCCAGGCTCAAAACCATTTGTAGTCTGAGTCAGTTTTATGAACTAAATAACCAAGGAATGTAAAGGAAATAATAAATAATAAGATACAAGATGAAATACAAAACATTTCATGTTAGACATGGTTTATTTACACGTAAATAATTGCAGAAACTTTGTTCCAGCTCTTGATCTGTGCTCCGCAGGTGAGCAGCCAATCGCGGACTCCGCCCCCTAGAAAAGCCGCTCGAGGAGAAAAGATAGAGAAAACACGAAGCGTGAGCTAGAAGTTGCGCAAAATCTTGTTTTTAGATTTTATTGAGAGATATATTTGAGAGGAACAAACCGTGTATGTTTTGTAGATATTTTGTTTAGAAACAAAGTTGAGTAGTTTTCGGAAAGGTCTTACCTTTATCCTGTTGATCCCTGTGATCGTCATCGTGCTGAAAATCCAATGGAGTAGGCCATTGTTGTGTCATCCGGTGTAACCCTGAAAGAAAATAAGAAATATCATTAATACACAAGGGAATCGGTGAGTTAAAATGTCTGTTTTAGTTTACATGTTGAAATGTTGTGTATTGATCTGTTTTGAAGGGAAAAAATGTTTCATTTTACATGGAGTAAATGTATGTAACGTTACTGTTATAAAATATGTACTGAGCTGTGTAGTCCAGTCATTTTATGAAAAAAGGTTGAACAAATTGCAACAGAAGCAAATTCAACTGATTTTGTATCGTCAATATGTCCTGAGTAAGGAAAAAAAAAAGCCCCGAAGAATCCCGTTAGGGGAAAGTTTCGAAAAAGACCCAAATATAGCCTATTCATACGCCTATTCATTCTTTTTCTTACGTGAATAGGGTAAAAATGTTAACCTTTAGATAACACCATGAAAATTACTGAGTTGATTACTTGCATCAAGACAAACAAAAAAATGTATTAAAAGTTTTTTGAAATTGTTTGTTAACATGGACAAACAGTGAATAATCTATTTACATATGTGCTAATTTGCATAAATACCACAACAGATCTAAACATTGGGTCTAGCCAGGTGAAAATGTCTTGTTGAATCTTGTTGACATATAACAGTAAAATACTTAATGTTAAGGTCTGAATGGAACCCATTTAGGCTACCCATGAGCATTAAAACATAGAGGCAGGAAGAAGTACTTTAGAAACCAGCCTTTATTCATTTTTAAGAGATGGGGTTTGGGGCTGGGTCCGTGGGACTGTTTCTCGGGGTTCACTTTTTATTTTACCTACCTGTTGTCTTCTGCATTCTCCTTACCATTGTCTCCTGTTCTTCCCTCAGACTCGTCCCTCAGAAACAGTCCCACGGACCCAGCCCCAAACCCAATCTCTTAAAATGATAAAAATAAAAATCTATTTATGCAAATTAGCACATATGTAATTACATTATGCACTGTTTGTCCATGTTAACAAACAATTAAAAAAAACTTGTAATACATTTTTTGTTTGTCTTGATGCAAGTAATCAACTCAGTAATTTTCATGGTGATATCTAAAGGTTAATTTTTTTACCCTATTCACGTAAGAAAAAGAATGAATAGGCGTATGAATAGGATATATTTGGGTCTTTTTCGAAACTTTCCCCTAACGGGATTCTTCGGGGCTTTTTTTTTTTCCTTACTCAGGACATATTGAGGATACAAAATCAGTTGAGTTTGCTTCTGTTGCAATTCGTTCAAGGTTGACACCCATTTTGGCTTAAAATGACTGGACTAGTGAAGATGTAGCCTATTCAAGTTGAGCAAAATAAGTATGTAAAGTGTGGATTGATTGAGAATATCGTTCTGTGTGTGTGCGCAGGCCAGTTTTGTTATCTCAAAATCTAGATTCTGGATCCTTCTAGTAGTATGAACCAAGTGTGCCGCACAAGCCCTGAAAAGTGAAGCCAAAGCGTCTCGATCGTCCTCCAAAAACACCTGCCTGGACGTTTCTAGTAATCCTGAAGACCTTGATTAACTGGATCAGGTGTGTTTCATTAGGGTTGAAGCTAAACTCTGCAGGGTTGTGGCCCTCCAGGAACTGAGTTTGACACCCCTGAACTAAACAATTAAATTAGATTTCAAATATCTTTTTTCCAAAGATGGTTTCTGTCATTTACTGTAGTTTGTATCACGCTGATGTAAGTTCAAGTGTTTGTTTTTAAAATAAGTTTGTTTTTAGTTAGTTATTTGATGCGGTGGTGTGAAGTCATGATTGACAGCTGTGATTGACGGGTTCTCTGAGCGAAGTAGTCACTGAAGCACCATCAGACTTTTTTTCAGGATCTTCGGACGACTGAGGAGATTGGAGCTTTAAATTTAATATCTAAATTTCTGTAATTAATTAAAAAAAGTGCAGGAGCGTGTGCTTGCGATTGATTCTGCGAGAGTGAGGTCGGGGCCTTGATTTTGCGTCTTTACTTCCTGCTCACTACTGCGCAGGTCTGGTCCCGAGATCACTTCTGTGCAGACTCAGGTCCCAAGATGTCAGCGCCATATTGGGACACTGGCGGCTTCACTTTTCACCAATGGAAGAGAGCGAAGGGGCGTCATCCATCTTTTTTTACAGTCTATGGTATGAATACTTCAAATGTACACCGTTGAGGATGGCGAGCCAACCGTAAGACGATCAGAGACGCTTGTTTTTTTTTTGTCTTCGTGGACATTGCATTGCTCCCAACAAAATATTTTCATTGGATTCTTGAAGGTATGGAGTATCTATTATTATGTTTTGAGTACTGGATCTTTCTTTATAAGGAACTGAGGAAAGAAACCACTGTTCGTTATTATTTGGACTGACATTATTGAACTCTGCATTATATTTGAACTTTGTATTGCATTCTAAGAGTTACTGATATTTTGGGTTTATTTTATATTTGTTTACCTTGAGTATACGTATTTGAGTTTTGTATAAGTTGAACTCTAAAGTGCTAAAATTGAAATAATATTGACATAAGGTCATCATATAAAAAAAGAAAGGGGGAATCAAACCTAGAACTGAACATTTGAGTCATGTACAATTCAAATTCATTTTGGTTATTTTATTTGGTTAAAAGTACAATTTAAACTAGATTTATACCTTATTTTATTTATTTTGTTTGTTTTTGCTTCTACAGTGTAATTGATACACTCAATTTGTGTATTCTGTTAAATCCTAACAAACTATTCTACCTTACATAAATAAGTGCATTTAAATCATCTACGTTGATGTGTGTGTGTGTGTGTGTGTGTGTGTGCCCTTGCCTCTTACGAATTCTTGTGTCTTGTGATTGGTTTTAATCTGGTCTACAGTGTCCCTACAAATAATCATCTAAATTCTTGTGAGCTATTGTCCCTTTTACTGTGATTTACTGTGAACCCCTAAATGTCCTGACAGGGGTTACATTTGTCTCACCTTTCTGTCCCAAATTAATTTCCTTTTGATGATCATTGTCTGTTCCTGTCTCTGTTAAAAGTAGTAGTTTCCTTTCTTTTAACTCTGCTCTCTGAGGGCATTTATTATGCTTTTCATGTCCTTTCTAATGTAGGATCCTTATTTTAAAGAGAGATTTCAATGGCCCTCACCTTAAAGGTTACATCTCAAGGGGGTTGATAAACTTTGCATGAGTGAACTTGATGATGTTTTGAGTGAGTCCCATCTTGCAATCTTACAGTGCTCTTCAGCACTAATGGTGACATGAGCTGATAATTACTTATTGAAAGTCTTTAATGTTCTCCTGAAGTAACCTCTCTGCTCATGTATTGCTATTAAGACCGCAGATCTCTTCTTTTCCCCCTTCACTTCCAAACCTTGGTTGATGCTTTGATGTTGCAGCTTATTGATATAAATCTGTGTTGTTGCTGCTCAGTTCTGCTTCAAGCTAATACTGAATACAACTTTTTTTGCCCTCATGTTTTATCCTTGACTGTAAAATCACTGAATTGTGACCTAACGATGAGACCATGAATAATAAATAAAAGACAATAAAAGGCACATTTACAAGGCTGTACACTGTACACTATACACTATTCCTCTTGAGCGAGGAATAAAGATATTAAAGATGTTGGATGTTTATTAAGTTTCTTGTTGTTTTAGACAGGATCACCCTGAAGTGATTGGCGTGCAGTGGTGTTCTGAAATAAGGAGGCCTCAAAAAAAAATTTTTTTTTTTTTTTTTTTTTTATAAATCAAATGTAAATTCATGTCCCATTTGACACATTTTCCTGGTTAAATAAACATTACATTACATTACATCATTCATGCATTCATTAATTAATGTGAATAAATAAATAAATAAATAAAAATGATAAAAAATACAATTATTTTTAGTATTTTTACATTAACAATTTTACCAAGTATAAATCTCATTACGCTCTTCATATAACAACATGCTGAAACACAGGCAAACTGAAGCACAAAGAATTCACATGCTCTCATTATAATGTTAGATTGGCGCTGCACATCTTGCACTTAACTATTTTTATGATCAAAGTGATTCCAGGCTTCATTGTGCATCTGTACATTTTACATTCTGGACAGCATGCTGTCCTAACGCTAACCAATCAGACCTCAAGGACTGCCCAAAAATTCCGCAATAACCAGTCAGAGAAGAAGAACTATATTTTTTAAAGTCACGGTGATCATTTTCATGATCGATCGTCACTGTCATATCTGAGTACTTGAGTACTTGTGCACATCCCTAATAGTCAACTTATTTTAGGATCATCAGTCATCATGCTCGGTAAACACTTGTCACAGACATGGAGATGGACCTTTAATTTCACCAAGCTAATTGCTGACTAAAAATATTGTATTTGTATATTATATTTGCATTGTTGTATTTTTGTAATATTGATTATTTTCTCATCCATTTTTTGAGGAGTAGCTTCATCCATCCATCCATTCATCCATCCATCCTTTGTCAGTCTGTTCATTTTAAATGTTTTATTTTGTTGTGGTTAGTTTTGGGGAAGGGGTAGGGTTAGTGGCTTAAAAATATCTATATAATAGTAAAAATGTAACTATGAACATTTTAAAATATACAGTAAATGCAATAAAACGGATTATAAAGATTTTTTTTCTAAAGCTGTGCATATGTAAATATTTTTATTTTCTCAATATGTCTATATTTAATCGTATGTGTCAGCGTATGTGTAAATGTATGAAACGTATGTTATGTATGAGCGTAGGGGCAGTCGTGGCCTAATAGTTAGAGAGACAGACTGGTAATCCGAAGGTTGCGGGTTCACACCGGCAGGAATGACTGAGGTGCCCATGAGCAAGGCACCTAACCCCCAAAAGCAATAATGGCTGCCCACTACTCCAGGTGTGTGTGTCCACGTTTGCAGTGTGTGTGTGTGTGTGTGTTCACTACTCACTGCTCCTAATGTGTGTGCACTAACTGGGATGGGTTAAACGCAGAGGACAAATTCCGAGTATCGGTTACCATACTTGGCTTTCACATGTCACTTAACTTAACTTAATACTTACAAACAATAATAAGGTCAGGCTCCAAAAGCATTGTTAGCCAACTAGGGTTGCAGCAAGTTCTGTCGTTGCTAACATAGCTCAACGATTTTGTGTTTTCTGAACTATACTTCCAACAAACATTTACAAACAGTTTTGCAAACAACTCTCAACATGTGGTTAGCATAGTTCCTTTTGATTATGATATATGGAATAGATTATGTTATTCAGAAATCAGAAAAAAAAGCTAACATGAAGTATATTCATTTCATATACAAATTTCATTCTATATATTTATAATTGAATCAAACATGGATATGAAGCAAAACAATTGAGAAAAAGAATAGCAAAGTTGTCTTCAGATTCTATTTACAGTAGTGTTGCGGAGAAGTTGCATTATGGATAAATTATTGCACGGCAATTACATAGTGCACATAGACGTTAAAAATCTACTGTAAATCAAATGCTTTCTGTTGTCCATGTTAATGAGCCACAATAATCTGACATTAATTCAGTCTTGAACTACAACTTAAGCAATAACAACATCTAGGCTACTATTACTTATACTTTTTTGTCCACATGGTGTACTGTAGTGGGACCATGCTAACAGCCAGACTTTGCCCCCTTGTAGTCACCCCACAAATTCTCCTTAAAAGATTTGTTTTTCTTGTCAGATTTATTCAGATGCCCCATAGAAATAAGCCCATGTTTGCACAATATCAGCTTACTGTGCATCGTAGGACTTGACAGCAGGGTGCAGTGCAGTTTCCCAGTGATGGGCACTGATGGAGGTGGACAACATCGCCTCAGTGGTTTTCTTCTTGATGCTTAACAGCATTGTATCTACCTACAACGATCAAACCGTGTCATTGATGTAAAGCTTTTGATGCCCGATGGTTCCTTGTTTAATCACATGAAACGCTCCTGAATCTAAAAAAAAACAAACATAATAAAGGCAAAACCATGACAGGCGTATCATCATCCTTCCCAAAAAAATAAAAAAATAAAATCAGGACAAATACAGCAGTGAAGCATTCCTGTCATCCACTCTTCAAATCAGCATGACACCACCAGCACTTGATGCAATCCTCTCTGCTGAGTCTGGCAGCCACTTTGTGACTTATTTGTTTACATGTGTTATTGTTTCTATTCCTCTCTGTGATGTTATTTGCACTGCATTGTGTTCTCCAAATTTCCAGGCAATCTCTGTAAGTGACACCACGGCAAACACAATCGAGTCTTGAACGCCTCGTTCAAGACCACTGTCATCTCCCTGATGTCTCATGTCAGATGACAGATGAGAGATGATCAGTGACACCAAGCATGTGTGGGCTTAAACAGAGTAACTTTTTGTGGTTGGTTAAGAGACGTTAGACCCCTAATGAGTACCACTGCTGTTTGAGTTTGTTTCGCTTCACTAACCGGTGCTGCACATCTCAAGCATACAGTCGGCTTGATGTTACACCAAGCGTGAACGCCTTTATTGAATCCTCGCCTGAATAAGATGTTTTAGGTAAGATACTTTTCTTATTTTCTTTGAGAAGTTTTGTGCCCTGAATATAGCGTTTACAGGAGAAGTTGTTCGTAACTTAAGCTCTGCTGCCTCTCTTCACGTGTCTCTAGATTCACAAAGCAAGAAAGTGAAATTGTGTGGCACGAGGCTGACAATCAGAGACCCAGAGCAGCGTACCTCCTTAGAAGCGCACATCACTGGGAATGACAATCGAGGTAGATTTTGTAGAAAAGCCTCATTTGGCTGCTCCTTTTGTGAGCCTCGAGATTCCAATCACTGACATTCAAAGATGAGATTGGCATAGCTGTCTCTTTGTGGTGACACGGCCCTCTGTGTGTCGCGGGTTGATTGACAGCTCCCTTGCTCTGTTGTCTCCACTCTCCAGGTCTGCAGAGAATCGCCCAGCACCAGAAGTCAAACTTGGAAACTGTATGCACTTTTTAGGGTGTTAAATTATACAACAAGCCCATGCTGAACATCGAGGCAATGTTGTGTTTTTAATAATTAATTCTTTTTCTCAGGAAAACTAAACAAAATGCACTCTCTCTTTGTTTCGTAGTTCTACCAGCTTTCGCTGGCATTTCAAAGCAACAAGACTTTTATTTGGAGTATATTGCAGGGTGAATCCATGAGGTCATGATCAGTAAACCAAAATGTCATTAGTTGCTAAAAAAAATACCAGTAATTTTCAGAATTACTTGAAATCCATTGTGATAAAAGATGTTAATGAACACACTTTTTTTTTTTAAATTTAAAGTCATAATAATAATACAAATAAGAATGGTAAGAATCCACAGTAAGGTTCAATTTGTTAATGCTAATTTATACATATACTAATACATTTTAGCATTTCAAATTGTATAGATCAGCATTGAATTATGAACAAAAATGAACTAACAATTAACAGTAATTAACATTAACCTTCATTAGTGATCTAAAAAAAAACATTTTTTTGTTCTGCCTGTCAGATAATTTAAATGGATAGTTCTCCCCAAAATGAAAATTCTGTCATCATTTACTCACCCTCAGGTTGATCCCTATATGACTTTCTTTCTTCTGTGGAACAAGAAAAGATGTTTTGAGAAATGTCGTCCGTACAGTGGAAGTCTGTGGTAACCAAAATGGTTTGATAACTAACATTCTTCAACATTGTTTTCCACAGAAGAAAGCAAGCCAAAGCATTTTTTTTACTAACACATATTTTTACTAAGAAATACATTCAGTTATGCATGTGTGCTGCCACATAACCGCAAAGAACAACCAAACTCTTCACAGAGAACATATGAAAATATGCATGTGAACATTTGAAAGCAGTCTAAATTGGTACTCAATTCTGTGGATACTGTAGAAATATATATATATATATATATATATATATATATATATATATATATATATATATATATATATATATATATATATATATATATATATATATATAAAGTCTTAATGCCGACTTGGTCAGAAAAATACCAATACTTTTACTATATTTATGTAAGAAGATGCCTGTTATCAGAGAAGCTGGAATGCTAAGCAGACCCTCAAATGATGTGCATTTGTTGATGTCACCAAATTATCATTTATTTGCATGTTTGTGCTGCTCTCTTATGGATGACTCCCCCAGTAGCTATATTAATATAGACACAGCACCCGTGTTTATCTTTCCTGCACAGGGTTTAGAAATGTAATTATGGCTCAGGCGGTGACATTTTTGTCATTTCACCTCTGAGTGGCTGATAGCATAATGAACAAGCTAAGATTATCTCGAGGCTTTTCACCAAATCTGCGGGCCCAGTGTAAACATTGTACATTTTCATATTAAATAAACTCGAATATGTCAAGCAAATTCGCTAGAGTTTTAAAAATGTAGAGTTTCTTGTTATAATAAAATCAAAGGTAACCTGGATATCTCGATAGAACAGCATATGACAGTCACCTCACCTTGAACCTCATCAAAGGATTTAAACTTTATATAGGCCTAACATTGTGGAAATTATCTGGTTATGGTTTATTAAGGAAAAAATGCAAATTTCGTGCACCGAAACTACACACTTAGACTATGACTTTATGTGAATCCTTTGAATTGTTATATATACTTGAGTTGGCTACATAGCATGTGGACAGTAATCTGAAATGCTTTTCAGGTGATCAGAAGTGACATCTTAGTTGTAAAAAAAAAGTTGTAAGAAAAGATCATAACACTCGACCTGTGGGATAGGTCACCTAAAAATTAAAATTGTCATACTTTACTCTCCTTCATGTCAAACCAATCATGTATGACTTTCTTCTTCTCAGGTTTGTAAAGTCATGAGAGTGAGTTAATGAAGACAGAATTATATTATCAGACATTTTTACTGAAATTACAATGTCATTCACATGCATTGCTGCATTTCCACAAGGAGCAAGATTGAAAGATTTAGCTGTAGAAAATATTTCTTTGTCTTAGTATCGGAAAAAGGGAAAGTCATCCCCCCCCCCCCCCAAAAAAGAAAATTCTGTCAACATTTACTTGTTCTCATGATATTCCAAACCAGCAGAAGTATATACTTGAGTTGGCCATGTTACATGTGGATAATAAAAAAATAAAATAAAAAAAATAATCTAAAGTGCTTTTTTCCGATTAGGACTGACATCTGTTGTTTTACAGAAAAGAAGACCTTTACACTCAACCCATTGCAGGGTGTACAGCAGAACCCCTTGTTCACTTTGAAAGTCGTATGATGAAATCATATCCCAAGGAATCATCTTCCACTTTGACCACCGCTAAACCTTTCTCCTCACAATCTGGTCAAACTTTCTTCCAACCACGTTCTATTCCAATGTCATTTGAAGAAACATCGAGCCACCCCCCTCCGTTCCCCTCTTTGAACTAGAGCCCTGTTTCCTGAAAGTGTATGACCCAGATTCATCCCTCTCATTTCCATTTCTCTGATGTTTTTGTAGCATTACAAGCCCATGTACAGGCAGTTGTTGTTTCTAATGTTTCAAGGCAACAGAGGAGTCCCTTGAGCATAGAGTCATTTACTTTAAAAATGTATCCTCTAAGCAGAGAGGAACTCAAAGGCAGGCTAATAAATGCGGCGTGCCTCCCTCACCATGCTCCGATATTTAATCAGCATCAACAGGCTGCTGAAAGCACTCCACCGAAGTAAGTGCCCTCGGAATTTATTTGTTTCTTAAATTGGATGGGTCCTAAGTGTCTGTGGTTTAACATCATAACTAATTGGCCCCGGTGGTTTATCGCGTACGCTCCTGTCTCTGATTTAAACGGAGGCCCAGATTAGTGACTCTTACAGAGTGGCTGCAGCCCCATTAGAAAACATCTCTATCCATGATCAGGGTGAAAAAATATATAGATGCTTGAACATGTTTGTAAAATCCTGCTGTATTTGTGTTTGCTGCTTTCGTTTACCACCCTATCATTTTGCCTGCTTCTCACATGGCATCGGGGGACGTATAATCTCAGAAGTGGGCATTAATGTCCTTAGGTGTCGACCCCTTTCCACCGTTTTAACCCGCTCTCCTCCACCTCTCCACTGGAAGCTCGCCAACCATTAATTAAAGGCCCTCATTAAAGCTCTGCAGTCCTCTAACTGGTTGTGTGAGTGATCACCCTCAGCCTGGGGTCATTTCTTTGCCTCTTTGTGGGGGAATATATTTAGAATTGTGCTGAGTCAAAGCCGTCAGGAGGAAGTGGTTTAATATGATCAGGAAATGAGTCCTACAGCGGCTAGAAGCGACTCGGCTCTCCTTACTAACGGAGAACCAGTTCAGCGCAGGGGTGCGGAACGCCCGACGGTCACACTCGTGAATGTGGACATTAGTATGCGTGTGGGATTCAGCGCAGAATTTCCTGAAAGCGCTCTTCTTTTGTTAATATCAGTAAGACCATGGAAAGCATGGATAATCCACCCTCAAAGAATCCTCTTATACATTTTTACGAAAAACTTACACAAAAGAATCGTCATTGCTGTTAACTGTTTGCAGCTGGGAAGTTGTCGAGAAGTCTTAAACTTTGTGATCGTAGATCAGAGACCACAAGGAACATACTTTGTATTCAATTCCTGCTTCAGATTTGTGTTTTATGGGCATTGTAAAGCTTTAGGGGAAATTGAATTACATGGAATAACAACAGTAAAACTGGATGGGTTTTTATCTTCAGCACGATTATTATCTTTCTACAGAAGATCTGCCACAAGTACAACACTGCCATTGGCTGTAATTGTTCTAGGGTGCATGCTCTTGCGATACAAGATAAATTCAAACAATTATAACAGTGGCCTTATAAATGTTCTTCATTTTTCTAAAAAAGTCAGTTTGAATCTGAGTTCACAAATCAGAAAATATGACCTCTTTTTTTCAGTATGAAATTGTGAGGCAGGCATCTGAAAAGGGCACTGTTCTGTAAGCGCTATTCAGAATAGGGACAATAACCTTGGGAAAGACTTTAAGGCCTAAAGATGGGATGTCGTTATAGTAAGGCCAAGCAAGGTGTCATTAATCACAGGGTCTCGGGCCCTGCGAGCATTGTGCGTTTCTCAGGTTGAGTTATTAAAGAAGATAACAGGGGTGAGTGCTTTCTCTACCTCAGGGTTTTGTCCTATTTCTGGATTTTAAATTCTCACTTTCAGTTTGATTCTGTAATATGGATGACTTACATTAAATATTAGAGTATGAATAGGGCAAGTGTCTCAGATTGTGAAATTGCTTTGTCTTAATAGTAAAATATATGAAGGTGATGGTAACAGTTAATCCATTTATTTCATCTTAAATTGTATTGGCAGTGAAGAATTGGTTTTCTTTATGAAATGCCTCCCCCAGTTTCTAAAATGCATGTTTGAGCTGTTTTAACTGAAAGCAACTTGCACTGACATATCTTAAAATATGTCAGTGAGATTGTTTTGTCTCAAGATGCACATCAGTTGCATCTAAAAAAAAAAAAAAACCTACTTGAATGCCCTAATTGAACAAAGGCTTAATATGGCTTAATCTAAGTCCTGTCTGTGAAACCAGGCCATAGTGTCTACATCATATTTAGAATAAAAGTAATGCAAGTTTTGATCAATACACATTATGATTGTGCCACTAAGCACACTACAAACCTCTATCAGTATCAGAGTATATTCTGTAATGGTAAAATTCATTTTTGAATGGTATTGATTGATGGAGAAATGTAGTAAATTTTATTTCATGAAGATGTATTGTTTCAGAAAAAATGTAAGCCTGCAGCATGAACTGAATAATAAGTATGTGACAGGGTTGAATTGGCTGCGTTTCTTAAAGGCCTTTGGCTTCCGACCTTCAACAAATGGAGGCGATATTGTGTAAACATTAATGCTGGCGACTAGGAAAAGGAATCAATCAGTTTTGACATGGAGCTTTTGATTAGAAACTGCAGAGGACCTTTCAGAATTGTTGAAAATAAAAATATTTAAGTAATAAGGTGCATTTTGATGTGCAATAATATGAAAGTAGTCACAGGTAAAAGGCATTTTGCATCATAGCTGTTGCTAAATGCTGTGACTATAATCAATATTTATAATCTTTTTATTAGAAGGCACACAGCAATGTACTTTTACACTTTACAGCCAAATTTAAAGATTTAATCTCTACTGTAAGTGGGTTTGTTGTTCTTGATGCGGTATCACTTTTCAGCATTGATTTAAAGCTGGCATACTGTAGCTGAGGGTAGACTTGAGTTCTCATTATAGATCAATGTTTTTTCTTATTGTGGCTGTATTGACGGGTAAGCCAATACCACAATTGATAAAAACAACAAATACATCTTTGAAATCTTTTAATTTCAGCAATTTTCTAGCATTACAGAGCTGTTAGGGATCATGGCTGTTTTTTGTTTGTTTTTGTTTTTCTTCTTTTTTGGTGTGTGCTTTTTGCTTGCTTTGGCATCCTGGAGTAGGTCAGATAAGCTCAAGGCCTACAAACACTAGTCATTTCCCCAGGTGGATTTTATGGTCCCTTTTGACAGCCCAGGACAGCTGGTGATCCTTAGTCATAAGCAAGGCGTGCTGGGACAAGTACCAAACTGACCTGTATATGCCACTGCTACATCACTCATAGTTTGCCACCTGTGGTGTAAATACCCATTTAGACTGGATAGGAGGTTTCACAATGACTGATTGTCCTCAGATTCACTTGACTAAAAGGATTTCAAATCCTGACCTGGATGTTTTGATGCTGTAATTACTGTATCACTTGCATTGAAGTAATTTTAGGTTGTTTGGGTAACGCTATCATTATGATTAAGTCAAATCTCTCTTGTAATTATGTATATGTAACATTTGTTTACAGATTTTTTATATTTATTTCATTTTGTATTTTGGTTTAATTTTAGTCAGTTTTAATGGTGCATAAACAAGTCTTTATATCAATGCTCAATGCTGCAACCTTTTATGCAATGGAAATAGATCTAAAAAATCAATACTTTTAAGGATCTCGGCAGCTGTAATACTAAAGACATAGTAAAAGTTTTCAAAAGAGCAGGGCTAAAATCAGGTCCTTTTATTAATAAATTATGGGGGAAAAATACTATTAACATTATAGGTCCACCTCTGGAAACATAAAATAAAAAGGTGGTCACACTTTATTTTGATAGTCCACTTTAGACATTCTACGAACTCTAAGTAACTTTGCAACTACAAGTCAACTAACTCTCAATAATTGTGTAGAAACATTTTGTAGCAACTCTCATTAGATTATTAGTAGACTGGTTATGATTAGACTTAGAATAATAAGTTGACATGTACTTGCAAATTATATTAAGTAGGGGACCATCAAATTAAGCAGTCTACTAATGACTGGTGGTTGACATGTAGTTGCAAAGTTACAAAGATAGTAGAATGTCTAAAGTGGTCTGTCAAAATAAAGTGTTAGGAAAATGCAGTTCCTTAAAAAAAAAAAAAAAAAAAAAAAAAAAAAAAATATCAGAGTGATCCCAGACTTTTGAAAAGTAATGTAAATAAAAAGTCCATATAAGGATGAAACTGCAGTACTGTTTTCCGTTCCATTTTGACTGGCTATAACACCTCTGAAACCATGAGAGTGTGTTTTCTTAATAATCATTATGGACAACACTGCTGTAGCCTTGCCAAAAGCATGAAGCTGCGGTACGGGACTAATCAACAAGATGTTAAAGTAAAGCAAGTGTTTTTACTGGGAACTCAGGAACAGAAACTAACACCTCACACAGACACTGAAGGTGAGACATAAGAGAAAATCTGTAAATTGGGTGATATCCAGCATAAAAATTTCCAAGACAGTTGCGTTTGTGTTAAAAACTCTCTACTTTTAAACATCTCACAAACTTATCAAAGACTTCTCATACAAAGCTGGTATCAGAGAGAGGGAGCTGTTCTTATTTGTGGCAAGTTTCCATCCCGCTTGCATGAGATGACCCTGTATTCCTATTCAATAATAGATAAAACAAACAGACATATACAAACAAACCTTTTCTGCTTACTGTATGATGCTAAAGTGTCAAGGTTTGTTTTGTATTTTTCTCCCATATCCGGTGCTTTGAAGCATCAAAAGCTTATATGACATGCTCCTTTCTTCACAAGACTGAAGTGTTAGCAAAGTGTCTGAGCAAACAGGAAGCAGCTAAAACTGAGACAAAGTGTCTTACCAACGCTGCTTTGATCTCCCTTTAATAACCTTCACTTGTCCTCTCAATGTTCCATTGCACAGGAACAAAAGCTCTTCACTGTCATAAATATATGTGAATTTACAGTGAGGTCCGAAATCCAGAGATCACATTGGCAGTCTGGGATTAGTAATTACATTTAAACACTTAGGCTACTTACTATACTTTACTACCATTCAAATGTCTGTGGTCAAATAGCTGTATTCATTTGATCAAAAAATTTCATCAGCCATTAATCCATTCTGAATTAAATGGTCTAACAGTAATATTGTGAAAGTGTAATGTTATTACAATAACTGTTTTCTATTTTAATACATTTTAAAATGCAATTAATTTATTTGATGGCAAAGATGAATTTTTAGCATCATTACTACAGTCTTCAGTGTCACATGATATTTCAGAAATCATTATAATATGCTGATTTGGTGCTCAAGAAACATTTCTTATTATTATCTATGTTGAAAACTGTTGTCTGAGAGTGCTGTTTAATATTTTTGTGGAAACCGTGCTACATTTTTTTTTTTTTCAGGATCCTTTGATGGATTATTTTTTTTTGCCTAAATAACAAATATAAATATTTTGTAACAATGTATTTACTGTATATGTTTGGGTATATTGGCAAGTTAATATGTTGTAATCTTTTTATTTCGGTTTATTTTTGTTTAAATCATTCAAAAAAAAAAATTGTGTGTAAGAACTACCAATATCTTGAGGATGCGTGTGTCCTTAGGTGATTTAAAAGCTAAATTGTTGGGTAAATAAATTTGCCTCAAATCCCAGGTTGCTTCTATAATGGATTAGAGTCTCTCATGCATGTTGGAAAAATCTTCTGAATTTCTTTAGCATGGGGGAGTTCTGATTTTAGAAGAGTCACCATAATTGCTATTGGTGGTTAGTTTGACCGGATGGTCAATTGAGGTGATTTTAGGTGCTGCTGGTACATATGGAGAGTCCAAAGCCACTACAGAGTGTGCTCATTACTGAGTGTGCCCTGAGGTGACCCTCACTTTCTGCTGTGTATGAGAGTTTCGCTTTCTCTCTGAGATAGTAGAGATGCACTGGTCCTCATTGTGCCGATCTCCTGCTGAGCTGCTTTATTCGGCTAAGGCCATGTCCCTGAGAGCCACACAACTATGCACAACTCTCTCTCTCTCTCTCTCTCTCTCTCTCTCTCTCTCTCTCTCTCTCTCTCTCTCTCTCTCCTTTTTCTTATACAAAAAAGTGTTTGTATGCATGTATGTATGCCTCTCTATTTCATTAATAGATAAACATTCTAAACCGGGAATGGAAAAATCTTTTGCACTTTTAACCCTCTTAATCAGATTAGTTTTGAATTAATCTGCAGAATTCAGCCTCATTTCTCTCATTTCCACACTCTCCTATTTCATGATTCATGTTAACAGTGTCGTTGAAGGGTAGCACATGAAAAGGCAAGTTTTCTAAGAATTTTCTTTTAAAAAATGTAATCAAAATTTTGATTTTTGCTTGGTTTATTTTTTTTACCTTAATTTAATTACTTTTTCACTCTGCACTTCAGAATTTTGCCTATTTGTTATTACACCCAGCCAGTGTTATTTTAGTTTTAATAATATTTTGAATTTAATATTTTTAGGTTTCTTGTTAATGTTAGTTTAATGTTTAGTAATTTCACTATGCACTTTTAGTCATTTTATTATTTTTTAAAGATTGCTGTTTAGGTTTAATTTATTTCTTGTATTGTAGTGCTTCAACTTATTTTTTTATTTCAGTTTACAGTACGTAGATAATTAGTATGCTTGTTGATATTCTGATCATTTTTTTTTTTGTTAATGGTTATATATCACTTTCGTGATATAATTTTAGTTTAGTTTACGTTTTTCAACTTTCATTTTATTTTCTTCCAGCTGTATTTCAATTAACTAAAACTATTAAAAACATTTCTGGTTTAGTTAATGATAATAACCCTGCACCCAGCAGAAAAATAAAAAATAAATCACTTAGCCCTTCAAGGTTTCCGTATAAACTAGGTTGTCTGTCACTTGGAGAGTCACACCTTTTATAGTTGTCAATCCCAAACACTGACTGTATGAACATAGCCTATGTGTGCTTGTGTTGCTCTGCATTTACGAATGCTTGTGAGTGTCTGTATATGCACAATATGTGAATAATCCTGAATATGAAGTATGCATTAGAAAGGAAAGCAATTATAAACCAGTTTTATTTTGTAATAAAACACTGTTTAGATGTAATGAATGCACTTTCATTTCTGAATTGCCAAAGGTGCTCCTGCCACAAAGCTGTTTTATTTGTGGGGAAAGGCTTTTTAGAAATAAAAACCAAGCAGCAGAAAGTAATTAAGTGCTCTGTAATAACAAGAAAGCACCATATTAGGGCCCGTGTGCTCAGACCGCAGATGCAGTGCAGCTTGAAGCCAAAGGAGTTGGAACAGCGAGACACTTAAACGCTAAAGTCGAGAAGAGGCTGAACACAGCGTGTTTAAACGCGCCGGGAAAAAAGCTTTTCAGCTGTTGTTGAACTCCACATTCAGTTGGGCTAATTAGATTTTCAAAGCTCACAGTGTGGCATATTTGCCTCTAATCAAAATCATTCAACATATCAGTCTATGTTGATATTCTATGCCGCAGCCATTACTGTCAGAGGTAATGATGTGATCACAGAGAGTGGAGTCAGGGAAGGCACACTGCCTTCTGCATGTATGCCATTTTTAACCAATGTGACTCTCATTGAATTAAATTGCTGATCTGAAGCCAGCCACCTCACCTAATATTTGTCAAAGAAATAGCAGTACTGTTCTCAGATCAGCCAGTTTGACTGTTGCCATACAGTCTGGTCGACATTGCAATATATTCTTGCCAAAAACTTCCCAATTAGGAAGGATTCTTTTGTTTTACGTGACATTTTAGAGGCACGTTAATCTGAAATTGATGATACACAATAACAAAACCATTCTGCAGAAAACTGGTACCCCAAATGTCTCCTCAAAAGCTGGAAAGACAACACCAAATAATTTTAAATGTGCAATATACAGAAACATTTTTTGTCATGCTGGTTGAAAGTCTCCTCATATCCTGATAGCAATCACTATGTTAAGCAGTCTAAATGTATTTTTATAAATATATCATCTGCTGAAATAAAGCTGAAATACAGTGCATTCTTTCCTTTATGTCAACAGGTCAACTTCTGGAGTCATTTCGCAATCACATACTTACAGTATGTATGCAAGCAAGCGGTTCTATTTCTCCCCTCACTGTACTGTAAAGTTTTCTCCCAGTGAATGACACACGATGTAATCCAATAATGTTGTCTCTGGTCGTCTCGCTTCTGGTCTGTGCGCGTTCATGTGTTTTGGAGGAGGCGTGGCTTTGGATTGTGATTTGCAGGGAGGGTAGGATCGTATGCTTTCAGTGCTAGCAGGCTAAAGTTAGCATTTCCCAGATCACCTATTGCACCTTTAACATTAATCTTCTGAGCTTTTTTTCATCAAAGAATCCTAAAAAAAAACAAACAAAAAAACCAAAACAAATGTATCACTAAAATATTAAGCAGCACAATTGTCTTCAAGATAATAATAATAAATGCTTCTTGAGCACTAAATCAGAATGATTTCTGAAGTGTCATGTGACACTGAAGACTGAAGTAATAGTTGCAGAAAATTCAGCTTTGCCATCACAGGATTATTATAATATATTTTTTAAATAAATTCAGATAGAAAAGTTATTATAAATTGTAATATGTCACAATATTACTTGTTTTATTAAATTTTTCATCAAATAATGCCTTGGTGAGCATAAAGTGTACTTCTTACACTTTTCTAACAAAACATTAAAAGAAAATCTTACCTTCCTGCAAAGGTTTGAACCTTAGAGCATATACAGCATTTTGAATCTAGTGGCAACCATGGATTAATTGAAATGACAACCCCCCCCCCCCCCCCCACACACACACAAAAAACAAACAAACACCTTTTTAAGCCATTGAGAGCATATGCATGGAGCTATAAATCAAATATCATAAAAAGGCTAAAGAATGTCCTAATTTTTAGATTGTTTTTAGATTCCAGCAGCTAATTTCAGCCAACACTTGCCGTTTTTCTCTTTAGTATGTATCAGACAGTTTGTGAATAGTTCATGCTCTCTCTCTGTCTGTGTGTGTGTGTGTGTGTGTGTGTGTGTGTGTGTGTGTGTGTGTTTGTGTGTGTGTGTGTGCGTGTGTGTGTGTGTGTTAGCTGGTGACTGCTAAATTCTATACTTTTATCTTATTCGTAATATATCTTATTCGGAGTGTTTTCTGTGGTTTCATAAATTCATAAAATCCTCCTTGTTTCCAGTTCTTCAATATTGGTATCGCTGTCTCTAATATCCCCCTTATAGAGGGTTAGAACAGTATTTGAAAGTAATGTGGAAGCTCTTCAAAGAGACAGAGTTACAAAGAAAGTGAGAGAGAAAGAGAGGCGACAGTGGAGAAAAAAAGATATTTAGAGTTTCTAATTTCATGAGGATGATCCTGGGTAAATGAGTCCTGCCCAAATGAATAGAGTCATAAAAAGAAATAAAGTTTAAAAGCTCTGGAATTAATCAAGTTACAGACACGCTGTGACCATCAGGAATGTTTCAGAAATTGAATAATGTGAGCTAGGTGTGTGTGTGTGTGTGTGTGTGTGCGTGTGTGTGCGTGTGTGTGTGTGTGTGAGAGAGAGAGAGAGAGAGAGAGAGAGAGAGAGAGAGAGAGAGAGAGAGAGAGAGAGAGAGAGAGAGAGAGAGAGAGAGATAATCACAGCTACCTCTCTGCTCTCCTGTAATTTCAGTAGATGTTTAATCTCTCTCCAGAGGAGGTGAATGTTGCTCATGCTGAACAGTATTAGATCTGGAGTCCCTCTCCCTACAGGCCACTGGAGGTTAACGTAAATATCAAACTCAGCAGCATGTGACTTTTGGAGCATCACTGTATTTCACAGCACCATTTCTCATACACACAGATGCCCTGAATATCCATCAGACCAATTCTTCATATTTTTTACTTCAATTTTTGCATTTTAAAACAGTACTGTTCAAAAGCTTAGGGTCTGTTTTATTTATGAGTCTCTTATGCTCACTCAGGCTGCATTTATTTGATCAAAAGTACAGTAAAAACAGTTGCATTGTGCAATATTATGCAATTTAATATAACTGTTTTCTATTTTGTTGTTTTAAAATGTAATTTATTCCTATGATGGCAAAGCTTGTGCTCGAGAAACATTTCTTATTATCAAGAATGTTGAAACAAAAGTTGCTGCTTAATGTTTTTGTGGAAACCATGAAACTTTTTTTTCAGGATTCTTTGATGAATAGCAAATTCAAAAGTTCATTAATGGAAATCTTTTATGAAATTATAAATACATTTATAGTCACTTGTTACTTTTTGATCAGTTTGCTGAATAAAAGTATTATTTAAAAAAATAAATCTTTTAATTATATGGAAACTGCTATCTGTACAGTTGGATAAATTGTTATGTCTGAAATGGCTGTTGGAAAGATTTTCATTTCAATTTCATTTCTATATTAATAGTGGTTTGACAATACATATTCTGCCCCAGACCTCAGTTTGAAAAACATTTGTTTCGGCTACAAAAAGGTTGATTATTTGTGTTTCTACTGGTTTTGGGAATTTCACCCTTGGCTTGACTCGTGGATCCTGTGTTCAGATACATTTGGAAAGAGTAAAAAATGGTTTTACAAAACAGGTGTATGAAAAACAAAACAAAAAAAACATACAGGTATATAGATGATATTGATGTGTATTATGCTAGTTAACTCTGGCCACACCTCTCAATTAAAATAATCTGAAATCATCAACATTAAAATGAGGATAAGAAATCTACTTGCATTATTTATTCCCTTTTATGAATCTGACTACTATTTTGCCCAAGAGTTTTTATCTGAACACACTGTATAAGAACACTTATACATAATTACTGAAGCTCTGGCTCTTATCATTCAGCCTGTTCATGACCTATTTATGACTATAAACAGAACTGTTGTCAGATTCGACAGACATTTCCAATATTGCCATCATCTCTGTGTGCATCATTGTCACGGGGCTTATTTATTTCACAGGTGCACGAAATGTGCTCTCTGATCTTCTGCACCAGACACGGGTCAAATGATGTGGTTGATCAGAACACAATGGTTCCTGCTCTGTTGGATGTGTCTTTTTCCTGCAATCGTTTGAACTCATCACGGGTCGAACGGTCACAGTTGGCTCTATGTTCCGTTTGTGATGTGAAGCAATGCTCTGATGTGCAGATGTCCTCATTAGCTGCACCTACTGGAGATGATCCCGTATTCTCAGATAATGATGTATCCTGCAGTGGACATCCAATGTTATTAGGTCAATAGTTCTTCTTCTATAGTTACTATCATCCCTTAGAAACAACCTTGGAGAAATGAAATCCCAATGCATAATAACATGTTACTTTGACTCTGTTGATGGTACTTGGACTCATGTCTTGACTGTATGTGATGTTTAGATACACGTCCTTCTGACACCAACACATATATGCATTCGCTCACAAATGTCGGCCAGATTGATCGAATGGCTCCTGACAGCTGCACAAAAGGCTAATTCAAAACGTCCTTGTCCTCATCAGCAGCGCCTGTTAATGGAACCTTGCTTAGTTCAGTCTCACCTCTGCTGACGCCTACTGTAGGCCATTCAGAGAAGGATTCTATTTAACAAACAAAGCGCAGCTAGCACCAGCTATCACAATACCAGCAGATGAGCCGCGGCTGACAGACAGGACTTAGGACATTGAAAACCAGCTCTAAGGAGGAAGCTGTAAAAAAGAGCTCCGGCAATGGGTATTTTGGACAGCACTGCTAAACGACATAATTAGATAGTGGGGCTGGCAGTGTATAAAACATCTGCTTTCTTATCTGTAGAAAAAAATAGAAATGGCGATGAGAAAAGCGAGGGGGAAAAACAGCAGAGAATTGCAGAGAGAACAAGCCCGCCAAATGTGAGGTTGAAAGAAAGGCCTTTACCTTGCAAACCTCAATAGAGAGTAAATTATTCTTTAAACTAACTTAATTAAATTATGTACAGTGGTTCTACACAAGCAAATTATTTTTTATTTACATTAATGGAATTTTTTGAATCTATGTAAGCTCCTTGTGTTGTGACACCACAACTGAATGAGAAAGAATCTATGTGAAATAGTAAAGTCCAACCAAATCAATAGAATTGCTTCCCTGTAACTTAAACTGGTTAAGTTTAGTGAATGTACTCAGTTACTAACGTAACCTTGGTTCCCTGAGAGTAGGGAACGAGTATTGCGTAGCTATACGCAGTGGGGGAACTCCTTTCCTCAGATTATTGAAGCCAACTATGTAAAACGCATTGCAGCTGCACTGCTAGCACAGTGAGTGTCTGGCTCACTCATTGGCTGTGCTGCGGCAACTGCACATCCAATGGCGAGACCGCCAAATTGGGCATGGCTAAGTCTATATTAGAGCCCGAATTCGCCATTATAGCAGGTTTAAATCGACTGAAGTGACAAACTTGCCGTAGTGCGGCAGGCTACGCAATACTCGTTCCCTACTCTGAGGGAACCGAGGTTACGTTAGTAACCGAGTACGTTCCCTTTCGAGAATGGTCACTTCGTATTGTGTAGCTATACGCAGTGGGGACACAATGTAAAACGCCGCACTATAAGTAACTGGTTGCACACTGGAGCCCAGGACACTGAACTCACAGAAACAAGCCAGAACCCAAGTATATAACGAACAGACCGGACACCGTCGGGTCTGATCATATATAGAGTGATGTCAATAAGCTCATACCTGATATATATATTATACCAATAAGACCGGAAACCGTCGGGTCTGATTATGTATAAAGGGATATCAGAACCAAGCCAGAGGCAGGTTTCATAATAAGGGGTAATGTGCTTATGAACAGTAACATGACACATAGATAAGACCGGACATCATCGGGTCTAGATCATACAGAAAGGACCTTAGCCTGCAGGGAAGCCACCTCCATGTTATAAAACCTCACAAATGTGGAAGGTGAAGACCAACCGGCCGCCGCACAAATGTCCTGAATAGGAAACCCAGAGGACCAAGCCCATGACGAGGCCATGCCGCTAGTCGAATGGGCTCTAGTACCTATAGGGCAAACCTGACCCACTGAGGCATATGCCAGAGAGATGGCATCCACTATCCATCTGGACAGTCTTTGCTTCGTGACTGGAGACCCTTTTGATCGGCCACCGAAGCAGACAAAGAGCTGTTTTGATTGCCTATAAGGCGCAGAACGCTCCAAATAGACCTTTAACGCTCTGACAGGGCAGAGCAGATTAGCCTCCAAATAGGAGGGGCTCACAGAGAGCACCTGCAGATCTCCCATTCGCTTGATAGATGCCAGTGCCAGAAGGAGAGCAGTCTTTAACGAAAGTGGTTTGAGATCAACCGACTGAAGCGGCTCAGACGGCGGACCCTTCAGGGCCCCAAGGACCGTGGAGAGGTCTCAAGACGGTATAGAAGGAGGTCTGGAAGGGTTCATCATCCTGGCTTCCTTTAGAAACCGTACGACCAAGTCGTTTCTTCCTAGTGATTGGCCAGCCACCAGCACATGATAAGCTGCTATGGCTGCCACATACACTTTGAGCGTGGATGCAGAAAGGCCCGCATCCAGCAGCTCTTGTAAGAAGGAGAGTATCATTGACTGGGTATCACATACCTCACATGACTGGGGTTCAAAGTGTCTATCCGAGCACCAGCCGGAAAACACTGACCACTTCAGGGCATAGAGACGCCTGGTAGAGCCTCAGAAATTGTGTTCAAAACCGGGTACCTGTTGAGGGGCCACACATGTAGAGCCCATAAATCTGGGCGTGGATGCCAGATCGTCCCGTTCGCCTGCGCGAGGAGATCTTTCCTCAGTGGGACAGGCCAGGGGACTTCATCCATCATCTGAACTAGCTCTGGGAACAACGGCCTGGATTTCAAGAGGGGGGCCACTAGGAGGACTGGGCATCCGCTCTCCCTGATCCGTTTGATGACCTGGGGAATCATGGAAACGGGGGGAAACGCATAAAGGAGGCAACTGGGCCAGGGATGGGCCAGCGCGTCCCTGCTCTTCGAAAAGAACACTGCGCAGTGAGTGTTGTTTCTCGAGGCGAAAAGGTCGACTTTGGCCTCGCCGAAAACACTCCACATCAGATGGACCGTCTGAGGGCTTAGAGACCACTCACCTAGGGGAGTGTTGTCTCGAGAAAGCATATCCGCACCCAGATTCTGAATGCCAGGGATATGTGCTGCTCTCAGAGAGCTCAGGTTGCCTTGCGCCCAGAGAAGGAGGTCTCTCGCCATGGTGAACAGGTTGCCCGACCTGATACCACCTTGGCGATTTATATATGACACCACCGACATGTTGTCATTCGGACTAAGACATGGTGTCCCTTGAGGTTTGACAGAAATGCTTTCAGGGCCAAAGGACTGCTTTCATTTCCAGGCAGTTGATATGTAAGCTCTTCTCCGTGCTCGACCAGAGGCCGGAGACAGGCTTGCCCTCATGCAGCGCACCCCAACCTACATGTAGGTTGGAGGCGTCTGTGAAAACCACTTTCCACCTGGAGGCCACCCTCATGGTCACACCCATGGTCACACCCTCGTGGTACCAGTCCTGAGCCCGCCAGGGAATCAGGACGCGTAAACAACCGTGACTCACCGTAATGTGCAGGCTCCCCGACTGCCATGCAAGGGCTGGCACGTGGCGTTTGAGCCAGTGCTGGAGCGGACAAATACGCAGTATTCCCATACTGAGTACTGGCGATGCGGCTGCCATGAGACCGAGAAGTTTCTGAAACTTTCTGAGGGGTGTGCGTGCACCTGCTTTGAAGGAGGCCGTCAGCTGTTGAACAGAGAGTGCGCGCTCTGGTGTGAGTCACGCTCTCTGGTGTGAGTCGATATTAATGATTTGAGTCGATAACTGTGCCCAGAAAGATTACACTCTGGCTGGGGTTCAGTTTGCTCTTGGATAAATTGATTTTGAGCCCCAGGCATTCCAAATAGCTGAGGATCGAAGCTCTGTGTGTCAAAAGTTCGGTCTTCAGCTGCGCCAGAACAAGCCAGTCGTCGAGATAATTCAACACACGCACTCCCTGATGCCTCAGGGGAGAAAGCGCCGCGTCCATGCACTTCGTAAATGTACGGGGTGCTAGGGACAGACCGTAAGGCGGGACAGACCGTAAGGCAGAACTGTGTATTGATAAGCCTGCCCCTCGAAGGCGAATCTCAAGAATGGCCTGTGATGGGGGCCTATCTGGATGTGAAAGTACGTGTCTTTCAGATCCACAGTAAAGAACCAATCCCCCGGGCGAACTTGCGCGAGGATGTGTCTTATAGTTAGCATTCTGAATGGCCGTCTTATGAGGGCTCTGTTCAGATGCCTTAGGTCTAATATGGGTCTGATGCCGCCGTCTTTTTTCGGTACTAGAAAATAGCGACTGTAAAACCCTGAATTTTTTAGCACAGGAGGGATTAATTCTATCGCCCCTTTTGCTAACAGATTTTATGTTTCGGAGGGAAGCACGTGACACATGATGCTTCTCACCGAAGTCTCGACTACCGCCTGAAACTTTGGGGGTCTGTGAGCGAATTGAAGCGAGTAGCCTCGTTTTATTGTGTTTATAACCCATCTCGACACACCGGGGACGGCGTGCCAGGCCAGGGCCTTTGCAGCTAGGGTTTGACACATATTCGGGGATGGGCTGCCTAACACGGGGACCTAATACCCTTATATTATGATTTGTTCACATACTTAGTGTTGGACTGACTGGAGAGGCTTTTGCCTCAGGCAAAGTCAGATTGACAACTGGGAAGGGGCCACCTAGTGAAGGGGGACCGGGAACCCGTGTGTTGTGTGCTTGAAACATACTCTTTCTGTGCTTTATTTGGGTCGCTGTAAAAACAGCGTTTGTTTGTAGGGGCGCGCGCAGTGCAGCGGGCCCAGTTTCTACAATATAAAATTCCCCAGCCGCCTGAGCTGAACAGGGAGCTGTGGGAATTATCGTGGGTTTCTTCGAGGGTTGTCCGGCTAGCGTGAGACTCGAGCCCTCTTTCTTTACCCCCGTTGCTAGGAGGTCTTCGGAGGCCTAGGGTCCAACACGCCATTGGATGTGCAGTTGCCGCAGCACAGCCAATGAGTGAGCCAGACACTCACTGTGCTAGCAGCGCAGCTGCAATGCGTTTTACATAGTTGGCTTCAATAATCTGAGGAAAGGAGTTCCCCCACTGCATATAGCTACGCAATACGAAGTGACCGTTCTCGAAAGGGAACATGCTTTAGTTTATTTAAAACTGCACTGAAAACAAAGTGTGTTGGATTTACATGATTTGATAGTGTACATTGATCACTTTAGGTCACTCAATTGAATTTCTAGACTATAGCTAGCTATTAGCCAATAATCACTTATAAACTTAAATGCTAAGATTTATATGCTTCTTTAGCTATAGGAGTTAAACTTATTTGAATCAGTCCACAGCCTAACCAAATGCTCCACTCTTCTCCACCATGGTAACCCACTGTAATTTAAATGGTTCTAATAATTCCAATGTAATTGAACATTAAACACAATTACACACTATCAAGTCTTCCCTTTTTCTAATTTTCTCAAAAACACATAATTTCGACATTTATTCTCTTAATTCAGCTATATGCAAAGCATGCTGGGAACTAGCAAGCACCGCCCAGTTTCAGTTAATGCAACACAAATCATTCATGTAATCCAACACAAACGGATTAAGTAAACTTAAATTTTACATATATTTAAGCAGACTGAACACAATAAAATTAAGTTTGGACAAAATGTATAGCAATTGTGTTGTTTAAGCTAATTTTAATGAAGCAATTTGAACAAGCAGCCAAAATATTTTTTTTCAGTGCAATATATTAAAAGCATCCCAGAACAGACTTTCCGAAATACTAACAGAAATGAAAGACTTTGCCTTTAGATTAACTTTATATTTCTTGCCTGGCTGATACTTCTAGCTCTGACGCCATGCACCTTGCCACCTTCTTCGCAGGCCGCCTTCATCCAATACATTGTAAATCGCCACATCCATTTTTTTCCCCCCGCAAAATTAAACCCTTTACATTAGTTTAACAATTGATAATTAAGTATAGTGGAAAATTATACAGGTTAAGTTAATTAAACGCAATACAATAGTGTTTTGGTGGTAAAATAAATATATGTGTGTTACTTTAACAAAAAATATTTGGGTAAAAAGAACAGTGCCACAAAACCATTTTTTTTTTGTGCAGTTGCTTTTCTAGTCATCTCATTGTTTGTACCATATTCCATTCTATTTCTCCTCAAGTCTCTTTCAGATAGGGCTGGGCGATATGGGCAAAAATATTATCACAATATTTTTTTCCATGTTAGTCGGTATCGATTTATCACAATATTCTTTTACCATTAATGGGGAAGGAAATGTTTTCCACATACTTGTTATACCTTGAGAATGAATGTAAATAACTTGTTTGATCTCAGTTAAACTCCACAGAGTAAGCTACCTTTTAATTTAGGGCCCCATGAATCCATTTTATTTTCCCCTAAATTCCATTCCATTTTATTTTTTTCATTTTTTTTTCATTTTTTTTCTGGATTCTGTTTTATGATTTTATACACATTTATCATAACAATTGTGTCTAAATTAATTAATTAAATTTAAGAATTACATTTTAGTATACAATAATAATATTTCTGTCATAATTTCTTCAAGTTAAACTGGACTTTTATTTTGACGTGTCGCCATGAAGATCTTTTAGTTTCAGTTTCAGTATTTGACGGTATTTTTTCTCAAATGAAACGGTAAGTGACTCTCAGAAGCAGCTCTGGAGTTCATGTGTTCATGTCTTCATATATTGAGATGCAGATTGCTCAAAACGCCATGAGCATCAAACGTGTTTGAGTTTGTGTAGTAGACGAAACTACGGCACTCATTCACACAGAGACACATAGAATGTGCAGACTTATTAGAAACATGCACTGACTGGCTGTTGCCATGTTTATTTATGCTTTGTGATAGGCTATTAGATTAATCCATGTCTTTTTCAATATCATCATCACCGGTTCTGATGTCACATGGCGATGGCGGAACCAAACCCCACAGCAATGCAACTTGTTAGATTATTGATTGATTGATTGATTGATTGAACTTTATTGTCCAGTCTGTTTTCACAGAGCGGAAATTTTTCTTTGACACTGTAACATACATTCACTGCTTAAAAAACACATCACACATCAACAGCACAAATACAAAGAATTATATAGTTAAACACTGTAAGAAAGAAAAGTTTAAAATAACAGTCATTCTATTGTTTCAATTAAAACACTGTACGATTTAAGATAATCACTGCCATTGGAAGAAAATATCTTTTATAGACATTTTTTCTAGCCAAGGGAATTTTTAGTCTGCGTCCAGATGGGAGCAACTCAAAAGCAGAGTGAAGAGGGTGTGCGCTATCTTTAAAAATCGCAATTGCCATTTTTCCCATAAAATGATCAAACAAGCTCTGAAGTGGCTGTTGTTTTTGTCCAGTAATCTTATTTGCTTGATTAATTATTTGTGAGAGTTTGTTCTTTTGTTTTAATGTTAGATTGCCGTACCATGAAACAATATTATATGTGATAATACTCTCAATCATTGATCGATATAACATAGTTAGGGTCTGCTGACTAATATTAAAGCTTCTCAATTTCCTGAGGAGACCCAGGCGTTGTCGTGCTTTTTTATGAATGTACTCCACATTACTTTCAAAATTGAGTTTCTCATCTATAATTGTACCCAAGTATTTAAAATTCGAGACCTGCTCTACAGTTTTTTCCTTTATGACAACTGGTTTATATTCAGATGCGGTATCTACTCTTCTCGATTGATTTCTCAAACATAACTCTTTTGTCTTTTCAATATTAAGATGTAAAAAACTATTCTCAAACCAACAGATAATACTGTCAATGTACTCAAAATATGAGGTGCAGTTCATTTCTTTCTGACATGAGACCAATGCCATATCATCGGCATATTTTATAAGGGTAAGGTTGTCGTCATTGCACTTCAGTTCATTTATGTATACGGAAAAAAGTATTGGAGACAGTACACATCCCTGCGGTACCCCAGTATCTAAAACCAAGCAATCCGACATAACATTATTATTAACACAAACTCGCTGAGGGCGACCTTTTAAAAACTCCTTAATCCATAATATCATCCAACTACTAGCACCTAACTCATAGAGGCGCTTTAAAAGAAGATAAGGTTGGACAGTATTAAAAGCGGATGAGAAATCCATGAAGAGTATTCGAACATAGGAATTTGAGTTATCTAGATGATTTTGAACCTTATTTAAAAGAGTGAGAGAGGCATCCACAGTGCTCCTATTGGCCCGATAGGCAAATTGCAGGGGGTCTATGCATGTCTCAATTTGGGATAACAGTTCCTTACATACTATGCGCTCCATACATTTACACAGAATAGATGTGAGTGCGATTGGGCGAAAGTCTTTGAGAGATTTTGCATTAGGTATTTTCGGCACCGGGATGACAATGGAATTCTTCCAGGCTAATGGTACAAAACCATTGTCCAGGAAGATTTGAAACAACCTTGTACACACATAACCAAGTTGTGCTGCACATTCTTTCAGGACTTTCCCCTTCAGGCCATCTGGGCCAGATGCCTTATGCGGTTTAATTTTATGAAGCACTGTGACAACCTCCCTCTCCTGTATGATCATAGGCTGTGATTGAGTCATGGTCATCATTAATTCATTACTAACAGACAAATCATCATTAAAATCATTATCAAATCGTGAATAAAAAAATATTAAGATTATTTGCAAGACAATGAGGGTCTTCTTCATGTTGTTGAACTCTTTTCTTTTGTCTACCCATCATTGTATTCAAACCCTTCCATGCATCTCTTACATTCCCTGTTTTTAATTTCTCTTCAACATTCTCTTTATATTCATTCTGTGCATCTTTTATCTTACGGTATTGGTTTATGACGTCACACACGTGGTGGAGTAACTTATTTTAATGAAACTGTTTGAGATCGAATTAACGCTAGATGTTTTGATATAAATTACAGACATGGCATCTGATGACTATTTCTTTTTTTGCTTTATTTCCAGATTCAATCATAGGCTCGTTCTTATAGCACGTCTTTAAAAATGGTGCTTTAAATCGCTTGACAAACTAAAAGACGTAAAGGAAATTTGTACGTAGTCTAAATAAAAGACACAGGTTGTAATGAATGTCAGCTTGCTTATTTTGCTATATTAAGTCCACATGTCATGCAAACTAGAAACTATGCTTCTAACCACCGGTCGAGAGCTGTCATTCCAACCACACAACTTTGCGATGCTGTTTGTGAATGTTCGTTGGAAAGATGGTTTTGGGAAACACTGACTCGTTGAACTATGCTGATAACGACGGAACTTGCGAACATAGTTGGCTAACGATGCTTTTGGGAAACGCACCTCAGGCCGGCTGTGCCTTTAATAACCAGACCTGTTTGAATGCCATATTCTCCTTCTTCACTGTATCTCAGGATCATGTTTTAACTGATTTTAAAACTCTATATTCTAAATAATAGCAATTTAGACCTAAATGGAATTCTGGCCCTTTTCATGAGTAGTCATGGTGGTGACAACACTTATTGCAATCTTGAATACTTAATTAATTGTGTGGCCCGACACAGATCAGATCCTGTATTTTAATATATGTGTGTGTGTGTGTGTGTATAAACAGAAACTTAATTCACAATTGTGAACAAAATCAGTTTCAAAAAGTTGTTCTCTGTTATTTCTTCCCTGTATCTTGGGTTTGATTTGTGTTTGTACTGGGGGAACAGTGACACTCCTCCTACATGGTTCTGTTTTGGAGCGGCAATATGAATTAGATATTGGCATTGATGCAGGCGGCATCCACCACCGCGCTTTGTTGACCACTTTTAATTAGGCAGCACATTGTGCCGTGAGCCACCCCACTTCAGTCTGGGCCGAGTCAGTAATTGCTAAATTTACTGTAATCAATGTGTGGAAAGCTTGAGAGCTTGATGATCTGCCAGAAAATTCCTGTGTGGCAAAATGGGGAGAACATTCAGCAGACTTGCATTCTGAGTACTTTTACTGTAATCTGAATTACTTTCACTGATGCCTTAAATACATTTCTTTTTCAAATGTTGTAAAGCATCTCAAATTTGATATCACTAGTTTAGTATGTTAAGAGAATAAATAACATCCAGAATAGAAAGAGGAAGAGAAAGGGAATGAAATAAATGGATGATATGACCTATATATTTAGCACGATTAATAGTTCTCAATATTGTCATTTTTATTTAACACATTTTATTAGAATCTACCATGCGACCCAAACAACCACAGATTTGAACTTTAACTGGATTCTTGAATGTGGGCATATGAAGAGACTTTAAAATAGTCAATTTCTTTATCTTCTGTGTCTTGCTGCTAACCTGACTAGCAGCGTTCCCATTACCCTTCAAATTGCGCGAATTGAAATTACGAATTGAAAATATGCCCAATGGAATCAATTTAACAAAAACTCCCATATATCGTAAAAAAAGTTTTTATGCTCGCATTAGGGTTTTTTTCAGGCAATTCGAAAAAGGAATATTTTGCAAAACTGCAATGGAAATGTTTTTTTTTTTTTTTTTTTTCATTTACAGGTTACCTGGCGTACATTAAAGTCGATCATTCTTTAAAGAAGGTGCGGTATGTTAGGACAGAAGATGAGAGAGTTCTTTATTAAACTCGTAAAAGACAAAGAATTATGGGAATACTGGATTCTAAACAAAGAAATGCCACAATTTATCAAGACCTTGAAGCAGATAGGAGGGAGAAACACCCAGAAACACCTAATACGTGGCCGCTCCCAAGTATAAGGGGCTTTCCTTTCCATTAATGCTTGGATAACACGGCTACGTCTCCTACTGTTTTGGAACACAAGAAGAATATTGGAAACACTGGATTGCTGTGATGTTTTCTACATCCGTCCGGTGTCTTTTTATGTTTTTGATATGTCTAGTTCTTGAGGACAGACAGCTTCCTACAGCTCAAGATGTAGGCCATCATAAATGAAGAATGTAACTAAAAACTGTCGTTTTGAAAGGGTGAGTTATATGCAGGACATGGAGAAATAAGTAGCTGTGGCTTTACAATGCGAAATTGAGGCATTCAGCTTTTCTTGGGTTTTAGCCATATTCTTACTGTATGTTTACATCTGTGAATTGTAGTGCTTTTCAAAAACTAAATTGAACCAATTTTTCCACCACTTCCACTAATCATGCAGTTAAACATGCCCTTTATTCGGGTGACAATGCCATGTCAGTGTTTTCATGCAAACTTAACAGTTATTTATTTACAATTATGTGACCAAATGGCTCAGTTGTGATAAGTGATTTATATATATATATATATATATATATTATTTATTTTTTATTTTTTATTTTTTTTAATAGTCAATCTGCAGTGTTGTTTTTTTCCCCTGCATTTTTGTCAAAAATTTGTCATGCATATGCACATTTTTGCAATGCACATTTTCCACCACTTTTCACGAACCAGACCACAACCTTATATATGCAGCTGTTTATGATGCCTTGATGTAACTTTTACAATGGACTCTGAGGAAAAGCCTCAAGGGCTGAGGGTGTCATTTGGGACAAGGCCTACATGTAAATTACTCACAGCAAACTTAAGTCAACCATTACATTAATAACCTAGGCAAGCTCCACCTGTGCTCCGCCACAAAGTCTTGCCATCAGAAGCCTCTGTATTCCTATGGGTGAGTGATATCCAACATTGCTGCCAGCAGTTCTCTTTTTGCGATTGTCAAGTTGATGTCACATTCTTCTAGTGAAATTCCCCTCTGCCAAGCTCGAATGTGCTTGCATTCAATTTTTTAAAGACCTTAATAAAGCAATGCTTTTGTTTTTAAATTATTCACAAACACAGTGGAAAAAAGCCATCCAAATCCTCGGAGCTGCTACTGGAATCCAAGCACCTGCCTCCCATAATCCACTTTGCTAAGTAGCACTCTAAATCATTTCCCTAAAAATCTCTGTGTCTTTTTCACTGGATTAATTTTCAGTGAATAGCCTCTGTCATTTTCAATTTGCTCACCTGAAGCATTTCCATGGTGAAGCTTGCGCAAATACAAAGCACTAAAAGGCATGTAGACTTATTCTGGATGTATGTTTGAAGCATGGCATCCTGAATCCTTCTCTCAGAGCTTTCATCAAAACCATTCCCCACTGCATTAGCACCCACCGCCTGTGAAAAGAGCTGTTATCCGGGGTCTATCTGTGAGAATGGATAAATTGTAGATCAAATGGGGCCTCTTAGACCTTCTAGAGCTCCACTTTTTACATCCTGCAAATGCCCATTGTGCAAATAGAAGAGGCGTCAGAAACACAGAGGAGCACATAGCTGCACTTAAACAGGCTCTGTCCACTGCACACCTCTTATCATTCTGCATGATCATTTTGAGATGCTTTTTCATTCCCAAATTAGAAAAATTCACCAAAATGTGACATGCTGTTCTGGCATGATGGAATTGATGGTTGGCATCAATTCTGCTTTCCCGGGGTTTGAAAAATCCCAGACTTATGTCCAACCAGAAAGGCAAATACTCACATGCGCGTTTACTAAAAATAATATGGGTTCTAAAGGAGTATCTAAAGGAGAATTTTACCTTTGGCTGAAATGATCTGTGTAATGTTAAAGGACAAGTTCGGTATTTTACACTTAAAGCCCTGTTTTCAGATCGTTTCTGATGAAATAGAATGGTTAAGATTGAAATTTGGACACATGTTGCTGGCCCGATAATTTTCGGTTTCTGTGGTAGCACCCCCCCACCTCCACAATGGTTGCATAGGTGCACTGGAACAATCCTTCCTAAAACGCATTAAACTTTCGTTTACAAAGACGTGAAACTCACCGAGTGGTCAGGGGTGTTCACTGATATGCTCACACAAAAATCGCTACAAAAGATGCTTTCCAACAGGTGTTTTACCATTTGTTGTAAAACTGTGGACCTATTTTTCCAAACGCCTCACACCCGTACATTCTTCCGTTGAGAGCTTGAATAATAGACACTCCAGCCCACAAACAACCCCATTTCCGTTTCCGGCGGCGGAGTAATACTGTACCTCACAGCACATCCAATACAAGTCAATGGAGTTGGACAAAAACTACGATAAAACCTGTTGGAAAGCATCTTTTGCAGCGATTTTTGTGTGAGCATATCAGTGAACACCCCTGACCACTCGGTGAGTTTCACGTCTTTGTAAACGAAAGTTTAATGCGTTTTAGGAAGGATTGTTCCAGTGCACCTATGCAACCATTGTGTAGGTGGGGGGGTGCTACCACAGAAACCGAAAATTCTCAGGCCAGCAGCATGTGTCCAAATTTCAATCTTAACCGTTCTATTTCATCAGAATCGATGTGAAAACAGGGCTTTAAGTGTAAAATACCGAACTTGTCCTTTAATGGATCAGATTGGAAAGCTTTCTGTTTTTTTTTTAAGTTGCTGGCTACAGTGATTTCAGCCAACTGAATGTGTGTTCAAACAACAGCTATGATTGAAATTTTGGTCATTGCATTATACTGTAGGACAATTTAGGCATGCATAAGTTACCTCTGAGAGTTCTTGAAGATGTTTAATTTTGAAGTTAAATTACCTTAAATTAAATTATGTTGTTATTGTTGTTCCCTATAAGTCGCTCACGTTCGTCATTACGTCAACGTGATAATGTAATTGGGATCACTTCAGGGAGCCCTATCATGCACACATTTTCTTTCACTTCGAAGCTGAGCTTCCTGTTTGTCTCCAGCAACAAGACTCTGCATGTTGAAGATCTCTTAGTTCTCCTCTCCCTGCAGTGTTGGTGTGACAGCGCATTCAGCGAGTGGCTGCGGGCTGAATTACAGCTCAAACAAACTGCAAATTTCTGTGTCGGTTCTGGTGGGTGTTCCCTGAGAGTGCATAGCAGATCACTCTGCTGTGCATCGCGGCCATTCCCTGGGTGCCTCAGCACTGCTGAAAGAGATTAAAAGAGTACTTTCTTCTAATAAAAGAGCAACACAGGCGTGATACTGCGTCCTTTTCAGGATGTCATTCCGCCTGTGCGTTTCTGGATGCAGTCGTTCCCTGGCGCTAGCAGACGGCCACAATAGCTGCCTCTCGTGTTTGGGCATTCAGCACGCTGAGGCAGCCTTTGTGAATAGTTCATGTTCCCATTGCGGTAATATGACTATGGCAGCGTTGAGATCGAGACTCGCTTACCTCAAGGGAGGTGCAGTCCCCTCGCCTATGCCCTGATCTAGTGCTTATTCTGGACCTCAGAATAGGCCTACTTCGGCGTTTAGCCAGGGTGATCTGAGGATTACCGTGAGGGCTTCCCCGCCAAGGCAATCTCCGTGGGTCCTTCACGCCTCACAAACGCTGCCGCCGTTGGAGCCTCCAAAGGAACGTGCTGGTCCTTCTCATGGACGACCAGTTGTGTCCTTAGGAGCTCCACCTGAGGTGGAACTTCAGTCCTCTGGAGATGAGGATTCGGCTGCATTACCCCCTTTGTGGATAGGTTGCATTGCCCGAGTCTTGCTTTCCCGGGCCGCCGAGAAGGTCGGGCTTGCGTGGAACCCTCCACCACATCCCGAACCTTCTCGGTTGGACGATTAGTTTCTCGGGGCAGGCCTTGCTGGTTCTCAGCGTGCCCCCCGGTACCATTCTTTCCGGAAGTGCATGAGGAGTTCACTAGGACATGGACGGCACCGTATAGTGCCAGAAGCCGTCCTAGTGGCTTCTCCCTCCTCACCACCCTCAATGGCGGAGCAGCTAAGGGGTATGTGGATGTTCCGCTGGTGGAGCGTGCCGTTGCGATGCAACTGTGTCTAGCGTCCGCTTCCTCCTGGCGGGGTAATCCACGACTCCCATCCAAGGCTTGTAAGTTTTCGTCCGGTCTTACGCCGAAGGCTTACAGTGTTTTTTTCACTGGATAAATTTTCAGTGAATAGCCTCTGTCATTTTCAGTTTGCTCACCTGAAGCATTTCCATGGTGAAGCTTGCACAAATACAAAGCACTAAAAGGCATGTACACTTATTCTGGATGTATGTTTGAAGCATGGCATCCTGAATCCTTCTCTCAGAGCTTTCATCAAAACCATTCCACACTGCATTAGCAGTGAACGAAAAGAAACTGCACGTTCCGTCGGTCAGGCGATGTTAACCTTGGTGGTCCAGGAACGCCACCTTTGGCTCAACCTGGCGGATATGAGGGACACCGATAAATATCGGTTCCTGGATGCCCCTCTTTCCCAGGTTGGGTTATTCGGCGATGCGGTTGAGAGATTTGCCCAGCAGTTCTTGGTCGCCCAGAAGCAGACGGGGGCTATCTGGCACATCCTGCCCCGACGGACCGCTGCTGCCTCCACCCGTCTGCCGGCCACAGACCCTCTGTCTGCTCGTCGCCGAGCCTCCTGCGGCGTCCTCTGCTCCTGCTAAGCCACCGCAGCAGCCATCACCCAGTCCTCAGCGTGGAGCAAGCCACAGGAAGTCAGCCCTGCCCGTCCAAGCCGCTGCCAAACCAGGAGGCAAGTGGAGGTGCAAACAACTCTGAGATGGGCGACCCAGAGGTGGATCAGACTGCTCTTCAGGAGATGGTGAACGCGCCGCTCCTTTACCCCGGTGGAGGGCCAGGCGGAGAATCTTTTGTTTCCTTTTCTTTTTGTTCTGCAATTGTCCCACAATTTCAATAAAAGAGCAGTTTCTGAAACCTCTGGGTCCCAAGAGGGCGCGCTTGGTGGTCGACGACACTATGCCTTGTCACCCTCAAGCCCCTCTTTCATCACCAGCGAGCTGCAGTGGCACTCAAGAGGCCTCCGCACTCAAGAGGCCTCCGCACACTCACTCTGCCCTTCGACGGAAACAGGTACGTGTTGCACCACACTCTCAGACTCCACTTCGGGCCGCTATGCCGTCCGAGTCGGGTCCCTGCATTCTGCCGCGCTGCCCCACCGCGGGTACGTCTGTGGTGCCATTGGTCCTGCTTGCACGGTGTCTGGGAGCCTGGTTAGTGCTTCCCAGCCTGTCTCGCTGGCTCATCCATACCATCAGACTCGGCTATGCGATTCAGTTCGCCCGGCGCCCCCCAGTCTCAGGGCAGAGAACGTAGAGTCCTACTGGCGAAGGACGCAATCGAGCCAGTCCCTCCAGCAGATATGAAGACTCACCAGGTGCTACCGGGAGAATGGTCCAGCTGATATGGAGGCGCTTCGGGACCGCACAGGTAGATCTGTTTGCTGCCCCGGACACGTCCCACTGACAGTTATTCTTCTCCCTGACCGAGGGCACCCTCGGGACGGACGCACTGGCACACAGCTGGCCCCGGGACTTGACCTACGCAAGTATGCGTTTCCCCCAGTGAGCCTGCTTGCACAGACCCTGTGCAAAGTCAGGGAGAATGAGGAGGGGTCTTGCTTGTTGCGCCGTATTGGCCCAACCTCACCTGGTTCCCGGAACTAGTGCTCCTCGCGACAGCCCCTCCCTGGCCCATTCCTCTGAGAGAGGACCTGCTCTCTCAGATATTGGGCACCCTATGGCACCCACGTCCAGACCTCTGGAAACTCCATGTCTGGTCCCTGGACGGGACGTGTTATCCAAGAGTTCCACTGTGTGGGGTATAACAGAACAGCAGTTTGAACTCCCTCTATGCAGGCCTTCAGCCCCAGTCAGTTGGGGGTCTGAGAGTCTTACGTAGGGCGCTGGATGTGGCAGCAACCGTGGTGTTTTCCATAGGGATCCCAATTGACCCTTCGCAGAGACCCGCCCCCCTTAGTTACTGTCGCTATGCCCGACAAGCTACGCTGCTCTCACGCCACACCATGTTCTCATGCAGTGAAAAATACATCGCGGAGCAGAGAGGAGACTGACAACACGCTGACAGACAGGACGGACCAGGTTACTTTTCGGTTACTTTTGATATTAGACATAATAAACAAAGTCTCACCTTTCAAATGTGGTCATTTTTTAAAAGAAATTTAAACGATACATACCGTTTTGTGGCTCTTAAATGTGTCTGACAGATCGCTGTAGAGCATCAGTTAAAGCTGCTCGTGAACCGATCATCTCTTCCTTCTAGTTAATATATAGCATCAAATAAACATGAATGAACATAAGAAGGAATGTTGTTTTAACCGCGGAAAGGCGTCAGTACATTCCGTTTTTCAAGTTCAAATTCTCCCATGTTAATCTGCTATCTCTCCTGACTGCTTTGTCGGACAAAATGGCGGATGGCGGATTATGATTGGTTAGATCGCCTGTCAATCAAGCTCCCTGCGAAGGGTCAATTACGTCGTCACGTCGAACGTGAGCACCTGATAGGGAACCTCTCTGTTACTAATGTAACCCTCGTTCTCTGAAGGAGGGAATGGGAGACGTTATGTCCTGTCGCCACTGTTGTTGACCATCGATGTACGGCCGTCACGATCTCGGCTCCTCAGCGAAAAACAATGTGTGTGTGCACCCACTTCCTGTTTATACCCACTCTGCGGGGCGGGGCGGGGTGCGTGACGCGATTCACGCACGCCAACGTTCATTGGCTCGTTTTGTAGACACTTGAAGATGATAGGGCTCCCTGAAGTGATCCCAATTCCCAATAAACGTCTCACGTTCCCTCCTTCAGGGAACGAGGGTTACATTAGTAACCAAGACATTTTTCGTTTAATTTTTTTTTACGTATTTGAGATCTAACTTGATTTAACCGGATCTTTTGAGATGCATTCTGTGTGGAAGTTTCCAAAAAAGAAAATTATAATTTTATCTGAATATCATTATATTTCACTTAAAAAAGTTTCTCTTTCTCCACAGGGCTTCCCACTGGGCTTAAATGATGGTCACATTTATACCTGGACAGACGGTTTGAGAAGACGAGACTGGCATGACAACGAGAGCATCAGGAAAGACGAACAACGTGTTGGTATGCACGCTAAATCCACTGAATATTTCAGATTAGACCTTTTCTTTCTTATGATTGATACTTGTTCCTTTCAAAGCATATGCAAACCTCACATTATTACAGCATAAAGGACATCAACCGGACTAAAGAGGGATGATTTGATGATGATGACGTTTTCTTTATGGCTTTCATTTAGGGTAAGACATTATTTTAGAATCCCTGCCAAGCTGTCTCTGTAAATCAACTAGTTGCCCCTGTGGCTAAAGAGACTTTATTGATCCATCTGAATTTACGGCTGGTTAATAATGTAAGGGTGTCTTTTTGCTGTGTTAAATTTTAGCTGCATTATGTCCTCGGCAGTTAAGGATATAAATGGCTGTCAAGGTGCTTACTTTGGTGTTTATTTTATCCAGTGATTTTCGTACAGTTTTCAAGGATGACCCAAGGTACTCGATAAGATATGGTTTTTGGCTAAGCACAATTTGCCCAATTCTTAGACTTTTTTACAGTTTCGACTATAAATCAGTTAATAACTGACATGGATAGTCATTGTTGGTATTGTGCCTGCAGTAACACCAGACTCATATGCATATGTGTCCATGTTTGAATGTGATGTAGCAATCTAATAAAATTCACATGAATTACATTTTAATATAATAATAATTATAATTATAATAATAATTTGTTACATTTATATAATACTTTTCTGGGTACTCAAAGCGCTTTGCATATGGAAGGGGGCATCTACTCAACCACCACCAATGTACAGCATCCACCTGGATAGTCACCATATAGATGTTATTGTGTTGCTTTTGCTCCTTACATACCCTCTTTTTTCTAAATGCCTCTTAAGTGCCTACATTTCCTTTTGGGTGAATGCATTTTGACATTGCAGTTCTTTTACATTAGAAATAGTTTTCAACTGCAGACAATTAAAAATACTCTTAAATCCCCAATTCTAAATGCAAGTGCTCAGGAAATCAAATAATTGTGTCCTGCAGGTTAAAGTTATTTGGCTGCAGATTAATATGTATAAAAAGAGGTCCGCAGAAAGAGGAAAGAGGTTTCATAGCCCTTTGGAATAAAAAAAGAAGTCACTGTATTAGGCAGGGAGATTTGTCAGATTAGAGGGAGGATGGCTTTTCTGGCGCCTGTAGGCAGGACCATGTCCTTCTGCATATGGCCCACTCGGCCCAACTGTTCTGTGTTGACCCTTCACGTTAGAGTATGCTGCACTATTCTATCAGAGGGCTTTCAGTGCACACCATCTGTTGTGACAAAGCTTATGATAGCAGCCTCTATTATAAAAAGCCACCCGCTAATTTTTCATGAATCTAGTTCATTGGAGATGGTAGTACATGAATGCAAGAGAAGAGTAATGGATCTTCCCAGATCGATTTGGACATGGCCAACAAATTACAATGCAAGTATCAGTGAGGATCTGAGTATTAAAGCTGTCCACTCCAAACTTTATTTATTTATTTATTTAGATTACCGCTGAAACATATAGTACACAGAGGTTGCGAGGTGGAGCTGCCGTGGATCTAACTTGTTGGTCAAGCACATCCCACAGATGCTCAACTAGATTTAGATCTGGGTAATTCAGAGGCCAGGGCAACACCTTGAACTCTTCATTGTGTTCCTCAAACCATTCCTGAACAATGTGTGCAGTGTGGCAGTGTGCATTATCCTGCTGAAAGAGGCCAATTCCAACAGGTAACACCAAGGGTGTACCTGGTCTGCAAGAATGTTTAGGTATGTGGCGCATGTCAAATTTACATCCACGTGAATGGCCGGACCCAGGGTGTCCCAGCAGAACATTCCCTCAGAACAGCATCACACTCCTTCCACCGGCTTGTTGTTGTCCCACAGTGCATCCTTGTGCCATCGCTTCCCCAGATAAAAGGTGCACACGTACACAGCTGTCCACGTGATGTAAAACAAATCGGGACTCATCAGACCAGACAAACTTCTTCCACTGCTCCAAGGTACAGTTCCTACGCTTGTGTGCCCATTGGTGCTTTCAACGGTGGACAGGGGTAATCATAGGCACTCTGATTGGTCTGTGGCTAGTAAGCCCCATACACAGGTGATGCACTGTCTGTTGTGACACATTCCCATATCATTAACATTTTGTGTGAATTGTACCACAGTAGACCTTCTGTTGGTTCGGACCAGATGGGATAGCCTTCATTGCCCTCATGCATTGATAAGTCTTGGGCGCACAATACTCTGTCGCCAGTTTGTGGTTTGTCCCTTCTCGGACCACTGTTGGTAAATTTTCACCACTGCTGACCGGGAACAACCCACAAGCCTTGCCATTTCAGAGATACTCTGACCCAGTCGCTTTGCCATAACAATTCGAAATGCTGAGTCAAATATATATATTATAAATGCGCTAAATTATTTTACACTTTGAAGAAGCAATTGCTAGGATTTACCTGTACTTATCTTCAAATAAGCATGCAGGGACATTTACATCTAACAGACAAATCACAATTTGACAGTGTCATTGACAGTGTCAGTGTCATTCAATAATATTGGAGTGTGAAGATCCTGGTGTTTAAAATTGTTATATACATCTCATTATGAAATTTGCGAGTAGACACAGAACAGAGGTCTAGCTAATCCAGTGCAGAAAAAGTATTTATCAGATATAATGCTGCTTGTGCAATTACACTAGCTGAAAAAATATATATATATTGCTCCTGTTATGCACACTGCCTGTCAGTTCTGATAACAATAATAAACTCTGCGTGGAGCTGTTGTACAACGATTTTAAGAGGCAAACACGTGTACACACTGAGAGCTTGTGCGTAGGAGTATTAAAATCTGTAATTTTGCATTATGATTTAAATGTTCTGTTTAACTCTGTTATCATGCCAGAAAATGCCAGAGGAGTGGGTGTGAGGTTATTGTAATTATGCACGTCACAGCGAGATGACTTTGTGCTGAAATGCACTAAGGGGTACATTAAATGAAAGTTTACATAATGTAAAGTTTATATATGTAATACACACATACACGTATGCACGCACTCACGCGCGCGCACACACACACACAGTTGTGGTCAGAATTATTGGTGCCCCTGGTAAATATGATCAAAGATGTCTTTAAAAATAATTGTTTATCCTTTTGATCCTTCATTTAAAAAATTCGCAAAAAAACTAACATTTCATTTAAAATAATTGAAAATGGGGGGTAAATCACATTATGAAATAAGGTCTCAGGTTAGGCATGTAACCATGGTTCCCTGAGAATAGGGAATGAGACGCTGCGTCCCCTAGGGGTCACTATGGGGAATGCCTCCAGCATGACAGGTATCTGAAGCATGAGTCTAAACACTACAATGAACTTGACATTGGCAGGCAGCAGCCTATGACATCACTAGGTGAGGCCTAGTGTATAAAAGGGCACCTGTGCAAAACGTCATCCACTTCTTGTCTGAAGGAGACGTGTGCAGGAATACCGAAAGCATGGCATAGGGATGCAGCGTCTCGTTCCCTATTCTCAGGTGACTATGGTTACATGCGTAACATGAGACGTTCCCTTTCTAAAGGGAACTTGTTCTGTGTCCCCTAGGGGTCACTATGGTGAACGGAATACCCACGCTGCCATGCTGAATGGATGAGGGCCCTATTGGCTTAGCTAAGTCGAAGGACTCAAAGTCCTCATCCCTATGGTGCACACCAGCAAGGATAATCATAGACTGGAGCTTCTCAAGAACAGAGGCCTCAACGGGGTCACTCTAAAGAGAGGAAGCCTAACTACGTTCATATTCAGGCCAGCATCAAAGGAGGCTCACAGAGAGCCTAACACTCAGAACTTCTATCAGACAGAGTGAAAACAAGAGGCCTAGCAACTCTAACCCAAGGCAGTAAAAAGCTTAGAAGAGCTCCTTCAATGTTGTGTACTACCCTTCCACCTAGCCTAGCTTTAGGTGTGGGGGCCTCAGCATGATGACTTTCAAAAACAAGAAGAGACCTAACAACGCCCCACGCTCAGTACATCTTGCAAGGAGGCTCACAAAGAGCCTACCACTCACAATTGCTATCCTAGTGGAGTGGAGGCCTAAAAAAAGATAGCTCTCTCTAGCGAGAGGAGGCCTAACAATGCTCACAATGGCCAAGATGGCTCACAGAGAGCCTAACAACTTAGCAATCACAGCTGAGCTCTAGGAGTAGAGGTCTTAGCATGACAACTCTCAAAACAAGAGGAGATCTAACAACACCCTACATTCAGGATACCATGTAACGAGGCTCAAAGAGGCCCTACAACTCGCAAATGGCTATCCAAGCGGAGCTCTGGGGAGCAGAGGCCTCAATAAGGCCTAACAACACTTGCAGTAGACAAGGAGGCTCACAGAGAGCCTGACGACTTAGCAAACAGGCCGGCCAAGCTCTAGGACTGGAGGTCTCAGCATGATGACTCTCTAAATCAGGGGTGCCCAATCCTGCTCCTGGCGATCGACTGTCCTGCACAGTTCATCTCCAACCCTAATCAAACACACCTGCCTTTACTTTTCAAGTGATCCTAAAGACCTTAATTGGTTGCTTCAGGTGTGTTTGATTAGGGTTGGAGATGAACTGTGCAGGACAGTCGATCGCCAGGAGCAGGATTGGGCACCCCTGCTCTAAATCGAGAAGAGACCTAACAACGCCCCACACTCAGGACATATTGCAAGGAGGTTTACAGAGAGCCTATAACTGGCAGTTACTATCCTAGCAGAGCCTGGCTGCCTGGTCAAGCTCTGAGGATGAAGGCCTCAACATGACGACTCTTATTGTGAGAGGAGGCCTACCTACGTCCGACACCCAATACATCTTACCAAGGAGGTTCAACCGGAGGCATTGACACATACCCATATTCCTGCATCACCTCCACATCAGCATAGTTTACATGTGAATGATGGATGCTTGCAGAATATGGCTTTCCCCAAGATCTCCGCACCTCAGTGTGAAGATCTGGGAGAAAGGGAAGAGTCATACGAACTGGTGGGTTATGTCCCGTCAGGAAGCGTTCACCAAGGCGGCTGCGAGAGAGCTTGCACCTCTTGCGCTTCCAAGGACAGATCTAATCTCTCTGTAGCGTGAAACATAACGTCCAACTGCAGGAACATCAGAAATCTTGTCGATCTTAAAAGCCACATCCTGCTCGTCTTGGCTCCTTGAATCGGATGCCGCGAGAGAGATCGCTTCATCCTCCAGCAGCTCGCTCTCGTCAGTCGCCTATGAGCAAGAGATACTCAAAACCTGAAATCTGTGAGCCCCAATAATTGTGGCCAGCATGCATTGGAGGAAAACATGTATTTCATAATGTGAGTTTCCCACCACTTACAATTGTTTCACTTCAATGAAAGGTTCGATTTCTGCAAACTTTTTGAATGAAAGATCAAAAGGATAAACAATGGAGATTTATTTTTACTGCCATCTTTGATCTTTTGCGACGTTCGTCTGTTATAGGACAACTTAGTTTGAATAAAATTAATATTTGTGTAGTGTTCAATGTTGTTATCAATAGAGATACGCGGATGGAGTATTAGTTCATCCGCAACCGCATCACAAAACTCATCATCCGCACCAACGTTTTTTGACCAGATTTCAAAGCTGCACCCGCCCGCCATCCGCTGATTGTTTTGCGGTCTATGGACGATGCAATGCTCTGCTGATGCGAGCCGCAAGAAAGCCCTTGTCTGTTCTAGAAAGGATGCAGCAAACATATTTAATGCTAATGTATGAGGCATAGGCCTACGCTGAGTTTCATTCATTTACGATGAGATGCGCTCAACTTCACAATGCAATGCAAGTGAATGCGGCGCATCGGAGCCTCAATGTCACGGTTATTATATTGTCTCCTATATTTGCTTTTTATTTATTAAATACATGCAATTGGTTGATGAAACATTTATTAAAATTAAGATACAATTTGTACAAAACGAAATTCGCTTTAAAGAAAGGCTTTCTACAAAGCAAAACTTAATGAAGTGGTAAAAATCATGTCTGACGATTTACAAAACAAAACTTAATTAAGTGGTAAAAACCATGTCTCCTGATTGCAAATGTTCATTGCTAATGTTTATTATTGCAAATGTTTTTCATTTGTTTAATAAATCTCACAATGGTGGCACATCACTATATCATAGCTTTTATTTCTATCTCAAATGATGGGCGGTCGGTCAAGGGGTAGCCTACTTGGCAAAGAATCAAATACAGTTGGAAACAACGTAGACCATTAATAACACAGACTGTTAAAATATTTTAATAACACGGTTTTGGCGGTTATAGAGTTCTAATGACGGTGTTCAACTATAACCGTCGGTCTCACGGTTATATACTAACCGTCACACCCCTAATACATACTGACACAGACAGACAATTATTGACAGTTTTGCTGGATTATTCTCTCAATGAGTCCAAGAGCTGGCAAAAGCATGTGAGAAAGTATGTGTTAATAATAACATAATTTCAAAACTTTGTATTTACCATTCTTATAGTTCTCTCTTTAATTAATAGTCATTAAATAGTGTTGAGTTTTCTCTAATTCTGTTAAAATTGCATGTTTTTTTTTTTTTTAAATAATAATAACATTACAGATGCATACCATTTGTGCCATTTAGTTTTTGTGTGCCTTTGATTATTTTTGTTTTGTTTGTCAAGTAACATCAAAATATGAAAATATCTAGATGCATTTGACAAAAAGGCAAAGTTGTTTTGTTTTGGAAACGTTCTATGCTTTCTACTTAGTGTAACGAGTTATAATAAGTACAATCCAAGCTTAATGTATTGTTGTTTTTTCACTAAAATCCTTATTATTTTATTACTGATTTATTTCTGTTTTTCTTTGAGCAATATATGTTGATTCTGCTATTCACTCTCTAGAGACTTTTATTTTGACATATTTTTCTGCCGCTGTCCTGGTGCCATTTTGAGTGTGCGCGCGCCTCTCTCCAGTTCGCATTGCACATGCTGGGGAGCTCTTCAATTTATGAGCAAATTAAGTTTGCAAAGTGTGTAAATTGATTTAATAACCCCTCGTAAACAGTACGGACACTGTATAGTGTGTTCTGTTGTATGTTAAATGTGTGAGTGGATTAATAATTTGAAGATATATCGTGTGGGCTGTATGATATGTACTAGCAAGGTTTTGAGTCATTAATCAACTAACTAGTGTTGTATCATACAGGTGATGTAATAATGAGATGTTGATGAAATTGGTTGATGAAACATTTATTAAAATTAAGATACAATTTGTACAAAACGAAATTCGCTTTAAAGAAAGGCTTTCTACAAAGCAAAACTTAATGAAGTGGTAAAAATCATGTCTGACGATTTACAAAACAAAACTTAATTAAGTGGTAAAAACCATGTCTCCTGATTGCAAATGTTCATTGCTAATGTTTATTATTGCAAATGTTTTTCATTTGTTTAATAAATCTCACAATGGTGGCACATCACTATATCATAGCTTTTATTTCTATCTCAAATGATGGGCGGTCGGTCAAGGGGTAGCCTACTTGGCAAAGAATCAAATACAGTTGGAAACAACGTAGACCATTAATAACACAGACTGTTAAAATATTTTAATAACACGGTTTTGGCGGTTATAGAGTTCTAATGACGGTGTTCAACTATAACCGTCGGTCTCACGGTTATATACTAACCGTCACACCCCTAATACATACTGACACAGACAGACAATTATTGACAGTTTTGCTGGATTATTCTCTCAATGAGTCCAAGAGCTGGCAAAAGCATGTGAGAAAGTATGTGTTAATAATAACATAATTTCAAAACTTTGTATTTACCATTCTTATAGTTCTCACTTTAATTAATAGTCATTAAATAGTGTTGAGTTTTCTCTAATTCTGTTAAAATTGCATGTTTTTTTTTTTTTTAAATAATAATAACATTACAGATGCATACCATTTGTGCCATTTAGTTTTTGTGTGCCTTTGATTATTTTTGTTTTGTTTGTCAAGTAACATCAAAATATGAAAATATCTAGATGCATTTGACAAAAAGGCAAAGTTGTTTTGTTTTGGAAACGTTCTATGCTTTCTACTTAGTGTAACGAGTTATAATAAGTACAATCCAAGCTTAATGTATTGTTGTTTTTTCACTAAAATCCTTATTATTTTATTACTGATTTATTTCTGTTTTTCTTTGAGCAATATATGTTGATTCTGCTATTCACTCTCTAGAGACTTTTATTTTGACATATTTTTCTGCCGCTGTCCTGGTGCCATTTTGAGTGTGCGCGCGCCTCTCTCCAGTTCGCATTGCACATGCTGGGGAGCTCTTCAATTTATGAGCAAATTAAGTTTGCAAAGTGTGTAAATTGATTTAATAACCCCTCGTAAACAGTACGGACACTGTATAGTGTGTTCTGTTGTATGTTAAATGTGTGAGTGGATTAATAATTTGAAGATATATCGTGTGGGCTGTATGATATGTACTAGCAAGGTTTTGAGTCATTAATCAACTAACTAGTGTTGTATCATACAGGTGATGTAATAATGAGATGCTCACACACCATTTATCAACTTTATTGATGTTGATCCACAGATGGTGAGAAGTCCATGTTGGGCGTAACTGTTAATAAGCGTCCTCATTTTGGTGAACCGCAGTAACGGTGTCCTGGTCCTTCTTATACACAACGCAGAGAGAGTATCGTAACAGCGGTCAGCTGCAGACCGGTTACATTAGTGCACATCAAAGAGGATGTCTTGCATTGAATTTTCTGTTCTCAGCAAGATATCCAACAAAAGATCTGTTGGAATGCATTAATTACACTGATAGGATGGTGGTTTCGTTTTGATTTCAGACTGTCATGAAAAAATTCCCCATAGGACTATTAAAATCAATTAAAGTCAAGTCACCTTCATTTATATAGCGCTTTAAACAATTCATATTGTTAAAAAGCAGCTTTACAGTGATAATAGGACATTTACAGTATAAGATTACAGTAAAAGAGATTGTTTTGGCTTTACAGCAGCTCTAGGATAAAGTTATTGTCCAGCTAAAGTTAGTTTTGATTGATTTATTCACCACTTAGGGGCCGCTAACTCGACCCTGTTCTAACAGAAAACCCTCAACGCACTCCGGCCGCCTATCCGCACAAAATAGTGCCAGGTGGCTCGAGAACGCACTACTGGAAATAGGTTCCAAGGTGCAAACGATTATCAGTTATCTCTGCGCAAACACTGACGTCACGCACATGCGCATCACATGTTCCATAGATTTCCATCACGTGTTCCATAGATTCCATAGATAAAATCAAAGGTGGAATGTTGGAAAAACCAATACCCTCTGTATAAATATCCTATTTTCAGTTATGAAGTTTGGTTAAAGCAGCAGCATGAGAAGTAATTAACAATTTAATCAGTTTCAAATCTCCCTTGCAGGTAGATACAATACAATACAATGTTTATTTATAAAGCACAATTTAAAAACAACCGAAGTTGACCAAAGTGCTGTACACACAAAGAGAAAAAAGAAAATAATAAAAAGACTAGTAATGATAAAATGTAAGAATAAACATTTTACATTTTACAAACACCAGTTGTAGAATGGGTATAACACACGAAAGTAAAATCATAAAACAGTGAGTCAAGATATATTAAACGCCAAAGAAAAGAAATAAGTCTTAAGAGTAGACTTAAAGGTCGATAGAGTTGGGGCAATTCTGATATGGACCGGGAGACTATTCCATAATTTAGGGCCGATGGCAGAGAAGGCACAATCTCCTCTATTTTTTAATCTAGTCCTCGGAACTTGCAATAGACCAGAATTAGCTGATCTAAGTGACCTTGACTGAGCGTAAGGGTGTAGCAGTTCTGACAAATACTGTGGTGCCTCATTATGAATGGATTTAAAAACAAACAATAGAATTTTAAAATCAATTCTATATTTGACCGGCAGCCAATGTAGTGAGATCAAGATCGGCGTGACAGATTCATATTTACGCTTCCCGTAAAGAAGCCGAGCTGCTGCATTCTGAACCAACTGTAGACGTGAAACACAAGCCTGTGGAGCACCGATGTACAATGAGTTACAATAGTCCAGTCGAGATGTAACAAAAGCATGCATGACCGTTTCGAATTTCTTAAGGGAAAGAAATGGCTTCACCTTTGACAGAAGACGAAGATGATAAAAACACGACTTAATCACAGTACTTATCTGCTTATCAAATTTAAGATTAATATCAAACCAAACACCCAAGTTTCTGACACACGTAGTACTATAAAGCGACAGAGATGCAAATTCAGGATCATGTACATAGTGTCCATTTGAACCAAACAGAATAAATTCGGTTTTACTCTCATTCAGGCTCAGGAAGTTGGTCGCAAGCCAGAGTTTTAGTTCTTCCAAACAATCCATGATAGGCTGTAATGCCTGCCTATCATCACGCTTCAAAGGGATATAAATCTGGGTGTCATCTGCATACAAATGAAAAGAGACCCCATACTTATTAAAAATAGACCCTAGTGGAAGCATATATAGGGAGAACAGTACAGGACCAAGAATTGAACCCTGGGGAACACCAGAATTTAAAGTTGTTTCAGAGGAAGAATGGTGTCCAATATTGACAACATACCTCCTGTCAGAGAGATACGACCGAAACCACTGTAATAATGTGCCACGAAGACCAACACGTTTCAAGGCGTGATATAAGAATGTCATGGTTAACTAAATCAAAGGCAGAACTGAGGTCTAACAAAACCAGAGCCATAGACTGCCCAGAGTCAGTGGTTAACATGATATCATTTAAAACTCTTAAAAGAGCTGTCTCAGTACTGTGACGGGATTTTAAACCAGATTGAAATTTTTCATGAATAGAATTGATAGTCAGATAAGACTGAAGTTGATAAGACAGTTTTCTCTAGAATCTTAGATAAAAAAGGTAGATTTGAAATAGGTCGAAAGTTAGCCAACAGTTTGGAGTCCAGACTTGTTTTTTTAAGATGGGGTCGCACTGTGGCAAGTTTAAAATCAAAAGGTACCGTACCAGTATGGAGACATTTGTTAATAACAGACAAGGTAATTCAGGGCCAACAGTCAATTGTACATACCTGGAGCAAAATTCATTGCCTGAACATTCGGTGAAGATTCGAGTCCAACGTGGCGGTGGAGAATGTCCTTCAGCATTTCCCTCAAATGGCACAGAAAACAATATAGGCATGTGATCAGATAAGCCAGGCTCACCAATTTTGATGTTCAACACTGATAGAACACGAGATAAAATCAAGTCCAAAGTATGCCCCTGAACATGAGTTGGTCCAGACACCCATTGCACAAAGTCAAAAGAGTCAATTAGGCTAAGAAAGTCTTTTAAGAGAGGCTTAGAGTCACAGCACACATGGATATTGAAGTCCCCAAGAATTAGAATTCTGTCATGGCTGGTGACAATTTCAGCCAGAAATTCTGCAAATTCATTGATAAAGTCATTATTTGAATGGGGTGGCCGATATATAATAACAAAAACCACTGGATTTACCAGAGAAAGTTGAAACAGCTGAACTTCAAAACTTCTGCGTGTCTGAGTTGATAAACAGTGACAAAGGTGGTTGTTTTTAAACACTGTCGCTAACCCCCCACCACGACCAGATAATCGAGGGGAATTAAGAAAATTTCAGCCCTGTGGCACCAGTTCAGTAAATGGACTTAAGTCTCCCGGTTTAATCCAGGTTTCGGTAATGCATAAAATATCCAAGGTGTGCAAGGTAAGAAAGTAATTTAATATAAAGGTCTTATTTACCAGAGAGCGTGCATTGATCAAAGCCACATTTAGTAGCTTCGTATCCTCCTGGAGCTGCGTTGATCGCTCACAGACCCTCCCAGATGGCAACCACGTAGGAAACCTAAGCCGAACAGCAACTCCACCCCGCTTTCCACGTTTTCTCCGACGCTTCCTTTTCCAAGGCAAGTCAGCAGGACGCAGAATCTTGATCAATTCTTGGGCCTCTGCTTTTCACATTGTACATAAATGATTTACCAAACATCTGTCCGGGTGCAGGTTTCCAAATGTATGCAGACGATACAGTCGTTTATGTGAGTGGCAAAAGTGTTGAGGCCATCACTGCGCAGTTGCAGCAACACATTAACTCTGTGTCAGTATGGTTTCAAAACTCAGGACTAACCCTAAATCTGAGTAAGACTGTGTCAGTTTGTTTTGCTTCCAGATCACACCCCTTGGAAGAATTGCATCTGACAATTATTGGTCAAAATATTGCCCAGGTTAAAGAAGTAAAATATCTGGGACTAATCCTGGACTCCCATTTATCATTTGAAAGTCATGTCAAAAAGATCACTAGAACAGCCAGGGCAAACTTGCACAGTTTCAGAATCATACGGGACTGTTTACCATTTCATGCGGCAAATACATTTATGCATGCAATGATTTTCTCCCACCTCAGTTATTGTATAACCTCCTGGTCACAGGCAACAGCCACAACAATCAGGCCTTTAAGACTGATTTATAACAGAGTACTAAAAATATTAGATAAAACATCTGTCAGAACACACCATTGTGGAGTATTGCAGAGGTTAAACTTTTTAAACTGAGAAAATTTTATTAAATTTTGTAACTTGAAATTAATGTATAAATGTCTGCACAATCAAGCCCCTGATGTTCTCAGACGACTCATAGTCCCACTTCGATCAGTGGGCTCCATCACACGAGGAGCTGCTAATGGAAATGTGAAAGTGCCCGTTAGGAAAAAGACCTTCGGACAGTCGGCCTTTACTGTCCAGGGTGCTAAACTCTGGAACTCCTTGTCTACCGAGCTGAAACAGGACTTAGATCTGGGGGCTTTTAAAAATGAACTAAAGCGTATTTTAAAACGAGATCAAGTGTGCAATCATTTTTAGTCTGCGCTCAAATGCACATTCTTTATGTAATGTCAGAATTAAGTAATGTTACTGTAAATGTAAATGAATTTTTTGTACTTTCTGTATGTATGTGAAAAGCCCTTCTAGGGACGGACATTGCAAATTAGCCTTGGCTATAAATGTTGTAGTGTGGTACAGGTTTATTGTTCACACATGTGCCAATTAAATAAAATTAAATAAAATATTCCAAATAGCTGTGCAAATAGTTAAGGTTTACTACATTTTGTTATTCTTCTAGTTATTGACCTATAGTGCCTAATGAATCAGAAGTCACACATTCACAGAAATTCACAGAAAATAGCTTACTTCCGTGTTGCATAAGAAGGTGGGTACTTAGATGTTTGAGAGCTGTTTTGGGGATGCTAGATGTCAGTATTCATTTGGCATTTAAACATTCGGGAGATGATAAAGTGTTGGTTAATGATTCAGGCAAGCAGCTGTTCTCAGGGTCATATTAGTGGCACTGTTCAGTCAATTACTTACTCAGGACATAAGAAAACCATTCAAAGTAGAATCATTTCTGATGAAAAAGTGCTGTACAGCCTACATTGTTACTGCAGTGTTTTTTTCATGTTTCATCAAAGGATGCATGTCATCTCAAAACTTCAGACTTGTTTTTAGCACTTTAAAGGGATAACTTGCACAAAATGAAAACTTGAAAACTCTTATCTACTCACCCTTATGACAAAGCTCAGGTGATTATTTTTATCCTTGTAGAACACACACACACACACACAGTTTGCAAAATGTAAGCTACTAATGTATTAAAACAAATGGGATTAAGTGTGTGTGTGTGTGTTCTGAATACTCAATGTTGACTGGCTGAAAGGAAAACCTTTTAATGTACAGGTAGTTCCTTTCAGTTGAACCACCGTTCAAGATCTTATCATTGCAATGCAATTTATGCACTCTCACGACTGCTTTCACCAAATAACAATGCAAACACGATGTAAATACAGTAAGAGCTTCGTTGTACAGTGTAACAGCATCATTGATTTCAGAACGAGTTTTGGCAAGTTTCCAGATAAACTCGCGCTGTGTGATTGACAGCTGGGGCGTTTGGAAAGAGATCGTTCCCTTTCGTTCAGTCACTATGAGTTACGTCAGTGAATGATGAAATGGGGGTTTCGCCTGAGAGCCCTATCACCTTCGAGTTATTAGAAAACGAGCCAATGGTATGAAAATACCATGGGTCTGCGTAATTTGCATCGCGAACTCCGCCCCACCACATGGGTATAAAAGGAGCCACGAGTGCAATCTCGCTATATCTTTCTGCTTTGGAACCGAAGTGTTATGTGCTTCTCTTCGCCTTCAAAAGCAACGAGCATCTCTCTTCAGCGGTGTTGGTGTGACGGTGTGTTTCAGCAGGTTCACGGTCCTGCTGTTCCTCTGTGCAGTGACTTTGCACACGGCTCGTGTTCTCCCCTGGGTGCCTCGGCACTGCTGAGAGAGCTTTTCTTTTCTAAAAGAGCTGGACAGGCACGTCTTTTTAAAGATGTCTCGCCCGTGTGTTTCTGGATGTGGGCGCATGGTCCATCCGCCTGATGTCACGAGCGCTGCCTAGTGTGTTTGGGCTTTAATCACGCTCAGGCAGCGCTCGTGGATGAGTCATGTTCTCATTGCGGAAACATGCCCATCGCGTGTTGAGATTAAGACTCAATGACCTCCATGGAGGTAGAGTGGAAGTGCATCAGGAGGTCACCAGGTCGTTGACTTCCCGTGGCCCGGCAGTGTCCTCCGCCTTCTCTTCCCTTGACGGCGCGGCGGCCAACAGGTACACTGGGGTCCCCTCGGTCGAGCATGCTGTGGTGATGCAATTGTGTCCCCAGAGCACCTCCACCTGGCGTGGTGACCCAAAGCATCCCTCCAAGGCCTGTAGGTTTTCGTCCACTCTCGTTGCCAAAGCCTATAGAGCTGCGGGGCTGGCCGCCTCCGCTCTGTATGCCATGGCCATCCTTCAAGTCCATCAGGAGAAGGTGCTCAGGGACATGCACGAGGGAAGAGCTGACCCGGGGCTCATGCAAGAGCTGGGCACTGCCAACGAACTCGCTCTACGGGTGACAAAGGTCACTGTGCGATCCCTGGGTCAGGTGATGTTCACCTGTGAGGTCCAGGAACAACATCTTTGGTTCAACCTGGCCGATATGAGGAAGGCTGAGAGAACTCGTTTTCTCAACTCCCCCCATATCCCAGGCTGTGCTCTTCGGCGGTGCGGCTGAGGACATTGCCCAACAGTTCTCGGGTACCCAGAAGCAGACTGAGGCCATAAAGCACATCCTGTCTCGACAGCCAGCTGCTGCCTCCACCGTGCCGTCGGTGCAGCCCCCTCAGTGTGCTTCCCACCGAGGCCGCCCTCCTGCGAATCTTTTGTTCTCCTTCCCCCGCTGCTGGCCTCACGGTTGGTGGCTCCCTAAAATTGTTAAAGAAAGAACTGACTCCCCTTCCTCCGAGCCCCAAGAGGTCGCGGATGGCAGTGTGCGACGCTATGCCTCGCCACTCTCGTACCCCTCTGTCGCCAGACCCCTGTCAGAGCAGGCCGCCGTGGCTTCCTCTGTCAGGACGTGGAACTTGACCACGCCCCCACACCGGGATGCTACACCTCCCATGTCTGGGCCGGTTTTTCCGCTTTGCTGCCCCATTGTGGGTACGTCTGTGATTCACATGACCCTACTGGTACAGTTTTTGGGAGCCTGGCTACAGCTTCCCAATCTGTCCCACTGGCTCGCGAGAACTATCAGGGGAGTCCGCTATGCCGTAGTGGGTGGCAATGCACCTGTCATGCGTGTGAAGGTCGCCACCCTTCTGGCAAAGAGTCCCTCCAGCCGAAATGAAGTCCAGCTTCTACAGCCCCTACTTCATTGTACCCAAGAAGAGCGGTGGGTTACGGCCAATCCTGGACCTACGCATCTTGAACCGAACCCTTCACAGGCTTCCATTCAAGATGTTGACAGCCAAACGCATTTTCGAATGTGTTCGTCCGTTGGATTGGTTTGCAGCGATGGACCTGAAGGACGCGTACTTTCATGTCTCCATTCTTCCTCGACACAGACCGTTTCTTCGGTTTGCTTTAGAGGGGTAGGCATACCAGTACACGGTACTTCCATTCGGGCTAGTTCTGTCTCCTTGCGTCTTCACAAAAGTTGTCGAGGCAGCCCTTGTGCCACTCCCGCAACACGGGGCTTGCTTCCTGAACTATCTCGATGACTGGCTGATTCTAGCTCACTCTTGAGAGCAGGTTTGCGAACACAGGGACCTGGTGCTCCGGCACCTCGCCCGTCTGGGCCTTCGGGTTAACTGGGAAAAGAGCAAACTCTCACCCGTGCAGAGGATCTCTTTTCTCGGTATGGAAATCGACTCGGTCGCCATGTACGCGCAGCTTACGAGCGAGTGCGCGCAGTCACTGTTGAATTGCCTTAGTCAATTCAAGGGCAAGTTATTTCAGAGGCTTCTGTGGCATATGGCATCTGCAGCAGCAGCCACGCCGCTCTGACTGCTTCATATGAGACCGCTTTTGCACTGGCTTTGCGATCAAGTCCCGAGATGGGCATGGCAACAGGGCACGCTCCGAGTACCAGTTACTCTGACCTGCCGTCAGACCTTCACCCCGTGGTCGAACCTCTCCTTTCTACTGGCCGGAGTGTCCTTAGAATGAGTTTCCAGGCATGTTGTTGTCTCAACAGATGCCTCTGCCATGGGCATGGGCACTTCGAGCCATTTACATTCCGGGAGAGCTGAATCGTGCAGCTGACGAGCTCTCACAATTTTGGCCACATCCTGGGGAATGGAGACTCCATCACCAGACGGTTCAGCTGATTTGGGAACAGTTCGGCGACACACAGGTTGATCTGTTTGCCTCCCCATACACTTCCCACTGCTGCTGGTTTTATTCCCTGACCGAGGGGACCCTCGGCTCGGATGCACTAGCACACAGCTGGTTGCGGGGCCTCCTCAAGTATGCGTTTCCCCCAGTGAGCCTTCTTGCACAGGTCCTGTGCAAGATCAGGGAGGACGAGGAGCAGGTCCTTCTGGTTGCGCCTCATTGGCCCACCCGGACTTGGTTATCTGAACTAGTGCTCCTCACTACAGCCCCTCCCTGGCCAATCCCTCTGAGGAAGGACCTCCTTTTTCAGAGACGGGGCACCCTCTGGCACCCACATCCCGATCTGTGGAACCTGCATGTGTGGGTTCTGGACGGTACGCGGCAGGTTTGAGTTCCCTACCACACTACTTCAGCTAGGGCCTTGTCCACAAGACACGCCTATGCTCTGAAGTGGAACCTCTTCATCACCTGGTGTTCTTCTCGCCGAGAAGATCCCAGGAAATGCCCGATCGGGTTGGTGCTCTCCTTCCTCCAAGAAGGGTTGGAACGAAGGCTGTCTCCTTCCACCATGAAGGTTTACATGGCTGCGATCTCTGCGCACCACGACCTTGTGGAGTCAAAAACGGTGGGACAGCATGACCTGGTCGTCAGGTTCCTGAGGGGGGCGAGGAGACTAAATCCTCCTCGCTCTCCTCTTATACCCTCTAGGGACCTCGCAGTGGTCTTATCTGCCCTGCAGAGAGCTCCCGTTGAGCCATTACGTACGATCAGTTGAGCTTAAGTTCCTGTCTATGAAGACAGCGCACCTGGTCGCTTTGGCCTCCATCAAGAGGGTAGGGGACCTGCAGGCATTTTCGGTTGACGAAGCATGCCTAGAATTCGGGTCGGCTAACTCTCACGTGATCTTGAGACCCCGGCCTGGATACGTGCCCAAGGTCCAAGGTTCCCACCACTCCTTTCGGGGATCAGGTGGTGAACCTGCAAGCGCTGCCCTCAGAGGAGGCAGACCCAGCCTTGGCACTGCTCTGTCCAGTATGCGCCCTCCGTGCTTACGTAGACAGTTACATACGTAACCGAGACGTTCTTTGATCACTTTCTGTTTATATTATATTCTGTGTATATATAAGATTATTTTTATCCTACTAAGATAAACGATGTGAAGTTGATCTTTTAGTCACTGGCTTGATTTACTGATGCATAAACAGTATTGAACGATTTTGAGAGAAAGAGTATCTGTCTGAATTTGATTACACATCAGAAATCACTGATCACAGATCAGGCATTGGAATAAATATGGTTACTTACATGTTTGTGGCGTTGCTGGCAGATCCATATCGTAAAAGTCTGTTTCCAAAGCCTGCGTCGAAACTACGACTGAATTACCAAATAACCCACAGTGAAATGTACCGAATACCAACAATGCACTGCTGAGACATTCACATTGTAAAAAAAAACTTTTCCTAGCAAAAGGATCATTTGGAAGGTAATGGTATTGATCCTGTGTCGATCTTTTCTCGTTCTCATGTCACTTTGCAACGCTCCAGTGGGCGGCGCCAAAAACACAGTGATGTAGACGTAGCTGTTGATCTTCTGCAAAGGCGGTCTTTCGCTGCCCTGTGACGTCACAAGTCTCCACTTTTGAGATCCTGTTGTTTTCTGGCCTTGGTTTCAATAAAAGCAATTTTTGGAATAACAAGGAAGTTTTGAAACTTCCAGGGTATTTTTATAGTATAACAAACTCTTAACTGTCAAAAGATCAATGGCAATTTGAATTCTCAGTTCATGACCCCTTTAAACTATTTGAATGCACTCTGTATGTATGTATATATATATATATATATACATACACATACTTTTTTTTTTTACCTCGTCACAGTTCTAAAGATTCTGCTCTTCTTACTTATAAAAGTAGCTGATTTATCCATTTGGTCAAGACTGCAAGTTATAAAAACTAATTTATGACTGTAGTTTATATACACTTTTGTTGTATGGAAAAGAGCACTTTTTATTTGAATATTTAATTGAATATATACTTTAATGATAAGTAGGGTTTCCATCAACTGTGACAGGCAGACACAGTGGAAAGTGGCTGGGACCAGAATGTACACTGCAGAGCCAGCAACTCAGTTAAGAGTATGTCTGGTCAGCATTCAGCAATAGTCCAGGTTTATTGATTAAGCTGCTTCAGCTGTTCAGTCATAAAATAATAATAATAATAATATAAAAAAATATATATATATATATAAATATAGCTGCGAGCAGCGATTGCGGGCCCAAGCCGGTGGCACCGCCACCCTGGTGCCTTTAGTTACACTAAAGCCACCGGGGTGGCGGTGTCACCGGCTTGGGCCCGCCATCGCTGCTCGCAGCTATATTTATATATATATATATGCCAGTTGGTGGCGCTATAACTTTGACTCACAATAGTTACATCCATCTGATCGGCCTCTTACCACGAACACACTGCTGAAGTTTCATCAAGATCAGTTAACGTATGCAGAAGTTATATTACTTCGTGTTTCTCTTTTCTCTCCATTGTTTCCTCGCCACGGCCAAACCGTTCGAGATATCAAAAATCCGTCCGGAATTTATCATCCTCAATGTCTTGACTTCATGCTGACCGAGTTTGGAGGCGATTGGATGAATTCTCTAGGATGAGTACATTAAATTCCACAGCATGCGTTTTTCAAACAACCCATAATAGCCGACTTCCTGTTGGGCGGAGCTAATAACTTAGAGTGCGGAAGTTGTTCGGCCCAATGAGATCTATATGTGTACCGAGTTTCATATTAATTCATGCAAGCGTGTTTGATATATGGACCAAGTTTTCAGACCGTGTCCAAGGGGGCGCTGTTGAGCCCCCCTGCCACGCCCGGGTACCAGCTTCAGCCCGGCTCTGATGACCGTGGGTTCTGACCTGTGTGGAAAGTTTCAAGAGTTTTTGAGCACGTTAAGGGCCCCAAAAGCCCCTGAAACCTTGAAAAACAAAGATTAAATGGAATAGACAAATCCCCCCCCACACACACACAGACACACAGAGAGAGAGAGAAAATTCTCCAGAAAATCCACATTTAAACCAAAATATCTGACTTCCTGTGGGTCTGAGGTTATGACTGTAAATTAGAAAGGTGTCCTGCTTGATGAGAACAATACACCTACCAAGTTTTGTGATTCTAGGAAAAACTAAGCCCCCATTTTTGACTAAAGGTGGCGCTACTGAGCCATTCCACCACGCCCGTTTCTGAAACTTTGCACATGTCTACTGTATAATAAATGTGATGTGTCTGTCGAGTTTCATGCATTTTCAAGCATGTGAAGAGTCTCAAAAGCATCCGAAAAGAATATTAAAGTTTGATGCGTTGCCACGGCAACAGTATCTAAGATATCAATAATCCTTTCACAGGTCTACATCTGCCGTGTGTCTACATTATACACATAAAGTTTTAAGCAAATCGGGTAAAAATAAGAAAGTGATTTCAAAGCATTTTGAAATTGACACACTTCCTGTTGCCAGTTGGTGGCGCTATAACTTTGACTCACAAAGGTCACATCCATGTGATCGGCCTCTTACAACGAACACACTGCTGAAGTTTCAGCAAGATCAGATAATGTATGCAGAAGTTATAACACACTTCCTGTGTCCCATTATTCGCCATAAATTCGTTTCCTCGCTACGGCCAAACCGTTCGAGATATCAAAAATCTGTTCGCAAGAATTCATCCTCAATGTCTTGACTTCATTCACACCGAGTTTGGCGGCGATCGGATGAATTCCCTAGGAGGAGTATTTCACATTCCATTGTATGCGTTTTCCAAACAACCCTTAATAACCGACTTCCTGTTGGGCTTTTTTAAAACTTAGAGCACGAAAGTTGTGCGGCCCGATGAGATCTATATGTGTACTGAGTTTCATATTATTACATGCAAGCGTGCTTGATATATGGACCAAGATTTCGGACCCCATTCCAGGGGGCGCTGTCGAGCCCCCCTGCCACGCCCGGGTACCAGCTTCAGTCCGGCCCTGATGGCCACGGGTTCTGACCTGTGTGCAAAGTTTCAAGAGTTTTTGAGCATGTTAAGGGCCCCAAAAGTGGCAAAAAGGCAAAAAAAAAAATAATGAAAAAAAAAATAAAAAAAAAAATAAATAATCCTTACGAAAACAATAGGGCCTTCGCCCTTTCAGGGCTTGGGCCCTAATAATAATAATAATAATAATAATAATCCTACCGAAAACAATAGGGCCTTCGCCCTTTCAGGGCTTGGGCCCTAATAATCCTTACGAAAACAATAGGGCCTTCGCCCTTTCAGGGCTTGGGCCCTAATAAACTGTCAGTTCTCACAGTGGTACTTTCTATCTTTAGAGTGGTGTTATGTGCCATTGTTAGTACACACATGCTCACCTTGCCAACGTCCTGGCTGTGTTCAGCATGGTTGCTTATGTCAGACTGCATCTGTTTCAGGAAAAGGGGAGCATGGGAAACCATACCCACTCATAGAGGACGAGTGTGATGACTCAGTATACAAAGAGAACGGCTTCAACATCTACGTCAGCAACAATATTGCTCTGGACCGCTCCCTTCCTGACATCAGACATCCAAAGTAAGTATAGCTGATTCTCACAGCATGTTCACAGTAACCAGCCTCCAGAGATGCACAGCTTGAGCTAGACATCAGTGTTTTAACGATCCATGGCAGGCCATACTTATGCAATGTGTTTAATTAATGATTTTGTCCTAAATGAGGAATTAATTTAATTAGGATTGATTAATTTAATGATTTCAAGGCTTATATATTTTTCGTAAGTATACCTTTTGCTGTAAAATTGCATAACAACAAGGAAGAGCAGGCATAACCATAAGGTTTTAGCTCATTATAAAATTGGGAGCATAAAGCTTTGAGATTTTACCTCAAGCATCTTTGACCATCAGTAGTCCCTGTCAATTATTGTCACAAACTGCTCTGACACATTTGAGGATCCACATGCAGCTTTATTAGGGTAATCCACAATCAAGTTAAAAATATAGGCAAAGGGTCAAAACCATGGAGCAAACTATCCAAACAATAACCAGCCAGAAAACACAGGCAAACAGGGAAATCCAGGCAGAAAGTCAAAACCATTACATGTGAAAATCAGAAAGAGTGCTCAGAAATCCAATGGCAACACTAACAAGACTTTGCAACGAAAGAGTGAAAACACAGGGCTTAAATAGGCAGGGCTTAAATAGGCAGGGCTTAACTAGCTAATAACAAGCTTATGCCATAGCTGAACCTAATCACAACATAATGAGTCCAGGCAATGGGTTATGGGAATTGAATTTCATCAGGAGTCGGGAGGAGTGCCCTCTGGTGCAGATTATGGGCACTCCAGCTGGCGGATGTCACAATTATATATTGTTGAGAATAAAATTATGATCATAAAACGTTTTCAACATTTGGTAATAATATACTTTTTTTTTAGCACTAAATCAGCATATTAGAATTATTTCTGAAGGATCATGTAACACCGAAGATTGCTGAAAATTCAGCTTTGCCACAACTGGAATAAAATACATAAAAATATATATTCAAATAGAAAACGGTTATTTTAAACAGTAATATTTCTAATATTTCACAATGTTACTCATTTTACTTTATTTTTGATAAATAATTCCAGCCCTGGTGAGCCTAAGAGACTCAAGAGAAAAATGTTAATAACCCAAACTTTTTATGGGTATCACTCTTAGAAGAAAAGCTATATACTACAATTTAAGGGTTCCCATAATGGGATCATTTTAAAGATTTAGTTATAAATAAATTGTTTAAACTCATTTTTATTTTTAAGTCAATTTTATGAATTAAACAGGTCCCAAACATACTTTATCATTAGAAAAAAATTAAATAACCCGTTAAACATAAAAACTATTATGCAAACATTCAACACATTCCTCCTTATATAGAACCTTTTTTGGCATAAGGGGTTCTTTAAAATTGATTCAAGAACACTAGGGTTCCCTTTCAGTCGCTCACGATCATGCTTAGGGAGCCTGTCATCTTCGAGTATTGATAAAACAAGCCAATGTACATTATCGTGCGAGATTTGCATCTCGCGCTCCGCCCTGCAGCGCGGGTATAAACAAGGAAGCGGTTGCACGCACCATTTGTCTTTAGCTTTGGAGCCGATCGGTCTTCATGTCGATGTCTCTGAAGAGTGTTGGTATATTACAACGAGCGAGTGTGTCGATGCTTCTTCAGAAAGTCTCTCCCGGTGCTGGTGGTTCTACAGCGCGAGTGCAGCGGTGGTCGCTAGCTTTCTGAGCTCTCAGCTGCTGTTTTAACAGCATCACATTTTTGTTTGTGTTTGTTTGTCTGACGGCCGGTTGAGGGCGAAGAGAGTGAGTGCTTCACTGGTACAGGCTGCACCATCCCTGTCAGTGTTGCCGCGATCATTCCCCTGTGTGCTCCGGCACTGGTGAGAATTTTTCATTTCCTGAAAGAGCATCACGGGTGCGTCTTTTTCAAGATATCATTCCACCCGTGCGTTTCTGGATGTGGTTGTTCCCTGTCCCCCTCTGATGGTCACAATTGTTGCGTCACGTGTTTGGGCTTACAACACGCTGAAGCAGCTTTTGTGGATGGCTCATGTTCCCATTGCGGAGTTCTTTCCCAAAGTGCGTGGAGAGCTTACTAGGTCGTGGATGGCACCTTTTACTGCCAGAAACTGCCTGGATAGCTCCTCCCCCCTCACTACCCTTGACGGAGGAGCGGTGAAGGGTTACGAGGCTATCCCTCCAGTGGAGTGGTATGTCGCGGCACACCTCTGTCCGGCGGCCGCTGCATCTTGGACAGGGGATCCTCGTCTCCCCTCTCAGGCCTGGGTGTTCTCGTTTGTTCTTACGGGCAGAGCTCACAAAGCCTGTGGGCAAGCCGCCTCCTCTTTGCATGCCGTGGCGTTGCTACAGGTCTATCAGGCCAAAGCACTCATGGACATGCACGAGGGTAGCCTAGACCATGCGCTCATGAGTGAGCTCCGCACCGCAACCGACTTGGCTCTCCGGAGCACAAGCGTTGCAGCCTGTGCGTTCGGTCTAACGATGTCCACCCTGGTGATCGCCATTGTTGGCTCAGCCTGGTTGATATGGCGGATGCGGACAAGGTTCGGTTCCTGGACTCCCCAATTTCCCAGGTTGGGCTGTTCGGTGATGCGGTGGAGAGCTGTGCCCAACAGTTCTCTGCCGCCCTAGAGCAGACGAAGGCCATCCGGCACATCCTGTCCCGGCAGCCCGCTGCTGCCATAACCCCGCCGCCGGTGGCAGTTCCTCCGCCTGCTCATTGCCGAGAGCGTCTTTCCGCTCCTGCTGGGCCACTGCAGCAGCCTTCACCCAGGCCTCAGCGGAGAGCCAGCCGGTTAGAGGACCCAACTACGCCTTCTTCCGTACCCCTTCCGACCCGTGGAGACAGGTAAGTGTTCATCGCACACTCAGACCTCACTTCAGGCCGCCCCCGGGCCTTCTGAGCCAGGTCCCTGTCCTCCACCTCGCTGCCCCACCCCGGGTACATCTGTGGTGCCTCTGGTCCCCCTGGCCCGGTTTGTGGAATCCTGGAGAGTGCTTCCCAACCGGTCCAGCTGGCTCCTCCGATTCACGATTCAGTTCGCCCGGCGTCCGCCCAAGTTCAGCAACGTTTTTTACACTTAGGTGCTGAGCAAATGTGCCCCTGTCATGCGTGCAGAGATCGCAGTCCTACTGGCGAAGGATGCGATAGAGCCGGTTCCTCTAGCTGATATGAAGACCGGCTTCTACAGCCCGTACTTCATTGTACCCAGGAAAGGTTGTGGATTACGGCCAATCTTGGACCTGCAAGTCTTGAATCGGGCCCTTCACAGGCTTCCGTTCAAGATGCCAACGCAGAAGCGCATTTTCAAGTGCATCTGTCCCCGAGATTGGTTCGCAGCGATCTACCTGAAGAACGTGTCCGGTCGGTGCTGAACTGCCTGAATCAAAAGCAGAACAGTGGTCCCACTAAAATTTTTTCAGAGGCTCCTGGGGCATTTGGCAGCTGCTGCCGCAGTAACGCCACTCGGCTTGCTCCATATGAGACCGCTTCAGCACTGGCTTCATGGCCGAGTCCCGAGCTGGGCGTGGCAGAGCAACACACTCCATGTTACAATTACCCCGGCCTGCCGCCAAACCCTCAGCCCGTGGTCAGACCCTTCGTTTCTCCGGGCCGGAGTGCCCCTAGAACAAGTGTACAGGCATGCTGTGGTCTCCACAGATGCCTCCAACACCGGCTGGGGGGCCACGTACAATGGGCATGCAGTAGCGGGGATCTGGACGGGCCCCCAACTGCATTGGCACATCAATTGCCTCGAGTTGTTTGCAGTACACCTTGCTTTGAAATGCCTCAAAAAGCCACTGCTCGGCAAGCATGTACATCAACCATCAAGGTAGTCTATGCTCCCGTCGCATGTCGCAACTCGCCCACCACCTCCTCCATCTGAGGTTGCTTCGTGCCACTTATATTCCCGACCTGCTTAATCGTGCTGCCGACGAGCTCTCACGACAGCCTGTGGCCCAGGGAGAGTGGAGACTCCATCCCCAGGTGGTCCAGCTGATCTGGGACCACTTCGGGGCCACACAGATAGATCTGTTTGCCTCTCCGGACTCGTCCCATTGCCAGTTGTTTTACTCCCTGACCGAGGAGACCCTCGGCACGGATGCGCTGGCCCCCGGGCCTCCGCAAGTATGCATTTCCCCCAGTGAGCCTTCTTGCACAGACACTGTGCAAAGTCAGGGAGGAAGAGGTCTTATCAGTTGCCCCTTATTGGCCCAACCGGACCTGGTTCCCTGAACTTATGCTCCTTTCGACAGCCCCTCCTTGGCCCATTCCCCTGAGGGAGGACCTTCTCTCTCAGGGACGGGGCACCGTATGGCACCCACGTCCAGACCTCTGGAAACTCCATGTCTGGTCCCTGGACGGGACGCGGAGGTTCTAGGTGACCTACCACAATCAGTTGTAGACACCATCACTTCTGCGAGAGCACCCTCTACGAGGCATGCTTATGCTCTGAAGTGGAACCTGTTTGTTGAGTGGTGTTCTTCTCACCGAGAAGACCCCTGAAGGTGTTTGATCGGCGCCGTGCTTTCTTTCCTGCAAGATGGGTTGGAGTGAGGGCTGTCACCCTCCACCCTCAAAGCTTATGTTGCCTCTATTGCCGCACATCACAATGCAGTGGATGGGAGATACGTGGGAAAGCATGACCTGATCGTCAGGTTCTTGAGGGGAGCGAGGAGACTGAATCCGCCTCGCATCACCTCTATACCCTCTTGGGACTTATCTCTGGTGCTGACCGCACTGCAGGGACCTCCCTTTGAGCCACTGCAGGCAGCTGAGTTAAAAGTCCTGTCTTTAAAAACAGTTATCCTGCTTGCTTTGGCCTCCATCAAGAGGGTAGGGGACCTGCACGCATTTTTGGTCAACGAATCGTGCCTGGAATTCGGGCCGGCTAACTCTCACGTTATCCTGAGACCCTGGCCTGGATATGGGCCCAAGGTTCCTACCACTCCCTTTCGGGACTAGGTGGTGAACCTGCAAGTGCTGCCCCCGGAGGAGGCAGACCCAGCCCTGGCTTTTCTCTGTCCAGTCCGCTCCTTGTGGTTATATGTGGACAGAACGCAAAGCCTCAGGACCTCAGATCAGCTTTTCGTCTGTTACGGAGACCAGCAGAAGGGATAGGCTGTCGGATTTAGTCTTCCCCCTGTTATAGGCTGGAGCCACCTCAGTGACATTCCATATGTTTTACTGCCCGGTAATTCGCCCAGTCCAAATGTGTATCCTCAACATGTTACCTCCCTGCAGGCTGGATGTGGCTTCTGTAGCGTCCCTCCTTCCATCAAAGGGCACGCTTTCCCAGTGTTATCCAAGTCTAACTGAGTGAGTTTTGTGGAACAGCAGTGACTTTCCTAGCGTAAGCCCTGTCCTATCTCAATAATGCGGGGGGGTCAGGAGGCTTTGTCTAGGTACTGGAAGGTGGCAGCACTAGTGGCGTTTTAATAGGGATCCCAATCAGTCAACATGTCGACTACGTTGAACGTGAGCGACTGAAAGGGAACTTCTTGGTTACGTATGTAACCCTCGTTTCCTGAAGGAGGGAACGGAGATGTAGTACCGTCACCACTACTGCTGGTCCACCGCTGACTCCGGGCTCCGCTCGGCTCCTCAGTGAAAAACAAGTGGTGCTTCCGTGTTTATACCCGCGCTGCGGGGCAGAGCGTGAGATGCAAATCTCGCACGCCAATGTGCATTGGCTCATTTTATCAGTACTCGAAGATGACAGGCTCCCTAAGCGCAATCCCAATCAGTCGACACGTCGACTATGTCTTCGTTCCCTCCTTCAGGGAACAAGGGTTACATACGTAACCAATAATTCTGTATACAACTCCATTGAAGCATTTTTCTGTGTTGTGTAGTGTGTAGTGTTCCATATTCTTACTGGGCTACATGAACATTAATTTATAATTTATAACATTTTCTAGTACAAATAACAATAAAAGGTTTTTCTTCTCCTTGCATGATCATTAGTATTAAAGCATAAAGCCAAAAAAGAGCAACAGTAGTTCACAGTCCATCCATTTAGCAAGATTTAGAGGAGAAAGTCTGGTTTCAGACTTCCATCCAAATGAGCTCCTTGATGGATTGATCGTTAATTGTTCTTAGAAGGCTCTGCACCATTACCTTCCTTTGAATGTCTCCACTGCCATGGATTTTCCCTTGGCAAGAACAAATTTCTATATTACTCATGCACCAAAGAGTCAATGTCTGAAGGAGGACCAATTCGTTACAGGGTTGTCAATAACTAAAATATAATTCATTTTGCCTGAACAGGCTTAAGCATCTGCTACTGGCTTGCCAAGCTTCCAGGCTTTGATAATGTGAATGAATATGAAGTCTTTAAAACATGTTTTTAGTGCCATTACAAGGTTAGAGAATTTTCCCTCTATGTCGTCTTGGTGAAAAAGTTTGTATGTTGCTTTACTGCTGTTAGCTGTAAAGTTGTCTAAACCCCTTACAAGCACTGCAGACAGTGTTCCGGTGAAGAGCCTGGTATGGGACTTTTATTTACATCCCCTATAAAAGCCTGTGGCGCTCAGTGTCAGTGTGGAACCTGCCAACAGACAGAATGTGAATAACTGTCTCAGTGCAAGAGCCAGCATGCCAGTGTATTCACTTTTAATGCAGGTAACAGTGAAACACACAGATGCTGCTGCAGTGTAAGTGCTAAAAGCAAGCAGAAGGAACTGGACAGATTCCATGTTTTCTGAAGTGGCTGTGAGTTTTAAAAACACACACATATAGGCCTTGTTTCACAGACAGATTAAGCCAATACTAGGCCTTAGTTCAATTAGGACATTTAAGTAGCTTTTATAAACATACCTTAGAAAAAAAAAAAAAAAAACATTACTGGTGTGCATCTTGAGACAAAACAATGGCACTGACATAGTTTAATATATGTCAGTGCAATTTGCTTTCAGTTAAAACAGCTCAAACATGCATTTTAGTATGGAAAATTTTAATCTATAGGTTTAAACCTTGTCTCTGAAACCAGAGGATAGTCTTTTGAATAAAGCAAAACAAAAGCAAGCTATGCACTACCATTCAAAAGTTTGGGGTCTGTAATATTTTTTTATGTTTTTGACAGAAGTCGCTTATGCTCACCAAGGCTGCATTGTGAAATATTATTTCAGTTTAAAATAACTGTTTTCTATTTAAATATATTTTCAAATGTAATTTATTCCTGTGATGGCAAAGCTGAATTTTCAGCAGTCAATACTCCAGTCTTATTACTTATTATTATCAATGTTGAAAAAATATCAATGTTGTGAAGCTTAATATTTTGTGGAAACTCTCATACATTTTTTTTAAAAGAATTATTTGAGGAATAGAAAGTTTAAAAGAACAGCATTTATTTGAAATAAAAATATTTTGAAATCCCCATACTTTTGAACGGAAATTTAAAGTGACAGTTACTAATTGCTACATTGTTACAAAAAATAAATAAATAAATACTTCAAATAATTAATAAATAAATAAATAAATAAATAAATAAATAAACAAACAAATAAATAAATAAATAATTTCCCACAAAAATAGTAAACAGCACAACATACATGACAATAATAAGAATAGTGTTTTATGCAAATACATTTTCTTTAATACCGATTCAGAGAATTTGTGAGAGATACATGTTCCAGTAATACACATGACACTGTCTGGCTATTAGTATGCAAATGGAGCGCCTTTTTCTTCCTGAACTGTATTTCATTAGTAGACTGATCTGACAGGTCAGACAGGGCTGTTTTAGAATGCTGGCTCCTCTCCAGAATGCATTTGTGCACAATGCTGGATCTCTCTGTACTGTATTTTTGTTTTGTGTCATTTTCCCCCCCTCACCACCATTGGAAGTGAAATGTTAATAAACCATGCAGCGCCCTGAAAATTATTATTATATGGAAGTGTATGAATTAGGGCCAGCTTGTCAAGTTTGTCAGGGTGCTGAATTAGAAAGACCAGTGTGAGCCATAAAGTGCCACTTCATCTGTCGGTGCCGGCTTTGTCGGAGCACAATTAGCATGCAGATTTCTGAATGCTTTATGAGACCACTGGGACTGAAGGACCTCTCAAAACACTGATTTATGATCTGAGCTCTGTCGCCGTTGCCTACGGCATTGGGGCAGCTCGCACCGGTGCTTTTGTTTTCAAATAATGTTTTTACAGTTTGGCAAGATCTAGTGCAATAAGCGACAAGATTTATATTTCACACACCATTGTTCTAAGGAGGCTTATGCAATGTTTGGAGTGTTTCTTAAGTGTCTTACAATATGTGGATTATACGTTGATGCCCTGATTAATCATTTGATGTAAAGCATAAGCAGTTCGTATTTGCCTTCCTCGCTCTCGCTCTCAATCTCACTCTCATTCTTTCTTTTCTGTAGCTGTAAGCAGAAGCTGTATCTTGAAAACCTCCCAAACACCAGTATTATCATCCCGTTCCATAACGAAGGCTGGTCTTCTCTGCTCAGAACCCTCCACAGCATCACCAACCGCACACCTGACCACCTGATTGCAGAGATCATACTGGTAGACGACTACAGTGACAGAGGTAAATGGAAGAGCATTTCTTTGTCTCTCAGAGCATCTGCTTGACATCAAGGTCGTTGCTGGTGGCTTTCTGCATTAGCTGCTCAAAGTGAATGTTGAACGAGGCTTTGATAGTACTAGGTCCTTGAGTCCGTCATTTATTGAAGTAGACAGGGCTTTGCCAATGACCACTGAGTGACAATTATATGTTATGTTATGATTGGTGTTTTATCAATTTGAAGGGACTTTTTTCACTTGTAGGCTCCCTCAAAACTGGGTTTGACTGTTAACATTGCATATACATCTTTAACTATTTCTTTTTTTTTTTTTGTCTGTCATTTTCATTACATAGTGGTGGAAATTATATATTAAATATTGGTTGGACTCCTTTGTCTCATTAAGGCTAATTTAAATGTTTGCATTTTATGTATTAGTACATTTAAAGCACATTTAAAGCACATTAATGGTTTCTTCATTAGGGCAATAGGCCGGCGCACCACCAAATTGCGAAAGGGACGGATTTTTTCAATCACATTCGCATTCAACCACAGAGTTACGCTAGCCGTCACTGTAGACTGTTTGTTCTGCCTCTGGATATAGTCCAATCAGCGTCAAGTCACGTTCTGTGGAGTACCGCCTCTTTTTGGGCGATTTCACTCTGGCCAAGAATTGCCCAGAGTGTTCCCATAGACTTCCATACGAACTGCAGGCACTGCAATGCATTCTCTATGGGTTCCGGGAGGGCTCGCACTAACGTGCTTTCGTCATCATATGACGAAAGCACGTTGTGCAGCGATTGGTGGAAACAAACATACCTATTAACAATCTTTAAGCTGAATTGACATCCAATAATTTCCTCAGTTTTTAGTCTCATTGACCATGAAAAGTAGAGCACATTCTGCTCATTGTAAGACGTTTGGTAGTGGAATGCAGTAAGTTCAAGTCATCAGGAATGTGTCTTTGCTTTGAGACACATAGCGCTCGGTTGAGCACTATAGCACCAAATACTCCTCCTTTTGGAACAGCATCCCAATACCTCACACAATAAATCAATAAGAACATCCCACCGCACAATGCCCCTCTGTACTACAAGACATCTCAGCCAATAGCATTCCATCTCCCAGCTGGGGATGCATCATTACTGTAGAGGAATAATGGGAGAGCACAATAGTGAGCGTGTACTCTCTATTCCCATTACAATACTCATGTCCAACTGAAATTACCTGCCATTAGACTGAGAGTCATCTTGCATCGTTTGATTTTTGATGATAAACAAGTTTTTTTTTTATATAATTACACAGATTGTTGTTTGTGTCAGCATGTTCATATAATATAATAGTGTTTCCTGATTCATATAAGGTCATCTGCAATGTTTAACGTGTGTGTATACTGTGTGTAGAGATTAACTCTGCTATGCTAATCAACGCAAGCTCATTGGTCAGTTCCCTTTGATGATGAGCTCATATGAGATGCAGATTCTCTCTCAACAGATTTTTGACCTAGAGCAACAGTTGCAATAAACTCTCAAAGCATAGACAATGTCAGTTTTCTGGCATTTCATTGCAGTGATTTGAAAGCAGATCCACTGAAAAAGCACTAAATCTCCTGCGCATTCGTCAAGTGCTCGTATGAGTCATTTATGTGGTTTAAAGAGTTTAAAGAGAATTTTAGCCAGATGCATTGCTTACTCTCTGTAACAAACATTTGTCAGTTTCCTCAGATCTCTAGCAATGTGAGGTAATTCTGCCAGCCAGTATACAGAAAGAATGAATGAGCTTTCCAGTACTGCAACAATGATTTGGTAGTTACGTTTCACTCAGATTAAAGATTGACCAATTATGTCCAAGTGCATTTGAGAGGAAATAAGCACCTGTCAGTATTGTCACTGGTCACTCTACCTGCACTCTCTCTACACAAACACACAGAAGGTTGTGTGCAGCTGGTGGCCTTTTTGTCTGGACAGTCACTTTTGAAAACGTTCAGTACAATCAATCACTACAGCCAAAAGCGAGAGCGAGATCTAATTAGCATAGAGCAGAGGACAGTCCAGAATGACTGACAGAGAGCCACACTTCTGCCACTCATGATCACTGGCACTAACCAAACCCAGATATGAAGTGGATATAAAGTGGGCTGAAGTTATTCCCACCCATCTCCTTGTGTTCTCTTTAGCACCACTCATGATATCCATTAGGGCTGGATGATATAGAAATTTCTGTATTTTTCAGACTTTTTAAAAATGTTTGATCTCAATATGCATGTATTTTATTATTCTATTCAAAAAAGGGAGCTGTGCTTTCAACCAAGCTGTGTCACTGTAGCTTTGGTAACACTTTATTTTGAAGGTCAGTTAACTCTCATTAGAGTATTAGTCGAGTGTCCGCTTAATATCTGCTACCATTTTATTTTGATGGTCCCTCAACAGACATTCTACTGACTATAAGTAACTTTGCAACTGCATGTCAACTTATTCTATTTACCTGAACCCTACAACTAACCCTAACCTAACAATATACTGTCTATGACATCTACTAATGCTCCAATGAGAGTTAGTTGACAAGTCACTTAGTAGAACGTCTAAAGTGGACCATCGAAATAAAGTGTAACCAAATAAAAATACATAATCATAAACAGCAATATTTAATTATAATAAAATGTTTCCATGTATCAACAATGCCACACTTGTCACGGTCACCACCTCCTTCACTACATTTCCCAGCATCCTCCTTGGCCCACACCTGCACCTCCTTCACAATCACCTGCACCTGTCAGCGATCTCCCTCAGTAACTTCACCATAAAACCACTCACCTTGTGTTCCTTTATCGTCCAGTCTCGTTTATCCCGAGTGTGTGGAACGTTTGGACCCATACCTCCCGTGTCTTTACTTGTGTGATCTCCTGTGTCCTCTCCAGCGATTCCTCCAGTGTTCATCCCCAGCATTCCTCTCCAATGTCTGTGTCCTGTGCTCTCCTCTACCTTGTGTTTGCCATTTACCTGTTTGTCTGCCCACTGCTGTTTAATAAACTCTTTCACCTGCTCTTGTCTCCGGATCCCTGTCCCGTAACAACACTGAGATTTCTGTGAACATTTTGAATGCTAACAAATGACACTAAAGAATCATTGAATCAGAGTTTTTAATTGATTCACTTAGTTTGAGCTGATTTACTGAAATGAGTCAAACTTACTGAAGTTAAAGCTTTTTTTGCTTTTAAACATTTTCATAACATCTGTCTTTAAACTGTATCATTGACTCGTGATACAGTTTTTGTATTATTGATACTGGAACATAAAATAAAAATAAGTGCATTTTATTTTAACCACAACTTTTAATGCTTCAGGCAGACACTTATCAAAGCAATTTACATTGCTTTCAAGATCCAAAATATACTGTGCAGTGAATGTCCTAATATTCTTATAGAGTTCATTTTAAAACATCTACTTATGAATGGATGCACATGAAAAGACCACAGTGGTGCTCCTCACTTGTATTGTGTGATTCATTTTCATGAATATGTAGAGCGTTTGTGTTTCTTCGACTCTGCTTAAAGTAAAGTATTTTTAGAGTGTTGCTAAAGTGGAAGCTCTGCTGGTGTCTCTCTCGCCGCCAGCCTGGCTCTTATTGAAGATAAGCATTTCCACCATGTCTCACTCTATGCAGAAGAGGCCTTGCTGGGCTCTCATTAATTGTGGATACAAATTAAATTTATGCCATGCATTTAATTAATTGAGAAACGTCTTCACAGTGCTGAAGCTCACAGTGGCTCACAGTGGCATTCAGTAGCGTGAAGGTGCTTCATCACTTTTGAACACTTTTGTTGTTCTTTCCTTGGCCCGGATGACTGGTTAAGGCTTTCAGAATGTTTCTTTTTGCCTGTATGTTTAGCTAAGCTGTAAAGTCAATTGCATGATGATTAAATTAATATTCCCTTTAATAGATAGTATTAAATTAGAACATGTAATTAAAGCTCTCTTCTAATGAACCAAAATTAAATGGCTTGCATAAAAGATGACACTTGTGTAAAGGCAGATACAACACATGCAAGTCAGACTTCATTTTCTATTAAGGCTAATTAAACCGCCATTATCATTGCATGGATGTGTGTTCATATACAGTAAATCAGTATTAGTGACCATTACAGTATATTGATAAATGGAATACATCAGCTTGGCATTGTTTCTGTTTGAATAGGGGTGGAAGATAAAGGGCATTTGAATGAATATTGAGTTTGATTTTTTTTTAAGTTATGCTCAATCGGCAGACTTAAACAATATGCGTGTTAACATTATTTTAGTGTGATCAAACTGCTTACTTTTTCTTGTGTTATATTCAGTTTTACAACTTTATGGTAATGTCAACACAATGACTGTATAAATTATGTAAATAGCTTTACCTATACATCTCAAATAATACACGTTTTATGTGTATTTTATTTATACAGTAAAAGCAGTAATATTGTGAAATAATACACATTTTTTATTTTAATATATTTTAAAATATAATTTATTACTGTGATGGCAAAGGTGACTTTTACTCCAGTCTTCAGTATCACATGATTCTCCTTATACTAATAAATTCTCCTTATGCTAGGGTTTTGCTAAAATTTTCATGAAACAATTAACCAGATCATCTTCAGGCTGTCACGGTTATCTGGACTCATTCATCTTTAGTTTCACTTTCATGGACTTTCAGTTTGTTTTCATCAGTCACGTTTCTTTGTCTTTTTTTCCCCCGCCACTCATCTGTTCTCATGGACACTAATCTTCCACCAAAGCTGCACATTATTTATTTCCTTACCTCTGTGTATTTAGTTCCTCTGTGTTCAGTCTTCAGTTGATGGTCGACGTTTGCGTGTTAACCTTTGTTTCACGCACGCTCTGTAAAACTTTGTCAGTTCCTGAGTTTATTGTAGTATTAAATCACTACGTATTGGATCCTGTGTACCTTTGTCTTCATCATCTTCAGTCTTAGGACACAGACCATGCCGACAAAAAGTTATGGAATTCAAAAGTGGATTAGTCAAAACATTCTTGAATAATGTGCAAACAAATTTGACGAAAAGCACGTCAAGATAAATGTGAGGCTATGGCCATGTCCACACTAATACGTTTTTGTTTGAAAACGTATATTTTTCTCTCCGTTTTGGCCTTCCGTCCACACTGAGACGGCGTTTTTATTAATAAAAAATAAACTTTTTTGAAAACGCACTCCAAAGTGGATACATTTGAAAACGCCGTTTTCACGTTGTAGTGTGGACTGTGAAACCGGTGGTATTTAAAAACGATGATGTAAATTTAGTCATGTGACACATATTGTACCAATAGATATTCATGTTTATACCAGTATTGTGCCTGTTCTGTGCTATTCACTTTCACACTGCTGCTAAAAATATTCTACATTGCACACTCTTCATATCACAGTCCTGCAAAGATGACAGAATTTAGGCGGCAATACATGAGAGCAGTCGCGTTTTAGACCAAACATGGTGACTGCGTGCGACCTGGACCTCATCAGTGAATGGTGAGATATTTTACTAAATAAAATTATCCTGTCAGAAGAATTGCGCGATAACTTCATTATTTATTTTTCCATCTGAATCATATAGTGATCTTTTGTGGGGTTTTACACATGCGCAGTGGTGAATTTAGCATTTTCAGGCGTTTTTCAAAAGTTTCTCATCCACACTGAAACGTCCGAAAACGCCTGAGAACGCCAGTGTGGACGGAGAGCGTTTATAAACGAAAACGCCGTTTTCAAATGTATCCGGATTAATGTAGCGTATTTAAAACAAACTTGGTTTGTGTTATGACAACCATGAGCTAAGGATACCTATTATAATTAAATGTAAAAAAAAAAAAAAAACTCTAATAGCTTTTGATTAGTTCTCTTGTCATGAGACTTGGTAGATTCCTTGGGTCATGCCAAGAATATAGATACCAATTTTGCCATAGTCGACCAAACTTCCTGTCTGCCATTTTGATTTTCTTTAAAAACATACTTTTTCGAACTCCTCATAGACTGTTTGTCCAATATTTACCAAATTCGAGTCAGAACAACTTGAGACCATACCAGCATAAGTCGTGGATTTCATGTTGATAGACGAAACAGTTTTCGTACACTGCTTCAATGAATTTGATGGTGCAATGCCAAACTGCATGTTAGGTTGTATCTCTGCAAAGCTTTGACATATAGACCCTTTTACAGCCCACGTGATCAAATAGTTGCGCGCGCATTTTGGCAACGGAAGTGGTGTTTTTCCCCACTGGCTCTAACGTGTTGGCACCTCCGAAAGTTTATCAAAACGGTTTCCCAGCATCAAAATGTCTGGTTGTTGCATTTACGGTTGCACTAATCGATATTCCACCAAGGGGCTTAAGTTTTATAGGATTCCGACAAGATCACGGCCGTTTCAGAATAGTGGCTGCAGGCGATTAAACGTGTTGATTGGAGCGAGGACATAATAAAAAATGCTCGCGTCTGTTGTTTAATCCGCTCGCGTAGCTTGACACGCTGCTGATTCTCGCCAAACTTCCGTTGCCAATATGCGCGCGCATACGTCATCGTTGTGTACAAACAGTAAAAGGGTCTATAGACCCCAAAGTTTATCTGTCATTGTCACCTCACATTGACCGCAGCACATCAATATGGTAACAGCGCCACCTATTGGTAAAAAAATATTAGCAATGAAATCAGCCAAAAAATGTTTCAGCCATTATTATTTTGTCATAATCAACAATTCTTCATAATCAACAATTTTTGACACAATCAACAATTTCAGTAAAATTCTACCATAATTTACTCCTAGTGTTCCAAACCTGTATGGCTTTCTTTATTCTGCAGAGCACAAAAGAATCAAATGATTATATAAATTATTATTTTTTTGGTTAGTATCCCTTCAAATTTGTACTGAACCGAGAATATTCATTTAAGAGCAACAGTGTTATAGAAACACATTTATGGTCCACCTAATGTGAGTACAATGTCACAACACAACCTTAACTTCCATAGCCTAATTTGGGTTTTTACCTGCTGGAAGCTGAATTTGCAGTAATTACTGACCAGCCTCCATGTGCCCTTTCAAAAGCTACAGCTGACACAATTAGTATGGTGTGAAGGTAGTCTGGCTACTCTTGGACGCACACACACACACACGCACACACACACACACACACACACATACAAAGACACAGAGACAAACACAGATTCACAGTTTTTGCTGGCTCACCTTGACAGTGAATGATTACTATGCTCTGTGTTTTGCGAATGACGAGGAACAACTCCTGCAAGCCAAATGTGTTTCCCTCCAAGAAAACGTCCTTGAACTCCTCTACAAAATGATGTAAAGAACCGAATGATAAAATCTTTGCAGTAACAAGCTGTTCATGCTGCACCCTTTTCTGACATACTATTTGAGAAGCAGACAGTGGGATACTGGGCACTTTGCTAGCCAAGCCTCTCAGAGTCTTCTGCTAAGACAGCGTAATTATTACAATCACCTCACCTCTTTTTTAGAGCAGACACATGCACGCCATGGACCAATTCACGAAGCAACTTGAGATGTTACTTAAAGAGAGAGAGAGTGCTCTTATCTTGGATCTGTCAATGCTTTAGTGAGTACACCCAGCATGCTTTGCTCCAAAAACTGCACAAAGTGCAGGTGATTTTTTAAAGTATGCAGGTAATTTAGGTGTGTATTCACCCTTCAGATTATTTGCTTTGGAAAAAATAAATAATAATAGACAGAGAGTTAAAAGGGCCAATCCCAATTCTACCCCTTACCCCTTCAGTTTCCCCTTCCCCTCTGTTTTGCGTGTGCACGTGAAGGGGTAGGGCTGTCTCAATTCTCTTTTGGTTGGAGGGGTAGGGGTAAGGGGAAGGGCCAGATAGCCCTTGAAATGAAGATTTTTCGGGACCACACTTCAAACGAAGGGGTATGAGAAATGTACCTGCATACACCGGCTACAGAGGCAACATGACTGCCAATAATCATTTTCTTTGTCACATTCAATCTTGTGCTCATATTTACGGTCATGTTCTTCAAAGAAACGGTTGCAAAAAATTTGTTAAAGTTTGTTAACAATATGACGCGTGTAAAAAGCAAAAGTTTGAGGCGAATTCGCGTCCACCGCGCCTCACTAAACGCCTCATTCGCGCCGCAAGACCTCCAGACGCGCGTAAACGTGTCTTAACATTGAAATCACACGCGCCAGACGCTCTATTCGCGTTTGGTGTGAACGCAGCTTTAGGCGTCGAAGATATCGTCATCTCCGTTGTTTTCTGCAAACTTCAGAAAAAAAATACAAAAAATAGCTGTAACTCACGTAAGACTACAGCTGACGACGGCATCTTGGAAGTTTGTGATAAACATTGGCACATCTCCTGTGACGTAGGCGCTAGCGACGATGTATAATGACATATGTAACGGTGTAGTAGTGGTGTCCCATTTCTTAGGGGAATATTTTCACCCCTACGCCTTGACACTCTGTTTCAAGGGGCAAGGGTTAGGGGTAGGCGAAGGGTTAAGGGTAGGCGAAGGGGTATAAAATAGAATTGGGATTGGGCCTTAGTGTAGAGGTCTGTCCCATTTTCCATTCTTCTGTACTATTTTAGGCCATTTTTGTAGGAGAATGAGTGCAAGTAGTGTGTTCACAGTGAGCAATGCAATAAGACACTTTATGCACTCATGCACCTTATGAAGCGGAACGGGAGTTTTATCTGGAAATGATGGTGGTATGATCAAAAATTGTCAAAATGGCAGACGCAGTGACTGCTGAAACTTGGGTGATAAGGCAGGTCCTCTGAGTGTTGGTGGTCCACTGATTAATGTGAAGACAGGTCAGGTGACCACAAGAAGAAGAGATAAGACCTGTCCTGATGACCTTGATGATGACTTGGCAAGGGTTCTCTGGAGGGCGACTCAAGTCTGTGGAGAAGGCAGCATTATGCAAAAGTTGAATGCGTTGACAAAATAGTTTAATATTTGTTTAACATGTACTGTATGTAAAAGGCCATTTTGGCTATTATATTGAATTAGGACTCAGGCAAGTGGTCAAAACAGGCATATGGACATTTCTCAAATGAAAAGCTTATATGTAGCAGTTTTTTTTTTTTTTTTTTGCAGCCATTACTACAGTCTGCAGTGTCACATGATCCTTCAGAAATCATTCTGAAAAGCCTATTTGGTGCACAAGACACATTTCTTGTTGAAAACAGTTCTGCTTCTTAATATTTTTTTGTGGAAACTCAGTATTCTTTGATGAATATAAAGTTCAAAAGAACAGTATTTATTTGAAATGTAAATATTTTGTAACATTATAAATTCATTTGCTTTCACTTTCGATCAGTTTAATACATCCTTGCTGAATAAGAGGATTAATTTCTTCTCAAATAAAGAGACAAAAAGAAGACAAGCATTTAAAATGTCACTTTAATTAACTGAAATGAAACAAATGTATGTACTGTAGTAAAAATAGCATTAGTGTTGTATTTGAGATTATACTACCCTTCAAATTCATATACTACATGACAGTGTAGTGTAGTGTAATGTAGTGTAGTGCACAGTGTATAGTACATCATTTTGAGGCACTATTATGTGATTTGTTTCTCCAGTAGGGACTACTTAAGTCACTATTTAATTGCATTTGTTAACTATTAGCTAAAAGCCATTGCGTCTAGCAAGTGGTCGGGTAAATCACCCCCAAAATACAGGGATTATCTAAGCAATAAATGAATCAAGGTGAAGAAAAAATCCATTGTCTAATAGCTTTTGCTGCACAGGAGGCAATTAATGTACCCTAAGCTGGCTGGGCTCAAGATCAGCCTCAGGGATCAATGTTCTTAAGCCCAATCAAAGCAATTCCATCGCATTATTTGGCTAGACTAATTGCTCGGACTAAAAAAGTGCAAAGTTTACCCCTAATGAGATTGACCCGTAGAATAAATGTGTTCCCTTGCTTTAAAGATTACGCTGACTTTTCTTATCCAGGGGCGCTTGTTAAATGAACACTTCCTGAGCATCCGGCTTTAATCGCTATTGCCATAAAATCATTGCTTGTGCATATTTCACAAGAAAAATGCTGTTTTCCCAGCGTCTCTGATTTAAAGGCACAAATCTCTGGATCAGCCAGGGTGTTTCACACATTATTGCAGTTTATCATGCACTGCACAAGTCGTTGCTACCCATTAGCAGTAGTGCAGTCTCCAGTCTTTTTAGTGGATGATCAGTGGGCTGGTCCTCTGGGTGTTAGTGGTCTGCTGACTGAGCCTCGGTGTGATGTGCTTAGATGACAAGACCTGCCCGATGCCCTTGGACATTTTGCTGTCTTGGCGAGGCTTCTACCAATGGGGAAATGGCAGAATCTCTCTAGAGTGGCCGTAGATGCGATTGATTGGAGCGGGCAAAATAGACAGTGATGTACTCTTTGTCACTGCCACTCCCCCATGGCGTGAAAGTTTAAAGCAAGAATCAATCCTCTCGTTGGCCGCCTCATGGAGGCTGTCGATAGTCATAAGTGGCTGACCTTCTCATCAAAGTTTGTGCCCCTCATCAGGCTGACGGACTCTGGCAGATATTGCTTGGAAAGCTGCATCCATCAATCCTGTGCCAACACAGCCAGGGATTGTCATGGTGACAAGGCTTTGAGGGTTTTTCACCAGAGCTGAAGTGTTAATAAAGTTAATAACACCACTGTCAGTGGCAGATGTTCAACAGGAGTTAACATCTAAATGCAAAAACATTATTTTTTAAGCTCCACAATGTACATAAAATACATTGAGATCAAAGTCATAGTCATCAGCATCAGCATCAACAATCTCCAGTTTGCACAATGCAGACGTTACTGTAAGTAGCATATTGTTTTATTTGATATCTTCACTTACAGATATTATAATCTTAATTTGCAATGCACTGCACTCAGTCTGCAGTAATTGGTCTACTAATAGCTACTTCAGAGACTTTTCTACTTAAAAGTATGATGCTAAGAACTAGTCCCTGCTGAGAAAATGGTTATCTCTCGCTCCCACTTTGACACTTCACCACTAAGGATCTGTCTTCCTGTTCCCCAGGCTCTACACCACTGAAGAGCTCTGTCAACCTCTGTATTTTGACATGGCATCTACTACATGGAGTGAACTACATTTAAAGCTACACTGTAAAAAGTAAAAAACAAAAACAAAACAAAAAACAATGCAGTTGTGAAAGAAATGTACAGAGCCCCATCTGTACAAATGTACAGGACCTTTGCAAAAAAAAAAAAAAAATAGACTTTTGCGTGCGCACGAGAAACTTTTTGTGTGCTCACGAGAAACTAATAGTTATCTAAAGCTATATGATAAGTTTGTGTGAAGAAACAAATTGTAAGTTGTTATTTTCTTTAAATTATATATCCCTTAAATGCATGATCCCTTAAATTTGGATGTTTCGCCAATCAGTATTACATATTCAGGTCTTTAGAGACCCGGATCTATATCTTACACGGATGGATATCTACCTGTCGCAATGATGTAAAATTCTCCTGAAATTAGAGTAACAATTACAGAATAATAAAAAAAAGCATATTTTGTTACCTTTTGGAACTTGGAAGGGTTCAGTTTGAGCAGATGTTTTATATCATCATCACTGTCTTCATCAGAGCTCATTTCCCAGTACATTCAGCATCTGGCTCTCAAACATATTCTCAAAACTATCATTTTCAACATCTTCAAAATCAATATTTTGATCGCTGACAGCTCCTTCACCAGATCCAACATCAAGTGACAGTGACTCTAATATTTGATTGCGTTCAGTACTTGCTTTGCAGTAAATCGCTGAGCCATTTCAAGTTTTGCTGATGATACTTCCTATTCTTTTGTTTTCTGCCTGTGGTATGAGTGAAACATTACTTCATCATTGTGTACCAGACATTGCCACCTTGTGGAATAAAGGTGAATTGCACTTTTATTGCAGATTTAATTATTGTTGTGCAGAAAAAAATATACTTACACTGTTACACAGCTTCGTTAGCGACCCTATACAATTTTTACAAAAAATGAAAGAAAATTTAATTTCTTTTACATTTTATATATTTTTTTCCTATTATAATGTTTATAATGAATTGATTTAGGAAAACAAAGAAGGTTGATGTCTAACTTAAAAAAATAATAATAATAATAATAATGAGGAGGAGGGTAGTGAATGACATCCCGGGTCACTAAAGACCAGAGGTATGCATTTAAGGGATATAGTTACATATGTTACAGATAAGTTGTAGTCACTTTTTTTTATTATTATTTTTTTATTTTTTATTGTATGGAATAGAGCAGGAACTTCCTGCCATTTTTCATATATATATATATGACACATTGATTGCCTGCTCATTCAGTTTCATACAGCTTCAGCAGCGCTGAGGGGTAGTTTGTAGATGTCCACTGAATTTAACGAAATATATTTATTTTTATTGATTATTAACAGTTAGATTCTAGCAGTTAGATTATTATCAGTTAGTAAACACTCTTTCTGCTAGTTACATTGTTACACCAGTAGGAATGAAACAAGTAATAAGTTAGTAAGTCTTTATGAAACAGGAAGTCTTTATGAGTGAGTCATTCATTCATTTACAGCTTATTCGTTCAAAAACGCTGATTCATTTAGGAACAAAACTATTGTGTCTTTATATAGCTACGAGTTATCCATAGCTGATTTGTTTAAACACACTGTTTCATTCAGGAATCAAACAAGTATTTGCCTTTATGAGTGAGTCATTCAGCTGATTCTTTCAAAAATACTTTACATCTGATGTCTTTAAATAATATATACTTACGTCAACAAATGTTTGGAACAATGTAATTATTGTGTTCATGTTCAATTGTGCAAAACACTTTTGCTGCTATTCAGGTGAGATACAGATAAGGTCAGAGACAAGTTTCATGTTATGGTTATGTCAACAGTGTAATTTTAGATGTAATTATATGCTGCAGGTATTTTTTTATATAAGTGCAATGTAAAAATATGTGTACACAATAAGTGCATTGTATCAAATGAATGGTTACACTTTATTTTAAGGTGTCATTGTTACAGTGCAATTATATATTTGAGTACAGAGTAATATTAATTTACAACATGTACTTACTATAGGGTTAGGGTAGGATTAGGATTTGGCTGAGGGTTAGTTGCATGTACATGTAATTTACTGTTAGTACTATGGTAAGTACATGTAACATAATTATGTAACAAGTACACTGTAAAATAAAGTGTTACCAAATGAATAATTTAAATCTTAGTACATAGTTAAATACATTTTATTTCCATTTATAATAGAAATAAAAAGTGTGACCATTCAGGAATGCCACAACTGTGTATTGTTTGGAGGCATGTACCGGTTCTGCTGTGACTCTGTTTAGAACTATTTTTGTTGGCGGAGCAAAACAGACAAAGTTACTGACAATATTGCCTAAAGCGTTGTAGTGTACTCAATAACTTTCTTGTTAATGCACTGTCCCACAAAAGCAATATCACACTCTAAACCAGCATCCAAAAATAACATATACTACGGGTAGGCACTGACTTCAGTGGCCTGAGAACACTGGTGAAATTTGATTTGGATGAAATGTGACCTCTTTTTAAGTAAGTTAATGAAGGGCATTGAATCAGTAGAGGTTATGGCAGAATTGGTCATAACACCACATGAGTGGGCAAAGCAATAATGTGTCCTTCAAATAAATAACTTCAAATATTTCAGCTTTAAAGTGTAGAACCATCATTGGATACACTGAACACAGATTTGTGGGTAGCACTACATTAAATTATCAAATTTTTGCTCTCTTTTCCCACCAAAATGAGCCTGGCTCCTTGATAGCCACAGCTTTTTTATAATGAGATACATCTACGCCCCACTCTCTTCAATCAGTCTTCTCAGGTAGTCCATTTCCTTGGCTGTGGGAGGTTGTGAAATATTCAGGAGCATGCATCAGTACTCCTATTATTGAAATCAGCAGCTACTCTTTTTAAAAGGTGTAGCCATTAATCAATCATTACCGGAACATTGGCTTTATTATTTGCTTCATTACCAAAGCTCTACCTCTGGCAACCACCATTTTGTGTGCATGAGTGGAATCTAATGCAGCGACTAGTGCCATTTTTCTATCATTATGTGAGCACTAGAGGTCTTTTGTTGGAGATTACTCATAATGTTTTCAACCCTTACAGCCCTTCGTAACAGCATTCTATTGTGTACAGCCTTTCAGGATTAATTAATTGTGTCACCATGCTTGTGTCTGAAAGGCATGTGAATGAAAGGCTTAAGACTTCAGGTGAACTTAATGAAAGTTTTGCAAAGCGTTTCCAGTATGTAAGCATTCATAAAGGTGCTAAGCTTCAATCATATGCCAAGTTGACTCTACATGTCTAATGACCTGCACTGAAGTGATAAGAGAAGTCATAGAGATCTAACAGGCCGATATTCAAGCCACGACTGTCCCAGCATGATGACTTTTTTTTATCAGCTTTCTTTAGAGAGACCCCCTAACAAGATTCATTGCTTTTCTTTCTCAGAATTAGGAAGGGTTATCTGCAAGAGCGGTCAAATTTGAAGGGAAGCTCTTTTAATTAGCATATCATTGTTGGCTATCGATTTCGCCCTCGTCTTAAAGCAGAGGTATCAAAAGAACATCCAGCATCAAACAAGAAAGAATTTCTCATGTCATTCGTTGTGTCGCCTTGCTCAGCTGAGAAATGGTTGGAAATTATACTCCATTTAGGGCAATTGTGCTGCTGCTCAATACAAAGCCATTATTGTCCTTGAGAAATAGAGTAACATCTCTGTAGAGGAGCGACCGCCATCATGTGGGAGTGTAAAAACAGCTGTGATGGATGTTGTTCAAATGTAATGACTGAACTTGCAGTCAGTACAGTAGAGGAGGAGAAGGCAGAGACCATTGTGTGTGGTGGTTATTGGCTCCTGTTTTTACTTGGCATAGTCAACTGAAATCGAGCTGGGAAATAAACTGCCTCACACACGCCAAGCCCTGAACGAAACTTGCAAATTGAATATTGCTATGAAAAAAAAAAAAAAAAAAAGTCCTTTACTAGGCCGAATGCAGCTGTGGCCAGCAAGGTTATTTATTTTGTCGTAAATTAATGTGCCACGATGCCACAGGCTCAATTTTGGTGGTGGATTTGAAAAACGGCAGCTATTATTATTACTATTTGAGCACAATCAGCCTCATGTCTCCAAGCTGATTAGGAGTTGTCCTGAATGGCTCTGATTGTGTAATGATCAGCTAATTACAAAGAGAACAGTCCCATGCTGTGGTGAATTCAGCCTAGCTGCTAATGCCAGTCTGGCAGAGTGAATAATACAGCACCCCATAAGAGTTTCACTCACAATAGCGCTACAGTAATGGCATTAGAGCACATTTATGTTTTTTTTTTCATGTGTTCTTTTCCGTGGATGAAATGTTAGCTTTGAATATCTCTTTGGAAATATTGCATCATATATCAGTTGCCAATGTGTATTTACACACAGTTGTTAAGCGATCTGTGTGGCTGTGATGCATATTGCCAATGAATAATAGAAAACAGCGAAGCAGAGAGCCATGGCTGTAGCTCGAATCGGATCTATTATACATAACCATGAGCTACTGCAATTAGCAAGAGTTTAAAAGTGCAATCATCTGCATAACCAGCATTGTTAGTCTTTTTGGCATATGAGGTGGACTTTGAAGAGGCATCTACTTATCTATCTATCTATCTATCTATCTATCTATCTATCTATCTATCTATCTATCTATCTATCTATCTATCTATCTATCTATCTATCTATCTATCTATCTATCTATCTATCTATCTATCTATCTATCTATCTATCTATCTATCTATCTTCCAGTGCTGCTGTCAAAATACTAAGAAGTTCTGAAATTCATATAAAATTTCCAATTCAATCGTAATATTTGAAAAGAAAAATACAATTAAAATTTTTGATAATGGTCTCTGAATTTAGAACATTAGAACACTATAAATCATTAGAACATGCCTGCTGTAGTATTTGCAACATGGTCGTCATAGCAGAGTTCAGTTCAGTGTACTCTGGCTGTTGTGACAGTGATAAGCACTTTGTTCCAGAATTTGGAGACAAAAATAGGGAAACTCACTGACCAAGACCGACTAGAGTGGCTCTTCTAGACTCAGGGCTTAAACCAACCAAATGTAACAGAGCAGAACAGGGCTAGAATAGGTGGACATCACATCAGGCAATTCCATTAGCTGCATTGCACACGAATCAGAGCCTTGAATCTAATTCCATCTGCCACAGAAGAACAGTGAGCTTCAAGAGACCATGTGACCCTGCAGAACACTGATAACTGTCCCTCTGTAACATGTTGTAATGTGAATTTCGGGGCAGCTAGTGAGTGTAAGACTGAGGTATTGTGAGCCATGGTGCCTAGCGGTTTGAAGCAGACAGGCTGGACTAGAGCGCCGTTTGCCCCGGCACTGAGACTGATGAACGTGCCGTTCTGCCGAGATGGGCCCATTTATTACAGTCTGACATGACAAATCATTGCACAAGGATACAGGGCCAGTTTGTGCACTCTGCCACCCCACCACAACAAAGCCATTGGTAATTCTAATGGCCAGTATGTGCAAATGTGACATTTCTTTTATGGTCATGCAAGTATCTCCTTTTTGCAGCCGATTCTGCACCATTAAGTTTAAAAGGAAGGGTTTTGTTTAAGCATAATATTCAGGAAGAGACCCTGCAATTCCTCAATGACTAAAGGAGCATTTGATCCACTTTACTCAGACTGCATAATATAGGGAAAAAAGAAATGTGGAAAACTTCAACTGAATACAAAAAGACACACTTTGTACTTTAATTAGATCCTTACATGTCACACATATACATTTAAAAAAAAAGATTGATTTCTATGAATAGGAACAAACCTGCGGTACAAGACAGTTGGGTTATTCATTCTCTAATACTAATGCGCACCTCTTAGAAATATCCTCTCCACGTACCGGCATTTGATCTGATGGGTTTTTTTCATACTTGTTCCCTGCCGCTCTGAGCTTTGATGTCCGTTTTCATTAAACAGATTGTGTTTCTTTTCTCATAGAGTGGGGTCATGCTTAACAGGGCGTACTCCACGTGCAAAGAGGTGGGTCACTGGTGAAGCGTGTCTGTACAAATTTTAGAGAGATTTAAAATGGGTTTTGTCGTTGAGAAATGGCTGTGTACCTACAAGTACAGCTAATTGTATTTTCAATTAATTCCTTCGGCAAATGATGGTAATGATAAAAGCAGAGGTGACTTTTGGCACTACTCGACTGTGACTTTGTTAATTAGATTCGAGTCATGAGCAAAGCCCAGTAAATCCTCTTGTTTTTAAATACGCTGTGTAATGAATGCAAATTTCAGTTGTTTTCGGTCTCTCGTCAGTTCTTTTTATTCGCTACATGGTCGAAAGTATGTGGACATCCATTTTAATTAACGGGCTGTAATATTTCAGATATTCCCACTGTCAGCAGAGATATACAATCAAGCAATACAGCCATGCAATCTGCTTAGACAAACAATTTTCATGTAGTGGGTCGTATCTTTTCTGTTCCATCATGACAATGCGTTTGCATCACAAAACTGAGTTTGGCGTACAAGAAGTTGACTGTGGTTCCCTTTCAGTCGAGAACGTCAGACGTAGTCGACGTCGACTGAATGGGGATCACGCTTAGGGAGCCTGTCTTCTTCGTACTACTATTTAATCAAGCCAATTCAACATTGGTATGCGTGATTACATGCTCTGCCCCGCAGCGCGGGTATAAACACGGAAGTGGACGCACGAACCAGTCGCCTTTCGCTTCGGAGCCGATTGGATGTACTATTGTTTACACAACAAGCGAGTGTGTCGTGTTCTTGCGGAAAACCTCCCAGTGTTGCCGTTTCTACAGCGTGAGTGCAGTGGTGATCGCGAGCTTCTCAAGCTCTCAACTGCTGTTTTAACAGCATCAAATTTCTATTTGTTTGTGTGTTTGACGGTTGGTTAGAGGGGTTTCAGTTTCAGTTCGCTGATTCAGTGTTGCCACGGTCATTCCCTGTGTGCTCCTCCACCGCAGCCGGTGGAGTCCCCCGTGGAGCGTGCTGGTCCATCTGTAATGGGTGGACCGGCCGTTTCACCTGGGGCTCCCCCAGAGGACAGGACGCCGATTGCAGCATTGGAGGGTGAGCTGGCCTCTGGAGATGTTGACTCGACTGCGTTATCTCCCTCTGGGAGCGTAACGTTGCCCGAGCCGGATCTAGAACTGTCAGCTATGCTGAATTGTGCCGCCGAGGCTGTCGGGCTCGAGTGGAACCCTCCACCGTGTCCTGCTCAGTCTCGGTTGGATGATTGGTATCTCGGGGCGGGCCGTGCTGGTTCTTAGCCCGCCGCCCCAGTGCCCTTCTTTCCCGAAGTGCATGGAGAGCTTACTAGGTCGTGGACGGCACCTTTTACTGCCGAAACTGCCTGAGTGGCTCTTCCCCCCTCGCTACCCTTGAGGGAGGAGCGGTGATGGGTTATGAGGCTATCCCTCCAGTGGAGCGGTCTGTTGCGACACACCTGCATCCACCCCGCCGCCGGTGGCAGTTCCTCCGCCTGCTCGTCGCCGAGGGCGTCCCCTGCTGCTGCCTCCGTTTCCGCGGGGCCCCCGCAGCAGCCTCCACCCAGGCCCCAGCGTAGAGCCAGCAGCAGGCAGGCCGCCCGGTCTGTCTCAGGCACCTCCTTCATACGCAACCAGGACATTTTGTACCATGAAATAATGGTAAGAAAACACTGGGTTTTTCTCAGAGGTGCACGCAATAACACAGTGTAGTCCGATTCTAACACTAATGGCCCTTTTAACCTTTTTTGTATATTTAATGAATCAAAAGCATACAACACAACCAGTATAGTATTTATTGGTAAGATTTTCCAATGACAATCCATTTGTTAACATTAGTTATCTACGTTAGTTAACATGAACAAATGATGATACATCTAAAGCATTTGATATTTTTAGTTCTTGTTAATTTCAATATTTACCACTACATTATTAAAACAAAAATTAATATTATTTTATGGACTTGATATCATGAACTAACAATGAACAGTATTATTGTATTTATTATTATTATTATTATTATTATTATTATTATATCTATTGAATCCATAGCATTTTAACTCCATAAATACACATTTTTTATTATTAGAAGGTAGAAGGTATGCTTAGCATTAATGAATTTGAGCTTATGCTCAAATTAATCATAATGGAATCTAATTGCAACCGGATACTGCCATATAGTGTATCTATAGCTTTTAGATCTTCGCTAGCTAAGAGTGTAGATGTAGAGAGGAGAAAAACAGTCTTGCGAGTGAGGAGGATAAAATCTACTCTGTGCGGCTCAAACAGACAGGAGTCGTCGGCCCATGAGAATCTCCCTCTCTGTACAACATGCTGAAGCTCAGCACAAAAGAAGAGTGTTTTCTGCTTACTAGCCCTGATGGGAGGAAGTCAATCTCTGGACCCTCTCGAGCAGGCCACTGTGGTCCACTCCTGCTTAGCTGAACAATCGTCTGGCGGGCTGATGTATTATTCATCTGGACAGGTTTGCAGCTGGATTAGTCCCTGCCATGGCCTGTTTTCTCTCTGTCCGCAGTGATGTGCTGATGGCTTAATGATGCGACAGGTCTCTGGGAGGTGGTTAATGCATCTGGCGGCCGGTGACACCTGCCAAAAAGAGAATCTCCTGATGGGAAGAGAGCAGCTGCACAGCAGATGCAGGCTAATAAAACACTGCTCTTTACTGGCCTCTGATTGGCCGGCTCACGACAGAGGTGACGGGGAAACGGCTCTTTGTTTAAGCTTAATCGTCAGACAGGATGCTGAGGTGAACAAACTGATGTGTCCTCCTGTCACACATCTACATTTCCCTGATAATGCTAGTTAATGTGTATATTTTATCAGTGACAAGCCTTTATTTGCATCATGCATTTTTAATTCAGATTATACTTAAGGGAAAAGTGCATTGCATTTCAGCCTTCAGTTAGTTAAACTCTAAGGGTTTGTCTACATTTTTAAAGACAAAAATATTTGTGCTTATATAAGCACTATATATAAGCACTGAGAGTCTCCACGGTCATGTCTGCCAAATAATAGTTCATTGAGTCAGTGAACTGCAAAAGCAGCAAATATGCCCACCTGGAGTAGCAAAATATTCATGTCATACCTGGTGTAATGTGGCATCACTAATGCAGCGTGATGGCAGATGGAATTTTGCTGGGTTGGGTGGCAGCACTACAGAGGGGCCTGTCATATTTAATGGCAGACAGTCCTTATGACAGTTCACATTAGCCGCTGCGGATGCTGAAAATTTTATATGTTTTATATTCCCTTAAGTCAGACTTTACATGAAATATCATCAGGAAATTATACTGGAAAATGAGGTCAAGGCTACAAAAAAAAAAAAAAGAGCGCGCTCTACAGTTTAGTTAAATTGTAGCCGAGGCTTTTAACATACAAATAGAGTGTAAATGGTATGTACACAGAAATCATAGAGGAGACAAAATCAGAAGAGACCATAATTACCATTTGCTGGAGAATGTGTGTGTTCAAAATTCTACAGGCAATTGCCTTTGTTCATAATTTAAGACCATTTTAAGCTCTTTGGAGTCATGATTTTATGCAACCGAGTTCATAATCTGTTTTTTGAGGTGGAGAATTTGGAAATCATTTTGAACTCTAGTGCCATCCTTTCTATATCAGTGGTTCTCAACTTGTTTGATTCAAAGGCCCCCAATATTGGCTAAAATATTTCCTTTGGTATTTCTGCTGTAAATATGACAACATTGCTTGTTTTCAACTTTATTTATCAACAGAAATTGGGAATGTTGATATGCTAAAATTAAACCTAACTCAATGATTTCAGTATATATATATATATATATATATATATATATATATATATATATATATATATATATATATATATATATATATATATATAATTTTTTTTTTTTTTTTTTTTTTTTAAGAGCTTCATGCAATAACACAAAGCTTGAACAATGTAGTATATAGTATATACAAATGTCCCCACAAGGATAGTAAAACCTGAGATCACCTACATTGTGGAGACCAGGCAGCGGGGGAAATGTGTTAATAAACATACTAAATTATATTTTTTTGAAAATATAAAGATGCAGAAAGTTTTGTGTGATGGGTAGGTTTAGGGGTAGGGTTAGTGTGAGGGGACAGAATATACAGTTTACAGCGTAAAACCCATTACGTTTATGGAGAGTCCCCAGAAAGATAGTAAACCAGACAAATGTGTTTGTGTGTGTGTGTGTGTGTGTGTGTGTGTGTGTGTAGTGTCTGTTTTACCCTATTGAAAAAGAAGTACATTTTAGCTTTAGCTTTTATACTTTTAAAAAGGTGACTTGTTACAGAAACAAATTATTTTTAAATAATATAATTAAGTGTAAACTAAAATAATGTTATTGGACACTTAATTACATATTAATTGCAATACAATTTTATAGTTTAAATTTAAGGCTTTTTTACCCACTTATAGGTTTTTAGGACATCTTATAGTATGTAATTCATAATTACTTCTATTAGCTTTGAAATATGGTTAAAGTGCACTGCCAAATGTACTGATATGTATATTGAATAACACACTACAGTTCAAATTAAATTAATTATATTTGCTTTTGTATGTTAGTCAGGTGTATGCAAGTCATAGGTGTACTTCTTTAAAGCACAACAAAATATTACTAAAAATATTACTAAAAATATTACTTTTTTTTGGAAAACTTTTAATTTTAACTTTTCATGTGAATCGATTCAGACAATTAGAAATTAATTTGACATTATTACAAAGTGTACTTTTTAGAAGTGTACTTACATTTGTTTGTCATGAAAGTGACATATACTCTCTTTAAAAAACATAGATGGAGTAGATCGAGTCCATCAACACCCCCAAAGCTTTCACAGTTTTACACCTCTTCCGGTGTTCAACATTTAATTTACGGTAAACTTAGGCAGTTTTGAGTTTTGATTTTTATGCTGTTTAATGTTCATGTTAGCTTACATGTGCATAATGCTTCTATCTCTTGTTTCTGTTTTTTGCTTGTTTTTGAATCCAGAAATTCTGTACTGTTTATAAAAATTATTATTATTATTATTATTATTATTCAATTATTTTAAGTCAAACTGTTGCCCATTCGGAATTTTGCAAAGTCCCATCAATGGGCCCCAGCCCTCTAGTTGAGAATCACTGCTCTATATTTTATACCATACACAGCTTTTATTGCATATCAGCAAACCAGTGACTCATTGTGATTGAAACTCAAATGCTCTGATAACTCTTGTTCCTCTCTAGTTCTCTCTCTTTCTCATTTCCATTCATTTTAGGTCTTCCCTCTGCTGCTTATTGAAAATCACCTTCATGGAAACAACCATTACATTTCAGCGATTTTTGTGCACAATAACTATTACGATAAACATGGTGGGAAATGACAGAAAAAACACACCCAGCTCTCAATCATGCTGTTTTTTTCTTGTCCTTACTCAGAGAGCTTTCACGGCATGTTCAGCTCAGTAGAAGCAGGACTGAACGGTCCCTGTAATTTTCATCATGCAAACAAAGGAAAGCAATGGTATATAAATCAGGAGCAGAGTCCCTCTCTGTCTCTCTGTGTAAAATCTGCAAGACGTTCTCTCCATCTAACGTTTTGTTTTACCCAAGCTTGCGATGACCCCCTATTAAATCCTGGAAAATCTGTCTTTGTCTGTCATCCATTTTAAAGTCCCTATGTGTGGAGATACCTGATCTTTTGTCTGCGCTTTCCTTCCCCACTGATTCGTCAGCTCAAAGCATTCCGACTGCTTTCTGAAGAACTTTCCTCAAATATGCAAAAGAAACTCACTGTTACCATAGTAGCATATTATGATATTCAGAAAGAACAACCAACCATTTGGGATGCTAAAATTAGGCCAAAGTGTGTGCAGTGTTGTTGTTGTTGTTGTTTTTTCTACTGTTTTTTTATTTTTTATTATTGACTTCAGAATGATAATAAGATTCATCGTCTCTAACTAGACAGAGCAATTCAATTAACTGGGGAAGAAAGCTTCTCTACACCCTTATAATCTGCACAATTTTTTCCCCTCTAATTAGATGGAAAACTTTCTAGACTAGTGAAAATAAATTTGTGGTAAGTTTCTGTGGGTTTTTTTTTTTAGTAGTCCATCTATTTTTTTTCTAAACACATAGAAAGAATGCACAATTAGTAGCCAAACCAAGTACACTAAGCTTCGATCTTGTGTAGCCAGTGGCACAATAAAATAAAAATAATTTATTTTTACATGTTTATTTTGACTGAAAAAATAAGCACTTTAGCAGTAAGTAAAAGGACTTTTAAGTCCTCCTTAAAATAATATATCACCCACAAATCAAAATTGTGTTATTATTTACTCATGTTTTTGTCCATACAATTGAAGGGTTAGTTCATCTAAAAATGAAAATTCTGTCATTAATTATTCACCCTCATTTAGTTCTAAACCCGTAAGACCTTTGTTCATCTTCGGAACATGAATTACGATTTTCTTTTTTTGATGAAATCCGAGAGGTTTCTGAACCATCCATAGGCAGCAATGTCATTGCAACTTTCAGTAGCCAGAAAGGTAGTAAAGACATTGTTAAAATAGTCCATGCGACTTCAATCTTAATGTTATGAAACGACGAGATTTTCTTGTCCGCAAAAACAAAACAAAAATAGCGACTTTATTCAACCATTTCTTCTTTTCTACGTGAGTCTCTGACGCTGTTGACGTAGTAAACACAGAATTTTCACGACACTGTAGAGACTATCTGTAAAACACAGTGCAGGGCTTCCAGGTTCTACGTCGTGGTGCTCACATGAACAGCGTCGGCCAATTGTGAGCTGGCAGTTCTGCCGTAGAACCTGGAAGCGCTGCACTGTGTTTTACAGATACTTTAGATACTATACAAGATTTTCCTATGGGGTTTAATAATGGTGTTTTACGATTTATGAGTAAAATAAAGCTTGTGGTAAATGTATTTTGACGATAGTTTCACATTTTGTTCTACAACGTACACTGCACACACTCACACCCAAAACTGTCTTATCTAGTTACTTATTAAAAGTGTATGTTTTCAAAAATGAAAATAACTGCTTCAAAATTTGCCTTTTCACTATGTGTGTGTGTAATTTACGTTGTGGATCAAATGGAAGTATTGTCAAGTTATGTTTAACCCCATTTTAAAACCCCATAGGAAAATCTCGAAAGGAACCAGCGGTGAATTAGTCTTCTGGGTTTGGACATCTTACCTGCACCACTCTATAATAGGGGACATACTAAATACAAAGAAATTACATTTCTCATGCTGATAACACAAGAAAAATGTCATGTAAGTAATGAAAAATGTTCTATTAAATAAAAAAATAAAAAAATTAGGTCTCAGAATTATTACTCAGAATTATAGCTTGACCTGCCTTTTCACAATGTAAAATGGTTAAAATTTGACTTTGTACAATGCATAGTTTAGATAGCACTGGTATTATGATTGGTGCTAATTACAATAATAGACATTGACTGCATTATAACACCTGGGTGTATAAAAGGTAGATATGCCGCTTAATTCCTTTGTCCTTGTTCAGTCAAAAAACCTTGATTCCAATTACTTTATCATGATAATTTAGCCATTTCATCTCACATATTGTAGGCTCAGTCACAAAAGACATGCAAACAATGCTTAAAATATCAGTTATGTGCAACGCTTCTTTTCTTTCATTTTCCTGATGCTCCCTGCTGTCTGGATGTCTTGCACTTCCACATGCTCCATTTCCCTGTATTAAAGAGGGCCGGCTTATCACTGTGTCTGTGAGTCTGTTAGCATTGCATATCTTACATGCAAAGTGATTACAGCAGTGGCAGCACCCAGTCATCCATGAAGACAGCAGCGGTTCACAGATTTGGCTGCACAGCTCTGGGGCAATGGCATTACATGACATGTTGGCAGGAAAAGCTTTATACACATGAGAGACAGAAACCATGGAAGCTGTGCATAAGAAGCTACACAAACCCCCAGGGCCACTTCAGATAACCTTCTCACTACCATGGAGTTATAGGTTGGCGTTGTGATGTAGTCCTCCCTCTGATACACCCCAACTGAAGTTGTTGGGCCTGAAGGAAAGGTACCATAGCAAATAATGACATGTACAACAAAGTTGCCATTCTATTAAATAGCCACCAGGGTTTCTAGTAGGGATGCACTGATACCACTTTTTCCAGAACGAGTCCGATACCAATACTTTCATTTTTGGTACTCGCCGATACCAATACCGTATAACCGATACCTGTATTTTCACTGCATTTGTAATTTTTAAATATATTGGTAGAGAAACCAAAAGAATATTAATCATATTGGTTGGCTTAATTTGTTCATCAAATAAATATTTCCTTCAGTTATTGTCATGCTTAATTGTGACCCTGGACCACAAAACCAGTCACATGGGTCAGTTTTTTAATTTGAGATTTATACATCACCCGAAAGCTGAATAAATAAGCTTTCCAATGAGGTATGGTTTGTTTATAAATAACAATATTTGGCTGAGATACAACTATTGAAAATCTGGAATCTGAGGGTGCAAAAAAATCAAAACATTGAGAAAATCTCCTTTAAAGTTGTTCATTTATGTTCACGATTGTGCTGCATTCACTCACAAAAAATATTTTTTTATATATTTACGATAGGAAATTTACAAAATATTTCCATGGAACATGATCTTTACGTAATATACTAATGATTTTTGGCATAAAAGAAAAATCGATAATTTTGACCCATACAATGTATTGTTGGCTATTGCCACAAATATACCCGTGTGACATATGACTGGTTTTGTGATCCAGGGTCACAATTAAGCCTGCTAAACTGCATTATATGTGCTTCTGTTACTTTCACTCTTCATTCTATTGCTATATCATATTTTATCTTTAATTTAATAGTACAGCACATACAGTGAGGAAAATAAGTATTTGAACACCCTGCTATTTTGCAAGTTCTCCCACTTAGAAATCATGGAGGGGTCTGAAATTGTCATCGTAGGTGCATGTCCACTGTGAGAGACATAATCTAAAAAAAAATCCAGAAATCACAATGTATGATTTTTTAACTATTTATTTGTATGATACAGCTGCAAATAAGTATTTGAACACCTGAGAAAATCAATATTAATATTTGGTACAGTAGCCTTTGTTTGCAATTACAGAGGTCAAACGTTTCCTGTAGTTTTTCACCAGGTTTGCACACACTGCAGGAGGGATTTTGGCCCACTCCTCCACACAGATCTTCTCTAGATCAGTCAGGTTTCTGGGCTGTCGCTGAGAAACACGGAGTTTGAGCTCCCTCCAAAGATTCTCTGTTGGGTTTAGGTCTGGAGACTGGCTAGGCCACGCCAGAACCTTGATATGCTTCTTACAGAGCCACTCCTTGGTTATCCTGGCTGTGTGCTTCGGGTCATTGTCATGTTGGAAGACCCAGCCTCGACCCATCTTCAATGCTCTAACTGAGGGAAGGAGGTTGTTCCCCAAAATCTCGCAATACATGGCCCCGGTCATCCTCTCCTTAATACAGTGCAGTCACCCTGTCCCATGTGCAGAAAAACACCCCCAAAGCATGATGCTACCACCCCCATGCTTCACAGTAGGGATGGTGTTCTTGGGATGGTACTCATCATTCTTCTTCCTCCAAACACGTTTAGTGGAATTATGACCAAAAAGTTCTATTTTGGTCTCATCTGACCACATGACTTTCTCCCATGACTCCTCTGGATCATCCAAATGGTCATTGGCAAACTTAAGACGGGCCTTGACATGTGCTGGTTTAAGCAGGGGAACCTTCCGTGCCATGCATGATTTCAAACCATGACGTCTTACTGTAGTGTATTACCAACAGTAACCTTGGAAACGGTGGTCCCAGCTCTTTTCAGGTCATTGACCAGCTCCTCCTGTGTAGTTCTGGGCTGATTTCTCACCTTTCTTAGGATCATTGAGACCCCACGAGGTGAGATCTTGCATGGAGCCCCAGTCCGAGGGAGATTGACAGTCATGTTTAGCATCTTCCATTTTCTAATGATTGCTCCAACAGTGGACCTTTTTTCACCAAGCTGCTTGGCAATTTCCCCGTAGCCCTTTCCAGCCTTGTGGAGGTGTACAATTCTGTCTCTAGTGTCTTTGGACAGCTCTTTGGTCTTGGCCATGTTAGTAGTTGGATTCTTACTGATTGTATGGGGTGGACAGGTGTCTTTATGCAGCTAACGACCTCAAACAGGTGCATCTAATTTAGGATAATAAATGGAGTGGAGGTGGACATTTTAAAGGCAGACTAACAGGTCTTTGAGGGTCAGAATTCTAGCTGATAGACAGGTGTTCAAATACTTATTTGCAGCTGTATCATACAAAGAAATAGTTAAAAAATCATATATTGTGATTTCTGGATTTTTTTTTTTTTTAGATTATGTCTCTCACAGTGGACATGCACCTACGATGACAATTTCAGACCCCTCCATGATTTCCATGTGGGAGAACTTGCAAAATAGCAGGGTGTTCAAATACTTATTTTCCTCACTGTATTTAGAGCAGCTCCAGCAGGGCTCAGTGCTGAGGATTGGGTCAGTGGTAGGCTACAAATGTTTAGACACCAGTGAAATATCAATTCTTTATTCCAATTTTGATAGGTCTACAACAAAAACTACAATAATCAATCAAATGTGAAAAAACACTGCATATTTATTACTGAATAAATTAAATATAGATGGATCTTTTTGTAAAGTTACTAAAGGTAGCCTATTTAGTCAAGAGCAGTGATTAATTTATTTGTCCTTTGTTTGACTAACATTAAAACACAGCAGCAGGTTTATAAGACTGCTGTCCCTTTAAAACCGAACGCACGGACCCCATTTAAATATACTGTCTGTACAGTATGTTCACTTGAATTCATCAGTACAAGCAAGAGACGTGAAAGGCAATTCAATTCAGTATTCGCGAGCTGAGACGCTGGTTTTCGGGGCGCGCGCTTTGGATGTTTGCGTTCATGAAACTTCTTGACATTAACACGTCCTGTAATAATGTATGAAATCACTCGTTATACATAAATCAGGTAACAGTTCATGTTTTACTTACATATACGATTTAGTTTTAATCCAAATAACACGTGCTGAGTGAACGATCAGCAATCAAGAGCATTCAACAGAAGTGCTCTCTCTCTCTCTCTCTCTCTCTCTCTCTCTCTCTCTCTCTCTCTCTCTCTCTCTCTCGTCAGTTAACATAAATAATAAGCTACATCATGCCTCATTTTACTTTGCCATTGACATCCGACTGAACTACAAACTTTCCACTTAGCGTACGTCTGTAAAAAAGGGATGCGTTCGACCAGCTCGTGCGTTTGTGCTGCTGCGCGCTCAATACACTGCACTCGTTTTTCTCTTATCAGCTCGCGCACCACAGCTATGTTACTATAACGTTCGTTTAATATTCCACTAATAAGATACATTTACTTAATAGACAGCCTTCTTTGTTATCCCCATTATACTCTCTGTTGTCCGTGTGTCTTTGTCTGGACACAAGTGTACAAACGCTGCCTGGTATTGGTTGTTGGTATCAGAGCATTTTTATGTTTACAAGTACATGAGCTCAGTATCGGCCGATACTGGTATCGGTATCTGTGCATCCCTTGTTTCTAGTGCTGCATTGGTGCCTGCATGATTTCATCTGACGATATGCACAGAGGGGCGACAACACTAAAAAGTTAAAATAAATTCATATATGCTCAAGTTCAATAATCAACTCTGAGAGAAGTTTTATTTTCCCTGAAAATTCGAGCATAATCTAGCATGAATTCCATGTTGGTCCAAGCTTGTTTATGCTGGTTAGAGCTAGCTGTTCTAGTCATGCTGTTCTCAAGCATGGTCCACCAGCACTCCTGCTTCCCATACTGCACTCTAAAAACTGTTGGGTTGAAAATAACCCAATTTGGATTGTTTTGCAACCCACTGCTTGGTAAAATATGGACAAACCCAAACGTGGGTTATTTAAACAGCATGCTGGATTGTTAATTAAACTCTGTATAATGGGTTTATTTATGGTACTGTAGTTGTTTTTCACAGGAACACTCTTATTTTTACTTCATATAGGCTAATATTTCCAGATTAACTTTAATCCTGTAAAAAAAAATGTAAAAAAAAACACTACACAACCAGTGTGTTTACACGATACATCCTTTATTTTGGTGTCAGTAGACTCTTTTTAAACCTGAAAACAGCCAAAAGCAATGAAATGGACAAAGATGTCCATCTAGCGCATTTTCTCATGAGAATTATTATTATTTTTTTTTCAAATTATAATTGTTCCAGACCGTTTTGCAATTGCATGTGGCCAATTCAATAAAAATAAATGATTGACTAGAATAGAAGGATTAATTGACATTGCTGGTTGAGACATAATGTGAAATATTATGAAATATTTGCACAGAATACATTTCTCAGGTCAGTCTGAGAACTCATGCATAAACACTGCGTACTGTACTGCAGCAGACACCACTGTGCTGAAATATTTCCAGTTCGGCTCCTCTATTGTTTTTTCCTCACACAGCTCAGACCCTTCACACGCTCATTCATTACAGGGAGGCTACAGTCCTGCAGTTTCACAGGTTTGATTGGACCATGAAGAAATGGAACCCATCTACACTCCATCCAACCACTACCTCTCGAACATGTCTTTTTCTGAACTAAGCTTATTTCTCTTCACACACAGTGGAGTTGGAGGTCCAGCACCTTGCTATCTCTGAAGATGTCCCATATTAGAGATGTGACAGGTCGAGTGAGATAGTCTGCAAGGAACTTTCCTTCCACATGCATACTTTCTGACTTCATGGAGTTGTGATGAGATAATTGACCTCCATTAAGACCAAGATAAGGCAGAACTTAAAGTGGTTTAAAGTGTGTAATTGACCCTTTTGCCTGGACCTTGTCTGTCATTATTCAGACTAGCAGGAAGTCCCTCCTCTTACTTAAATGATAATTGGGCCATTTTTTTCTGTTCTATATATTAATTTATTTAAAAGTTTTTTTTTGTTTTTTTTTTGTTTTGTTTTTAATGTCGGTATTAAAATTCATTTTGATATTTTTGGGAGGTATAAAGTTAGGAAATATTAGAAAAAATACATAATTAAGCGTTTCTAAGATATTGGCACGTATATTTTTATGTATATGTTTAATAGATCTTTTATTATTATTTAATTTTTTGTAGACACCCTTGCAGTATGTGTCCCTGAGCCAGATATACAGCAAACTAGACTAGTTATTCCGTTAACTATTTTCTTTGTCACTCTAGACCAGATTGTGGGTGGGGCCAGACAGCTACGTATAGATTGGTTTACTGTCAGCGAGACACCCTCTCACCCTTGATTTTGTGCATGCATTCACACCCTTGACATTAGCTGACAGCAGCACATGTTCATGCACAAGTGGTGGTGCTCAAATAGATCTGGTTCTTTGGCAAACTGCTACGTGTTAGCAGTGCAGTGTTGAGAAGTACCAAACCATGACTCACTCTTCACAGAAAGGAAACAACTGGCTATTTTATAGCTACAGAAAACGAAGAAATATATGTGTTGAGATAAAAATATTGTTCATGTTGCAATTCTAAGGAAAGCTGAAACATACCATTTGATTGAATTTGTTTTATCATTATTGTACTTTTGAAGCATGTTTTGCAGGTTTAGCAAGTTAAATTAAATCTTTTGGTTTTAAATCTCTTTTCTTCCAACATTTTTTTTTTGTTGTTGTTGTTGTTGTTGTAAATCTACCACAGAAAAAGGCCACAAAGAAAATGTGTACTATAATTCAAATACCCTTACTTCTAACCTATGATTACCAGAACGGCTCATATGAAGACTCTATGAAGTGTATCTCCAAGCTCAGCGGAGGGCTGCTCTCTTGACGGCCGGGGCCCATGCAAAGGTTAAGCCTTAATGGGTTTGATTTACTCCATTAAAACACCTTAAGGATGACAAATAGGACCGTACAACACTTCAATGTCATTGTTATAAAGGAAACGTCTGATTTATGCCAGCTCTGTGATGGCTGCCCTAACCCTGACATGTTCCGGAGGTCCAGGAAAATAAATGGCTAAGCTAAGAAACCAGAGGCAAATGACCGCAGTAAACGCCTCTCTCAAGTCCCAGCCGCCCGCTGAGGCGATCCATTTGTTAAAGTAGGAAGTGAGGTCAGGCCTGGACGGTCCCAGAGTGCCTGTTGAGGCTCGGCAGATGGTGGCCCAAGTGCAGACCAATTAAAAAAGACCTGTATGTGTGCTGGGAGCACAAGCATCCATGTTCTATGTGTGGATATAAGCTCTGGAGGGGAGAGCGACCCTAGAGTGTGGCATTGGAGCCAGATGAGGCCCACATGAGAGAATATCTCCCACCCCGGTCCAGTTTGCTCAAATTTATTAGTGTTTTCAGTCAACCCTTTTCTTCTGAAAAGTCATATTTCGGCTCCATGAGGTACAGTAAAAGCAGCACAATTTGTTTAAGGATTTCTTGTTGTTTCTAATAAGTATGAATGCGTGAGTCTGTAATGTGGGAGTTGAAATGGTACCTTTAGGTCTTCATTAGCCAAAAAGGAATAAGATTGACTGCAGACTTTGGTGATTTCCTATACACTAAGGTCTTAAGCTCACAGATATCCACTCCTAAGGGTCTGAACTGAACCATGTTCTATCACAAAAGCCTTGAGGGAAATGGCTGAAGCTCCACATTCTAAGGAGCAGTAAAATGCAAAGCATTGCACTCATTGGAGTGTTTCTGCCAAACAACAAGGCACTAACTAGATTTACTCACATAATTAAATGAAAAAATAGGAGCTAAATGCATGTGTCTGATATAGATCTCACAAACTGCTTTGGCCTAAAAACTATTTCAGGCTTTTTCAGGGAGGTGGAGGCTGTAACTGTGATAATTTGCTTTAACAAATGCATTTGTTGAAGGGCATTGGAAGAATTAAACCCTATTCTAGTTCCTTCCATCGCTGTTCTACTTAAACCCAGTGGGAAATTCTCTTCCCATCTTAAGTAGACAGTAGAGCCAGCAGTTATTATATTACCCAGTTTCTGCACTGATAGTGATATTAACAGTCTTCCCACTATAGGTTCTTTTTCACGAGCTCCATTTTGCCTGCAAAAGATTTGCATTTGGAGCTCTGAGACGTTGGGGGTTTTATTTCTCTTTTTGTTAAAGCTCAGGCACAATTGAAAGCAAGCAGAGAAATGAAGCAAAGGACAAGGGGCATTAATCTCTCTATGTAATGTTCATATTGAAAAATTTCAGCACTCGTAATGCCATGTCCATGGATAAAAGTTCCATAATAACACCCTCCCGATCTCTCTCTCTCTCTCTCTCTCTCTCTCTCTCTCTCTCTCTCTCTCTCTCTCTCTCTCTCTCTCTCTCTCTCTCTCTCTCTCTCTTTCTCTCTCACACACACACACACACACACACAGAGAGAGAGAGAGTAACTTATAAGTCATATATCATCATTTCTGAGCACTTTGCTCCTTGTTGGTAATGGCGTTTTCTCTCCCTCTATCTTTAAACGTATTATGTCCAAAATAAAAGGGTCAAAACTTCTCTGCTTGGTTGATGGTACATGCTTTTTTTCTCTTTTTTTTTCTTGCAGCAACCCTAGTCTGATATCAGGACGTATAGTGCGCCCAGTCTCAAATCCATTTCACACTCCATGCAAGGCGGTTGCTGGGGTAAATACTCTGATTTGATAGATGGCACTCATTAATAGAAGGTGCCTGCAGCCTTTGAGTAATAGCCTTTTGGTTTCTTTTCCCCATGTTGGTTAATCTGCAGAAACAAAGAAGTATTTGTGTCCCATGCTAGTAGAAGCCAAATTGATATTTTAACATGGCGTTCAAGCATCTGGGACTTTGCTTGTGAGCCGGCTTTATTGGAAGAGGAAAGATCAAAGGAGGAACGTGTACGTTATTTAATTCATTGACTCAGATTACACAGGTCCAGGCCGTGTAGTTTCCTCCTCAGCGGTTTCTGGTTCACAGCATTTCCGTTGAGGGACATGGGGATTGAACTGTTGTAATAAAGCATGGCTCCCCCGACCATGTCCCATTCAGTCCCATATCTCAGGAGATGTTTGCTTTAATTACGTGGTGTTCTGCTTATCGCTCGAGACGACTGCACCATACAGCTCCACTTAGAGCCAGGGAAGTATGTAATGCCTTATGGAAAAATCTGCATCTCTTGCTGTTTTATACATTAACTAAACTCGATTTAATACTCCCACAGCAGCTTAAAATGATCACAGTCTTTGCCACTGTATTATTGAGGACTTGTATTCACATTTAGTTTTGTGTGTCTTCAAAGTTGATGAAGAAGTTTTGTGAACTTTGTGAATACACTTTCCTGGTGTTAATGATTCAGTGGTGCATGCTATTCAGAAAAAACCCCCGAAAAAAAACAACAACATGTTTGTCTTTGTAATATTATCTAACATTAACTAGTAGCTAAATTACTATTTAGACACTGTTTTAGTAAACTTGATTTCATTCTGGCTCTATTCTGCTATGAAACAGCCACTTTTGACCATCCAATCATTTGACAATTTCTGTCTTAAAAATGTTTTTGACCAATCCTACCCTTGTGTTTGGATATTTTTAACTGTAGTATTACAGAAATTATCCAAAAATGTATTAATATTTCGTTGCCTCAAGGTTACTAGAAAGGATACAAGCATTTGTTTTTATTATTATTCTTTTAAGTCATTAAGAAGATAATGCTGTAGATTAAACTATGTGCCAGCCCTTATACCCTAATGAAATTGTAAAACACCAGTAAGGACACCTTCATTGTAAATTAATGTTTAATTAAGTTTTGATTGAGGTCAGTGTCAAAATTAACAAAATAGTTCACAGTATCCGAGTGAATGCATTTTAGAACTGTTAGAAACAATTGTGTTGTCTTACTCCGATGTTATGATTTGCAATTGCTTTCGAAAATGACTTTTCTTTTTTCAGTTGACTGATGAGTGTTTGCCTCATTCTAATTCACAATCTCTGCAGTGTTTAATCATGTTACTGCATAATTTAACAATTTCTTTATAAATGTCTTTGTTTTGTCACAATTCATTCCCATGTAATAATATTATCCAATCAAGTTTTACTACTCTATGAGCATTTGACTGAAAACGACACTGTTCACAGAAATCACCAGTTTGTTTCGGGGATGTTCTGTAAAATTGTTCTGAAATAACAACAGTAACCAAGAGGATGGAGCTTAATGGATAATATCAAGCCTCACAATAGTTGTATAGACTATGTTGTATAAAATAGTTGGATGTGAGTGAAGTGTTAGCAGAAGTGTTGTACATGAATAATCCCACATGGAGGATGTTGTTCTATGAAGTCTTGATGACATGCATGTCTTACCCTGACTCTCAGGTCAGGTTTGGCTTAATGGGTTCAATAGCATGCATTCAGGTGCAACAAAGTCTCCATCTTAGCTTCTGCCCTCTCGCAATAGAGAGTCTGCAGTTCTCATCATTTCTGTTCCCTTAAGCAGCCAAATTAAATGCCGGTTGTGCCAGAGAGCAGCGGAAAGGCTCTGACCTCTGCTTTGTTTGCGAATCATGGCTGGAAATAATTACACGTCTCATCTGATAATTGTTCACACTCATCCCAACAGAAACATCAAAGACCTGAAGGAATATTCCTTCAGGTCCTTCATTCCTTATGTTTCATTCGCAATTACCGGAAATAAGAATGGGCACTTTTCAAAGGACAGGTTATTAGCGGGACAGTATTCTTGCAGAGTGCAGGCGAGCGTTCGATATTTCGCTTGGCTCTGTCTCTAATTTACCTTATTTCCTAATGTGAATAACTCCCATTCAAAAATTAAATCCTACACTGTAGGATACACTACACTGCTGTTTCCGCAAATTGTCTAATCAGGTTAATCCGGTTCTGTCTGACACTGGGTGGTTTTGAATGTAATTCTTGAAGCGTGGCATCTCATGATTAGTTGATTGGAGGACATGTGTCATATGAGGATTTAAGGTCATAAGTTATGTGCTTTAAACAGCTGGGCCATGCGGTCTGTTCATTGTTCTGTTCACTGTTCATGTACAAGTGAGCATTTTTCATTTTTGACATTGTAGCATCTTTCGGAGGGAGCACAAATGGTGCATATTAGTCTTTCTTAAAAACACAGATGCTATCTTAAAACCCTTGCTCATGCAGAGCAAACCTTGCTTTAATTGTGTGCGTGTGGCCTTTGCTGAGCAAAAATGCATTGACTTTAGGTGACTATGGCCACTTTTGCATTCTCAAACAATTTTATTTCTTCCTTATCTTGTTACAGTCATGCAAACAGCATAAACCCAGTCTTCATTTCTCATAATTTCAAGTTTATATCTCACAATTCTGAGATTTTTTTTTCTGTGGCGGAAACAAGTTTGGATATAATACTCATATCAATGTTTCTGTGTACACAAACTTATTCTGAAGCAGCTAGATGTCAAGTGGATGTCTTTTCACTGCATCCTGTTTGAATCAACACTCTCAAAAAAAATGTGCAAAAAAAATTACCTTTAGGGGAACAACAGCTTGTTCCCTTTCAAAAGCTACAATCGATGCTGCGTTGATCAGCGCATTGGGAACATCTTTAACGTGACCAGCTGTGAATATGTGTGCAACACGTCAATGAAACTGACCCAGAACTTTTATAGGCTCGGGCGGTGACGTTACCGGAGCGCGCATCGCGAGTCTATAAGTGAATGAGACATAGCTGCATCGACAGGTCTTTTGTCTTCAGACCATACTGTGATATGTGTGTGCTTCTCAAGCTCTCAAAAATTCTCTGTTTCCTCTGATAGGAGTTAGTTTTAGCTAGGCAGTGCGCAGAAAAATATCTCTCTTTTTCCTCTACACTCTGTCTGACAAGTAAAAAAAAAGAAAAAAGAAAAAAAAAGTGTTTTTACAAAACAAACGGTGTGTGTCTGTGTTCACGTCACACCAGTGCTGTTTTGTTTGTTTGGGGAAAGAGCATGCTGCCCTTGCGTTTGAGTATGGTGATTGCGAGCACTGTGGAATGTTCACAGTTAAAGTGCTTCGCGTTCGCTTTGCTTATTTCAAAGGGGTAGCACCCAGAATGCGATTTTGGGGCTCGAGTGTCGATCTAGCTGAGGAGCGAGAGACGGGTACGTCCCTATCGCTCGCTCTCACTCGAGATCGCGATGTCCTTTTGCCTGACTACCGAAGCGTGCCTCGGCGCTTCTTTGGCTTGGGAAGAGGACACTGAATCTTGTGAGTTCGCCGCCTCCGAGCGTTCCTCTTGTGATGATAAAAGGAGAACTGCTCGGGGCGATCGCTCGTGCAGTGGCCAGATTACACTGATCACAGCAAAAAGAGTCCCATAAAACACTCAAAGTTTATAAATAATGATTGTAAATATATATCGGTAAAAAAAAAACTATAGATACACATATACATACATCGCGTGTCTTTGTTCCCTCGACTTCGACCCATTCAACTATCTCGGGTGCGAAGGCACACGATTATATGATGCTTCCTCAGATCGGAGAGACGCTCGCGGGCTATCTCTCCCTTGGGATCACATTATCAGATATATTTTTAGCAGCGGGTCAGGCTGGTACTGCGCTGCACACCATGGCTGTGTTACAGGAATACCAGGCTGATCTTATGAAAGATTTAAACACAGCCTGTCATCCAGACCGTGTTTGCTTGTATGATTGATATTTGGCTGTATTTATTGCTTAGGAATTAAATGATGATATGACAAATCAGATGCTTGTATTAATATATTGTCTGGCTGTTCTTTGGCCACATTTAATTCTGAGGAATTAAATATTGAAAAAGCCATCAAAAAAATGATGGACTTTGAGAGTGCCACCTCCGAGCACTTCTCACGTTATGATAAAGCGCGTGAGAGGTTACTCAAGGTGGTGACTCGTGCAGTGGCCAGATTACAGCTAGACTGCCCTCCTTGAGGATCTCCATGACGTTAACTCGTTCATGGGAAAAACCTTATTCTTTGCGCGTCTTTGTGCCCTCGACGTCAACTTATTAGACTATCGTGGGTGCAGGGGCGTGTGGTTATACGATGATGCGCCAGTCCGAAGAGACGCTCGCAGGCTATCTCTTCTCTGGGGCTCATCGTCATTTAAGGAGTCAGCACCCCCCACCAAGCCGTGTATAACAACATCCATGCTGGTGGGGGTCAGACTGGTGCTGCTCTGCACACTATGATAGTGTTGCAGGCATACCAGGCTGATCTGCTTAAAATAAAAAATAATAAAAAAAAGAACAAAAGGGGGGCTCAAAAGCAGAGTGTGGCAAGTTAGGGTTGGGTTAGGGTTAGGGTTAGGGTTAGGGTTAGGGTTAGGGTTAGGTTAGGTTAGGTTAGGGTTAGTATCAGACCCCAGTTCCTTGCCTTGGGTCCCACTCTAGGTACGTCTTGCCATCACAGAATGATAACGGCAGATGCCTCCCTGTCGGGCTGGGTAGCGGTCTTAAGTGGTCGTCCAGCCCAAGGGATCTGGGAAGGCATCATATTGATTGGCACATCAATTGCCTCGAATGGATGGCTGTATTTTTGGCCCTGAAATACTTCCTCCAGCAGTTTAGGGGCTATCATGTCCTAGCACAGGTGGACAATACTATGGTAGTCGCCTACAAAAATCGTCAGGTGGACTGTGTTTGTGCCTTCTAACAGGCGAGTGCAGCAGGTTCTGCTTTAGGATCAGGACAAGTTCCTGTCCCTTAGGATGATTTACACCCTTAGGAGTCTTGACCAAGGTTCGTCATCAAGGGTCCTTGCCTCTTACTGATAGCACCTTGTTGGCTGAAAAGAGTTTGGTTTTCGGAAATAATATCTCTCCTCGACGGCTCGCACTGGGCAATACCGAACAGGAGGGACCTTCAGTCTCAAACGCAGGGGTCAATATCACCAGCCCGAGTTGTGGAACCATCATGCTTGGCCCCGGAAGGGTACCAACTGAGGGACACTGGGTTTTCAGCTGATATCATAGAGACCATTCTCTGTGTTAGGGTTCCCTCCAATAGAGGATGTTATGCCAATAAATGGGGTGTCTTTGAAAGGTTGTGCACTGCACATAATGCAGATCCGGTTAACTGCCAGATTGCTTCAGATCTGGACTTCCTGCAAAGAAAAAATTATCAGCAGGCACATGCCCTGCAACTCAGGGTTTATGTGGCCGCTTTATCAGCTTGCCACGCCTTGACTTACGGAGTGCCACTTGAGAAACATACTCTGCTTGCCCTCTTTGTTTGTGGAGCCTGGCGGCTGAGGCCTCCTGTTAAAACCAAGATCCCTTCACGGGACTTGGCTATAGTCCTGGAGGGTCTGTTTGAAACCCCCTTGGAACCTTTAGGCATCTTTAGGCTTCCCAGTAGGCATCAGGGTTCATTCTACTAGGGGGGTCACTTCTTTCTTCCAAGCCTTGGCGGGTGGTGCCCCCGTACAGCATGTTTGTGATGTGGCAGGCTGGACCTCTCCGCACACATTCATAAGATTCTATAGTTTGGATGTTCATGCCACTCCGGGCTCACACGTCCTTGAGTCGACATCACAAGCTCATGCCTGAGACCTTCTTGTATTCTTGTGAGCACACACTACACAACCGTAAGGGGTCCAGACACCTCCAAGCACGGTGGCGTGGGTATTCTCCTTCCCAATGCGCTGATCAGCGCAGCATCGATTGTAGCTTTTGAAAGGGAACGTCTCGGGTTACTTGACTGTAACCCTGTTCCCTGAAAAAGCAGAACGAGATGCTGCACTGTATTGCCGTGCTGAAGATGTCCCAGGACTGCTATTTAGCCCGAGGCTATAAAAGTTCCGGGTCAATTTCATTGACGTGATGCACACATATTCACAGCTGGTCACATTAAAGACGTTCCCAATGCGCTGATCAGCGCAGCATTTCGTTCCACTTTTTCAGGGAACATGGTTACAGTCAAGTAACCCGAGATGTTACTGTGGGGTATTTCCCTTAAGGGTACATATTACTACTCTAAGTTACTAATATGCACTTTTAGCAGTAGATAAGGTACAAAGATGTTTTTAAGGGTACTGATGACAAGCTTTTTTAACCCCTAAATATACAACTAATGAACTTTTTTTCTGACCGTGAAGAAGAGATATTGCTATCTAAAAAATAAATAAAAAAATTACTTAATATTATACATTATTATTATAATTTTGTAAATGTATATATTTTCTTTCTTTTATGAATAAAACTTTACTTAAATGTGTACCTTAAAAAACACACTGTTGAAAAGTGGATCGGACCGAGCACCAAAGGAGAGGAGGAGAGAGGGAGCTCAGTGCAAAGACAGACAGGGGAATATAACTTTAAAAAGAAGGGTTATAATCAGGCAGGAGGTAGGACTCGCGTTAATATCAGAGAAGCTTGGCAGAGAAGGCCAGAGAGACCTTACGGAGAGGGAAGGCCTGAAAACAGAAATCGAGGTTGCTTTATTTCTTCTCGATACGTGAGTTTTTCTTTTGGTTCCCCTTTTAGTGATCGCTTTGACCCCTTAATCTTGTCACATTTGTATTAGTTCGCCTAGTTGGACTGTCGTGTTATGAATGGAGCTGTTCATGAAACGGTGTTTGTTTTTTGGGATGGAAGGGATGACTTTGCCATCAAAGAAGGAGAGGAATTAAATAACAATTAGACATTCAACCTGAATTATCATAGTAGCGTGACTTTTTTTCCCTCAAACCAGTTTATGAATATTTCTAAAATATTTCTAAATATTTCATTGGTCAGGTCAATGACTGTACTGATTGCCTACACCAAACACTGATCTCTAAACCTACCCATCACTTTAACCTTAACCAATGAAATTAGCTGCAGGGCGGGATTTCCTCTGAACTGGTTTGGGGAAAAAAAATCATGCATCATAGTAACACAAATTGTTTTCACTTATTGATGACAGCATACCATCGGGCGGCAGGCACAGCTGTCGTTGACTGTGTTGTATAGCGTGTACGTGAATGTGGGAGCGAAGGCATCAAGATATGGGTGTGATCCTTTTGGGTAGGTTTTGTTTTGGTGATTTCAAATATCAACAGCATTTACCAGAAATCGCTTTCTGCACCTTGGTGATGTGCATGTAAATGTGGTCAAAATAATGTTATGCTCAGCTCCGTTCATGTTAAACAGTGTGAATACTTCTACTAAAAACAAGTCTAGATGTGTTGTCAGCCTATTGAGTCTTGGTAGTTATTGTTGTAACTACTGTAGGTATGACTTCTTAAGTGAATGTTATCAGACCGGACAAAAACCTGAAATGTGTCAAAAAATCTAATCTGTGCATTATGCTTTGCAGTGTTAATTAAAAGCAGCCAAATGTCCATATACCCTGTTTACGCAGTCTTAGACAGCGATGAAGAGCATTTAGCTGCACTCTATTCAAATGCAGATTGCACACCCTGGCCAGCCTCCAGCTTTACCAGATGAACACTGAATACTTAGGAATGGAGCTCCTCTGTCAGAAGTGATGGACCCAGGAAAGCTGTTGCACAGTGAGGCCTGTTACTGCAGGTCTGAATAATGGATAGAGTTCAGAAGGTCTTGCTGACGGGGACAGGAGAGTCACACAAAGGAACCTACGTAAAGCCTTCCTCCGCCAGACACTAATCCCAGACTAACGGCAAATTTTAGACCCCCTCATGGTTTATTCAGAAACCTGAGATAGGTTAATTTCAGCTCTGCAGAAGGTCTGCTCCAAAGTAAAGGGTAGCGTAAATATGCAATAGTCACTGCCCTTAAATTATGAATACACTTGTGCTCTCAGAGCTGAAAGAAGTGAAATGTAGTAAGCAATATTTTTTGCATTTATATTAATTTATAATATTATATTAGGCTACATTTAGGCTACAAAAAATATGTTTACATTATAAGAATATTTTCAATTTGAATATATTTTATAAGCTGAATTTTTAGCAGCCATTACTCCAGTTTTCAGTGTCACATGATCCTTCAGAAATCATTCTAATATGCTGATTTGGTGCTCAGTTATTATCAATTATTATTCATGCTTAGTTATTCATAATGGATATTATTATCAATGTTGAAAACAGTTTTTCCTGCTTACTAGTTTAGTGGAAACCGTGATTTACTTTAAATTACATTTTGATATACTAAAATAGAAAACAGTTATTTTAAATTGTCATAATATTTCACAATATTACTGTTTTTACTGTGTTTTTGATCAAATAAATCCAGCCCTGGTGAGCATAAGAGACTTCTTTCAAAAACAAAATCTTATTTATTTCAAACTTTTGACCTGTAGTGTACATTAATGTCTCTGGTTGCTGCTTTTGTCCACAAGTGCGAGTTCACATTAGCTTTGCGTCTCATGCACCGGACAATTTCCCCAGTAGGGGAAGGAGGCAGGCAGATAGATTGAACTCGTACAGTCTCATAAAGATTTCACAGGCAAGCTCTATGGGGATTAGATGAATAAAAAGTTCTCTCTCTGCTTACTAAGTGAGGTTTTCTTTTTTGGACATTATTAGCGATGGGGCTGAGGAAGTATAATTAAATACAGCCGCACAATACAGTCTCAAACCGCATCAAAGACAATCCACAGTCCCCGGTGCCTAAATTTAAAAGTAAATATGGAAAAATATCAGCCTCCCTCCAGTCTTTCTGGAGATAGATGAAGTTTTATGAGGAGTTGGATGCTTTTTTTATCGATTGAGGCACAAAGAGAGTTACAGTTCAGTCGTCTAACTTTTTTATCTCTTGATCGGAACATCTCCTGTCAGCTGTTATCTTCAGAATGCTTCATCCAGGTTTTAGAAAAATATGGAATGCTCGAGTACTTTTTGCATTCAGCGCACACATTCTTTTTGTTTTATTGCACGTTTCTGCAGTGCTCCTTATAAAAGGACACAGAAATAAACTTTTGCGCACTGGATTTACAGAAGTCATAGGCCAAGTTTATACTGCATAGATAACTCTTTACTGTAAATCACAATCCATTCATTATGTTTTCCATCCTGGCTTGCTTATGCTCCAGGCGACCTTCAGTCGTGCAGTATGCTTTGCTGTGTTTACCTGTTTTCTTCTTTTCCAACGCAAACATCGTAGGGGAAGCATCAGCCATGTCCCCGAAAAAAAAAAAGAGAGAGATTAGATGATGGTGTGGTATGGTAGTATTTCACAAGCCTTCATTTTAATCCATGTAGCTTTCAAATCAAATATGCACATAGTGATGGCTCTCAGAGACGAGTGAATAATGTTGAGTGTGGAGTGTTCTGCTCCTTTACCCACTCCTGCTTCTGCCTGGATGATTCAGAAATAAATAATTGATGGGTCTTTTGACTGACCCACTGTACCTTTGACATCACACTCCTCTCCCTCATCATAAAGAAGGTCTACTCCAATAGGTCACTGAACATCATTAGTTTAGATTTCTCATTTCTTTATTTTGGTACTTTTACTGTGTTTTGTATTTGTGGTGCTTAGCCTCTTTCAAGGTCAAGATGGAAGTCAGTGAATACTGGCAATACTGGAATACTTTCTCAGATGATTCAGTTCGATTCAGTTTAGTTGCACAACACTTTTTACAATACATTGTTCCAAAGCTGCTGTATAGGCAATACATTTAAAAAAATAAAAAATAAAAATTGGAATTAATGCATTACTAAAACCCCACTGTGATTAAGTCAAGGGGGGCAGTGTCAATCAATCAACCAATCAATACATCAATCAATCAAACAATCAATCAAACAATCAACCAACCAACCAATAAATCAATCAAACAAACCATCCAATCAGTCTCAAACTCTTTAAGATTTTTAAGTAGATAAGAAAGAAACCAGAGGAATCAAGTCTTATCTGAGGTATTTCTTTTTAATGAATTGATTAACTTTTAAACTTTTCGTTTAATTTTCAACGACTTTTAGTTTATATTCCTCAGTTACCTGTTTCCTGTGTTCCTTTGTTCCATTTACCCTGCCAGTCATTAGTTTCTATGGACACTCATTCAATCTGCACACTTGTTCGCCCTTGGGCTCATTATCTAGTTCTTTGTTTTCTGTTGAGTTGTCTGGTATTGTCGTGTCTACACACAGTTTGGTTGCCTTCTGCGAACCTGTGGATTACCTGAGTTTGTTTTATTTAATAAATATCTTTGTTTTAGAGCCTTTTGTGTCTTTTTCATTTTCATCTGGACTAAACTTTACAACTACATTGTCAGCTATTGATTTAAGACTGCAAAAACAAATACAGATATAAAAAGTTTTGTAACTGAACAGGCAAATAAGAACCTTGTGCTGAATAAGTTACAATATAGTCCATGTTGCGCAAAGTTTTGTGGCACATATTTAAACAAATTTATTCTAGCAAACATAACATGTACAGATGAGGAGATATTTCACCCATATTCTGTTTTAACTTGGTTGGGTTTACCTCCCTTCTTGTTGAATTGGATTATTAGAAAAGGCTGTTTAAGACAGAAAGAGCAACGATCCAGTGTCTGAACATACAGTCAGCTTTGTTACTGATCTCAGGGACATGAGGAGCGGACGTGTCTTCTGCAGGTTCTGATGGTGTTCAGTCTCAGAGGAGCACAATGGCACTGGGGATCCAAACCTTATTATTATGACATTATTATAGGAGTCTTATTGATTCCATCAGCGTAGAAATGCAACTTAAGGAAACAGTAGCAGAGTTGTTTTGTGGGTGTAGTATCCTGACATGTGAGTGAATCTATAGTATTGCAGTGAATTTCTCTGCTTTGTATTTTTTTGTAACTCCCTGATATTTAGTTTGAATTAGATCATACAGAACTTTTTTAGAACTGTTTCTGTCTTCCCTATTTATGTTTCCATAAGGTCTTCCTTGCTGCTTTCGCTCTCACTCAATGTTAGCAGTTGCTCGCCAGTATACTGTGATGTGAAACAGCATGATTCCGTATTTAAGGGTTAGGAAACATGGTTCAGTCTCTTTTTTTCTGCTTTGAGAAGAATTTTTTTTCCCCTTTCTTTTTTCCATGAAGGTTAAACCGATACCTCCACAGTGCTTGAAGGGAAGCGTTTGTGAATTTGAAAAGAGAATCATGCTGAGCTTTTGTTGGTTAGTGCACTGGAAAAGACAGGCGGAAATACCCTCCTCAAAAGAAAATCTGCAGACATTATTACACGTGAGAAGTGCAGACGGCAAGCCTTCTGAGAAAAAGCTTTCATGGTGGCTTCTTTCCACATTTCGGCCCTATAGCAGAAGAGATGAAAATGGTCTGTTAATCATTACACTCTGAGCATTTTCAGAGAGGTGACTGAGTCACTTAAAGGGAGCAGACTATTCTCTATCCTTTCATCAGTACTGGGACACAATTTGACAACTAGAGCTTGACATAATCCACAATAAAAAAAAAGTGATACTCACCTTGATGTTGGAAACTGAACTCATTTTGACAAAATACATATTAAAATGGTTGATACACTAGACAAGCTGTTTGAAGAATGGATGGTTGGCTGGATTTTGATTTGTTAAAGGTACACTATGTAAGAATTTTGTTTCAAAATATCCAAAAACCACTTGCACAGTGTTATATATTTATTTCAATTGTGTACTTCCAAGAATTTGTAAATTCAGATAAATTCACAATTTTAAATAGTTAAGTCATGTCACCTTCATTTATATAGCTCTTTTAACAATATGAATTGTTTCAAAGCAGCTTTACAGTGATAATAGGAAATTACAGTAACAGAGATTGTTTTGGCTTTACAGCAGCTCTAGGATAAAATTATTCTCCAGCTAAAGTTAGTTTTGATTGATTGATTCACTTCCGTTGCGAAGATCATTAGTTATTAACTTAGGGGCCGCTAACACGACACCACTCTAACAGAAAACCCTCAACAGCACTAAAGATTTAGACAGATTTGTGAATAATATTTGAGAGAAATAGGCCTTTTGTGTACATAGAAAAAGTCTTAGATCTTTGAATTCAGCTCATGAAAAATGGGGGCAAAAACAAAAGTGTTGCATTTATAATTTTGTTCAGTGTAGATCCATCGGCATGACGACAAGTTCCATGATTCCGCTTATTCACTGCGTCATCAATCTATGCCTTTGTTATTGTAAGAGGTTAGCGACCCCTAGTGGCAAAAAATAAAATAAAAATAAAATACATATTGTAGCTTTAAGATTTAAAGCCTAGGTTAGGACAAGGGTAATAAGTTATTTTACAAATTGTATCATCTACTTAAAAGGGCAGTTTTCATTCTGTTAGTGGAAAGATGATGTTGCATTCTTAAGATTAGTGTTGTCAAAAGTACCGGTACTTCGGAACCAAGTTGGTACTGAAATCTTTAAAATGTGACGATACCAGCATTTCTGTAGTACCGGTAGCACCGAGTACCGGGTATATTTGGTACCCACTAATAGGCAGCTGCTTTCAGTCGCTTCCGTGTTTATCTAAGTGCGGTGCTCCGGACTAACTTTTTTACTAAGAGCACTTTAGCCTATTTAATATGACTATATATACATGATATATATAGGGCCCTATCTTGCACCCAGCGCAATTGACTTTGTACACCGACGTGTGTATCATTCCTATTTTGCACCCACGCACAGCGGACTTTTCCCTCCACAGACGCACGTCGGTTAACTAAGAAATACACTTGCGCTCCCGGGGGTGGTTCAGCGCAAAGAGGAGGCGTGTTCCGGCGCAAACGTTCCCTCATGCTATTTTGCAGGTTTAGAAAACAATTCCGCCACTGACCGAAAAAACCTATTTTAAAGTCAGTGGCGCGTTGCGCATGTTATTCATGTGCTATTTTAAGGGTGCATGCTTGGCCATAATCAATGTAGCGTGTGCACAACGCGCATACACTTTGATTCTCTCATCTACACAGAAGCAGCAGTTTTCATTTTTGCAAATCATACATTATTATGATAGATAGATAGATAGATAGATAGATAGATAGATAGATAGATAGATAGATAGATAGATAGATAGATACGCCTGTTTAACCGAAGCTAATTTTGGTGTGTTTCTCCATCCCCAACGTCACTTCTCTGTGTTTTACGGCCCTGACGAGAACGTCGGTCTCCTCGGCTGTGAACCTCTCCTGGCGCGCGCCTGGCAAATCCGCCGTTATAATAGGAATCCGCTATAGAACAAGCGCGCCTGCTCTTAAAGGGAATGTGAGATGACGCTCTGCTTCTGATTGGTTTATTTCACGTTACGCCCAAACCACACCTATGAATAATGAAGTTACTTCAGACCAACCCATTTTAGATTTGCGTCGGGCGCAAGAGTCATTTATCCCGCCGGTATAATAGCAACAGCGCCCAAGAGCAGCCCACAAAGTTACTTGCGTTTCGCGCTTGATACTTGCGTTTCAGATCGTTAAAATAGGGCCCATAGTGTCTGTGTATATTAAACCGCAAAAAGACTATTTAAATATTAACCCTGCATGTTCTGCTGGTCTCTGTGTGAATGAATGGCGCAGACGCGCGGTTTCATTTACCTCACACACACACACACACACACACACTGAAGCACGAGTGACACTCACGCTGTTTTCAGTGTCTGCTGCCTCACTATATTTTGACATGATGAAATTCATCTCCAGAGCCGCTCTGAGAGTCACTTCATGAGCATTTTACCGTTTCATTTGAGAAAAAACTATTGTCATATCATACACACACAGAAACTCAAAGGTCTTCATGGCAACCCATCAAAATAAAAGTTTATTTACCTATCCTTTATCTATGTTCCTAGAATGCAACCCTGAATAGTCATTATGTTCTAATCCCTTTTCCCTCCTCCGAAATAATCGCAAGATGGAGTTTAGCTATCTTCTCCCCACACCAATAGTCTATTGATTTTGCCCTGGTCTGACTTCAGGGAGGATTTTCTCGTTGAGATAATATAGTAGTGATATCACCTGGAATCTCCTGCCACTGCTAAAGGGCCAAATCCTTATCTCTTCTGACAGGGAGTCTGACTTTGCCAACTCTGAGGAGGCCCGTCGCTCTCCTGACCTACCAGAGGTCTTCACTTTTACTCACAGGATTTATCACAGCTCTGCGGTTCTTAGCGGCTCGCATACAGTTCAGATAATAATGCAGGAGCTGTGCAGTCTAACGGTTATCTAACGATACCGTTCCCACCCAAAAATGCAGTTAATAGAAAGAGACAACAGCCACTTAATGTGAAAGTGCTGTCAGCGCTAGCACCCAATCAGAATTCTATTGCAATTCTTGTTTCCTTGGAAACATTTGAGTATGCAGTAATCCTGGGGTTCTGGGATGGTGTGTGACGTAGAGTTAAAGTGACATGTCTTGTTGGACTCCATAAAGTACCTTTCAGCTGATGAATATTAATGAGGCTTCCTGTATAATGCTGCAGTGCATCCGCCATGGATATCTCTGTAAAGCAGGAGTGAGAACTGGAATGATCCATTACTAATGCACCCGCTATGCGCCGGACAAAGAGAATTTCTAACATGCTCCAGTCCTTCAGCAAACCCAGAGGTATCTGAAAGGTCTTCTCTTGCCCGGAGCACCGCAAGCAGGTCACCACCTTGGCCTGAGGTGTTATGAAGACTGAGTCTGAGAACCATTCAACATTTCTTGTCAATATTTAGAAATCTAGATGCTACCTAGATGCTTCACTGTTTGTTATGAATTCACTGAAGTTGATAGTTGGTCAAATATGAAACTGTTTTGCTGTGTAGATTGCAAGGTAATATTATTTCTCAAGTGCATTCTGGATTTTTTTTAGTTTACTGTAGGTAACCATCCTGCTGCAGAACATCAGTAAACTTGTTTTATGGGATTTATATCTGCATGAATCAGCAAAGCCATGGACATTTCTCTGCATGATGAGCAATAGAGTGAAAAAAAGGCAGAGGAGAAAGAGAGAGGATGTATTTTCTGCCATACAGAGTTCAATGAATGTTCTTTAGAGCTTCTCATGGTAAATGAATCTCAGTGTGAGGTTAACCTGATGCTGCAGTATTTTTGGTATGCATAGTGAGGACCAAAACAGAGCAGGTCAAAGGTTAATAGGAGACCAAGAGATTTGATTTCATGTACATTAATTATTATGGAAATAAAATATGATGTGTATATATATATATATACATCATATTTTATTTCCATAATAATTAATATCAAATATAATTTATATATTATATATTATATATATATATATATATATATATATATATATATATATATATATATATATATATATATATATATATATATATATATATATATATATATATATATATATATATATTCTTAAACAGAATCTTTAAGCAATAAAACACATGCTTCAGTGTATTTACAGGAACGTTGTTATTAAAAAAATTAACATTATGCCATCATTGTGTTTTTTTGTTTTTGTTTTTTTAAATGGTTTTAAAACAACCATTTCAATGTATGGACAATTTTCTTCCAAATATTGTCTTTTGTGTTCCACAGAATAAAGAAAGTGATACAGACTTGGAATGACATGACAGTGAGTAAATGGTGACCGAATTTTCATTTTTGGGTGAACTATCCCTTTAAGTGCCAGATTTACCAAAAAGGGCAAATTAGTGAGAGCAAAATCCCCCAAAAAGTGCCAATGGGAGTATAAAGTTCTGCGGGTGATTTACTGACAATGCGCACATTAAAGAACACAGACGCATCCGGATAATTTCCATAAAGACCAACGCAATGTACCAAGAGCAGCACCATTTAGTGTCTGTTTTTTGGGGCATTAAATGATGGCGCAAATATCAATAAATTGACTAGCACAAGCCTTAGTAAATCGTATTGCATGGTTCATTTAAATCCCATAAATTCCTCCCATAAATTTTGCATGCCCGGCAACATTGCTAAAAAAAGTTGCCCTGTGTATCGTCACATTAAATCTGTAAGATGCGCAATCTAAATGTCAATTCACAGAGTATCATGGGTAGTTTGCTCATATCCGGGGAGTGCAGCACAAAGGTAGTAACTACAGGCATCTAGCTGAGCTTGCAAGCCTGTACATCAGCAGCTGACATCAATGTTGAGAAGCCATTACAGAGGCCGAGGAGATTTACATCTGTCTGTGTGTATGAGTGTGCTTTTTTATTGAGCGTCCCGCCCGTCCTGGACACTGCCTATGAATTGCAGAGGTTTGTCAGTAAACCTGTCATGGGCTAAATTTTCAGTTAGGGTGCTGGAATGGCTCACTGTGCACTCCATCTGACGAATTCAGACATTTTATTTCCTCGTCCTATAGAGAGATGGTTCTGATCAGATAGGGCATCCATCATAAGAGAGTACAGACGGCAGACTGCCACACAAAAGCACTCAGCGGAGTTACGAGGCAAAAACATGGCAATATTCCCTTTGAGTCTGCTGCCTTTTTTTTTTTTTTTCAAACAAATCAAACAGACCCTCACCTGGATTGAGATCAGTCATCGCTGGAGTGTGAACTGAGAGTGTCTCAGTGGGGGAAATCACTACAGGACTTTCTGCAGAAATAATCAATCTCCCTCAGAGCTTTTCCTCTACCTTAACGGCCACATTTGCTGCATTAAATGCTCTGCTCTGTGCTGTAACAGCTTAATTCAAACATATAACTGCCCTATTCACTGCACTAACTATTACATGCTGTGTCTTAACAGCCAATAGGGTTTTAAGTTAAAGCAGCCAGCTGCTCTCAATTTGTCTCTCTCTCTTGTCTTACTCTTTTTTCCTTTCTATCTTCCTTCCTTCATTTCTTCCAATCTGTCTTCAGGCACATCTGACTGCTCAGAGGGCCATTTTTGATTGGAACTCTGCCCATTATGCAGGAAGTTAGTTTATTATTTGCTGTACTAGAAGAGAATTGACTTGAAATCTTTGGAGTGGGTAATCGGGTCTCACATGCTCTTCAATCCAGCCGTGTTGCACACAACATTCATTTATCAGCCTCCTTTTTTTCTTTGCTCTTGGCAGCAGTTCAACCCTATGTGGTCTATCACAGTCTGCCTGGTCCTACGCTGTCATACAGCAAATTCAAATGACCTTTTCACTTTAGCTTGACAGGTTGATGGATGGTCTTACAGGCAAATTATGTGGAAAACAGGGGTGTAGCAGCTATTATAACTTTTAGAAATTTGAAAGTATGGGAAATGGCCAATTTATTTTAAAATCTCCATTTTGCCTCAGAAGAAAAAAATATATAGTCCAAAATTCATTGTTTTATGAATAAACGATTAAAAATGACGGAGTATCATTTTATATGGTATTTATTCTTAATTATGAAAATATGTTAATGTTACTATTTTCTTCTAATTACACATCACATAGAACTAGAAATAAACTAAATAGTGAGCTAATATCTTTTTTTTATTCTTTTTTTTAATAAGTTTTAGTCAATGAAAACTTTTCGTCACATTTACCTCATACTGCATAATGGTTTAATTGTAATCATGATTATTTTGCTCAAAATTATAATCGCAACGGTTGTTGTCATTTGGGAAATTTATCAGAATTATTGCACATATGAGCGCAAATCAAGAGAATGTCAACACATGCATGGTTTATTTGACTTCATCTAGTTTCCTAATTTATTATATGCTTTTTATCATATAAATGAATGCTCTTGTCACGAAACTGCTCAGAGACACGAAGTAGGAGATCCAAATGCAGCTTTATTGGCTGGGGCAATCCAGAGGCGTAATCCAAAGTACAGGCTAGGGTCATACACAGGCAGGTAGTCAAAACAAAGAAACAAACAAAACAAACAAACAGGCAGGGACCAGAGGCAAGAGAGTAATCCAGGGAACAGGGCAAGATATCAAGAACCAAGAAACACGAAAACTAGGAGAATGCTCAGAAATGCAGTGTGACACAAACAAGACTTCGCGGTGAGTGAATGAATGAACAAGGTATATATAGACAGACTAACAGGATGAGACAGGTGAATGCAATCAGTGAATGAGGTACAGGTGAATGTGATCAGTGATAAGTGATGATGAGTCCGGGCAGTGAGTTATGGGAAATGTAGTTAGTGAGTGAATATGATAGTCTGATGTGGACTGCCCTCTGGTGGCTCACAAGGGCAGCTTCAGCTGGTGATCGTTACAGCTCTCTACATTATGAAAACTAGTTAAAGAAAAACAGTGAAATTCCTTATAGTAATTCCAATTAATCCAAATGACATGTTTTTCTATAAAAACAACAGCTTAAAAGACTTTTGTCAAACTGAAGTTGCTTTAGTGAATTTATTCTGCAGATGCAATCACAAGCATAGTTTAGATCCATGTTTGGATTTATTACAGTTCATCACTGAGAAGGTTTGATGAGAGATTTAATCGGCTTGTGAATGAATGACACTTTCATTTGAGCAGAATATCTCATGGAGATCAGTGAACTCCAGTTTACTTGATTGTCATATTTTCAGATCATCTGCTTCCGCATTGTAGAGAGAGCATGTGCGCATGGTTGACATGCTGCAAATATTAAATAAAACATGAGGCAGAAAATGTATCCTCTTAACAGAAAAGCCATCTGGCAACCACAAGCATAAAAGCTCTTAGTAGAGGCTTGAACAGTTGTAATATTTTGTCTCCTGATTTTTCCCCAACAAAAGGAGAGATTTTCGTAAAGATTTTTTTTTTTTTTTTTTTTTTTTCTCGTCTTTTGTCATCAACAAAATAGCATGTTAATATAGTCACAGTTATTGTTTAATGACCTTGCTGTCATCTAGTCTTAGTCATGGGTAAAAGGTAATTTACTTTTTTTATGAAATCTGCACTACTTCATTCATACCCAAAAGGTGGTGCAACGGTGCATGATTAAGATCAAGCATTTAAGCAAGACTCCTTTGCCTGTGATTATCCACACATAAATCCTGACAGTGTAATGAGCACATTTGTGTTTTCCTGGATGACACCAACTGTTTTCATAGATATGACGACAGCTGATTCAGCCCACGTTGAAAAGAGTGCATCACGAGGGCTCATAACTGATTCTGAATCCAAAAATACCTCGTAATTGACCAGAATGCGTTTCCTCCACAAGCAAATCATAAACAAGTCTGTTCAACTGGTCTGGATAACATTTCCAAGGGAAGTAGGGGAGTTTAATGCTTGTCTGAGGACTTCCTTCATTTCCATGATACGGGCAATTTGCATGTGAGAGTTTCACTGGCAGACATTTACTAAATTCCAGCACCTCAGAAGCCACAGATGAGAAGAAAACTTGATGAGAGACTCGCTGCTCTCTCCAAAGACTTTAGACTTAATGCTGCTGATTTTCTTCAATGTGGTAATAATTTCACAGTTAACTGTGATGCACTATTAAGCAAGACTGTACACTAAATTTGTTTAAAAATCATCTGGGTTATAGCACTTTGCAAATGTATTGATACATCCATACATGTATATAGTCACAGTCTTCAAAAGGAATACTGTATCATCATCTTCTGCCTTGATGTTCATAATAATAGCATTTGAAGCCTTTTGAAACTTTGACAGTTGCTCTCTGCCAAGGCAGTGGTTGATGAGTCTATATCCAGAAAAAAAATGCATCTCAGTGGGGGAAATAATGAGCTACAGTTCTTCCTATCAGCATGAATCTGTCAGCCAGCTCAGATAGCTGTCATTCACTCATCAGAGAAAACCTGTGGTTTGTTCATAGGGTCTTGTCCCTTGGGTTCTACACAGTCTGTCTGTATTTGGCTGTTGGCAGATTTATGTTTCACTTTCTTGGAGTGCGGGTATCAGCCGAGAGCAGAGGAGTGGGTCTGTCCCATCAGTAACAGCTCATCATGGGCCTCTTTGGTCAGAACTGACCAAAAAATGTATGTTTCAATTTTTATTTGATTTTTTGCTTCATCGGAATGGGATGACATTTGATGACATTTGTTGCATTAGCTATGTGAACACACAAAAATATCATGGACATGATTTGGATATATTAAATAAGGGTTGAAAAATAAAAAAAGTAACTCTTGGTACCTTCACAGTCAAAAATTACCGACATAGGAAATGGAAAATGGAAGTATGAAAAAAAATACTAAAACTCAGAGAATATTTTGGTGTATTTTATACTCCAAAATATTATATTGTATACTCTCTCTCTCTCTCTCTTGTAGAAAAAGGCATTGAATTGCGGGGTTCATTTGTACATGTGCTTCCCCTTTCTACACCATCTAAAAAGATTACATTGTCAAATGTTCCACCTTTTATCAAAGATGAAGTACTCGCAAGAGAGCTTTCACGCTTTGGTAAACTTGTTTCACCCCTTAAAAAGATCGCAATCGGCAGTAAATCTGAGTTATTGAAACATGTCGTTTCCTTTAGGAGGTTTACGTACATGATTTTAAATAACTGGAACGAACTTGATCTGAATTTGAAATTCAGAATAGATGATTTCGATTATACAGTTTTTGTGTCGACTGACTCAATGAGATGTTTTGGATGTGGAAAGACGGGTCATCAGATTAGTGCTTGTCCGGTCAGCAGTGCGAACGTCAGTAAACCCTGACCTTCGGGTGTTCAGCGTGAAGCTGTTCATTGTAATGATGCTGATGATTCCAATCCAACTGATGCAGGTGTAAATGAAGAGTCTGTAGTTGAAACAAGAAATGAAGAAACTGTTGTTGAAGAACATGAAATTGAGCAGTTAGAATCTGCTAAACATGAGTCTATTGTGATTGAGAATAGCGAGTTGGAGCCAGTCTTTGAGTCAGATGCTTGATGTTGACTCTCCTACTGAAAATACAAATAAGGAGGATGGTGATTTACTGATGGAAGTAGATCAAAACATATTTAAAACACATCTGAAAAGGAAGAAAAAAAAAAGAATGCATTGCAACTAAACAAGCAAGCAAAACAAGAGAACAAAGTGAGTGGCCATGTCATAATTGTCATCATTTTCCAAATAAAGTAATAGCGATAATGAAGCTTAATTCAATGTCTTGTGCTACCTGTCTCTTACTCAGTTTTCTATGGGTAATCTTATCTCTTACTATGGGTGATTTTCGCATTGCTTCTTTAAATGAGAATGGAGCCAGAGATGTGAGACAAAGATTAGGAATATATGAGTTAGTGAGACAGAAAAAAAATGATGTTTTATTTATGCAAGAAACTCACAGTGATGATAAGAATGCTGTTCAATGGCTCAAATATTGGAATGGTTTATCTTTTTCAAGCCATAACTCTTCCCTTAGTGAAGGAGTTGGTATTTTATTTGATAAAATGTTTGTTCCCATTTCAGTAAAAATGGAAGAGATTATGAAAGGAAGAATTTTAAAAGTGATTGCGAACTTTTAAAAGTATGTAATTGTGTTTATGTGTATTTATGCCCCAACTCAACCAATACAAAAAATGTGCTTTTAGATACTCTTAAAACTTATAGAAGACTATAAAGGTGGGAGGTGATTTTAATTGTGCAGTAAGTAGACAGAAATCATATTGAGCCACATATGGCATCATGCAGAAGGCTTATCCATTTGATTGAAACACATGATTTGTGTGCTGTGTGGAGAAATTTCTACAAAGATATTAGGCAATATACATAGGTACATGCTCGTGATAATATGTTATCATTAGCAAGGTTGGACAAGCTTTATGTCTTTAAACATCATTTAATGGTTGTTTTTTTCCGATCATAGTTTATCATATGTAATTTCTATGAATTCACACCATTTTTACAATCTGAAACTGGGGTTTTACTTTCAGATCCAATTGAAATATGTAAGAGAGCGGTTCATTTTTTTATGAAAATTTTTACAAAAATGATTATAAAGAAAATCAATTTATAGAACAATGTTTTAGAGACTTACCTCAGATTTCATTCCATAACATTAGAAGAGTTATTTAAGAATCTTCAAAACATGGAATGTGGTAGAATTCCCAGAATTCCTGTTGAATTCTTATTGGAATGTAATAGGAGAAGATTTATTTGAAGTTTTAAATAACAGTTTAACCCAGGGGCGAGGGAATGCTGCAGCACCCCCTGTTTTCACAGAATTGTAAATGCAACGCATATGTTTGTTCATTAACATTTATTCATTTTTAGCATTTAGTCTGTAATAAATTGTAAATAATTATTTGTAATAAACACTTAAAGTGGGCTATTTAAAAAGTGTTATTTATATGTTAAATTATGTTTTTAAAACATACGCGCAGAGTGTTACGTAATATTGTGTGTGCGTCGAAAGAATTTGTATGCAGCTGCTCAAAAAAAAAACAACCCAGAGCTACTCCTGAGCGCAAGTCCACTGTCAGTGTTGTGTAAGGTTAGCACTAGGCAGGTTTTTTTGTGTTCATTTCTATTTCCTATTGCTGTGCAGGCTCTTTTATTGTATATGACACTGTAAACAGCCCAACAACCCTTTTCTTTAAAGGATTAATTTATGTCCCGTTGACGGGTCCATTGCATTACGAATAAAAGCAGAATCAATAAAGTAAAAAATGTGATGTGCAGTCAGGTTTGAGTGTGTGTGCTGTTTGAACGAGTGTTCTCACTGATATGCTTGTTGTGATTCACGGAGTTTTGACGATATTTATAGTCTTAATATTGTTTCTTATTCAAAAATGGTGACCCCCCCCAAAAAAAAGACTCACCACCCCCAACTTAAAACCTCTTCCCGCGCCCCTGATGTCTACCTTTAAGCTGTTGAAGAGCAGTTCTCACTCTTTTACCAAAAAAAGGTGATTTAACTAATATAACAAGTTGGCAACCTGTATCTCTGTTATGTTGCGATTATAAAATACTTTCTAAAGTGTTAGCAACTAGACTCTGTAAGGTTTTGGACTTTAGAACCATTTTTAAATAAATTGAGAAAAGAGCTGGCTGGTTTAAAAATTCCAAAATGTGACAATGCAATTCAGTTATCTGCTTATGCTGATGACATTGTAGTTATGATTGAAGGCCATAAAGATATACAAAGTTTAAAAAGAATATCCAGTGATTTTGAATCGATTTCTTCTGCAAGAATCATTTGGAAAAAAAGTGATGCAGTGTTGCTTGGAAAATGGAAACATAAAACACCAGAGCTGTCAAGTGGTTTAATATGGAAAAGGGATGGTTTTAAATACCTGGGAGGGCCAGGTACCTCATAAAGGGCCTCTGAAATCCATATGGGAAGCAGAGAGGGGGGAATAAGGTGGCATGGCACATTATAAATTAGCCATGGTTAGAGCAGTAGGACGTCTTCTGATCTTGCAATGGCTAATAGAATCACAGCATCTGCTTGCTTTACTAATGTTGTTCTAGGCAAGGACGTATGCATGTTGGTGATGGTGAAAAGCTGTGTGTTCATTTTAGGCATCTTTTACAGCTTTGATGCATATTTTAGCCTACCTGTTTGAAAATTCCAGATAAAATCAGCCTCTGAGGATAAACAAGCACCTAAAGTTATATTGATGCCTTTTTTTATTCTTATTATGATTCATCATTAATAATTGTTGTTTTTGTTGTATTTATATAACAATTAGTTCTGGTCCTTGAATATTTTTGGTCGAGCAGTGTTCAAAAGTTAGCCTACAGGTTATCATCATTATGTCATTAGATGGTAGCAAGTGACTGTCTTTATGAATAAATCACTGAGTCATTCATTAAACTGATTCCTTCAAGAATAAAACAAGGCACTGTCTATTATTGTGCCATTGAATCACTAATTTAACCAACTTGTTTAAAATAATCCTCATTCATTTGAAGCAAAAAGTGATTTATAAATGAGTTATATTTATAATAATACAGCTGACCTTTGGCTTTTTCTTCAGTCCACAGTACAGCTCCTGCTTCTGCACTGCAGACTTTCTCTAACATGTGCTTCTGTAGCACTGCTACAGTACTTGCTTTGCATTTGATATGCTGGATTAGGCTATGATCCATTAAATTCCATCCATGACAGAGCTGTGTGAAAAAGGTGAGACACGTCTTCAGCTGAAGGACTTGTGATGAAGGACTCTCCAGGTCACTGAGGGAGTCATGAGAGACAATGATGAGGCTGCTGGAGGAGGGTTTTAAACTCACTCTGTATCCAAAGCAACAGACAGTCTTTCTCACTGTGCCTCTGGCAGGCACACATCCGGTCTAGTATTCAGACTTTTGTGCGTGTTTGTCTTCATGTGTGTGTGCGTAGGTGGTTACGTAGGTGGGTTGGTACAAAGTGCAGCGGTCAACTTCCATTGAACCAGTAGGTCAGGGAAAAAAACTCCTGACATTCCCACGAGAGCATTTTATAATGTATCATGCACCTTAATAAGAACATTTGCTTGTATTTTTGAAGCCAAAAGTCACTTCAAAAGGGCAGACAGAGAGTTCACATAAGAGTGGGAAACAATGTCAGACAGACAGCACATCTCCTGTGGATTTTCTTGCTATTGCAGGCAGCCATAAATAACCTCAGTATAATTCACATACAGTATTTTTCACTTTTTATTTTGTAATCTCTGTACTTAATGTTTTGGGGATTTCCATTAATGACATTAGCTTTTAGAATCATGTAGTATTAAGATATCTTTATAATAATGAAACAGACAAGAAACTAATACAATTCAGCATAATATATATGTACGTGTGTGTGTGTGTGTGTGTGTGTACTATATACAGTGTGTGCAGAATTATTAAGCACGTTGATTTTCTGATCATATTTTTTTCCAGGCACATTTTACCAATTCCAAACCACATTAATCGTAACAAAATTCATTTTGTATTTAATCATTTATAAGTGATATATAATTGTTCATGAAGGCTGGATAAGGTGTGCATAATTATTAGGCACTTTTTCTTTTACAGATAAAATAAGCCAAAAAAGAGATTTAACTCAGAATGAAAAGTCAAAAATGAATAAATGCCCATGAGAAGAATGCAATACTAATGCAATACTAGAGTTTGCAGTTAAGGCATGAACATTGGACAGTGAAATACTCATTAGGTCAGCAGGGTCAGACAAATACAGGTGGAGAAGAAAAGACACATGTTAACTTTAAAAGAATGAAGAATTAAGGTGAAGAATTAAGTGTGAAACCATCAGGAACCCTTTAGTCTCCAGCGCCACCGTTTTCCAGAACTGCAACCTACCTGGAGTCTCCAGAAGTGCAAGGTGTCAGGATCTCAGAGACTTGGGTTAGGTAAAGAATCCTAAAATGTACCCCCTCTTAATAAGAATCACAAGGCTGAAGTGTAGTAAAATACATGAAGACTGTTTTTTTTATAGGCTTTATAGACAGACAGATTGAGAGTGACTCTTGAAGGACCAGCACCACATCCTCTTGTACCACTGTTTGAAGAATTCATCTTCCAGAATACGTTTTAATAAGTTTTGGGAGTTTACTTTTAGTCCATCTCCTACCCTGAAAAATGAAAAAAAGAACTCCCAAAACTTACTGTCAGATTCTGGAAGATGAATTATTCAAATAGTGGTAGAAGAGGATGTGGTGCTGGTCCTTCAATAGTCACTCTCAATCTGTCTGTCTATAAAGCCTATAAAAAAAACAGTCTTCATGTATTTTACTACACTTCAGCTTGTGATTCTTAAGAGGGGGTACATTTTTAGGATGCTTTACCTAACCCAAATCTCTGAGATCCTGACACCTTGCACTTCTGGAGACTCCAGGTTGGTTGCAGTTCTGGAAACTGGTGGCGCTGGAGACTAAAGGGTTCCTGATGGTTTCACACTTAATTCTTCACCTTAATTCTTCATTCTTTTGTAGTTAACTTTGTGTCTTTTCTTCTCCACCTGTTTTTGTCTGACTCTGCTGACCTAATGAGTATTTCACTGTCCAATGTTCATGCCTTAACTACAGTTTCTAGAAACTCAACGTGCCTAATAATTCTGCACGCACTGTATGTACTCACCGGCCACTTTATTAGGTACACGTTTCTGGTACCGGGATGAAAACCCTTTAGCCTTCAGAACTACATTAATTCTTTGTGGGATAGATTCCACATGGAGCTTTAAACATTCCTCAGAGACTTTGGTCCATATTGTCATTATAGCATCTTATCAGCTGCGCATCCATGATGCGAATCTCCTGTTCCACCACATCCCAAAGCTGCTCTTTTGGATTGAGATCTGGTGACTGTGGAGGCCACTTGACTATTAGTGAACTCATTGCCATGTTCAATAAAACAGTTTGCGATGATTTGAGCTTTGTGACATGCCACATTATCCTGCTGGAAGTAACCATCAGAAGATGGGTACACTGTGGTCATAAAGGGATATACATGGTCAGCAACATAACTTGAACACTTCCTGCCCTCTCGTTCACAATCTCAACGCCGGGGCCTTACGTTTTTCCCCGATCTCCACACTTTGGTGTCTAGATCGTGGGATAAACTGGTTTTATATAGAGAATAGTCCACAAACATCACACTATTCCTCTATCTCTAACTATAAAGAGCACGGTTATGGGGAGTGGGTTATATGGTGCCCGTCTTCCTGCGGTGCCCTCAGCGGACTGTTATGCTAACCCTGCCACCTCGTGTGCTTCAGGGCACAGCGGTCTCTGACGAGCACATATCTCAGGGTCCACCCAGAAACACAGTGGTCCTGGGATGCCCGCCCCCTCCGAGGAAGGTCCCAGAGCAGTCAGTTCAGTCGTTCCCTGCCGGTTCGCGTTACAGGGCATCGGACTGATTGCAAAACAACAACAAAATCCAGAAGCCAGTCTCGAGAGGCTGGTACCTCTAGTAGAATTTTTGACAGCGTGGAAGCTACTGACAAATATTTCTCATTGAGTCCTGCAGACCATAGAAAAGGGTTATCAAATACAATTCGGGTCTCGCCCGCCCAGGTTTATGGGGGTCCTAGTATCAGTTTCGAGCAGTTTCTGGTAGTGAAACAAGAAGTGAAAACCCTGTTGGAGAAAGGGGCCATAGAACATGTACCTCCCTCCAACAGGGAAACCGGGCTTTGCAGTCAGTATTTCATCGTTCCAAAGAAGGATGGGGGTTGTGTCCCATTTTGTATCTGAGAATTCTGAACGAATCAGTCGTGCAGCTAAAGTTTAAAATGTTAACACTGAGACAAATCGTGCCACAGATCAAATCCGAGGACTGGTTTGTCACGATAGAGCTCAAGGACGCATACTTTCACATTTCCATCCTTCCATATCACAGGAAGTTCCTGAGGTTTGTTTTTGGGATAACATACCAAGCATACCAATATCGAGTTCTTCCGTTCAGCCTAGCATCACCACTTTCACGAAATGCATAGATGCAGCTCTGGCGCCACTGAATATTTGAATATAGAATATTTGATCTTGTTGAACTTGGCAACTTTTTTTTTCTTCTTTTTTTCAAAATGGTAAAAGAAAATCAAGATTATTATAAGTAATGAAATGATCCAAAATTTGACCCTGGATACTATAAACCAGTAGCATGGGTATAGTTGTGGCAATAGCCAACAATACATTGTATGGCTAAAAATGATCGATTTTGCTTTTATGCAAAAAAAACATTAGGATATTAAAGGGATAGTTCACCCAAAAATGAAAATGCTGTCATCATTTACTCTTCCTCAAGTTGTTCCAAACCTGTATGACTTTCTTTCTTCTGCTGAACACAAAAGAAGATATTTTGAAGAAAGTCGGTAACCAAACGACTGATGGACCCCATTGACTTCCATAGTAAGAAAAAAAAAAATACTATGGAAGTCAATGGGGACCAGCAACTGTTTAATTACCAACCTTCTTTAAAATATCTTCTTTTGTGTTCAGCAGAAGAAAGAAAGTCATACAGGTTTGGAACAACTTGAGGAAGAGTAAATGATGACAGCATTTTCATTTTTGGGTGAACTATCCCTTTAAGTAAACATCATGTTCCATGAAGATATTTTTTAAATTTCCTACCTTAAATATATAAAACATTTATTTTTGTGAGTGAATGCAGCACAATCACGAACATAAATGGACAACTTTAAAGACGATTTTCTCAATGTTTCGATTTGTTTGCACCTTCAGATTCCAGATTTTCAAATATTTGTATCTCGGCCAGATATTGCCCTATCCTAACAAACCATATATCAATGGAGAGCTTATTTATTCAGCTTTCATATGATGTGGTCCAGGGTCACAAATATGGAATTTAGACAACTTATTAACATTAACATTGCGACTTTAAAGCCCAATGTTGATGCACAGTAAACTTTTCCTCTCCATTGTCCTTTCCATTTCTTTATATAACCATACTCCACTGGCTCCATGGCAACTGGTGTGAATTAAGTCTGAAGTCATTATGAAAGTAATTAGCGAGAGTGTGTGTGTGCGCGGGTGGAGCTGGAAGCCCTCTGTTTCGTTCTGTCTCATCGTCTTCTAAGACTGCTGTCAGATGAGTGCAGATGGGTCCAGGTTCTGCCATCTGTTGAGGGACATAGGTGTGCATGAAAAAAACATTAATAAAAAAAAAAGGGAACTGCTTGAGTGCAAAGCTCTGATTCAAGCAGTGGCTTTAACTCACCCAGTAATATGCCTGCGTATTTAACTTAAAATGCTTGTTGTCAGAATGCGCCTAGACAATGACAGTTCTTCATGCCGTGAAATAGACTGTTGTGACTCAAAAATGTAAATGTGCTTACGTGATTTGCATTTAGAAAAAATTCCATCTCCATGGATGATTAGAGATGATTCATTTCATTACGACACTTTCTTAGAGAGTGGTGTCTTTTATTGGGCAGGTTTCAGAGAGACATTGCAGTGTTTGCTTTTCCAAATGGAAGTCTGATCAGGAATAGCTTATCTCTGGACTATTAGCTTTGTCAATATTTGTTGAGGTAAATAATTAATGGATTGCAATCATTCTCCATCTCCTCATCTACAAAAAATCCCTCTTGGTTTAGATGGGTTCTTTTATGAATCATTTCCTGCCATGCATACAGTGGTTAAGTTGTGGCATTAACATAGCACATTGATGTCAAATAAAAGTGTCCTCGAAAATCTTTTAAAAATATGTATGCTGAGTTTGTAATCCTGTTGCTTTAGTGTGGTGTAACCATCAAGTAAAAACAATTTTCCTTACACCTCGTACATGTATGAGTGTACACATCTTAATCATTATTTTAAAAAAGTTGTTCATTTAATTTAAAAAATGGAATAAGTTTTCGAACGCAGGTTTGTTGGCACAGATCCCACAGTATCTGTTCATTTTAGGTGTATAAAATTGCCACTTAAAATTGTCTCTGTATATTAATCTCAGAAAAGAGAAAGTACAAAGAGAAAAAAAAGTTTTAAATAAAACAGCCAACTGTAGGTGTTAATTGTTGTGCAAGCTGACATGTTAATTAGCAAATTTTGTATTCTGCCTTTGTTTAAATGTGATTCTACTCAGAAATGTACACCTTTAATTACTTTATATAAAAAAAAACACACCCACAAATATGCCTCTCTCCTCATGAATATTCTTGGGAAGATTTGAATTTTTTGTTCAGTTATGTGACTGACATTTCGGATCACAATATCAACACAGAATATGCAGAAATCAAGGAAGATGTTGCCTGATGTATACCCCTCTCTTGCACACACACAGTGGCTCCTCAGCCTCCAATAGACTTATGAAGGAGGGCTGGAAAGGTCAGTCGCTGTTAATGAGCTATGTCTAGCCCATTGTCTCCGAGCACCAGGTCCGTCTTCCTGATGAAACTGTGCAGCTGAGAGACAAAGATTACATTCCTTCCACATTCACCTTTGTGTTTAAATTAACGGCTACATTCCATAAGTAGATTCCCAACAAGCCTATTTGTTTTCAAAGCCGGAGGCACTATAGGTGACTAATTAGCACTACTGTAATTTAGACACTTAAATTCTGAATGTAGAACTCTGCGGTTGGCGATGCCGTGCTCCTGTATTGTGTTTATTGTTTTCTTCCTCTAAATGCACACTGCATATATTCTTACTGAAAATTATGTGAGGTTGAGTAATGTTATGTTTCCCACATTCATCTTTAGATTTCTACGAATGTTCCCATGCAGATTTGTAAAGGTAATCAGAAAATCTCTGGGTTGATCTTTTGCTTTCATCGCACCCTGATACTAACCTTCCTTTTGTAAACACTATACTTATTCTATTTTCCTTTCTCTCGTTCACCCACACACAAAACACTCTCTCGGTTCCACCGGCTGCTCTTTACCTCTGCATGGTGCACCTTGTGGAAATCCTCTGTTGTTCTTTCTGACTGGCCCTGTTATTTATCACTCAAATTCATTTGCGAGCCCTGAGGTGTGTGTGTTTCAACCGAGCGAGGGAAGGTTGATGTGTGTTCGCACATGCAAGGATGCGTGTGCGCGCTGATGGAACGAGACAGGGCTTGTTGCTGTCTCTGTTGGCTGTGCTCACTTCCTCTCATTCCCTAATCCCTCAGTGTTACAGTCATCTCCGTGCACCAAGCCCCTCAGAACTGTCAATATCCAGACCAGAATATCTCACTTTTTGATCTCTGCTCTCTTAGACAGACTTATAAGCCCTGCCGATGTGCTTAGCATTAAGATACACTGCTTGCCACTGAAACCCCACCAAGCTTGATGCAAGGCATGGGGGACAAATAACAGCATGTGGAGGGGAAAAAAATGCTAGCCTGTTCTAAAGAGACAGAATGGTGGCACCGGACACCATAAGGAATTACTATGTGTCATACTATCTGTCATCAGCTTCTTTTTGTGCAAATATTTCGGACTCTGATATCATATTTTATTTATTTATTTTAATGTATTGCTGTGTGGGAATTAAAAGGAAAGTTCTATGTTGATCAAAATATGTTGATGGGCAAATGCAGTCTTTTGGCAAAGGAGTCTTTGAAATTTTTGATGCACCTTTCCTTGAATATAACAACAGTTACACTACCCTTAAAAGGTTTCGGCTTGGTAAGATTTTTAAATGTTTTTGGAAGAAGTGTCTGATTCAAGGCTGCATTTATTTGATAAAAAAAAAATACAGTGAAAACAGTAATATTGTGAAATATTTCTATTTTACTAGCCTATATTTTAACGTGTAATTTATTTCTGTCATGACAAAGCTGAATTTTGAGCACACATTACTCCAGTGTTCAGGGTTACATGATCCTGATGATGAATATAAATCATTCTAATATTCTGATTTGAAAACAGTTGTACTGCTTAATATTTTTGTGTTGAAACTGTAATGCATTTTTTTTTCAAGATTATTTGACAAAAACACAGGACTTCATTTATAACGATGTAAAAGTCTTTACTGTCACTTTTGATCAATTTAATGCATTCTTTCTTAATACAAATATACATTTCTTTCTTGAAAAAAATACTGACCTTTATACTTTGTGTCAACACTAAGCATAATATAAAAAAGGCATGCTATCTTGCTAAATTAAACAGCTTTTAATTGGCTTTTACTTTATCCAAAAGAAGTGAATAAAATATCTAGAAATGAATTCTACCCACCAATGGAATAATGCTAGATGTATAAACCTTAATAAGAGAAACATTTGCAATTCAAATCTATTAGTAATTGTCCCCAGAAAACATATGTGTTTTGTCCAAATTGTCTTGCAGTGCATTGAAATATATATATTTTGCAAGGACGTGTTACCTTGGATTCAGTGGTATTTGATGGCTAGCACAATGCTTTATTCTAGGAACTGTTGTAAAGTTTTTCTTTCTTCAAAGCAAACCAGGAGACGTTGGGATAAGCAGAAGTGATTTATTTGGATCTTCGCTGTGTGTCGTCTGTAGTGTTCTTCCAAGTCTAACTGAGTCCTATACAGTATAGTTTTTATACATTTACAAGGAGGAGGGACTTTTTGAGGTGGAGACAAATCAAGACAAAGCATAGGCATCAGTTGATTCAATCAAGAGTCAACATAACACTATCATTCAAATGATCCAATCAGCCTGACAGCATCACCCATAGCTTCTTACCTTGGGACCATGACACTGTTCCAGATACAAAGGTTAATGTCTGCCACCTGGGCTGCTTGACTTAATCTTCTTTGAAATATCATCATCTATACCTCACATGCTAAAATCAGTAACCTTATTTAAACATTTTATAAATTTGTTATTCCACAGAACATTGTAATCATCCTGTATCTGACGGCTATATTTGTTGACAGTATTGATACATTGCGGTACTCTTGCATCAGTGCAGTTATGCACCTGTAACCCATGTGGTCTGTCCTGCCACGCTACAGATAAAGGAACTGGACCTCTACTGGAGTCTGGACCGAGGCCTGCCACAGGCAGCCTGGGAGCATCATACCTCATCTTTGTTCTCTGTTTGTTTTCCCCCTCTCTCTCTCTCTCTTGCATGTTTACATCACACTTCTCCTCTGAAGTCTCTCCATCCCAGCAGAAAACCATTGCAGATTGATGCCAGTGTTGGACGTGGTGTGAATTTGGACAGCGTGAAGCCCAGCAGAGATGAAGCCCAGAGATCTCATCCAGCTGTCTTGACAACTCAATGGATCATTCCCCTCAGTTGTCACTGGGTCAGATTTCCATTCAAAACACCTTGACACATTTGATAATGTTACAAATGGGTCTCTTTGTCTGGAAGCAATATCATCAGTATCATCCTCTCTGCGGTTATTTGTGCAATGAGCCAGCAAATGAAATTAACAGAAAGCAAATTAAAATGAGTGAAACTGATGGAAATTGGAAGTAATCCCAAGACAAAGGTCTCAATTTTTATGCTTTCTCAAAGACTCGCTGATCAGATGGTGCACAAATAAACAAACATGTCTGGATGAAATGAATAAATGAATAGACAAATATATGTTTAAAGACTTCATCACAGTCATGTTTGTTTGTTCTGTGATAGCAAATACCAGCTTCTGGATAATCAACAAAACAAGCTCTCAACACACAGTTTGAGCTGGGCCAACCGGGGAACTGAGACGCCACATTTTAACACCATTGCAAATATTTATGGGCCTACACGGAATAGAAATAATGCAGAATTATATTTGTTTTATATCAGTATTTGTTTTAACAGCCAATTTTTAGCATGTAGAAGAGGAATGATGCAGTATCAACATGCACTTGCATTTAGCTCTCAGATACTGACCAAGACAACCAATTTGGCACTGTTTACATATGGTATTAAGATGTGTTTTCATCAATCCAATCACAAGTGCACAAGATAAATACAGCTGAAGACTTTCTAACGGTTTTCTTTATTATTACAATATTTATCAGGCTCCTATAGGTTTCTACCTAAGTACCGAAATTTCTGAATGGGCTGAGGCTGGGATTTAGTGAGTTTGAAGTGAAAGTATTTGATGAACGTATACTATGTGCGGAGAGCATTCACTCAATATTATTATCTCATTTTTGACATAGGTGGCTTTTAGAGGCTTTTGCATCGGAGGTCTTCAGTTGTAAATGGGGTCTAAAATGTTCTGAGCTTTTCCACTTTTGACCACTTGCAGAGGACACAACACGTATTTGACTGGATTGCTACTGTAGTGTGGACGCTCATGTGTTTGAAAAGGCACAAAATAGCCTACCTGTCGCCCACTGACCTAACACGTGAACGTTATGGGACGAGTTTTGAGAAAGCACACCAGAACAAACGATTTCATCTTTGCCATGTTGTATATATATATATATATATATATAGTCAGGGGAGTACAATGGGTAAACCAAATAAACAAACATAAAAAGACATATACAGAAACAGTGACAAACTTAGTTTAACAAAAGTTAAACAAAAATGTCAAAATGTTTACAGATTGAAAAAAGTCAATCTTTGTGCGTCTTTGCAGCTTTCTTATTTTTCAGACCTAATATTTTGTTTAGGTATTGTTGAATTTCTGCTCTTAAAATTAAAAACAAAGGCTTGTTTCCTCCAAATTTACATTTTTGAATACTACATTTAGCTAACAGAAGAAGCAGATTAATTAAGTAATATTCCTTATGATAAGATTTGTCATAAGAGAAAAAAACAAATACCGGTAACACATTTTTAAAGCACAGTTGAAAGCTGGGCATGATATGAGCCTTAATAAAGGAACAGAAATCTGACCAAAAACAAACTGAATAAGGTCAACTCCAAAATAAATGATAAAATGTTTCATCATGTAGATCACAAAATGTACAAAATGTATCAATATCACAATTAAATCTGTTCAAAAGATAATAATTACATAATATTTATCAATGAATTTAAGCTAAATTTCTTTGATTTTGTTTGTGACTAAATATTTATGAGCAAGTTTCCAGATTTTATTCCATAACAGATTATCAGCACAACCATTCCAAAATGATATAATAGCAGGTCTGGAGACAATATCCCTTTGAAACAAACACAATGATTATTATTTTTAATATAGGAAAGAGAGAAACAGATACGTCCTACTTCAGTATGTATCAGCAGTATCCAACGAGTATGGAGATAGCAGAGGACAGGTATTTTTAAGAAGCATTTTTAGACCAGAGGGAACAGCATCCATAACCACAGCAAAATCTTTAGGAGTAACTGGAATATTATATTTAGAAAGAAATTCAGAATAGGTCAACATAAGTCCTTCATGGTTGGCTAACAAAATACAGTTGGCTAACAAAAAACTATATCATTACAAAACCAATTCATATGAAATGACAGAATGTACTTATTATTCCAGATAAAACACCTGTTTGGAGAGAAATTGTCTTTATAGATTAAATTCCAAGAAAGAAGCATCTGTTTATGAAAATTAGATAGTTTGGCATATATTACAAGGAAGTTTGGTAATACTGTAGTCACAAAGCAAAAGGAATTGAAGACCACCAACTTGTGAAAAGATAAAGTGAGGTATAATATTCCAGATAGATGTTGTTTGTTTGTTTTTTTAAGGAATTGCTTAAGCTAGTTAACTTTGAAGGTGTGATTAAGGGTGGCAAAATCTAAGAAGTTCAGGCCTCCATTTTCAGTTGAGTTCATTACCACAGATTTATTTATATAATGGGTTTTATTTTTCCATAAGAAGTTAAACAGCATTTTATCAATAATTTTACAGTAACTGCTAAGGAGAGCGCTGCATATGTAAGTCTCAAGATGCCCTCTGCCTTTGTGATCAATACTCTCCCCCTCAAGGATAGGTCTCTCAGTAACCACTGATTTAATTTTTTCATTGTTTTGTCAATGACTGGTGAAAAATTAAGCTTACATCGTTCCTCTACATTCTTTAAAATCTTAATACCTAAATATGTGATTTCATCTTTAATGGGAATATTACAAATTGACAGAAGATTAGTCTTTTTTTTAAGAGACATTAATGCACACTTATTTATATTCAGATAAAGCCCTGAAGCTTTAGAGAATGTATGGATAATATTAAGGGCTAAAGGTATTTATCCTGCATCTTTTAAAAAAAGAGTGGTATCGTCTGCCAACTGACTAATGATAATTTCATTGCGAGCAACAGTGATACCTCTTAAAAAGGCTCTGTTTAATATGATCTGCAAGAAGTTGTGAACAAAGTAAAAATAAATATGGGGAAATAGGGCATCCCTGTCTGATACCACGACTGAGATTGAATCTGGGTGAGGTGCCATTATGCAGCTTGATTGAACAATTTGCATTAGAATATAAATTTTTAATGGAATTAATAAAGAAATCACCAAAACCTATTTTATTTTAGGGCCGAATATATGAAATGATTTTCAACAGTGTCGAAGGCCTTATGGAAGTCTAAGAAAAGAATGAAGCTCTCGTCTGGGTATAGATGTGGGTAATCAACGAGGTCTAATACCTAGCGAATATTATTTAAAATGTGTAAAGATAATAAAATCCAAAGTTTTCTTAATTCTAGAAGCTAATATAGAGGCTAAAATTTTCTAAACATTATTAAGTTGACTAAAATTAAATTGTCTTTTTTTGGTTTGGGAATTATGATTTGGGAATGGTTTGTGTCAGGGTAGGTGGGAGTTTACCATACTCAATACAGTGTTAGAAAAGATTTAAAAGAAAAGGAGCAAGTTCCTCTGATAAGGTTTTATAGAATTCAGAGTTTAAACCATCTACACCACGGGATTTATTAAACTTAGCTTGAAGGACTTCCTTTATTATAAAACTATCACAATGATATTCATTATCCGGCAAATTTGGAGATTTATAAGTAAAAGTAAAAGCATTTATAAGTAAGAGTAAAAGCAGTAATTTTAGAAATTATCATCTCTTCAAGTTTTTGAGCTTTAGATAATAAACTGCCAAATTTTCTTAGAAATTTACAAGCTTCAAATTTAAATAACTATTATTAAATTACTAATCTGGGGTGTATTTCCCGTACAACGTCGTAACTCGCTGGTTTAACTACCATAGTACGATGCATCGTTGGAGAAATCAACTAGCTAGTCACGACTGTTTCCCGAAACCATACTGTCGCAAAGTGGTCGTTCAACCACGTTGGTTTATGACGTCACGCACATGGTGGAGTAATAACTTCTTTTAATGAAACTGTTTGAGATCGAATTATTGCTAAATGTTTTTATATAAATTACAGACATGGCATCTGAGGACTATTTCTAATTTTTCTCGTTTTTTTGCTTTATTTCCAGATTCAATCATACGGCTCATTCTTACGTAGTAGAGCACGTTCGCACATGCGCACTCTTCAAAAAACTACGCTTTAAATCTCTTGACAAACTAAAAGACGTAAATGACATTTGTATGTATTCTAAATAAAAGATACAGATTGTACTGAATGTCAACTTGCTTATTTGGCTTATGATAAGGATTTATTAGCTGTCGTTCCAACCACACAAGTTTGCGATGCTGTTTGTGAATGTTCATTGGAACGATGGTTTCGGGAAACACTGACTCGTTGAACTATGCTGATAACGACGGAACTTGCGAACATAGTTGGCTAACGATGCTTTTGGGAAACGCACCCCTGAGCTATATTCCAATATTGTGCAATCAAACTGCGAATGGTCATCTTTACAAATTCATGTTCCAATAATGACTTATTGAGCTTCCAATAAGACTTATGGTTGTTGGAGGAAAGAGAGGAATGTAAAGAAATGTTGATAGACACTGCCTTATGATCTGTTAATGGCGTGGGAAGAATATTAACAGAAATATCTTCTTTATGTAAATTTCACGGAGTTAACCAGTAGTCAATACCAGACATATTGGGAATATGTAAGGAATAAGAAATGCCTTATTATTCCACGTGAAAGAACTAATCCCAGGGAATTTCTCTCTCCAAATGTCTATTACTCCAAATTTCTGCATAAAGGCCTTCAGTGTGGAGTTATGATAATTTACACTGTGAGGTGGCCAAGGGAGTTGTCTAAATCTCCTCCTATTAGAATAAGTGAATTTGGGAATTTAGATGAACAGTGTGTAAATACGACTCTCTCATTTTTTGATTAAAGCATCATTTTCAATTTTAGAATTGTACCCATAAAATTGTATACTAATTTGAGTCACCAGATCTAGTTTAATAACTAAAATAATGAAATGACCAAGGGGATCCTCCTCAGAAAATAAAATGTCCCCAGGAAATGTGTTTTTTAAAATTGCAACACCAGCTGTACGCTCAGACCCATGAGCAAACCAAACATTATTACCCCATTGAGCTTTCCAGAAATGTACATCTTTGGGAGTTGAATGAACTTCTTGAAAGAAACAAAAGTCAGATTTCTGCTGTTTAGCAAATAAAAACAAAGCTTTACGTTTAACATTAAACCTTAAACCCCTGACATTCAGTGTAACTAACGAAAACGACATGAATATATGAGGAACAAAAGAAACAAGAACAGTTTTAGAAAAATTTCCATCCCCTTCGAAATGAAATAAAATAAGAATGAACCCGTTTAAATGTTACAGATAACATTAACCCAAAATTAACTTACATTAGGCAAGTAATAGTAAACACTAGTACAAACTTACAAGTTGGCCTAGAACAGGTCAGAGGGAAAAGTGTTCACATGACGCAAGATGAAAATCACTTGATTTCACGAGGGTGACTTTACCCTTTTTCCCATCAATGAATACACGCACACCGATAAAGAACGCTCGTTTTTCTTCCTTCCTAGCAGCTTCAACCAACGGCCACCTCTTCATCCTCAGTGACTTGTCTGCTTGAGACAAATCTTCTGTGAATCTCAGCTTGTGATTCCTCAGATATTCCTCAGTGCTTGGCTTCCCGCCAGATCAGGTCCCACGTAGATCTTCTCATGAAACGAATAATCACTGGTCTTGGTCTATTGGCCTGCTCCTTCAGCTTTTCTGGTCGATGCACAACATCTATGTCATCTTTGAAAGAAACATTTGAGTCGGGAACAACTGAGACACAGACGCCGATGACTTTTTGCTTGACGTTTTCCTCAGAATGTTCAGGAATACTGTACAAACAGAGGTTCCATCTCCTCTGATAGTGTTCGGCATCGTTCAGTCTTTGCTCAAGTTCGTGGATTTTGGTGCTGTTTAAGTTGGCGGTAGTTTTGCAGATTTTCAAGTCTGTTTTTAAGACATTTACTTCTTCAAATACAAAGTCGATTGATTTCTTAAGGCCCTCAATGCTCACCGTGCTGGTAATCATTTTGCCGAGGTCGTTTGCACTTTCTTTAATCCTGGATGTCAATGCCGCAATGACATTATCTTGCAATTCCATCAGGGAAATTTCACCTCGGGATTTCTTTTGTTGAGGTTTCACAGGCGTATCTAGGTCGGAGTCATGTACGATCTCGAGACTTGGGCTTCCTTTGCGTTTCATTGTGGTTTCCATGTGCGTTCAAGGGTTCCGTTAAAGATCGTCAACTTAAGGAGGAAATTAAACTAACTAGTTACTCCGCTAAAACAAAACAGAAAAATGACCCAATGCATAATCGAACGAGTTAAAATATAGGGGATGGAAAGTAAAATTGAATCAACTGCACGAAAATGCGACCGCACCGGCTGCCATCTTGGATCGCCTCAGGTGTTGTTCCAAAACACAGAATTGACCATGTCATTACCATGTGTGTTCTTTCCATTTGCTCTCTGTCTCACTCGCTCATAAGCAGTGCAATGGCTTCATTCGTTCAGTAGTATTTGTGCGCCACATTCAGCAAAAAAAATCCAAACACAAGTCATCACAGGAAACACATTTGAAATGCATGTTAAGACCAGGTTTAAATGGTAATGCATCTCTGCTGACCATTTGTGATCAGATCACTAAAGCATCCTAATACCATGAGTAAACAGCTAATTAGGGCTTAGGAAGGGTCCTTGCTTTAGATGTGACTTGCCTCTCATCCAGTCAAGGATGACTTAATCCTTGAGTTCACACAAAAAATAATTTACTCACTCTCATGTTGTTCCAAACCAGTATGCCTTTCTTTTATTATTTGCAGAACACAAGAAATTATGAGCTGTTACAGTATGTTCTTATAATGAAAGTCAAATGTTGTTTTGATCCTATTGTTCTTCCAAATATCAACTATCCCTTTTATGACTGATTCATTGAAATGATTTAATCTAAACGACCCAGTGAGGGTCACTGAGGTCAGAGAGACACTGATCTGAGAGTTGCACATTTTCACGCCGTACCTTTAATTAAGGTTTAGCGGTCATAACAGCTACTCGTACATCAGCATTAGTATCTTCAGCCCTGAAGTAAGGAGTTTCCCGCTGGCAATAAAAACTGTTAAGATTGTGTCCTTGACTCAAGCTCTTCAGCAAGGTCCAATAGAGATCATTACCCAACCCTAGGGACAGGAGTGTGATTAATGGTTATTAAGGTCCAAACAACATCCGAGGTCAGCCGTGAAGCGGAGCAATGTAAGAAGTGCCAGACAGATCACTCTTTTGTCTCAAAGAGGTGGAGAGAGAGAGAGAGAGAGAGAGAGAGAGAGAGAGAGAGAGAGAGAGAGAGAGAGAGAGAGAGAGAGAGAGAGAGAGAGAGAGAGAGAGAGAGAGAGAGAGAGAGAGAGAGAGAGAGAGAGAGAGTGAGAGAGTGTGTGTTTGTGTGACTATTACATCTGCTCAAGATTTTATGAGTGTCTCCATGTGCGTATGTGGGTTCTGCCTCGGCCCTTTGATCTCCTCGTGCACCTTAAGTGGATCCATAATACCTTATGTCTGATTAAGTTACAAATATGCGAAATTGAGTTGCGGTCTTTGTAGTCTGCACTACAAAGCCTAGACCATTTATCATAGCTTTCAGTAAAATCAGTGACAGCAATAAGTCTGATAGGTAGTGGGCTCGATCTATTTTCATGCTCATTTGAATAGGCTGCAGCACTCAGAGCATTCCTCTTAGATTAATGAGGAATTTATCTTGAATCATGTTGCTGGTCATAAACAATATTATAGGCCACATTGCAAAAAAAAAAAAAAAAAAAATCAAGATAAAAAGTCATAATGCTATTTTTATAATCTCAACATTATTTTCACTGTTGTAATTGTACCAACTTCTGAGCCACCTCTGCAATGCAAAGATGAATTTTGTTGTTAATGATTTAATTTGACTGATTACAGCTATAGTGTCTTATTATTCTGTATTTATTGAATAAATATTATAAGACATGTTTAGAAGCAAATGTGGATCTTTTAGATGAATTTAAGGAGTGCTCTTCTTGTCTTGGCCTTGACTCGTTCCCGCCCTGACTTGGTCTTGGTCTTGTCTTGATCTCAACAAACACTGGTCTTGGTCTCGACTCGGTTTCAGTTTAGGTGGTCTTGACTACAACACAATATTTATGAGAAACAAAATTGCAGTTGTGAGATTTAAAGATTATGAGGTTTAACTGACATTGTAAAACAAAGTCACAATTATAAGTCGTTATTGTGAAATATGAAGTCGCATTGTGAGATTTAATGTCACATGTTATGAGACAAAAGGTCACATTTATGATAATCAAAGTCAATTGTGAAATGTAGTCACATTGTGAATTTTAGAATCACATTATGAGATGTAAAGTCACAATTTTCTGAAAGTCACAATTGTGTGATAAGAAGAAACATTATGAGAAACAAAGTTGCAATTGTCATTGAGTTTAAAAAAATTTATATGATATAAAGTTGTATTTGTTAGATACTTTCTGAGTCTGAATTCTGAGTCACGTTGTGAAATGTGAATTATAACAATTTTGAGAATGTTGCATTTCTGAGATTTAAAATTGCAGTCATGAGAAATTCACAATTGTGAGATCTAAAGTCACACTGCAAAATTTAAAACCACATTGTGATTTGCACATGAAGTCACTTTGTGAGATTTAAAGTCACATTGTGAAATATAAAATCAAAACAAAGTTGCAATTCTGAGATTTAAAGCCACATTATCAATAAATGTTTTAAGGCAGAAACTGCCTTCCATATGATATTGTGGCTAAAACATTGAGAAGCAAAAAGAAACAGTAATACAAAACTTGATATTTTCTTGGATGGAGTACAAACAATATATACCATGTTACTGCTGTACAGAGAGATAGAGAACATCAGAAAGAGAGAGGAAGTAGGTGCAAAAGTCAGCCCGTGAGACTCACTAGTTTGAGTCGACATCTCTGTAGGTGCTGTCTTACACATGTCAACAGAAATCTGCAAGGAAGAGTAAAGTTCTAGGAGCTGAATGTGAACATCATGTTTGAATTAGCACATTTCAAACCTTCCATCCAGGCTTGGACCGTGGCCTTTGGTGCAGGACTGTCCTCAGATAAGTTTTTCCTTTAATTGGACCGGGCAGCAGGCAGAACCTGAGTGGTTTCCGTGTTCTTTCGGCTGCAGACATGTCGGTTGCGTCGGAGGAGGTGGATGGATTTATGAATGGCTTTAAAATTCTTCTTCACATTTTGGGTCTCTCTTTCTCTAGCTCATACTCGCATGCTCTCACACAGCCTCTCTCGCTTTGCCATTTCCCAGTTTCAGTCTGATGTGTGAACTTGAAAATTGCTGCTATATTTATCAGCATTATCTGCTATATTTAGCATCATTACATATGAGCACTTAGTGTAGGAACACTGTCGATCACAAACCCTCTTTTCCATTCAGACTCTCTCTTTCTCTCTTTAGTCTCTCTTTCAGCTTAGTCAACAGCTTCTTTTCTACTGTTCAAACCTGTAATTCGAAAGCCTGTGATACTAAAGACTGACTCTTTACTCTTTAACAAAAATTCCTACATTTTGATTAGGTCCAAAAATAATGCGTAATTACCGCCATTCTTTTGTCCATGTGTGATTAAAAAAAAGTCTTCGCTTAGAGAGTGGTGCAACGAGGGGTAATTAACATTAGCCAAAATGAAGAGGATGGAATATGCCTTTGAATGACCTCACCAGCTCCTCCACATTTAATTAGCTGATGCCAGCAAATGATTGTAAGCATGAGGTCTAATCTGGGGGCGTTAATCCCATTAAGCTTCATTGACATGCAGGCATTTGATGATACAAGATTGCCTTTCATGATAGCGTTGTCACCTGCTGACTTGAGTGAGAGTGAACACACGTTCATATACAAAAAGAAAGAAACCTATATCACTAAACACGCTCTCCCACTCGTTTCTCCACATACTTACGTAATGCTCACACACTTGCATTGAGGCAAAAGTATCCAAACATTCCCATCGTCGGCGTCCGGCAGAGATGATGAATTTTTTATCATACAGTTTTCATCTGCATTTTCTCATGTGGCATATACGTGTGTGTGTGTGTGTCTGTGCAGTCGTGTGTGTGCACCCAGTGGAAATGCAAAATGATGTTATCACCTCTCCAGGTCTATCATTGGCCTGGAAATTGTATCATAAACTGAAGGGGAAAAAAACTTTTCAAAGAGGTGATAATCAGAGCATTCAATCAGAGCTGCAATTTCAGCCTCTTCTCCAATGAAGCGACGGCTGCTTCACTTTGTAATGTAGGGCCATAATGAATTAAGATTCATCGCCGGATAAATTGGCGTGAATAGTCTTCAAAAGGTCTCCGAGATGAGATATAAGCTGTCGTCTCTGGCCACCTGCTAATATTCCCGGCTCACGAGAAAGCGCCAGTGATTCACTCGGGATTGCAGGCATTATGGAGGTCCAAACCAATAACTGCTTAGAGTTCACACATTTCTATGAAATGAGCTTATGGAAGCATAGAAATAAGGGCAGGGGAGAGAGATTGTGAAAGAGAGGGAGGAGGAGGAGGAGAGCGAGTGAGTATCTGTTTTACTTTTAGCTGACTTCTACCCACACAAGCCATGCGGTAATGATCATAAATACTTGTTTTATGCACACAGTAGTTTATATCGATCTGTCCACATAGATCGCCTTCACTGCTCGGGCTGACTCAACGAAAGAATCCATATTCAAACAAATCCATATTCAGCAGCAAAAAGTGACGGTTTTATTAGTTCTGAAGGTCTCCTTTATTATGCTGCTTTGCCGGTGATATGGTAAAAGAAAAGGCTCCAAGGAGAAAGTGAATCTCCGTGTGAAGTTCAAAGCTGCGAACGGCACATAAAAACAGGATGAAACCACATAAACCGTGCCCAGTCTGTCTGATACACCAATGAAAAACTCCAAGCCGCCTGTCTTCTCAGGAAAGCGCTTCGTTTATTCTGATTTCATGTTTGTATGTGGGTGTGAACCCTGTGAGAAGCAGCATATAGGCAAACAATGTCAAGCTTGCTTGGATGGAAAACTAAATGGTGTTTGTTGCAGCCGACCATTTTAAAAGGCTGATTGTATTTACGGTGACAGGTGCACAGCTCGAAAACGTATTCATTTCCTGGGGCAATTGTTTCTTTGAATGATCTGCGTGTTGACGTTAACCTTGTTTGTTTTCTTACTGTGAATCATATTATTGGGTTTTAAAAAATAGTCACATTGAATTTCAAATATTATATAAAGAAGAGCAAGAGATATGATATAAAGTATGTCTATGTGATAATTAGTTTTTATGTCAACAATTGAGTTTAAAAGCAGCAGCACTCCCATAAGGAGTCACACTCACTTTTGTTTGGATGGAAAGCTGTAATATAAGATCTGAAAGGATATGGGTCATGTTGCTTTACATGATACACTGCCATGAGATTTGATCAAGTGTTGATGTTTTCATTTAGAGCCGTGATAATTATTTCACACGTTCAAATGTGCGAATATTTTCACGTCTATTTTACCCAAATACACTCTTTAAAATAAAGATTCCAAAAGGGGGGTTTCTGCAGCGATGCCATTGAAGAACCATTTTTACTTCATCAAAGAACCTTTCGGTGAACAGTTCTTAAAATAACCTTTTTTTTCTTCACACAAGGAAGACTTTATTAATCTAAAGAACCTTTTTTCACTACAATAGAAATGGGTTCCATGGATGTGAAAGGTTCTTCATGGAACCATAGAGGCCAATTAATACAGAATCTTGTATGTATGAATGAATGCAGAATACAGAATGTATGAATTTTTTTTTGCATAAAAACAAATATTTTGTAATCTTAATCACATTGATCACACAATCTCATATTTATTGATTTTACCACATTATTAATAAGAATAGAGTGTCTTCCAGTAATGCCTTGTGCTCATATTAAGAGTATGCGATCTTTTGGTAATATAAGCTAATAGGCCTTTGTCTACAAGGACAAGTACAATTTGAAATACTGTAGATGGTATCAGTCATTCCATTTATGTGAAAAAATGCCATTAAGGTTTGTGAACACCCTGATGAAGGCCTGCTCAAGCCGTTCATCTTAATTAGCTTCAGTAAATGGCATTTACGTGCAACTTGAGTGTTTTGACATGCTCTATCTTGAACTAACGTTTCATCCATTTTACACAGTCAGAAGTAATGAAAAGCTTATCGTCAGAGCTGAAACACCTGGGAGTTTGTACCGGAGAGTGAGGAGTAGTATAGTGTATGCGTTCAATTGCTCTCAAGTGGGACTATTTCAAAGAACAGGGTTTATGCAGTGGCTTTTCTGAAAAGTTGGACAAGCAACTGTTTGAAAACCCTTCGGTCGAGTTGGTACACAACGAAATAAACAATACCTTTTGAAAACTTTTTTTATTGGCATGAGAAAGACCTAAAAGTGCTTTGAAGGTATCTAAGTATTTTCTGCCTGAACAAACCGCAGTGTATGTTTCCACACTTATATCGTTCATTCTCAAAGAGATAAAATGTTTGCCGTCCTGTCACCTTCCTCAGTGACTTTCACTAGATACATTTCATATCTAATCGCTCTTCTCAATATCGGCCTTATTAATAGCAGGCAATTTATTTCACCAGCAAAAATATTAAATGAAAACCTTTAGCTTTGGATTTTTTATATCTTACCATATAATATGTACTTAATGATTATTCAACAATGGGAAATAACCTGTCAGTACAATACAGTAGGTTAATTTAACTGCATTTCAATCTATTCAATTCTGGTTAGTATAATTTCAAAATCCGTATGATTGACTTCTTTGCTTCACAGGACGTCAATGTGGTGCTTTGCTGCTTTTTTTGCATCTCATTATAGCCTAGGAAGAGATTGTTCATTATGTGTCAAATCATGTAAAGAATATGATGGAAAACTAGAATTAGACTTTGTTTTGTGTGTGTGTGTGTTAGCTTTGTGTACATCACATGAATCTACTGCATTTATGGATGTATTTACAGTATTAAAATTATTCCAAAGCTTTCAGGAAGACCGTATATTGATTTTAAGCATGCGGAATTTCTTCAGACACTGCAACGGATTAAAAGCCAATTCAGAAATAATAAATACATGACATCAATTACTCAAAGATGACTCTAAAAGTAAGCAATGCATTCCTGACAGAGACACACAGTGGTGTGTGAGTGTTTTCCAACAGGAAAACACTGAAACAGCACTGTATGGGGGATGATCCTGGTTAAAGGGTCCCAAAGACTGCTCTGTCACCTACCCTTAAATACCCAGACCAGAACAAAAGGGTTGTACCAATATTTTTGGGTCAGTTCATGTACCCCAGGGGGTAGGACCTGGTTTCGGGAGATATCTTGAAGAGACATCACCCAGAGAAGGAGAACAGGATTCTCCTAAGTTCTCAATCTTTCTCATTAAACCAATGACTGCAATGAAATTAAGACCATTTTACCAATCGCACTGAGACACTTAAAATGATACCAAACATGAAAAGGAAAAACAATAGATTCACAATATACATCATATGCGATATATAGACATTCTTAGTGAACTTTTGGTGACTTGACTCAGAGGGAGAGGAAGGGTGGAGGGGGGTGCAGAGATAAGGTAGGAGAAAAGTTTGGACAGAACAATGTCCTGTGCTTTGTCTTTGCTATCTTCTGTCCAGGGTGCGTTTTATTGCTTTATTGCAGGGTGAGCTTGGTCTTAGCAGGAAAATCAGTTCTTACAATTGCATGTCAGGTTAGTGTTAATAATTCCTGTTCCTGTATTCTCCTGAGGATCAGTTAACGTCTACATATTGAATTCTCTATCGTTGTGTTTACTGACCAGCAAAACGTAACAGCAGAACACTGCACTCCTGCAGACAGTTTCAAATTTCCTCAGGTATAGTGTATTGTTACAGTATTGTCTACAGCCGGGGTGCCCAATCCTGTTCCTGGAGATCTACCTACCTGCAGATTTCAGCTCCAACCCCAATCAAACACGCCTGGAACAGCTAATCAAGCTGTTCAGGGTTGCTTGATAATTACAGGCAGGTGTGTTGGAACTGAAGTCTGCAGGACTGTAGCCCTCTAGGAGCAGGGTTGGAGATCCCTGGTGCAGACAGGGGCATGGAAATGTTGAGCTCCTTCAGGGGCGAGACATGACTGGCCTCTGGCTGCTCCTGTATCCGGAAGTTCTTTAACGACAGGCCATCCACAGGAAGAGCCTTGTTGTCCCACTTGTACATGATCCAGGCATCCGTGAGGCTAACATCAATTGCATATGCAAAATGAAAAACAAAGAATATTGTCATATAAATTGTAAATATTTAATAAGTGAAAAATGGCACTGTTGTTACCACTTATTTTAGCAGTAATAAGGCTCACAGTAGAAAATAAACACCAATAAATGCCATAATAATATAAACTGGGTTAGTAGTAATAATTATAATAATAATAAAAACTGTTGTAGGTTAAACATATTTCACTATTTATGGCTTGACCATTTAAAGAAAAGGCTATATATAACTATATATGCTATTTAAGTATAATAAAAACTGTTATAGTCATAAAACTGACCAAAATTGCACGTATTTCACTATTTATAGCTTGATCATTTCAGTAAATGGTTCAATTTTCCCACTGGATCACTGTAGCACATGTGGCAACATTCAATGCACTATTAAATACTATTGTCCTACGTTATAATGCATTATTTGTACAAAAAAATAACAATTAAAAAAATACCCTGAATATGGCTTAGGCCTACTGCGCATCGGGCGTATGTCTAAAAATGGACATCCTGTCACTTGCGCTAGTCTTACCTGAACCTTATGATCAAATATGATCACACCGTTTTCATGCCACAATGTTCACTAATTTCTAGAAATCCTACGCAAACAACATCCATCTCATTATTTAACACAACTATCCAACCATATAATGTGTGGGTTTCATTAACTTACCATTGTTCGTTTCGATGCTATTTCCATATTTGTGGGAGTAGGCAGGGGCATAAATCCATACTTCACAAATTCTGGAATAACGAAGTTTGAAATGCCCAGGTCAACTCCTGATTGGTCAGATGCCATGGTGACACTATCTGTGACGTAGTCTGATGTCCTTTGATTGGCTGGGAGATATCCATGTGCATATACGAGCTCACGGAGAGTCATGTAAACGCCATTGTGAAAGATTGGTTAAGTTACCAAATGGTTCTTCGCTGTTCCACTGATGTGTAGCATGTGCAATAATTGTTTAAATTTAATACGAGCATAAAAAACATTGTTTAAACCCTTTCCAATAATGATCTGTAAAGCTAAACTGAATTTTACAAAATTATCTTTAAAATACAGTATCCTGAAAAAGGGATGTTTCTTTTATTTTCATTTCTTTGCTGAGTAAATATATGGCTGCCATCCCAAAGGGTTTGGTGTTCAGTACCAGGGCTACCGAAGGTGAACAGAGTGGGGTCATAAGTTTGCTTTGTTTCTGTGGTGCTTCTGAGCAAAGCACTTTGCCTAAAATTGCTCCTGAAGGAAAGTTTATGCAATTGGCTTACTGTCTCTTTGGATAAAACTGTCCGCAAAATGACAAATTTAATTTAAGCTGGTACAAGCGTGGGCTGATGGTTGTCTGAGTCTTGGGGCCAAATACGAAGATTAAAGAGGGAAACATTAAGACACTGCTCTTTATTATGTTACAACATCAATTGTAACAGCTTTACATCAATCTCTGATTTTCCAAGAACAACAAATGAAGGGAAACATCTTGAGTCCTAAAGTATGTGATTGCATATAGCTGTTGGCCATAGGCAGGTCTCAGTACCCATATGTGACCTGCTCCATCATTTTGACTCAGCAATACATTTTCTACTATAACATTGTTGAGATGCAATTATACTACAGTTTTTGGTCGAGCAGCGTTTTGAGAGTGCTGATATAGCAGTCCATCAGCACTGGGACTTTTTGTATGTATCATCTTATCTTTCTGCAAGTTGCATTGAGTTAAGTTTAACTTTTTAAGTATTAACTTATTATTTATTAAACTGTTGTATAAAAGCTGTCACATAATAATGCCACATTGTTACTCTAATATTTGTGGATAGAGCCAAACTGCTGTTGCTAGTTCTAACATGACGTTTTCAAATTAGTAATGGAGGCTCTTGAACTTGAACGTCAAGTGACATGTTTAATTGACGTCTTTTTTATGTCTGGAACACTGATTGTGCGGTTTTGTGCAATAACCCGTTATAAAGAAGACAAGATGTTTGCTTCACTCACACTTGAAACAGTCTGTTACACCACAATAAAGAGTGTCAAACATCAGTTTGTTTAAATTGCATAATTGACATAATTCTTTGAGACTTTATTTAATCAAAAATAAAACACAAAAATTCAAGTTTTGCTGTTTTTTTTTCCACACACCTGTGAGCCCTGGTTTGGGTATCTCTATTTTATTGGTTGGATGAACATTTTCATAATTTAAGGCAAGACACTACAGGTGAATAGGGTAAAATTTTTAACTAGCAGATATCACCATGAAACTTTTCCAGTTGATTACCTAAATTAAGATGAGAAAAAAATGAAAATGTATTACAAGTTTTCTGTAATTTAATGTTTAAATATGCAAATTATGCTATATCTAATTAAATATGCGCTAATTTGCATATATTTAAAAAAAATAAATCTGAGTATTGGATAAAGCCAGGTTAAAAAATATTTTTTTCATTGTGTTCACATATTAGATGGGAAAATAATTACAGGGGGATTTATGGATATCTTCTTTTGTTATCCTGTAAATCTGAAAATACTGTCAATAGCCTTAAAAAAATGATTTTCGCCATGTTTTTTGGAATAAAATGTTATATAAATCAGGCTAGGAATAATATATTTACAAATCCCTCTGTAAATGTCTTCGTAATATAACTAGGTACAAGACTGGAAAGTTTGGTGTATATAGGTGCTACTGAAGTGGAGATTTTGGACTTGGAGTATGAGAGAAAAGTCATTTTGAGAAAACAGGCTTTAAAGATGTATCATCAGCCAATGAGATTGCACATTCATCCCTTTTACTTTCACGATTGGTTGCTGATAAAAAGGAAATGACCATATTTGGATCCGACAGGATTGTACAGGGGAGAGAGAGCTTCCTAACTGTGCATGTGATGACGGTGACGGCAGAGATGCAGAGCAGCGGGAGGATTAAGAACGCAAACTTTTGTTGAATTTATGAGAAATCTACAGACGCAAACAGACAAAGTGTAATAAATGTGTACAGTATTTCTGACTTTTTTTCACCACAAGTCTGAAAGAAGACATGTTATTGAAGACAAATATCCAAAAATCTCAAAATTGACCAGTAAAAAAAAAAAAACGATGTTTTTGCCTGCCGTGTCTCGCCTTAATAGATTATAAATAGATTTGAAAGATATTTTGCAGATTGTTACCTTCACAGCAGGGTCATTGTCAGTAGTAAAGAACCCATAACATCTTTGTCCTTGGCTCTGTGAAGAAGGGGATTGACAGTGACAGTGGGAATTACAGCACTGTTGCTTCCGAACAATTCACAAAACAATCTTCTGAAACCATCGTGGTCCAAACCCCAAAGCTAGGCTCTCCTTCTCCCTCTCCCTCTGTAATCTCAGGATAAATGCTGGTGTGTTCACTACAGGAGGCAAAAAAGATACCTAAAGGAAAGTATTCATTTCCAGCAAGGTCTGGATAGAAAATGTCATTGCAATTCAGAATCCCACAAAGAAGCGGCTTTGCCTGGCATATTCACAGTAATTTAGTCTGAGCTCAGCATTGATGAGCTGCGAGTTTTCCCGCCTACAGACTGCCACATCATACAGGGTCCTTCGGGATTTTTATGTGCTCAATGTTTGGTGTGGTCATGTAGATGCATTTGGTACTTACAGTTGTTAGAATTTGAAGGAACATAATATTTCCAAGATTTCCATGAAGCTTTTAGAAAATCCATTTATTTCATTTTATACATTTCATCAGACTGACTTAAAAGGCTTTATGTGTGGACAAGCCCTCCAGATGTATTTGGCTATTCATTTATGAGTATTCTCAACAAATATTTACCCAGCTAAATAAACCCTCTATCTGATGCTAAGGATATAAATAATGTAAAATGTTTTGCCCATAGCAAAGTAGTCTCAATGCAAAATAACACCATGGTCGTGCAGCAAGAACTGAGCCAATGCTCGCTAGGGATGATTGAGCTCAATGGAATGCTTTGCACACGTGTATGAACAAACACTGAGTATTGGGGAGTCACATTGTCTGGGTCAACTCCCCCATGTTTTCCATTCATCTGCCGACTGCCATCCGTCAGTCTTGACATATTCAATTAGGTGCAGTGATTGTACTTAAACAGACCTTGAAAGGTTTGTTTTCCCCCAGCGGATGTCAAGGATAATTGCGTGAGTGCGTGAGCAGCTTCTTGCGAATTGATGAGCGCCCCACGTGCGGATCTACAATGTTTTGTTTTTTTTCTTCTGAAGCTACAGATATTCCTGTACAGTGTACAGAGGAAGTTGTGTACACTGGCCGCGCTAACACATAGGGGCTGTAATTGAGTGTGGCAGGCAGATATTTGCTGACAGAGGCGGGAAGCTGGAGCGTAACACAAGTGTCCTGCAGCCGTCACGGCAGACTGTGTATTGTCTAGCGCTCCACTGTGTGTAATCATAGCTGTGGTTGTTTTTTCCTCACTGCCGTGGGGTCCTTCGTTCTGCAAAAGGCCTGTCCGGTCTGGCCAATAGACCGTGATCAGCATCTCTCCCACTCGCAAAGCCACGCAGCAGGACTGAATGGAGCCTTAAGGAAAATGGCCAAAATAGCTGGCCAAGCTGAGGTCGCGGTGGCGACACTGTTACAAATTCTCAATTCTTTCTCTCTCTTTTTTTTTTTTTTGCCTCTCTAGCTTGTTTTTGTCTGTTTTTTCTTTGTGTAGGGATAGTTGTTGTTTTTTCTCAGTTTGCACAGTAATCACTCTCTGAACAGTTGCATTTGTAGATGCATCCCCTTTTTACAGCGTCTTTGTCTTTGGCCATTCCATAAAAATGTATGTATAAAGGGGGTTTGTCATATTAGGAGGTCCTTGGCATCAAAAAGTTTGAAAACCTCTGGATTAGGTGACTAATGTTTGGGCAGCCCACCAACTAGTCGAGTTTAAAATCTTCATCAATGTCTTTTTTTTCCATAGTAATCTTCTGATGCATAAAACAAAGTGTTGCAAGCATGCTAACTAACCTTCATGCATCATGTGTGCCACTTTGCAACCTGTACAAGGTAGCTCGCGTAATGCTCCGTGTAACTGTACATTGATGCGATATGTCATCAGATTGCCTGTCATCCTGTCCCACTGCACATTACGGAGAATATGTTTTTCACGCCATTCTTATCTGTGTCTTGCCATTGCGGATTATTTTTTAATTATGTCATAATCCCCCCATAAAGGAGATTTGATTGGGGCGTAACAGGCAGATGTGACCTCATTACTTACAGGACGCAGGCCCTGCAGTCTCTCTCTGTTATCATGGAGATGACGCAGCGGTGACATGATTATGGCACGGGAGCTTTGCTGAGATGCTAACAGAGTTTTATACCCCAGGGCTTTATTTGGCAGTCTCTCGCCTCACATCTAACTGTCTCTTGTGTGTGCAATGCCAAATGTTGCTTTTTGACAGCACCACATGTAATATTTCACGCCTGCTTTGGATTCTTGCCTGCTTGTCGTGCAGGTCAGAGTTTGCTCTCAAAAAAAAAAAAAAAGGAAAACTAGACAAGCATGTGGTTGGTATTCTTTTCTTTTTTTCTTTTCCAGAAATTAATTCCGTTTTCAACAGATGTTTATGAGACTTGGCACTGAACAGGATCTTCACGGGCTGTTGGCAGTGATTAAGACAAATTCCAGTTTTCAGCTGCTGATAATTTTACAAGGACGTTGCTGGCGTGTACAGTGTATTTCATGATCTTGGATCTTTAGGGGGGTTTATAAGGGTCAATTGTGCCTGAATTTCAGCATTCAAAATAAAGCAAGAAATTATTGGCAGTTTGTCTGTTTTTTTTTATTTTTTATTCAGCACACATTCTTGTCTCCATTTAGCAAGTGTACTTACTCCAAAAAGTTACTTATATTAAGTAGGGATGCACAATATTAGTACTTTATTGGTTATCAGTCGTTATTAGTTTTTATTTTATTTTTATCTGTGGCTGATATTGGATAGTAAATATGCATGCTCATTTCCCTGTATTAACACTATTAAATGTTATCTTTAGCAAATCTGAAAATGATTATTCACTTTTCATACTGTACATCATACTGTTGTGATGTCACTTGAATTGATTTTAGTTTTTAGTGTTTTATTTTATGGTTATTTTAATTGACATTTATTTGTTGTCAGCCACAAAATGCATTATTTCATAATAAATATGGCCATATATAGCGCTGTTACACAAGGGTGTAAACATAAGTATTCGTTAGGGATGGGTTAGGATGTTCACATCATATCTTGCGACAGAAACACAACCATAATGTAATGTTCCCGTACATTTCTTCAAATGTTTTCCACCTGTGGTATCTCATTACAGTTGGCACAGATCAATCTAAAAACAATGATTGATCTTCAAGTTACACTCTATGTGATACTAACAAATTTATACACCGAGAGAATATAACAAATAAGCATTTTACCTCACTGACTGTGCACCGAGCACTCCTTGAATATTAAATTGGATATAAATGTAAATTTGAATACAAACCATATTATCAAAACACGCTTCGTTAGATGCCTTTCCTAAGGTGTAAAGTAAACAACTTTGCAGATGAGAAATGATAATTAAGTATTGTGAAGGGAAATTTCCATGTTGTTCCAGTGGAGGAAAAAAAGGACTTTGGTTTGAATGTGGTGATTATAACTGCGCTTACATAATTGTACTTATTTATGTATTTATTTTTTGCACAGTGCTTTGTTTAAGTGAAAATGAATAGCAAGTTAATGGGTGTAAAATAAACCCACATTGCAATGTGGTGTGAAAGAGGTCTAATGAACCTGGCTGGACGCCTTGCAATTTAAAGGGATTTAAATCCAGGAAATGTGAATGTCTTGCCTCCCCATCCTCTACAACAAATAATAAAATAGTTGCAGTTTACGCTGACAAAGGATTGCTTTGTGTGGTAAAAAAAAACAAATGCTGAGCTTCGTGAGGGCACTACAGAAACTGTCTGGCAACTTAAAAATATGTATTACTACTGTACACTCTCTCTGTTTTTCTTTCTCATTTCTCTCTCTCCTCCCCCTCATGCTCTCGCTTATCTCTTCTCTTATCTCTTAAAAAACGCCATTCAGCTCCTGCTTTATTCATTAATCATCTTTTTTTTTTACTCTTAAGCCCTCAAAACATAAAAATTGATGGTGTAATGATTATGGATTATTCCTACACCTTACTGACCTGTATGACCCGCCTATGAAGTATCTCAGAATTAATATTTATAGGTGCAGCTGCTTTGACCTTTGCAAAATTCTTCCTAGAAAGTTAAAAGGCTTGAAGCTTCAATATGTTCATCTCAGAGCACTCTGACAATCTCAAAATTTTCACTGTGCTATAACAGAAATATAAGTTTTTGATAACCCTTCTTAAAATCTCCTCTAACGACAGCAACTCTTTATGTATCTCTATAAATAAAGGAATCTATCGACCAGTCTTTAGAACCCAGCATGTAATAACCCCTTTTTTTTTTACATGCAATTTCCCATGAACACTCTAGTACCCCCCGGTGGCCTGTTGTATTTCCTCTTTGTACAAGTATTTCAATTTTGCTGTTTAAAATAAAGCACAGATGCTAGCAGAGGTTTTCATATTGCATACCATCATTGCTAAATCATGCCATTAAAATGCTTTCAGCAGCCAACTGATGGATGTTAATGTGCTGTTTTGAATAGCATTGTGGTTTTGCAAAATTTGAAAACACTTGAATTGAATATTATGACTATGTTCATTATTCAGGTGATGGTATTCTTTAATGTGAAGTGTTTAAATGTACCTGCTTCAACTGTCATTATCAGACAATTCATTAATTTACTATTTTAATTATGTGATTTTTTTTATTTTATTTTGGGTTGTTTGTTTAAAAAGCAGGCCTTGCTTTGAAGCATAAATTGGAGGTAGTTATGTTTTCTCAGGTCTATTGTGCGTCTGCATTTTGTTGCATTATGCATTGTCACCCAGGCACCATTTATGCATTTATGATAATGTTGTAATTAGTGAAAGATGAATGCAGCTGTTAATTATTTGACAAACATTCAGGCTTATAACCCCTCGTCAGAGTGAACGAGATGGTTTATGGAGGTTTTTCACAAATAGATTGATCCTCACAGCTCTAGCACATTCGTTACATCCCCCTTGATCCTCTCTGAGTGCAGGGGAGGGGAAACGGTCTGGAAAGCTAGCACCCCTCTCTATGGGAATATTTGGCTAGTTTTGAAAGGTCAGGCACTTGGGCTCTAACCCCAGCCGTGGCAACTCTCTGCTGACCTGGCCTCCTCCTCCAAACCGCTTGACTTTCTGCTTAGTGCCTCGTGCTCTGAATGCTCTTCTCGCCTGAAGAACAAAGGTTTATTCTGCTTTCTTGGAGGTGATTGTCGCTGATTGCAGCTTTCTACATTCTGCTTTTCAGATTACTTCTATTTGTCCTGTTCCAGCTCCATCTGTTGGCTTGGCTATCTATGGAGCTACTTGCTAATTAAGTCATTATTTAGAAAGACAGTCCAATATTGGACTTCTATTTAATAGCCTTTTTTTAAAAAAAAATACAACCCATTCGGTTGTAGATAAAAAAAGGCCTGTTGTTTAGACTCTGGACTTAATGTCTTGTTTTCCGTTGTTGTTGTTTTGTGCTTTTTTATATCAACAGAGTTGTTCTTAGGGTCTATTTGAGTCTTTTATGTAATCCTCCGTCTCCAGGACTCCAAAGCCCAAAATTAATGTTTGCGCTCATCCCTCGCTTGTTTATCAGCAGAGCGGAACAATTGGATTTCAAGGTGCTCTGTCAATGGAATTCGTATTGCTGCTTTATTTTCTGTTTGTTTTGTGTCTGTCGTATGCTGTATTGAAGACAAAGGACTTTATTGGATGTGCAACGCTGCATCCAGTGCTAGTTACTGTCTCCTGGAGTGGTGGGAGCTGCTCTTGCTCACTGTACACTGGATTTCTCAGCTGAGAGTTCTGTGAGGACATTTTGTGCAGACTGTTTGTAGTTATGTGTAGTGAAAGAACATTAGCTACTGCTGTGAAGTGTGCCAGGCCTGGAGTTTGAGCTGCTGTCTTAAGCTTCTGCTGGTGGAGTGAACCAGTAGAAATGAGCTGATTTAGATCAATAGTTCTAGTTTAAAGTTATTTTGAGATGGTTGGTGCTGTCCAATATGACTTTTTCTTTCAGCATCGCTCATTTCAGGTGCGACATTACAAGGAACAGATTGAACATCGTTTCAAAGGAACAGATCGTTCCAAAGCAAACTGACTACACTAGCCCTTGATGTTTTGTAAAGAGGACCTATTATGCTTTTTCTTCTTCAACTTTCTTTAGTTTGCAATGTTGCTGTTTGAGCATGAAAAAGTTCTGGAAAGTCACAAGGCTTCCACTTTAAAGGAAGTTGTTATCTAAATCAGTAAGCACAGTTTCTGAACTCCCTGAAACGTCTTGATTGTAGTCTTTACATGAATCATTCATTGTGCCCACCCAGGGCTTATACAAAAAAAAAAAATGGCGAGGCCTGCCATGCCTATTATATGTTAATAATTTTGCACATTTTGTATATTATACAGGGCTTCAAGATTCAAGCTGTTGAATGCTTGAATCTGATTGGTTGACGAGCGTTCTAAGGTGTACAATTATTTTCAGGGAAACGCACCGATAAAGCAGTTCCAGGCAGGTCTTGACCGCATTACAGTATATCACTTCCCCAAATGATTTCAGTTATTTTAAAGGTCATTACAGTCTACAACAGCAAAAGAACCAAAACCCGCAACGACACTGACCCAAAAAGTAAATATAGTAAACAATAGGATAAAAACGATAAATTATTTCCATGTTTTTGCCACAAAATTCAAAAGACATTTGGAAACCAAACATTAAAAGTATAATAACTAAATTATACTTTGGTTGTTCTATTGCTGTTGTTCATGCCTTTATATAGCCTATTACATGTTAATAATTGTGCACATTTTATATATAATATTAAACTGCAGGGCTTCAAGATTGAAGCTGTTAAATGCTTGAATCTGATTGGTTGAGGTAGCGTGGTAATAACGGGGCTGTTCTTGGATCAGATTATTATACAGTAGACGCTGCTGCTGAACACTGTTGAGAGACGCACAGACAGGTAATTCACATACACTTAATATCTCTCTCTCTCTCTCTCTCTCTCTCTCTCTCTCTCTCTCTCTCTCTCTCTCTGAGAAGAATTATTGACAAATGTCTTTAAATACAGTATCTGAACAATGTTTTGAGGTGTGGTAACTATAGTATAAGCGGAATAATTGACTCCAGACCATTGAATAATTAAAAAATAATGCACACCCTCTTCGCGTCTTTCACAAGATGTTGAAGAAGATGAAGAGTTCAAAAGGGTATCAATAAACAAAAGGGTACTTTAAAGGGGTCATATAATGCCATTTTTGTACAAGCTAATATAATTCTTTAGGGTCTAAATTAAAAGTTTGTAATATACTTTAATTAAAAATTCTCATTAGTATTGTAAGAAAACACTCATTTTACCTGGTCAAAAACAGCTCTGTTTTCAGCACGGCGTTTAAGTGAAGTGCATGTGTCTTTAAATGATAATGAGCTTTGCTCACCCCGCCCCTCTGTTCTGTGCGTACACCGTTTTTAATAATAACACAATAACCATTGTGTAACTCCTTGTTCATTATAAACGTGGGATTATGAATTATATTGAGAACGTCGTACATAGAAAACATGCCATAATGTACCCTGAGTGTAAACAGCCGCATTCATTGTGAAGCGTGCAGCAAGCGATTTGCAAAGATTAATATAAATATTAATATAAAGGTTAATAAAATGTTACACTCACTTCTTCTTCTGGAGGTGCAGCAGGAACACGAATAGTTGGTACCGATCCTTTTTTCAGGAGCAGCTTCTTAGCAAAACCAGCTTTATACTGACCCTCGTTTATAAAGCAGTCTGGTGTGTGAAATGATTTGCGCAAACATGAAAGCATTGACGTTGATCGTGGGGAATATTCCCTTCGAAAACAAAATCAGCCACTGTGTCTTCAGCGGTTCGGATTTAGGAACATCAAAATGACTGCTGTGTTCGTTATTACACCCAAGAACAGAACACCACAATCGCTTAGACGCCATTCTGCTCATAGACAGTGCTCCAGACCAGCGTATCAACAATGACGCGCGGACTATGATTGAGCGAGGGCGGGTCTGTGTTGAAACGTTGCTGTCAATCAACAATCATGTGAGGGGCGTCGATTTTGAAGATTAAAAAAAAAAACACTGGATGGATTTTTATCATTTTATGATGGTTGTGTACAGGCACTGCCAAGACACATTTCAGTACAATCAACTTGTAAAAGTGCATGTACCATTATATGACCCCTTTAATGAAAACAAACTCAGGTAATCCACAAAAGGTGTAACAGTGTGCAGCAAAACACTAGCGTACTTGAACATCAACTGACAGAAACAGCATGAACAGAGAGGAACTAAATACATGATATGAACTAAATTATGAACAGCTGTGAGGAATGAATGTCAATGGTTACTGATGAGTGGCAGGAAAATCAAACAAAGGAACACGTGATGAATGAAAACAAACTGAAAGTCCTTGAAAACAGAAACTAACTAACAACGTCATGGCCACATTACCACCTCGGGTGTGCATTATTTTTCTAATAATTCAACGGCCCATCACCAATTATTCCTTATATAATAGATACATATCAATGTTGAATTTTATGGCCATTTTTTTAACTCAGTTTGTTACGTATCGGGTCAGCATTTTAAAGCAAGATCATTTGAGAACTTCTGCTCTGAATAACCTAAAAATCAAATAACTGTCCTAGTAAAATGGTGTAGAGCTGATCTGTGATTTGCACTACAAGGCATGTAATTCAGTTTTATAGCCCTGTCAGTGCACATTACCGTCTCAACGCCACCACAATGCCTAAACTGTGCAAATTGTTGTTTGCCTGAGACATCACCTTTTCAAACAAACAGAATCTCACCAAATGAAAAATTGATTCCAAAGCAGATTGCTTTTAATGGACAGATAATGGGGTTCCACTCAAACTGTCTTCTTGATGCTTTGAGGCTTCAAATACTTGAAATGACTTATAATCTTAAATGAATTACCATTTAAATGGCACTGCTTGTTTATGTGTCTGTTTCCATTTTATCCCAAGCTAGTGTTCCCTTTTGCCTGTCTGCTAATTATGATGGTAGAAAAAGCTTTCAATATTGAATTTAGCTCATAAGTGTCCATCAAATAAAAATGTGGTGAACTAAAGTGCAATGCAGGATACCTGAAGTGTGTAAGTGTCTGAAAGTGACATAACACATACAGTAAATATACCTGTTTCTCTTTCTTTATTTTAAGTGAAAGGGTGTTTTGGTTGCATTTTATGACCAGACAGTAAATGACACATTGTAAGAGTAGAATATGAAAGAAAGTGAGCATAAGGTCATGGGTTCTAGTTCAATAGTCCTCAATCGGTAGGTTGAGATTAGGTCTGTACCAGTGTACCGGTATGACGATATATCACGGTATGAACAGACACTTACAATTGTCATATTGTGAACATTTGCTTATCTATGGCATTTGGGGTGGGGGTGGGGGTGGGGATTTGACAAAGAATATCACCTGCGCATCAGCAACTTCTATGCACTTGACTGCTTAGGGCACGTCTACATTAATCTGGAAACATTTGAAAACTGCTTTTCATTTAAAAAAAGCTCTCCGTCCACACTAGCATTTTCAGCCGTTTTCCTGAAACTTTTGGAAAATGCCTGAAAACGCTAAATTCACCTTACTGCGCATGCGTAAAAGCTCACTGAGATGATACAGACGGAAAATAAATAATAAAGTTATCGCTCAATTCTTCGGACAGGATCATTTTATTTAGCAAAATATCTCACCATTCACTGATGCGTCCAGGTCGCACTCAGTTACCATATGTTTGGTCTAAAACACAACTGCTCTCATGTATTCAAATCTGACAGCAAATCTGAGTACATTTTCTGTCATCTTTACAGGACTATGATATGACGAGTGTGCAAAGTAACATATTTTTAGCAACAGTGTGAAAGTGAATAGCACATAACAGGCACAATACCGATATAAACATGAATATCTATTGGTACAATATGCGTCACATGATGCGTTTTCAAACGGACAAGGCCTTAGACTCTCAACTTGCTACACACACACATTACAGCAGAGGAAATGATCATTTAAAATTTGCAGAATTGGAATACTTTGGATATAGAAAAAGTAAACGCCTGGTTGTATCCATTTTGCAAAAAAATGTGGACTCAACGTGGCTGCAAAAGGAGGAAACACATCAAACATAATCACCTATATTTGAGAACACCATCCCTCTATGCAGATAAATGTGTCCTGTGTATAACTTAAGGCCGTGTGATTTCCGATATGTAGAGGGAATCGAGAAATCCAGACATGAAAATGGATTTTACAGTAGATATGGATGAATGAATAAATCGAAAGTAGAGCTGTTCAATAAATCAAATCGTGACATGGTCTGTGAATATAAAAAACCTTATTCTGAAACATACCGTGAAAATCTCACACCGTTAAAACTCTAGTTAAGATATACAAATAGATCTCTGGATTGCAGGGGAAAATGCTAAGTGAATAATAAAATGCAAGTCACCATCTAATCATGCATAGTAAGGATAGCAATGTAAATTGGCATATCAACTTATAAAAGAAAATGCTTCTCATATCTCTTGCTTGTCACGTTCATGTTCTGTTTATGTTCTCTCGGTTCGCCTACCTGTTTGAGTTCTCATTAGTCTCCCCTTAGTAACTGATTGATTAGTTATTCTGTTCAGCTGTGTCCTGATTAGTTCCCTTTGTATTCCTCTTGTATTTATGCCCTGACTTGCAGTCTGTCTCTTTGTCCATTCTTGTCAATGTAAAGTGAGTGGTAGTGTATGCTGTTCCCTGAGTTTTCCTGTTGAATTTATTTAAGATTGTTTACTCCTAGAATCTCTATCATCATGCGCTTAATTCATTGCAGCCATTTTGCAACATTGCAGTTGATATCAAAAGGTTGTGCGTCCAATAAAACTCTTCAGTAAATGCATCTGTCACAGGTGACGTGCTTATTACTCTTAATTTGCATAAGTGTACAGTATAAGACTTGAATAAAAGCACTGCTGTGGCTGCTCATTGATTGAATGTGTCTCTAGTTTTAATAACTGTCCCACTTTTTATAAGTGTTCATCAAACAGCACTCACTGCCATCTAACAAATGCCATTATTGAGCTCTGCTGACATTAAGAGGCCTTTATATGTCAGGAAAAAAACAATGTTTTAACATGATGTGCAAATCAAATGGGTGAGATTCACAAGGTCATTATCCTCCAGCCGATCATATTGGGCTTTAAACGTCTTTCACTCCTCCAATCACAATGTCTGGCTGATGTCTCTGCTTTCGGCTCATCACAATCTAATATCAATATTCTAGTGGCAGCTGTTCTTCTCCACTTTAAAACCTATCTATATCATGCCATATTTTTTTATTTTTTCTGAAATGTTGGTCACTATTGCGAACATAGAAGGATGGGCAGTAAAAAATAAATCCTCTGCAGAATGACCTGTCCATCATTTGTATCTCATTCTCCTCCAGTTCCCATGGTGCTCTATCACCTCCCGTCACTTGCTCTTATCATTAAATTTGAATTTTGACAGCACATTTTTTTGTTGTAGCACTTCCTTGTATGCCACAGATGATCCGTGTAGAAAGGTTGTTCAGAGGAGAAGAATGTTTAGTCTGTGGTTAGTCTTACATCTGAAGCAATTCATTATTTTTGTGTCAAAAACATTATTTTTAGGATTAAGTATCAAGTTAGTTTAAAACCTAACACACTTATTTCTGTGAAATGTTTAGATGGAATTTGTGCTTGTGCTGTCTTCAAAGTAAATTACCCTTGTACCTAAAAGGACATGGTGAAGAAAAAGAAAAAATGAGATGAGATGAGAGGAAAAATTATTTGGCAATGCTTTTGTGTTCTCTCGCAAATGTTTTGTGTTCCCCCAAGAAACTTTGCGTTCACTCGCAAAGCACACAAAAGTTTTTTGAGCGAATGCAAACATTTTTGCAAGCGAACACAATGGTTTTGCGAGCGAACGTACAGTTTCTCGGGGGAAAGCAAAACATTTGCAAGAGAACGCAAAAGCATTGATTTATTATTTTTCCTTTATATTATCTCTTTTTTTTTTTCTTTTTTTTTTTACCACCATGTCCCCTTAGGGGCTCCGTAGTTATCTAATGCAGCACATATTCTTAATAATGCAACAAAAAATATATCTTGCTGAACATTTAACAAGTATTCTGATCAGTTTTGATGGAAAACAAACTCAATATTTAATCCATTATACAGTTCTTCACACTCATACTCATAATCAAAATCTTTGTATTTTTGAGTTCAGAGCTCAGTTTCACATCCCATCTTAAAGGCCACAACTTTTCACAGCTCTGAAGCATTGGAACTCAGAGCACTGAATGAGTGAATGCCCCCTGCTAGTTCCACTAACATTATTTCCATCAGCAAGCAGGGGGTCTCCCATCCAAGAACAGGCCAGGCCCAGACCTGTTCTGCTTGGATAGCTGTCAGTTTGTGCAATGTTGCATTAGATTTGAGTCTATTTCAGGTTATATTATTTTATGTATACACTGTATATCAAGTATTGTAAAATGTCATGTGGTGTGACTTCCCAAAACGTAATTAGATTTATTTATGAATTAGGGCTGGGAAAAGATTAATCGCGATTAATCGCATCCAAAATAAAAGTTTGTGTCTACATGATATACAGTACACACACATATATCACGTAGACACAAACTTTTATTTTTTATTTTGGATGCGATTAATCACGATTAATCTTTTCCCAGCCCTATTATGAATATGATCTATAACATTTTTAAATAAATTAATAAAAGTATGTCATAGTAAAAAACTTTAAATATTACAAATATTTTTTTGTTTTTTTTAATGGTTAGCACACATGACTTGATTGATTGATTGATTGATTGATTCATTGATTCATTGATTCATTGATTCATTGATTCATTGATTGATTGATTGATTGATTGATTGATCATTATTATTTTTATGGTTACACCACATGATTTTAGAGCCATGAAATGTAAACTTGAAAATGGTAAAACAGTTTTTCGAATCCATATGAAGCCTATAGATAAAGAAAACATGTTTATTTGTTAGGTTTTAGAAAAAAATCAATACAAACTTTATAGTTACATTGAAGTTTTCATTGAGGATTGTCTCATAAAAAAATGACAAAAACTGTTGCAGAATATTTTTTTTACAAATGTTCAATCTAGATCTACGCAAGATTACATTGATGCAAGAATAGCTACTGCTTGTCCTTGATGTAAAAAAATAAATAAAAGAAGAATGCATGTAATTGTCTGCTTTTCTTTCAAACATCCACCGAACACAATATTAATGGGCAGAGTGACATTAATGACTAGTTTACGTGTCTTGCTCTCTGTCTTTCCGCCGCAGAGAATGGAGCGTGTTGTTTGGCTAGTAATCAGCGTCTGTGGTGCTTCATTGTTGCTTGACGTGCTTTCCGCGCCACACCGAGATGAATGACCTTGTCTCTTTTAATAGAGCCACCGGTGTATCTTTCAAACAAAACCTGCCTTGCATGGAGGCAACCTCTCCAATAATGAGGGACCATAGCAGGCGTACGCATCCCGCCGTGTCCAGAGCGAGGCCGCATTTCCCCCTCAGTGAAAAACAAACTGACGCTGTGATGTGGGCTCTATGAGAGGACTAGAGGGAGGCTAATGGAGGGGCTTCACCTCTCCGCTGTCTAGCCTCACCAACAATAGCCTGGCCAATTACCCACCTGCCCTTTGATTGGCCTGCTGTGGCAGTGAGTGCATGGAAGAGGTGCTGGTCACTACAATGAAGTATTCACACCTCAATTTACCTTGAAAGTTATTCCTGTTGCTCTCATCCACAGGCAAACAAAGTTGCTGGATCAATAGGACCGAGGCCTGGTCTTTGTTCTTTGGCTATAGCAAATGTTGTCTGGAACACATGCCGACTGAATTATCATACACCCTACGCAGCAAACTTTGCTAGAGGAATATCAATCGCTGTCCTCGCACATCAGAACATGCCTCAACTTTAACTGCCATCACCCACACAATTCCTCCATTTCCTCAGAGCATCTTTGGTCAATTCGCTTGTTGTCTAAGTTTTCTGACCTTTAGATGGGCCAATATGTATTATATATATCTCAGCGTTAAAGTTTGAGAAGTGTTTGACTTTTAAATTTGTTGAGAATGATACAGGAAGACAGCCTACTACTTATTCTGAAACAGTATTATGTACCTAAACAGAATTTGCTGCCTACTCTACCAGAGTCCTCTAATCCCGTGTTAAACCCTCTAGACAGCAGGCTGTTGTGAATGTCTCTCTTTAGCCTTAAAACCCAACATAAGCTTTTCACCTCTGAGGTCTTCTGTTTCCCGGAGACTCTGACTCGTGTTCAGCAGGCAGAGGCATACAGAACAATAATAAAATTTCATTTTATTTCCCTCCTCCTCCATTTGAGATGTTTAATGTTGCATGAAAGACCTTTCCTTTGGCGACAGAAAATAGTCTTGCTACTGAGTAGAGGTTTGGTTGTAATTATACCCTCAAAGACCTCGTCCTTTCATCATTTGCAATCGATTGCGTTGAAAGTTCAATAGAAAATAGTAGTATTGTGGCTATTTTTTGTAATCTGTTACCTGTGTTAAATGGATAGTTCATCTAAAAAATCTTTTTATCATTTACTCACTCTTGTGTCAGTCAAAGGATCTTCTTTTGTGTTCCACAGAAGAAAGAACGTCATACAGACTTGGATCAACTTGACAGTGAATTTTCATTTGTGTGTGAACTTTTGAATACTTTGACAATAATGTTTACTAGATGAAAATGCACATCATAATGATAACTGAACAGGTCTATTGAAAACAAACTACTTTTCTATAGTGAGAAAAATTACACTGAAAGATACTAAAATCAACTAACAATTGTATTTACTGAAGAAAAATCTCGAAAGTATGTTTCAAATAATCCAATCATACTGTGTGAACTGAAACTGAAGTGAATGAAGACAGGAGCTCAGGTCTCACAACAAAGGACATTTTCATGTGTTTTTGCTAAATGTTGTTACATTTAATTTAAAATGTATATTTGGTTTAGTTTTGGACTCATGAAACAAAAATTCTCGTCGACTGAAATTGGATGCTATTTTAGTCCGTGTAAAATTGGCAAATGGTGTGATATAACATGAAGAAATATTGAATACATTTTAAGGGTTCTTTTTTTTGTGAAAATACAAAAATTATGACTAAACTGTCCAAGTTTTCTAAAAGTAAAAGTGAAAACCATTTTGATGGTTTTATCGAGGAGCTCAAAAACAATTCTGTAACAAATTATGTTGTGAATCTTATTCACTTCATGTTTAAAAGCAATTTCGATTTTAATTAAGACTCACGTTTTAATTAGCTAGCAGCATCTTGAAGGCAATTTGAAGAGGTTTGTGCCAAGTGTAGGGGAACATTTCAAAGTTGTCTTGACGTTGTTTTTTGTTGTTTATCTATTAGTGCTGTGAATTATGAAAGGTTCACTTTTTTATGTTGTTGTTGCTTTGATGACCACACTCTGAACGAAACATGCGTCTCCCGACATTTGAGACATGCTTATTGCTACAACAAAATCATTTGCTACATTGTCAGGCATTGTTAGACATTTCCCTTGTTCTTCGTTCAGGATCCCTTTGGGTTTCCTGCACAGGCCTCATTTTCTGCTTCTCTTTACAGCGGCAATGTAATAAATTGGGATTGAGTCTGAACATTGATCTCGCTGCAGAGACGGATTTATGAACGGTTCAAGGGAGTGCGTATCTCCCCCCTGAGGAAAACGGCGGTTGTGTAAACTGAAGCCAAGAAGCAGGGCAATAAGAGGGGTGGGTGGCTTTCTTTTATTCACACACTGGCCAACGGCAGGCTTCAAAAACACACCGTATATTATGAATAAAGGCAGTGGCAACGAAGCGCTCAAGGTGTCTGTGCTTAGCGGATGTTTTATTCTCTGCACATGTTCTCTGGGGGCCACAGACGAATCCTGACTACAACGTCAGCAGCATTATAGGAGCAGAGACAAAGCAGCTAATTCTTTCACTGTAATGAGTCCATTACGGCAAGCCTGCACTAGCTAAATAACAGCTAGCGAGGAAAAAGTACTTGTTGAGTGATGCAATGTGGAAAGATAGATAGCCCAGTAATGTATCAAGTAGAAAACAGGGTACTTGCAGCTTTATTGACTTTTTAGGTTAAAATTTTGGTTTTGCAGGCCTTGGATAAGTCATCTAAATTAATTAAATCTTAATGTAAAGGAAATTACATTAACATTACCGTTCAAAAGTTTAGGGTCAGTAAGATTTTTGAAATGTGTCTCTCATGCTCACCAAGGCTGCATTTATTTGATTAGAACTTAGAAAAACAGTAATATTGTGAAATATTAGTACAATTTAAAGTACCGTAATAATAAAATATTATTCCTGTAATGTCAAAGCTGAATTTTCAGCATCATTACTCCAGTCGTCAGTATCACTCGATCCTTCAGAAATCATCCTAATGTGCTGATTTGGTACTCAAATCCATGATACCATGATTTTTTTTGAATATTAATGAATATAACATTCAGAAGAAAAGCATTTTTAATTACGCAAACCTTTAAACGGTAATGTATAATATACTGTGTACAGGTTGTTGTTTTTTTTGTTTTTTACACTCATCACTAAGCTATTTCAAATACTGCTTTTGTGTTACGTCGTAGCGATGTCTGATTTGCGAGGGAATCAGTCTTTTGAGTCATTTGTTTTTGATGAGTAGCAGATCGATTTGAATTGGAATGATTTTTAAAAGTCCTTAGCCAGTAATCACAAATGACTGAAAAGATCACAGAAATAATGGAAAACGTGGATTTAGCAAGCATGATTTTCAACCTAATGCTTTCGAAAGCAAAAGAAACCTGCTTCAGTAGAGAAAAAGCATGTAGTTAATGCCATTAAAATTGATATTTGTTTTTCAGCAGCATTTCTGCAACATCTGTAATTGAACATAATACACAAACCTCCACAGACACACACAATGTATTTTGCATCCAACTGTTTTTGTCGTACAGGCTGACATGTTTATTCTCCTAATTAACTGAGGAGCTTGAACTCTTCTGGCATCTTTGAAAAGCAACATTTTCACATTGTTCTTTGTTTGTATGTGTGGGGTGTGAATTGTGTGTTTTGACCCTATTATATATTTTCTGTTTATATTTTCTGTTGTCACGTCCCTACAAAACCTTAGAAACTCACTTTAAAGCTCAGAGTCCTTTGACAGTTTGCAAAAAAGGATACCATATGGTCAGAACTGCAATTCTACCAGAAAGACTCGGGAAGCAAAATAGCGTAACAAAGCATAAATGTATTAACAGCCCAGCAAGCATTTATAAAGTTCTTTGGCGTAGGCCCCGTCCATAGCTCGCAATCCGAGGGTAACGGAATCTGCATTTCCTGCCTGAAGACAAAGGCAGGGGCGTAGCCGACCCCCTGGGAGGTATGGATGGAGGTAATTGATGGCGTCTGCGAACTCAGACGTGTGTAAGTACCGATATTTTATACTGCAAGTGTTAGAACACGACTGGTTAGATGTGAAGGTAATAAGGTGACGTAACAATTGAGTCTTCCTTGCAGAACTTACGCTAAAGCTTTCATTTATTATCTTTTGTGCCTCTGCAGCTAATAATAGGGGATATTCTTTTCTCTGCCTAATACCAACCACACCAATAAAACAATACAGTTCTAAGCGAGTTCATCCAGTAACGCAGCAACAATTAAAGCAAGTGACTCATTGGTGTGAATCTCTCGCTCATTAAGTCTGAATTGCAGAGACAATGGTAATTTTAGCTCCTCCGTAGCTCTCATATCAAAGAAACAAGCTCTAATGAAGTACTGTTCAGATAGTATCACATCTCACCAGTGTCGATTTGAATGTGATATGAAGCGAACGGTTTGGGAAGACGTGCGTCTGTCTAAAAAACCATCAAAACCTTGAATGGGGCAAATGGTTCTCTACCATCTGTCTTAATGACAGACCACCAGGGAAAGAGAAAAATGAAATTTTCCACCCAGGTTGGAAAGGTAGTGGCCCAGAGAGGTCTGTCTGCAAACCATCAAAGCAGAGAATGTGCCTGCCCTTCATCATGGCTTGTCAGCCATATGCCAGCGGGATACGAAATTTTGCCTTTTCCTCATAACTGTTTATTTGTCACTTCCTTCCTCACCGCTCGGCCTGCCACGCATCAGCACCAATGATTTATGACCTCGTTTAATCAAGCGCTCGTAGGACATGGAAAAAGAGAGGGAGAAAACCCACCCGACACTTTCGCTTCTGTGAGCCACTTACACTTACAACGGCAGCCTGGAAAAGTTTTGCGAGTCTCCTCCCCACCTCAGCTCAGTGGGATCAGAGTGCAGTGGCAACTCATATTGAGGCTGTCACTTTTATTGGGGCCATTTGTTTGAAGGCCAGACACCCTGGGAGTTGAGAAGAACAGAGAGAGGGAGAGGGAGAGAAACAGAAAGAAAGGGCTGAATGCAAGTTTTGCGCTGGCAGGTGACTTTGCCAGAGTTTAGTAGACAGTGAGGATGCATCTGCAGGTTCCCTAAAGTGAGTTTGGCCTCTGGCCTGAAAGAACCGAACAAGAGGAACAACCACACATACACATACATTGCTGTTTGATGTCCACCAGATGAACGCCCCACATACTGTCTCCCCATCGGCTAATATGCTCTTTTATTTTTCATCACAGATGTCCTGCTCTGTTTGGGTTGTTTATAATTGCATTGGGGGCCTGCAGTGAGCTCTCAATACACAAACCAGAAACCCTCTGAGGGTCTGTAGTGCTACTCTCATTAAGGTGCCAATCTTTTTGTTGCTATATTAAAAATAAATATGTCGGTGCTGCATTTCTGACACAATAAACCTTCTCTGGAGCTTACTAGAGGTGTGTAGACATCATATTTGTAAATATGGCGATGTGCCGCACTGGGCTTTTTGGGAAATAAATGCTCAGTGTAAAATCAAAAGGGAAAAACAAAATATTACTGTGCTACATATTTTCAAAGGGAAATGTAGCATATTTTCAGGATTAAAGTCAAATTAATGATTGTTTTAAGACAGGTTTCCTAAACTTGGTCTGATAAACAGATAGCTCCACCCCAAACTCACACCATTGGTTTAGCCAGTATTGTTGCAAATATTTCAAACCACTGTAGAGTTAGTTTTCAGTACAAATGGCTTACTTGTTGTTTCTGCATATCAAGCTTACAGCATGTGCACAAGTCAATATTTGGATCATATATTTTTTTTTTAAGCACATTTTACCAATTACAAACCACATTAAAATGAATAATACTATTAAGATTACATATAATAATTGGTAGGTGATATGTAATTGTTCATGATGGAAGGTGTGTCTTAAAATGATAAATGCTGTATATGAAACTGTACATAATTACTGGGCAGTTTTTTGTTTTTTTCTACAGGTAAAATGGGGGCAAAATTAGCTTTAATTGACACTGAAAAGTTATTATGAAAAGAATGAAATGCCTATTAGTTGAATGCAACACTGGACAACATTCTGAAATTCTGCACACATTGTAAGAAAGTTGGAAATATTTTTTGACATGTTTGTATATGATAAAATAAAAAATAAAATTGTCATTTCCAAGTTATATTTTTCTTGAGTGCTTATGCTCATCCCTATTAAGGACACCACAACTATTGTGGATGTATGTCAGCTGTTAAGATTGTTTGTGTGATTAAAAAAAAAAAGTATCATTCTTATTTGAATTTGTAAAGCAGGAAGAACATAACTATTCCTTCTTGAAGTTAAACATAACACACAAACTTTAAAGTCAAAGCATGACTCTTTTCATGTACATAACTTTAATGTTGCCTGCTTCACAGCTTTCAAATAAGAAATTTACCGGTCCATCCAGTTTAAACCTTCCATCAAAACATGGCTGCTGCATCTAATGGATTTATGTTATTAGTGGTAATCCAAAGCCCACGTATTTGGTACCTCCAAAGCATCTAATCACACAAAGTCACATAGAAACACACACACACACACACACTCATGCACAGACACAGCAGCTGGGAAGCGGTGATTGAGTTTGTGGAGGTATTAATGCTTTGTATTTGAATAATGTGCAAACGGTCGACAAGCTGCAGCAAACTCCTGCTGCTTCTGAAAATGAACAAACAGTAATGTGTGGAAAGATAAGATTTTTTTTTTTTTTGGTTTTGAAATGACTGCCTTTGCTGTTTCTTTGTGCTGTCACTGAAAGGGGTCAAATGCATTACCCACTACCCGGCAGTGAGAAAATCTTATTTTTCCATCTGTTTCATTTTTTGTTTGTGTTTACCTCACGTTAGCATAATTAAAGATGTTTGTAGAATGTGCACATTCATATTAACTGAAAAATATTACCAATGTGGGATGTAAAATAGATCTAAATTTAATGTGCAAATGCAACAGTTCTTCATTCTTAATTTCACTGTGTTCAATGCACTTGTATAATAACGCTTACATTTGTATAATAAAAGTTTACTTAATCTATTTGTGTTATTACAGGGCAGTGGATTTATAGTTCCCAGCGTGCTTTGTATCTGACCAGATCAGAAGAATAAATTAAATGTTATTTTATGTTTTTGAGAAAGAAAAAAAAAGGAGAGGCCTTTTAATGTTCTGTTATATGATGCATGTTGTTTTACTGCGCAATAACTGCGCATCCTATATTACATGTACACTGAAAAAAATGTTATGTTGAATTTACTTAATTTTTTTACGTCAAGGGGTTGCACGAAATAAATTTATCTAAATCCAGATATATTTATTAAGTTGAGTGTACTTATATTTTGTAAATTGGTTGTACTTATATTTTATAAGTAATTTCAGATTAATAATATTCATAATTTTAGCTAAACTATTTTAAGTTGAATTTACTAAATTTTTTCAAGAATCAGCCTGTGAATCTCAACAATGGTGACAATTATAAAGCATGTTGCAGTGCATTCTGGGTGCCACCAATCAAAACTCATTCATGGCTCCCATCATGCATTGCTGCATGAATAAATAATGAGCTTATGTTCAGAGGTGATCGGTTTCAGTGTTTCAGGTCAAATGACTGTGAAATAATGATTGTTAAAACACAACCAACACCATCAGATCACCTTTTCTCTTTGTTCATAGGCTGTTATAACTCAGGTACAGCAGCCAAACAAAATCTAAAGTTAATGGTTTCAGGGTAAAGAGCCCAACTAAAACACACACTGATCCCCATGATGGTAACTTAAAATTACGGTTGTAACATTACAGTTTTCTCCTTCAGTGATTCTGCTTGTTAACATCAGGTGTCTTCAATGTTGGCAATACAAAATAAATAGTTCTTAATCCATCTTTGACGTCTGTCTGTTATTCAGATATTTTTGTTTAAAAATTGTTAAATGGTTAACTTTTAAGGAATTAATTGTATTAATTATTACTCAATTCTAATGTGTTAAATTTAATTAATAATATTGCTTGTAATCTGCACAATTTTATTGAGTAGATTAGCGTATTCATTTGACAGTGTATATGGAAATTAAATTAAACTTATTTTTTTCTAATTACTTTTAATTGAATGAAATTAACTTGTTTTAAACAAGAGCAGTGAATTTGAAAATTAATAATAAAAAATAAGTAGGATTAAATAACACATTATAATCAGTGAAATTAACCAGATAAAAACATGTAACATTTACAAGGGGTCAGAATCATTTTTTTCAGTGTAAGAAAAGCTATATTGAACTTGCTAATGTCTGAGGTTGAATTACTCATACATCTAATTTTATTGGTACTTACTCAGTTCACTGGGTGTTTCACCAGGTTTTTGAATTTATGTTAAATATGGTGTTTGAGTTGAGCCTACATGGTAATTTTGTGTTAAGAAAACTAATTTCCAACATGTGGAACCACTGTGAGTTAGGCCAAAGAATTAATATTTGGTCTGTTTGTCCTGATTAATATTCTAGAAACAGAGGACATTAAACAATTCATTTAAGTCTTAACAACGGTGGAATCTTATGGGGTGTTAAACATTAATGCCATTGAATGGGGCCGCGAGAATGGAGAAACAATTCCGAGATTAAATTACCGCACCACTGCACCGCAACACACAATCAATCTCCCTCCTTTTCCCTTTAACAGAACACAAACCTAAACTTAGCAATTTCCTCTTTTCCCCAGAGCATTCTTTCTAGTAATTTCTCTCTTTTTTTCTGTCACTTTTTCAGATCACCTAAAGGCATATCTGGAGGAGTACATGTCTAGATTTCCTAAGGTTCGTATCGTGCGTACCAAGAAGCGAGAGGGTCTGATCCGCACGCGACTTCTGGGAGCGTCGGTGGCTAGAGGAGAGGTACTTGCTTTCCTGGATTCTCACTGTGAAGCCAACATCAACTGGCTGCCGCCCCTGCTCGGTAAGTCCAGATAAAAAACTGCCTACCCTGGCATCAGCACGTACCCAGAGATTTCTAATTTTTTTATGCCTGTCACTGCGAGAAAACAGAGCCCTCTGAAAATCCCATGGAATGTTCTGTGTGCTTATCTTCCTCTTTTGAATCTAGCAATTTCAAAATTCAATTGCTTTTTCCCATCCAAAGTCCTTCCCCCCTGCAGTTGGTTGATTAAAAAAACAAAACGAATCCTCCATCTCCTTGTTTCTTGTCTGTGGCTTGGTCCTTTTATCACAGAAAAACCTTTCTTATTTTCAGACTCATTGAGGATAGAATCTATAGTGTACCCCACTGCGTCGCACAAGCATTGCAAATCCAGATGGCTTTTGATGTGCATGACCCTGTTATGAGATGTTTTAAAATGCCTACTTCAGCAAATCTTTTTGCACTTATCGACGCTTATTGATCTGATTCCAGCTCGGTTTTTAGTTCTGTTTGTTTCTTCGCTTGGTTGAACATCAGGCGGTCGTCCCAGAGACGTGGGCACAGCACGGCGAGTTCTAATTGGTTACAGTGTGCTGTGTATGGCCTTTGAGAGGCATTCTGGGATGTGGCCTGGCATGTATGATTAGAGTGGAGCTGCCGCACAAGCGCACAGCAGGTACTGTGTCACAGGCTGTTTGAAGCAGAGCTCTGATCTGTAATGTGAAGGACTGGACTGTATTTCTATTTCTCTCCCCACCAGTCTTCTCATCAGACCATCGCTCATTAGACAGGCTAGAAAAAGACTATTTATAAATGATGGTTGGCCAGATACGCCAAGGTTGTATGCCTTTAAACTGGGATGACCAAAAGAAACAAACTTTTATGCAAGCACAAATGGTGCATGATGTTTTTTGTCAAGAACTCTTCGGCTATTATATGGAGTGCGATAATCTGGTTCTGGAAGTAAAAATCCCATTAATGTCCTCATATAGAGACTTAATTTCTTTACACCCTTTAAGAGATCTCAGGTTGTTACAATGTGTGAGTTTAGTGTCATTTAAAAAATGAAAAAAAAAGTTTAATAGCAGAATTTCTGGTGGGATATCTGCGTTACCCACGATCCTAAGAAAAAAGTCCTATTTGATTCCACCAATAACAGAAGTCACCTTTACCATGAGAACGAGAAACGCATCAAAAAAGCACAGCAGCAAACCCCTCCCATGAATCATTGTGAATGACGTATTGATTGATGAGTTGATTGATTGATTGATTGATTGATTGATGAGTTGATTGATTGATTGATTGATTGATTGGTTGGTTGGTTGATTGATTGATTGATTGATTGATTGATTGATTGATTGATTGATTGATTGATTGATTGATTGATTGATTGATTGATGCCATTTGTTGTGCTTCATGGGGTGTTTAGTGTTAAATTATGTTAAATACACAGTCTTGAACCTTGGGATTATTTAAAAAAAAAAATTTTTTACTTTTTATTATGAATATTTAAAATAGTTATGTGGAAAATTGGTAAAATACTTCCAAAGCCAAGGCTGCTGGGAAACTTAATGACATTCTTTTTTAATTCTCCACTATTATTTTTTTTTTTTTTCTAGAGATCTCTTTTGTATTCCAAAGCATATAATAGGAACAGAATGTGGATTTAGCCCTTTTTTGGATGCTCTAGTACTGTACGTTCTTAATTATTAGCCTTAATCTGTGTAGCTGTCATGAAAGGTGGTTATAGGGAGTGCAAATCCACAGACTCTCAGTTTTGAATGCGAAAACCTACTCAAAGTTTGCCTTCTAAATTGCATATTCTCTTGATGCAGCGTAAGTCCACTGAAGGTGAGCTGAAGAACCCAATCGCAGTTTATTAAACAAAATACATATAAAAAGCAAGACGATGACTAGAACTTGGCTTGTCTAAGAACATAACAAGAACATACATTTGAACATAAACCTGAACTGACTAGACTCACCAAAAGTAGAATGAATGTAACCTGGATGTACTACATTTGACATGTTGTCATTATCATGTGACCTACCAGCGTCAGTTACGTCGCTTCACTGCCATTCACAAATCCTCTCCTGGGGCTTCATGGGATAGTAAATGTCCATCGTATGCCTGCTTCAGAATCTCACCAGAGGAAGTTGGTCCTACGGGTACTTTTATGAGTACTGTGAATTTGGACATATGTTTTTTTGTCACATACTGTTTTTCGTTGGTGAAAAGTATGCTATTTCGGATGCAACCAACTCAAGCAAAACAAACACAGAACAAACGTGACAAGTGCACTCTCCTTATTAATTTAATTAGCGTTTTATGTCAGATGGCATGCCAACTGCACTTGTGTCACCAACTGTTACCTAGAAAGTTGGCAGACATCTGTAATGAAGGTGCACCAGACAGCGCAAAATTAAATTTAGCTTTAGTTGCAGTATTGAGTCAAAATAAATTAGGGGACTTGCTCATGTGAAAATGAATGATCACAGACATTCCTATCTGGACGAAATAAAATGTTCTCAGAGGACCACTGAAAAACGGTAATTTTTACTAAGGTTGTGTGAAAAAAACACAAACATGTGTAATACATATTGGCTTAAAATCACAAAATATGTCTGATAAACACAAATTTACCTGACCTCCTCAGAGAAAACTGGACTTAAGTCTTCTAAAGAAAAAAAAAAAAGGAAATTTAAGGTCTCTTCCAGCATCTCCACAACAACTGTAATTTTATTGTACTATATGTTCCTTTGTGTGTCAATATTGCTCTGATCTTTGCCTCCTTTGTCATTTCTCATCAAGTTGTTTTTATAACTGTGCTAAAATGTTGTTATAATGTGTACTCTGGTCAGTCTGGTTTGGTGATGTTTTGCTGGTTTTACAAAAATCAGTCACATGCAATGCAAAAATCTCAGCTTAGTCTTCTTCTAAATTCTTCACTTGTCTCCCTCAACTGGGCAGCCATCAGATGGGGTCCTTGGTTTTCATATTTAGACATCTGCAAAGGGATAAAGAACCAAATAAAGGATTCTGCCCCAGTAAGCGCTACAGCAGAGCGGGTTCTTACTGTAGGAAAGTGCATACTCGGTGCCAGAGAGAAAACAAAGGCTTGATAAGTGAGTTTTGGCAGGAGAACGCAGGTGGTTGTTTGTGCTCTAGCTTTTTAGGAAAGCCTCTTCTTGAACTGACACACACACACACACGTAAACAAATGCAAAACCAACAGCTCTCGACAGAAGACGTCCTCTAGCCTAACTAATGACACAAAGCCGACAGTAAATTCTTCATGTAACCAAAACAGCTATTTGTAGGAGCGAGCTGCAATACATATGCATTCTTGTAATTTGTGCTCCATTGTGGTTAAGCTACTAGTATACGACCAAAATAGCTTATATTCACTATACAACAGAAAAAGTAGAGAAAAAAATGTCTGCTGAAAGAGAAAGGCAACAGATTTTAACCCTGCAGCTCTTTAAGTTTACTGGTTGTCCACTTACTAAGTGTAGTTCAACCTGGCTAGTATATATGGACAGGAGACCTTTTGAGAACTTGCTATATTACTCTGACCACACACCAGTTATAAATAGAGAGGAAACAGAGTTTGGTAGAGTGTGGCTTGTGGAGGTTGAGCAGTAGTATTCAGAAAATTGCTATATAGGGTGTTTCTTCAACTTCAGCCAGCAGGATTTTTATGAAAACTTACAAATTCCAACTTTTTAAATTTGTTCTTTACATTGAAAGGGTCTTGGAAACATTTCACGATAACTTTAAAATTATTTTTACAACTTTTCAAATGCCTTTTACGTATTGATTTTGTATTAACCCTTCTCCCAGGCTTAGACATTTAATCTTAAACTATGAAAATCCATCATAAAAAAAAAAAAAAATATGAACTTTACATTTAATGTATTAATATTTATAATCTTAATAGTGAATTAAACTACTTCAATGTTTATTGTGGAAATAATTATAACAAATCAGTCTTTCAATAATTATGTTGCTTTTCCCCCCTGTTTTTTGTGAAGTTAGTGTACTTGTTTACAAGAAAACAGTGTCAGTGAAGAGCTTGAGATGTGATATGTGCAAACAAAGAAAAATCAAGATAAATATCACTTGCGATTTTTAGTGTTCATTTCCATTCAAGCTGTATAATTTTATCAAATTATACAAAATGTGTGAAAATGTCATTTAATTTTATTCATTTAAGATATTTTTCTGTTAAATTTGCCATTAGCAAGACAAAAGGAGTTTCACAAAATTAAATTTCCATCACTGTCATTTCCATCAAATAATGTTATTTAACACATAATTTGAGATGAATTTGAAATGACATTGAGGTGGGAATTTTTATTACCTTCAGGAAAAATCTCAGTGATTCATATACGCTACCATTTGAAAATTTGGGGTCGGTAAGATCCCTTATGCTCTCCAAGACTGCATTAATTTTATCAAAAATACAATAAAAAAGAGTGGTATATTATTACAACTTAAAATAACTGTTTTCTATTTCAATATATTATAAGATGTAATTCTGTTATGACAAATCTGAATTTTCATCATCATTACTCCAGTTTTCAATGTCACATGATCCTTCAGAAATCGTTCTAATATGATGAATTTGTGTTGCATATTATCTTTTTCAGGATTCTTTGATGAATAGAAAGTTCAAAAGAACTACATAAATATCCTTACTGTCACATTTAACGCAATATGATATCAATGAGGAAAAAAAATATTTGTTTTTCCTGCTTAAAATTGGACACTATAACAATATCAATAAACATTTTCATTACTTTTTAATTTATTTGCAACATTTTACCACATCGGAGAAATTGAAACATTTGACATTTTCACATAGAAAAAATTAATATATTTATTGAAAACATCAACATATTGATGAACAAACACTTGAACAAACACATTTATCCAGTTTGTATTACAAATTTCATATTTAATAAAAAGTAATATTTCATATCGAGCTGTTGCTCTCAGGCAACATTGTGCCATAGTGGAACACAAGTATTATGTGAATTACTATTCTTATAAGTGCATTATAAAATCATGCAAAAATGCAAATCTATTTAGATATTTTTAACTCTTTTCCTTACAATTATAATATATTTGTATTCCAACCTAGTATGCCTGGTATGGCCTTTTTTATGATATATTTGACAACATTTGATGATATATAATGTAAAGTTCTTGAAAATACTTCTTTACCAGTGAAGGTGACTCATATTTTTTTGTGTGTGATTAACTGGACGCAAATTAGAGAAAAACATTAGGAAAAATATGGAGGAAATATAGGAAAAATATGGAGCCATGTGACCTGTGCACATGTGCTGAAACAAGACACAAAATGTACCCCTGTGGGTCATGTGACCTTTTTTTTTTTTTTTTTTTTACTTTCATTGATTAGTTTTTCAGCTCCCCTGCAATATGTTTGACCAATAAATGGATGTCTCGTTTTATTAAAAATAAACTAAAATAGACTATGTTGCCTGGAGGCAACACCGTACCATAGTTAATGCATCCTTGCTGAATTAAAGTATTAATTTCTAAGCCACAGTCACAAGTGCGATTCCCAGAGAATAAATGAACTGATAAAATATCTACCTTTAATGCAATATAAGTTGCTTTAGATAAAAGCATCTGCCAAATGCATAAAAAACTTATAAAAATACTTTTTCTAAAATAAAAGTAGCCTAGTTGAAGAACCCCATAATTCTTCCATTTAAGGAATTATCAGTGTGAGTATTATTAAAGTGTTGAGCCTTGCAATAGTCCCTACAGCCTCACTTCCAGACAGACTGTACAGATTGTGCTCTTAAGTTTAATCTTTATGATGTATGTGTTTAATGTGTGTTTTTGTGTTTAAGCACGCACCAGGTCTGTTCTCTCTCTTTTGCTTTCTCCTTGTGCTCTCCATGGTCCAGTAGTGCAGTGGTGTTGAGGGAGAGTGTGGGTGACAGATCTGGGACGGCTTAGCGGCTGCTGACTGACAGAGATAGAGTTAAGGGCCGAGGGTCCTTTCTGCTCGGCCCTCCATGGAGCAAACCTACTTTGAAGCGCTGTAATTGTTTCTAATCGCAGGGTGGCTGTGGCGGCTTTAAATTTCACAGGGTCGCCACACTCAGCCAAGCAGAGCGAAGGAGAGCAAGTGATCCAGGAGAGGAGGGAGACTCCTGAGATGCACTGCCTCCCCTTTCTTTTCGTCTTTCCTCTTCTCCACGGAGTGTGGCGAGGTGACAGAAATTATAGATTTCTCGCATTGCCTAACTTTCCCTCTCCTTTTCTCTCCTTGCCTTCTGCCTGCAGACCAGATCGCCCAGAACCCCAAAACCATTGTGTGTCCCATGATAGACGTGATCGACCATAACCACTTTGGATACGAGGCGCAGGCAGGTGATGCCATGAGGGGAGCGTTTGACTGGGAGATGTACTATAAACGTATTCCCATCCCACCTGAGCTACAAGGACCAGACCCCAGTGACCCATATCAGTGAGTAAAGTCAGTCTTTGACCATTACATGCCAATGGCCACAACAATATATACAGTGAATATATACATGGTCACCGAGACATGTTCCTGGACCAACATATTTTGTTTATCCTGGATCAACATTCCTGTGCAAAGATTTAGTCTTAACCCTATCCCTACTCCTAAAACTAACCATACCCATAACTTATCACTGAAATCATAGGGAAATGATGAGTGAATAACACTGACGTAGAAGCACCTAACCCTGGTTTGTAAGCCTAAACTTGACATAAACTGTAAACTTATCCCTCAAATCTGATTGGTTAATTGGAATGTTGTTCCAGGATCAATAAAGATGTTGATCCAGGAACATGTTGTACTTGTAGAAATCACATTCACCATATGAAGAGTTCAGATGCAAAAGCCTTTTAAGTGCCATCTGAAATTTTCTTCTAGAATGATCATTTTTATCAAGCTTGTATATTTAAGTTCAGTAAATTCACTTAAATGGCAATGAAAATTACCTATTAATTGTCATTTAAGTGAAATTACTGAACTTACATATATGAGCTTGATAAAAATGATCATTCTAGAAGAAAATTTCAGATGGCACTTAGAGGCTTTTGCATCTGAACTCTTCATATATACACTACCATTCAAAAGTATGAGTCTTCAGTGTCTCTTAATCATTCTAATATTCTGATTTGATTTCTTATTTTTAGCAATGCAAAAAAAAAAAAAAGACAGAGTGAAAATATGTATTTCAGGATTGTTTGATGAATACAAAATCTTTTGTTTTATTTAGACCATATATTATATAAAAGATTGTGTATTCATCAAATAATCCTGAAAAAAAATATATATATACAAACATATATATTTTCACTCTGTCTTTTTTTTTTTTTCAAGAAAAGCATTGGAGAAAGAACATGCGCTGTACCTTCAATTTCAATTTTCTTTGTGCTCCATGACATTTCTGCAATTGTTTTAGCCTTTTTTATATGTTTTATTGTTCACTCTCCAATTTGCTTTATCTTTTGATCCGCCCATCTGTTTCAAAATCTCATTTAAATCTGCTGCACAGAGACATTGTGACTGACCTCATTAAACCTGCATTGTTGTACATGAATATAAGATAAATGTCACTATGACCAGTGACCTGCACACCCTAAATTGATAGCCAGGAACCTTAATCCAATGTCTTTCATTTCCATACTCTGCCATTGCATTTCAGAGTGTGCGTGTGCACTTTTTTGTTTTGTTTACCAGCCTTTCCACCACAGCTCACGTCAATCCATGATTCAGAGTTTAGTATTTGTTCTGCACTATAACCTTCAGCTTCACAAGCAGTAGAGCAACTTTTCCCAACAATGTTTTTTTCTGATACCCTCACAGCCAGAAGTGCTCAGGTCATCTATACTTACTGTAAGCAGAAATGTGTTCCTTTTACTTGATATCGTTTAAAATTGTCAATAATGATAATTAAAATGCCCATTATTGCAATAATTCTCTCAAATTAAAAACAGTGGGTATTACTGTGGGTGACAAACACACACAGCAAGCAGCTTCCTTTCAAACAGAAACAATTTGAGTAAACTGACGCTGTTTGAGAAATATTGAATCAGTTATTTTATTAATGTGTTTAGTTTGATAATGGTCTGGTGTCAGACATTTGATGCAATGGGCAAAGAGCTGTTATTTTGTTAAGTGCAAATGAGAAAAGTGATGTCATCCACATAAACTGACTCGCACATTGTAACGTAGAGTTGTCGAGGAAGTTGAAGGAGGGGTGGAAATGGATCACTTGCCACTTTCGCACGTAAGTTTAAAAACTTTTTTTAAGGCGACTGTTATTTTAGAACGTAATACCTTATTATTTCAATGGCGACGCGTCATGCTTGTCACGTGACACACCGCAGACACAATAGTGCTGTATGACGGATGTATTACTTTTATTTTGTTTTTCCTTTTGTATTCAAAATATTCACAAACTTGTTAACTATTTCATGATCTATCCGATATTCCAGTTCTCAAATATGTGTACATGAATGTGTTTTGTCATTTAAAACCTTTATAATGATCATGTTAGTTGATCCATAACGCTGTGTCAGTTTGCGCCGCAATTCAGAGATTCGGATCTGTCAGATTTACATCACATAAATTCACCCACTTCTCCTGAAATACTTGAAAGTAAGTGACCGGTGAACTGGGAGAAGAATAGAGCAAACTATATAGCTACCTATGCAATGTGTATCTGATATGAATAAATCACTTAGTCAAATTATAATTATAAGGATTATTATTGCCGCTTCCATAAACATCAGTGTGTATTTAACAAACTTTAAATGTTTTTTGGGGGTTTTTTTTGCTAGTACTTGTGTGTATTTTACAACTAAAACCTGAAACCTAATATAAATATTATGTGGTTGAAGACACTGAATAGTTGTGATATATGACAAGTGCTGAGTGCATCTATCTCTGGCTCAGCGCCAGCCAAAGAGCAAAATCACATTTGAATTTAGCAGCTGATCACATAATGCACTTACCGCTCTAATCACACCGGTGTGAGTCCTGGTTTGCTTAGCATTCACTGACATTTTCAACACTTAACCTTAAGATACAAATAAACTATTTTGCGACGGAACTTGTCGAACATCCAAAACAATGCTGTGTGCTAGGCCAAATGCGCTCACTGTATGTGTGCACATTTGATGGTATATGATGGTGCTGAAAACCTGGAAGAGCTTATAAAATTTGTAAAGGGCAACATCGCAACTATGATGAGAAAAAACAGATATGCTTGAGAATTCTGCCTTTTTAGGGTCGCATCTTGTGACATCATGTCCTGTTTTTGGTTTGTTTACATGTCTTTGATCCGTACATTATGGAAGTTCAAAACATAAAATAATTAGAGCACCATTTACTTGCCTCAACTCTGTTGGCATTATTATTATTATATTGAATTTACTGCAACAATTCAATAGGCCCTATATGTGAATTATATTATCAGAAAACTGAACACATTTAGCATTGTCAGGTTTTTATTAGTGCTTCATGGATAAAACAACAGAGCTGCACACTCAGGTTTATGGCTGCTATAAATTTGACCTCAGGCTGTCACAAGATGGCACTGTTTCCGACACTCCTGATGCTACGAATCTTTTCCTGAAACGTCTCATTTCGAAGGCTGCATCCTCAGGAGGTCGCATTTGTTGGCCTCATACATCATAAAGGATGTCTTATTTCAGAACAGTTTCCATTATAAAATTTACTGTTAATCATAGGGAAGCCTAAATTTGTAATTTCTTAATGACTTTGGAATGTAGTGGTCAGTTTGCTGAAATGAAGCTGCATCAATGGCGTATGCTGCCGACAAATGCGACCTCCAGAGGACACAGCCTTCAAAATGAGACACAGCGAATGAGAGCTTCATAGCTTTAAGAGGCTTCAATACAAGAGATAAAAAGCAACTCAACAAAAACCATGCGTGACACTGCAATTTTCACTTTTCTCTGCACTCAAAGCACTAAACTTATGGAAGGATGAATCTCCTCAACCACCACCAATGTGCAGCATCCACATGGATGATGTGACGGCAGCCATATTGCGCCAGAACGCCCACCACACACCAGCTTATTGGTGGAGAGGAGACAGTGAGGAAGCCAATCAGTATATGAGGATGATTAGGAGGCCAAAGGGCAAATTTTGCCCAGGATGCCAGAGTTAAACTCTTGTGAAGGACATCCTGGGATTTTTAATGACCACACAGAGCCAGGGCCTCGGTTTAACGAATCATCCAAAGGACGGTGCTTGTTACAGTATAGTGTCCCCATCGCTATACTGGGGCATTAGGACCCACACAGACCACAGGGTGAGCGCCCCCTACTGGCCTCACTCAAACCTTCTCCAGCAGCAACCTGGTTTTCCCAGGAGGTCTCCCATCCAGTTACTGACCAGGCTCAACCCTGCTTAGCTTCAGTGGACAACCAGTCTTGGGCTACAGGGTGATATGACTGCTGGTAAACTAATTTAGCAAACTAGTAAACTAATCTGTCAAACTAGTAAACTAATCTGGCAAACTAGTAAACTAATCATTAACTAGAACACAGGAAAAACAGTGACGAAGAAAGCCTAAAAATTAAAAAATAATGACTAAAAATTAAACAGAAGACAATGAAACTGAACATAATCCTGACACACATACTATTTTGATCTCTTTCCTTAAAATTAAGTGATTATTTGCCAGAAAAAAATAATATTTTTATTTTATTTTACAAATATCATTTTACAGTTTTTTTCGATTGCTAAACGACAGTGGGCACAACTGGAGTCACATGTGCAAAACTCTAACTACAGTCTGCACAGCAGCAGTTCATGTGGACCAAACTCTAGTTCGGTTTTCATTGCTTGAACACAGTTTTCAAAACTCTACACACTTATCCCATGACTTTAACCACAACCTGCACAACACTATGGATTTACAGCACTTTGTTCAAATGCTAACACACTGCTGTCAAAACTGTGAACCACACATTCAAAACAGAATAGATTTCAGCCTTGTGCCTTTCAAACACTGCTGATTGCAATTTCAGCTGAAAGGCTCCCATACACAAAATAAATATATTTTTGGAATATATGCAAATATTCGAAATTGGCTCAATAAATATATTTTAGTTAAATTTATGTAAATATATGTAAATATATTTCACACTTACTGTAACATCATATATTTTTGTTATATTTCAGAATATATTTCAAAATGATAAATATAAGTGACCAACAATGCAAATATATTTCAATGTATTTGGAATATATGCCACATATATTTTCGACACTTTACGTAAAATATATTTCAATATATTGTTTTTCTGTATGGGTGGAGGTGGAAAGTGTTTGGTCACCACACACATGACCAAATGTCTCTTTTGAAAGCCATGCGTGCCGGATGTGAGGACACGACTGCCAGGGATGGATAAGGCACTCCAGAAGGTTCTTCCTCAGGTGCATGGCAAGAGAGAACATTAGATGTGATGTTGATGAAAACCTGTGGCCTGATGCTAGAGAGAGGCAGGATTAGCCCCTCAATTATTTGTTCAAATTACAGTATGTACTTTTAGTTTCTACCTTTTTTTTTCTCATTACTGTAATTCCGTAAATTACTACAGACTATTGAAGCAAACTGCTAATTTTCATTTACCTTAAAGAATTGTTATGTTCTAAAAATTTAAATAAATCATGTGAAAGAATGTCACTCTTTTCTTTGAAGAAAATATTACTTTGTATGAAGTCACTGAAATTGTTCAAACTGTAAAGATGATAAGTTTGTATTTTCTGTGTTGGTGTTTGATGCTAGTGTTTTTACTCTCAGTGTGTTCTGAGTGACAGTGTGTGTTATCTCAGTGAGGGTTGTGCATAGTGTTTGGCTGCACTGAGCCTGTTTTGAGCCATGTGTTCAGAGTTGTGTTGCTTGGAATGAGTTTTGCAGGTGATGTGAACTGTTTAGCTCAGGTGACTGTTGGTAGTGCAGACTGTAGTTAGAGTTTTGCACATGTAGCTCCAGTTGTGCTCACTGTCGTTTAGCAATCGAAAAAAAACTGT